>NW_005871049.1:17082033-17206423 GCF_000147115.1 Myotis lucifugus | reverse complement strand
CCCTCCCTGAAGCAGGAATGCATTTCCCCCCCCAAAATATGCAAGTACACCTTCTAGATGGGAGGAGGCAAAGTGGTTTGAACAATTATTCCAAAAACACGGAGTCATTACAATAAGAAGTTTTAAAATAATTCCTAAGGAGTCATCCCTCCCTGTTGGCGGCCTCTTACTTTTCTCCTGCACATACAGGTAGCCTTCGGCCGTGAACTGGCTGGCTCGCTTGTGGTCCTTGGGATTCTGTCGGATTTTGTTCATAAGCTCTTCCACTTCCGACCTCGTTCCTTCAAAACGATTCCGAGTCTGAAATGGATAAAAAGCACAGACATGTTTTAAGTTCTCCCACGAGTTTGTTGTTGTTATTTTTTTCATGTATATTTGTAAGTCTCTGGATAACTATAAGTAATTTGTAGCATTTTTCTATAAGTTTCTCATAATATACCCAGCCTTTCCAGCGTGCCTCTTTGTTAAGAAAAGGGGACAGGTGGTGGTAAAATAACAAATAGAGGAGTCAGAGAAACCAGAGATGACGTACTTGAGAAGCTGACCAACACCCACACCAAGAACAATTCTATTACTCAACATAAGAACGCCTGTGTCCACTTCTCACAATTCTGCTGAATCTTAGAATCTGTTACAACGCAGGTCACAAAGCACCCGTCCTGGAAGTCTTTCCCTCACAACAGTCAACCTGACCCCTCGTCACGACGATACCAGCAACATGTCCAAGGGTCAGAATCTGAAAAGCTTCCTTCTTTTAAAGTTAAATATGAGCGTCATTTTTCCAGGTCAAGGCAACTGCACTTGAAAATGACATTTCTTCTAAGAAATGGGGGGGGGGGACCTCACCTACAAATATTGTCTCCTAGAGCTGAGGAAACAAATCTCATTTCTGAAACCCAATATCTCTGCCAGGCGGCTCCACTAACAAAGCACACGAAGGGGAGGTGACAGCATTTCCGAGGCGACTGTGAGGAGTCAGCACCAGCAAGTGTCTGGACCTCGCTCTCGTCCACACTCAAAAATAACTGTATTAATACGAAAAACTGCTGATGTGACGCTGCGGAAACGCGGAGATGAAAAACTACTATTGAAATTTCTCCTCTGTCCTCCCTGTAATGAAAGGGGTAACCAAGGGTCCGAAGAGCAGAAAAATGGAAGAAAGGTAGACATTTTTTAGGGGGATGGGGAGTCTGAGAGAAGTGGTTGTAAAGGGGAGAACATGTCTGCAGAGAAATGCAATAGGATGGTGAAGGCCTAGGGCGAGGCAAGAACCGATGAGGGGAGGGGGGGACATCTGTAATACTCTCGACAATAAAGATAAATAAAAGAAAAACAAATAAAATAAAAGATCTGTGTATGTGTTAAAAGAACTAACCAGGCTGCAAAGCGGGTGGGGCTCATGTGTTAATGGCCACTCCCGTTCTCCTGAATCCAGGGTTTCCTAACACTGACCACACCCTGACTTCATTCGCCTTCTTTGTCACTTTGCTGAAATTTCTTGCAACCTTCTTTCCATCTATGTTTTATACATATACATTATATATATATACATATATATACCCACACACATATATATGTGCATACCACATATATGTATGTACAGACGTGAGCATATACACACACAATTTACCTATTTACCCAATACTCTCATTATTTATGTTCAAATTGTCCTGGATTTGATCTGTGCCTTTTGACATGCCCCCTAATCCTCTGAGTAATCCCATCCTTTCTGATCCAAGGAGCCCGGGTTCATCTCGTGCTGGCCCAGGCCTAAAATCAGCCATTTCCCCAAATGGGCCCTTGCTACTATTAGTGGAGGGTCGTATTTAGAAACCAAGATCTGGGCAGAGTCCACAACATCATAAAACAAAGAGAGGGACAAAAGGAAAAGGAACAACAAAATAAAAAGACGGTAAACCCACCCCTGAGAAATAACCACGTTCGTATTTTTACGTGACCACTCCAATCTCTTTTTTTAAAAAACACAGTTTATTGTTTTGATGGTCTACTATCCTCACAACACTGTAACAAAGACATTTCTGCATATTCTTACATTTTTTTAACCATCTTCCTATCTTCTAGGGGGGAGGAGAATCCTAAAATTTCTCAAGTTGTGCCTTCCTCCAAGAATTCTATTCTATTCTCCTATCCCATATTTCCCAGGGGAAAGAGATCACAGAAATGTAAAGTTGATTTTTTAAAATATGCTTTAATTTTGATGAATATTACGTTCTTGTGCATAATCTATTTCTTTTTTATTGTTGTTATTAATCCTCACCCAAGGATATTTTTTCCACTGGTTTTTAGAAAGAGTGGAAGGGAGGGGAGGGGAGGGAGAGAGAGAGAGAGAGAGAGAGAGAGAGAGAGAGGGAGAGAGAGAGAAAGAGAGAGAGAGACTTCGATGTGAGAGAGACACATCAATTGATTGCCTCCTGAAAATGCCCCAACCTGAGTGGGGTGTGAACCTGCAACCCAGGTATGTGCCCTTGACCAGGAATCAAACCCGAGAACCTCCAGTGTGAAAGCCAACACTCTAACCACTGAGCCACCAGCCAGGGATACATAATCTGTTTTCTAAAAGCCAACTTGCTCTTTTTTGCTTTCCATTTATTACTCATGGAAAATAGATAAAGACTCAATCTCTCTCTCTCAAAAAAAAAAAATCTAAGCATTTTATAGAAAAGGTGAAACCGAATTAGGGGAAATAGGTTGTTTTGCCTTTTAAGTAACTTTTACCTTTTTCCTGATTATAAAATAGTAGTGCTATTTTTATTATAGTGAAATACTAAAAAGTTGGCCAAAATTATCTATAATGTCATATCACACAGGTAGCTAACTCTAAGATTTGGTTTTAACATGTGCATATATTTCCTTAAATACATAAATATACACAGCAAAGGAAATAACACATAGCTTGGATTTCTTTTTCTCAGCAATATGTAGTTTTCCCTTTAATATGCTAAAAGCTGACATTAAGAAATGAAATGAATGGCCTAGATATGAGTAGGTCACAGCAGTGCTGAAGTATAGCAGATGAGATAAAATGAGTGATGTGTTTCAAGGTGCTTGGTATGATGTTTCTATCTCTCTATCCCTCTCCCTTCCTCTCTATCTAAAAATCAATAAAAACATTATAAAGAAAAAGAATTAGCTAATAGCAAAAATGAAGAGTCAAGAAGACACCTGGATCAGGTGTTCTCAAAACTGAAGGTGAAATGAAAAGCAGAGCCTCTCCCAGGAACAGCTGCAGGAGTGGCCTCGGAAACAGCTGGGACAAAATGGAGAGGGGGAAGGGGAGGGGGAGGGGGAGATTACAGAAGCAGGGTCATTCGTTTACCGATGACAATCCTTAAGTTCCAAACGATACAGAAAAGGGTGGAGTTTTTTTTGTTTTTTGTTTTTCAGTAAATTGTTCTTTGGCCACTTCTCTACAGGAAATGACTACTGTTACCAAATATGTGCTAAACGTTCTCAATATATTAAGGATATCAACTGGGTCATTTTGCAAACCATTTGAAATGACAGCTTGTCTTATAATGTTTTACGACTGCACATTCACATTGAAATCCTTAATCTCTCAAGCTATTTCGGCATATGTAAGGGGACTGTATCCCCCGTCCCCACAGGTGTGCTATAAAAGTACTTCCGCGCCTAAGCAGGCGTTGCAAGGAGAGTTTCACTGAAGGCCCCAAAAGACACAGATTTGTCCCCACACCTCACCCCACACTTCCCCAGGAGTATCCTGTCACACAGGGCCCTGTCCTGGGAAGGTCATGCCCTCAGCTTAAATGTCCTACGGTCCTGAAACACCCCGTTTTGATAAGGGGCCCTGCCTTCCCATTTTACCCTGGCCCCACGATTATGGATCCAGTTCTCCTTGAGGGGTCTCATCCGGGCCAGCCCTGCCACTGACAGATGAGGTCCAGACAGAAAAAGTGAATTTCTACAAGTTATACAGCCAGTTAGTGGAGGAGATAAAAACAAATCAGGATTATAATCTATTCTTCTAAGCTATCTATGTAATGTTCTTTTTACAACACTGTGTTCTGCTGTCTGGAGAGTATTCTGAGAAATCACAGTATCATTAGTCTAAACATTCTACCGCCTACAGAGGTCATTGTTTAAGTTAGGACTAACCTATACAGATACATTTCATATTTTTAAAAACTCTGTTACATAAAAGAATGCTAGGGGAAAGGGAACTTACTCTTTTAGGCATTTAATTCAGCTGAATGTTTAAACAATCTTCACACACACATTGACACAAATGACAAAACACAAGAGATTTCATTATCTACATTCCTAAGTGTAGGGAACTCTACATGAAAAAAATAGAAACCAAATCTATACAAAAACCACTCATCCTCAATTTCTAAGACTTCAAGAAATGGAAAGCCAGGCAGCAAACATCACAGAGACCCCTACCCTTCAACATGTATGCCTCTGATTATGTGCTAGCAGTGTGTCCCAAAGCTCACTCACCATGTTGCTAACAAGGCCTCAAATTACACTAAATAGAACCTGAATGGCTTGTCCATGAGGACACTTCCAAAATCGACTAAAGTATTGAGAGACTCAACACCTAACCACCTGATCAAAATCACACACATTGTACTGTTTAACAGATAAAGTTCTCCTAAATCTCTTTACCCAAGACCTACTGAAAGCATGTGCTTTCCAGGAAAATAACAAAGCAAACAGCCACTGTGAACCCAAAATATTAGTGACGAGGCTTACAAGCCAGGAAAGAAGTTCCTCATGCGCCAGAAGTCTGCCTTGGGATAAAATCCAACTAACATATACAAGTCAGAGAGGAGAAACTTAGATCCTTATAACTGAAATGCCTTAACTCTACAGTGCAGTGCTCTCTGCGTTGTACACAGAGGGCTCAGGGCTGCATAACAAAGGTGATCCTCAGAACTACCCCACAGAGTGTGGGTGACTACAGTTAACACTGCTCTCAGATATATGTAAACGGTGGTAGGAGAGGCGATCCTAAAAGTTCTCATCACAAGGAAAAAAAATACTTTGGTAACTATATGAGGTGACATATTAACTAAACTTATCGTGGTAATCATTTTGCCATATATATAAGTCAAGTATTTTCTACACCTTAAACTTACACAGTGTTTTCTGGAAATTACATCTCAATAAAACTGGAAAAAATAAAAATTAAAACATACTGGGTGGGTGACTTTTCAGAAAACAAGAAAAATAAATTGCATGAAATTTTAAAAAGAGCCACCAGGTGGCAGAATTCCCTGAGCCTCGCCCAGTTAAGAGAGCAGTTTGTTACGCTCATTGACCAGAAGGTGGCAATGTAGCCTCAGTTTCTCAATACCAACAGATCAGGCTGGTCTTGGGTTTAAGATTTTGCATGTAACAAACACAGATCAAAAGCACACATCTCTAACATCTTCTAATACCAGAAAGCTTTCATTTCCTTACATTCTGAATGTTGATCTGTAGTTCCATTTTGTAGTGATTGAAGTCTTTGGCAAGTTCATGGCCCTGATGATAGAAAGTAAACATTCCCTGAAAAAATGACAGCATCTAAGACAAAAAAGAAAGAGTCACATTAGCACCAAAAACTCAGGAGGAAAAAAAGAATAAAAACAGCTGAGTTATTTCCCCTTATCTCACTGTGATTCTAATGAAGTAAAATAATTAAAAGGAAATCACTCAAATTCAATTAAATCCAAATGCATCTTATTTAATTTACCCTTTAAAAAAAATTGTGATTTTTCCCCTTAAATATCAAAGCCATGAGACAGTGTTTATAGTACAATGTGTAAGAGAAAAAGAATTCTACATCCATTAGTTCTTTTTAGTAGAGAAAATTGCTATGTTTATCATTGAAACGTTATCATTGTAGGTCAACAGAATCTATATAGAAAGTGAAGTCACAGAATCAAAGAGCTAAATGGCAGCCAGGGTAGTGCCACCTGTTTTGTCGACAAGGACTTTCAGTCACTGGGCAGAGAGGAGCAGTAATTAAGCCCTGGGTTTCCTACCAACTCTCCACCTGCCCCTCTCGATTAGAAGGCAGCTGCTTCTGCCCCACATGTGAGTAAATCTTAAGTGAGCAAAAGTGATTTAGGGTGAGAGTTGAGGAAATCTTGAAATCCATCTTCTTTAGAATGTCACGGAGTGAATAGTTAGGAACTTGGGACTCTGACCTCCAGTGGCCAGGAGGGGTCAGTTCCCAACTTCAGCACCGTCAGGAGGCCTTGGCCAAAGTACTGAAACCGACTCTACTTCAATCTGCTTATTTGCTAAGTGAGATTATAAACATATCTCCTTATTGAGTCATTCTGTGGAATAAAATTGCATTAACACAGGAAAGGACTTAGAACACTGAGTTGAACGATGACTGAGCATTGCAAATGCTAAATAAATGTCATCCATTGTTATCTCAGATGAAAAGAAAGTTCTAAGAAAGAAAAAGTTTTCTCTAATTTAGGTTAATTCTATTACTCCAACTGGACCATACTCCCATGAATGCCAATTTTTCGTTAATCATTACTTGATGTTTTTTGTTTCTCAAAATTATATACACAATGGATAAATTGTAAGGCATGTGAAGTTATACAAATGAAGCTGTTTTAAAAAAAATCAGACACAAAAACTTCTACATTAAAGTTAATACTGACAAATTCTAGTTTCTTGATTTTTTGCTAAAACCCACAGTATGAAATACAGTTTACATTTTATTCAGAAAATAAATATATTCATGTGCATAACCTTTAATATATACAGAACTGAAGCTATTAGAATATCTATAATAATAAAAGCATAATATGCTAATTAGACCGGGCATCCTTCTGGACGACCTTCCGGATGAAGCCGGGGCTGCAAGGGAAGCCCGGGTCCCGGTTGCCTGCCGGTGGCCAGAGGGAAGCCGGTGCCGGCAGCCAGGGGAAGGAAGGCCTACTCTTGCACGAATTTCGTGCACCGGGCCTCTAGTATCTATATAAGCACAAACAAAAATCATGTGTTTCTAAAATAAGTATAAAGCAATCTCAGAATAACACAAAATAGTTTCAAATGTTCCACACACTGGTTCTTAACTTAGGTTGGCATTAGTATTGGGACTTGTATTAGAAATAATCTGTTATCAATAATTGTTGAAAGTACCCAAGTTTGGACAGGTGTACTTGCTTTGGAAACAAACTTGAGTAGAGTGAGTATTATCCCTCTCACTCACATTCCAGTAGCATTTCTTTCACAGGGATGTTCATTAAAGGTGAACCTCCACCTCATGGCAGAGTCCTGGAGACCACGCAGCAAAAGAAATGATACCCGTCACATGTTGCTGTGCAGATGAGGCTAAAAACCACGGACGGATGTGTCAGTGATTCATTCCTTGACCTCACGGCTGTGTCCACCCCTTACAGTTTATGGTGCCCTGCTTCATATGTGTGCACTACAGCCTCTAGAAACCATTAATGAAAGCTAAAACAAAAAACATTTGCGTCACACCACAAAAATCCAGCAGAACAACCAGCTATACAATACTCACAGGTTCCACAAACTCAAACTTCTTTCTTTCTTGGATTTCCTGCAGCTTACATACATATTCAAGAGACAGTTCGTAAAAGTGCTGCCGGTTTTGCTCCACTTGGACGTCTGCCTACGTTAAAATAATTGAGGCTGGTCAAATTAGAGGCAGCGAGGAGTGAAACTCTTGATCACAAGTCAGCAAAACGATAGCCCACAGGCCACGTATGGCCCGCTGCCTGCTTTTTCTAAATGAAGCTATATTGAAACAGAGTTATGGCTGTTCCTTTATATACCACTGATGGCTACTTCCCTGCTACAACAGCCGATCTGAGTGGGTTGCAACAGGGACCGCATGGTCTACAAAAGTCTAAAATATTTACTAGCTGACTCTACAGAAACAGTTTAATATTTTATTGATTTTTTACAGAGAGGAAGGGAGACGGATAGAGAGTTAGAAACATCAGTGAGAGAGAAACATCAATCAGCTGCCTCCTGCACGCCCCCCACTGGGGATGTGCCTGAAGCCAAGGTACATGCCCTTGACCGGAATCGAACCCGGGACCCCTGAGTCCGCAGGCTGACGCTCTATCCACTGAGCCAAACCGGTTAGGGCTACTAGCTGACTCTTTGTAGAAACAGTTTCCGACCCTGGTCTATGTATTGACGTTGACCCCAAAGGACTGAAGATGAAACAGTAAGGGTCTTCATGAAAAACCCAAACAACTGAAACCCAAGGCTGAACCACACACACAGAAGTGTGAGGTCGGCCAGGGAAAGAGGTTGGGGAAACGCCAGTCACCTCAGCACCCATGAGGAAAGGCAGCAGGTGAGGAAGTGGCACTCATGTCACCATATCAAGAGCCGGCTCTCAAATGGATCAGGCTTGGAAGCCCATGCCTAGTAAGTCCTGCTCCTGAATCCTCACAGTGCCTCGTCCCCAGGGAATGACCAGGCACCAGATGGTCAGGACACTACTCTTAAAAAGGAAGGTTCCAGGGTATTCAGTCTAAGCAGAAAGGAATTGGAAGAGGAGCGCAGTTCCACGGAGGAACAGCAGAGAAAGAATTTCGGAACCATTCTTACAAGCCAACGTGTAATATAGTCCCGGATTTGGCTAATTAAAATTTTAAAATTATTCATCCAGACATTTTTCCAAAGAGATATGCAAAACATGTACTCATGATTACCTAAGACAGTCAAATGAAGAGAGACAGAGCCCGGCCAGTGTGGCTCAGTGGTTGAGCACCCAGGGAACCAACAGGTCCCCATTCGGTCAGGGCACATGCCCGGGTTGCAGGCTTGATCCCCAGTGGGGGCGTGCAGGAGGCAGCCGATCAATGATGTTTCTTTCTCATCGATGTTTCTATCTATCCCTCTCCCTTCCTCTCTCTCTAAAAATCAATAAAAACATATTTTTTTAAAACAAGGTAGAGAAAATAGAATGGAGCTTGCCAGGGGTTTGGGGGTGGAGAGAATGGGGAGTTAGTACAGAAAGAGTACAGAATGTTAATTTGGGAAGATCAAAAAGTTCTGAACATGGATGGTGATGGTTGCCTATGTGAATAAACTTCATGCCACTGAATTGTACACTTGAAAATAGTTAAAATCATAAATTTTAATTTTTGTCTATTTTACCCTAACATTTTCTTAATTTTGAGGAGAAAAAAAATTAACATATAATTTTTTTCCTGTCAAATGATTTTTAAGCAAAATAATGTTAAAATACAAAAAGTATTACTAAGCCCAAATGAGAATTTCTACCTCACACTCATCAGAATCATGATATTTTTATACCTCTAATTAAACTAGAGTTTGCTAGATCCATCACCAGCAGTTAACAGGCACAACTCCCAGCAAAAACAACGTAATTTTGTTGAGTATTTAACCAAATAAAGATATGAGAAGCTATGAATAGATTCTTCATGTTTCTGCCACTGCAAAATGTCCTTCAAAAAATTACACCAGGGTCAGATTTACCAAGTTTGTTTTTTTATGTTTTTGCTGATTCTCTCTCCTGGCTGTTCGTGATACTGGAATCATCCTAGCATTGCCAGTCAAATGCTATCCATGCCCCTCTAATGGTCTGATTATTCATTAATCAAATTAATGAATCAAATTAATGAATAATCAGAACAGTAACCCAGGATTAAATCACCAGTATCCCTGATATTGTCAGTAGCCCATCATTTACAACAACGCCATGGACACCCATGTATACCTCGCAGCACTCTCCTTGGCCTGACTCAAGTCTAAAAGGCAATCACTGTATGTGCTGCAATAATAACTATATTTGGTCTGTGTCTCAGATTCCTAGCACAACGCTCCTAAAACCAATGAAATTTCCTGAGTGACACGAGTGTCTTTGACCATACCTAGCAGCCCCTTGAGAGCACACCAGAGATTATGCTAATGAGGGCATGAGGGGGCGCCCCTAGACAGTGATGGAAAGACCCAGTGATCAGAGGGGTGACACTTTCAGACCTGCCCACCACCTCTGGGACAGGAAAGGGGATGGGGAGGGGGACATTCCAGATTAAGCTCCATAAAACTCTTACATAAGAACTGATGAACTTCCATGCTGGGGAAAGCATCCAGGTGCCCGGAGAGTGGCACACACCAGTTTCATGGGGACAGAAATTTCTGCACTTGGGACCCCCTTCCAGATCTTGCCTACGTATGTCTTGATCTGGCTATTCATCTGCATCCTTTCCATTATCCTTTATGATAAACTGGTAAACTGGAGTAAATGATTCCCTGAGTTCTGTGAGCCACTCCAGCAAATTAATTGTAGGAAAACTCTTAATGAATGGAGTATATTTGAAAAAGTATTTGAAGGAGTGAGGCCTGTGGATCTAGGTTAGAAACATACCAGGCAGTAAGGAGACCAAATGCAAAGGCCCTATGCATAGAATCCAACTGTCCCAGTCCAGCCAGAGCCGCAGTCATGTGGGTGTGAGCACAGGTGGGGTGGGAGCGAGCTGTGGGAAGGGTTTGGAGAAGAGGAACCATATGAAGGTTCACTCAGCTTGTCCCATAGAAAATAAACTGTAGGAATACAGTGGTGGAATCAGGAGGACCAATTGAGAGGATTCTGCAGAAATCTGCTGAGAGATGCCAGCAGCTGGGCCAGGGTGATTCTGAGTATATTCTGCAACTAAAGAAGACAGAGGCTGGCAGGCTGGGTGTGGATGTAAGGGAGAAGGCCAAGGATGACTCTAAAGATTTTGTCTAAGCAATGTTTAGAATGAGATACCTAATTCGATAGTGAAGTGGAAATGGAAATTAACTCGGGGCATGAAAATCCCTTCAGGATACCTGAAAACAGAGATAAGGGGAGAAGAGAGGCAGCATAAAGAGAACCTATGAAAACAACAGCTGTCACTTCCAAATTGACAGAGGGTAGGGGGTGTGGTTTTCTATATAATATGGAACAAAGTAGAGAATGAGGGGAGCCCTACCTGCCTAATACAGTATTGTAGTTCGGATTGAGTGATATAAAAGCACTTTTCCAAACTGTCAAATGCCATCCAAATGTCAGTCAAAGGTATTAAAGAGACAAAAGGAAGTATGACATGTGGGTAAGGTCAAAATGAACACACACAATTTGCAACTACATTCTGCTGTTTAAAAATAACCCAGGTTTGTACTAGAGTTAATGTTGCTAGTGTCTTTTTTATGCTACTTCAGTAAGTGTATATTGTAGTGGTAAATTCTGTCAGGATTCCTTATGTGTTTAAAAATGAACAAATGGGAAAAAAATCACACTTTTATAGGATGAGTCAAGAGCCTAACAGCTGCACACAGCATTATTTTCAAGGAAAGCATATGTTCCAAATTGAAAACCATTGAGTTTGCATTCAAGTGTGTGTGAGAGAGAAAAAAGTGGCCGGAAATTTAGAAAAGAGAAAGAGAAAATGAGAGATAAGATATAAATTCCTTTCTCCTTACGTACAACTCCCTCAAAAAACAAAAAACAATGAGTCTATTAACAAAAGGAAAACAGATGTTCTCTATCTAATGAAATGGAACCTCCTGAATCTTCAGCATTAAATAAGATTAATGCTGCCTTCACATAAGAGCAAAATGGCCTGTGAACTTGTTAAATTTAATTCATTTCTTCAAGAAATCTTAAGCCCTGACCAGTTTGGCTCAGTGGATACAGCGTCAGCCTGCAGACTCACAGGTCCCAGGTTTGATTCCGGTCAAGGGCATGTACCTTGGTTTCGGGCACATCCCCAGTAGGGAGTGTGCAGGAGGCAGCTGATCGATGTTTCTCTCTCATCGATGTTTCTAACTATCCCTCTCCCTTCCTCTCTGTGAAAAATCAATAAAATATATTTTTTTAAAAAGAAATCTTGAAAGCCATTCAATAACTCAATTCCTGAAAATAACAATTATTCTTCAGTAATGTTCTTTAAAACTGTTCCTGTGAATATATACTGAGAACCAGAGATTGTGATACTATGAATCCACACTGAATTGATCACTGTAAGATGTATTAGTTATTCTGTGTCTTGTTCCACAAAAACTCTTTTTCCTTCATTCAGGGAAGTACATGTTCATTTTTTTCCATCTCTAATATCCTACATGGAAAGTTTTTAAGTTACATGCACCAAAAGATTGATAGATTGCCCAGTAGGGGGCGTACAGGAGGCAGGCGATCTACCTTTCCCTCACATGGATGTCTTTCTCTCCCTCTCTGTTTCTCTCTCTCCCCCTCTCCCTCCAGCTCCCTCCTTCTCTCTCTAAAATCAATACAAAATATAAAAATATATTTTGTAAGGTTTTTAAAATAAAAACACCTTTTTAAAAAAGATATACAAATAATATATGGTGACGGAAGGATGCTTGACTGGGTACTGAACACAAAATATACAGGTGATGTATTATAGAATTGTACACTTGAAACCTATATAACCTTATTAATCATTGTCACCCCCAATAAACTTAGTAAAACTTTTAAAAAGACATACACTGCTTATTCAATTTTAGAAATGAATTAATAGAAAAATAAAAATAATACCTCTTGTAAATGTGAGTCTTTCTTTTTTGCTGATAAATTCAAATGTTTATCAATTAGGCTATAGTTCTTCTCTGTCTCTTTGTCAAACTTCTTTTTTTCTTCCTACAAATCAGAAAAACACAGACAAGTATGATTAAACAGGAAAGAAAATGCATACACATAGTAAATTCACTGGGAAGTTCAAAATATGAAAAATAATCTGAAAGTAAAAGAAGTGCCACTGAGAGTGACGTTATCTGAAAAATCTATCTGTACTCAGGCCACAGATTATTCATCAACAAGACAGCATTAGAATTGAAGAGCCACTTATCTTTTTTTCCCTTGAATGGGCTTTATTCCAACCCTGTTATTTTCCACCTCTTCATACTTATCAGTGTTTAGAATTAATGCCATGTCACTTATCCCGTATTTTTTAAAAATGTAAAAGAAGGATATATAATAAGAATATAAAGGTTAAAAAAGCTAATTTGCACCTGGCCAATGTGGCTCAGTGGTTGAGTGTCAACCATGAACCAGGTGGTCACGGTTCCATTCCTGGTCAGGGCACATGCCAGGGTTGCAGGCTCGATCCCCAGTAGGAGGCATGCAGGAAGCAGCCAATCAATGATATTATCATTGATGTTTCTATCTCTCTCTCCCTCACTCTCCCTTCCTCTCTGAAATCAATAAAAACATTTTTAAAAAATCAAACTTGATATCGATTTGGCACAGAAATGGAATTCACTTAAAACTGAGTTTTTTCTCTATATTAATAACAATAATAATAATCACATTGGGGGGAAAATCTTGGGGGAAGTTCTCCCTAATTGTCTCCAGTATGGATATAACAATAAGATCCTCTGACCAGAAATGCCATCCGAAGGGCCTAAAATAATACTGAGACTCTGTGGTTAATGTTACAAACATCTCTCAGATACTGCCTAGAACTAGCATTTGCTTTCTTTTGCTATAGAAGCTCTTTGAGAAGACAAGTGACCAACATTTTAATCGCAGAAAAAAACTATCTCCCCTCACACTGCTTGCCAACTTAAGCAGATTTTTTAATAAATATTTCTGAGCACCAATGAGAGCACGCTATGTCCTCATGCTGTCAAAATGTTTCCATTAACTGCAAGCTCCCCCTGACTCTCCAGTGCCTCCTGGAAAGGAACATTCTCTTCCCTGTTTTCCAACTTCCCCTTTCTAAAGCAAAAATAATGAACCAGTCCAGCCCTTTCTGGTATGATCTTGCTCGGATTAGGCAAGGAGCCTGAATAAAGCACATACAGTCTATCCCTTTGCATTGATCATAATTTTTTTCACTACGTGGGGACTACAAACTGCTCCTGTGGGACGCTAGGTCAGGAGCTGCCCGCTCACCTGAAGAACATACACCGATGGATAAGAGACAGACGCAGGAACTGAAGTTTATTACATACTAGCTGCACAACTTCACACACAAAGTTTAACACCTTGGTTTTCTTATCAAGAACATCAGGAAGTATTTTTTGCGCTAGCTCACCCGTAGATCCAATCCTAACGTTCCGTATCCTATCCTATACCCATGTGTACGAATAAACTTTTGTTGAAATAGGAGCACTTTTTCTTTATGCCCTAGGTTAATGTACAACCATTTTTTCTTAAGTTTAAGGCATGAATATATGGTTACTCTGTCTTCTGCTTTTCATGATTATACTCTTCCTCAACTATTGTAGTAACAGAAAAATAAAGTAAAACAAACATGTGTCCATTACTACAAAATCTACACTATTTAAAAAAACTGATATAGCCCTGGCCAGGTAGCTCAGTTGGTCAGAGAGTTGTCCCAGTACGTCAAGGTTACAGGTGCGATTCCCAGTCAGGACACATACAAGAAGCAACCAATGAATGCATAAATAATTGGAACAACATCTCTCTCTCTCTCTCTCTCTCTCTCTCTCTCTCTCTCTCTCTCTCTACCTCTCTCTCTCTCCCCCCCCCTTTCCCTCCCTCCTCCTTCCTCTCTCTCAAATCAATCAATTTTTAAAGTAAATAAATAAAAATAAAAACCAGAAAAGCTGATATTGTACAGGGCACACTGGATTAGGTGTCAGGAGACTCAAGTTCTAGTCATGGCCACTTAGGACTCTAACTGCCCGGAGTCCCAGCATTCTCCAAGCATGTCTGCATAGTTTAAAGAGAACAGGAATGGAAGCCATGCAGCTGCATTTACAACAAGATTACTGCAATGCAAGGTCACCAATAAAAAGGGTTCACTATCTTTGCAGATTACTTCTGACCAGGAATGTGGAAAACATTTCTACTCATGATTTCTTCTGAATCACAGCATGGGACAAAAGAAGGAATGATGCTAAAATCAGCATCAAAACACCCAGCACACTCAGCAACAGTGGGGGATGGAAATTAACATGTGGGTCAAGTTTGGAATGAAAGAAAAGGGTGATATCAAGGCTCTGTGAAGAAAGAATTTAGCCAAGAAACAACATTACACCCTCCACTGAGAATGGAAATACATTCATTCACACAGAGTATGGTATTATACAAATGCTGCTGTGTTTTTGTTTTTGAGTCATAAGACTTACATAATTATTTCTTCCTGCATCTGTTCTCAATGCCCTTTAGAGTATTATTGTTTCTTTGTGCTCATATAACTTTTTGTACTGAAATAATATGAATTATTTCTTTAACACTGCAATATAGGACATATATATATATATATATATATATATATATATATGTATGAATTATCCTATATAATAAAAGCCTACTATGCTAAGTGTCCGGTCGACTGGTAGGCCATTCAACCAATCAAAGTGTAATATGCTAATGATATGCTAAGGCTGCTCAACCACTCACTATGACATGCACTGACCACCAGGGGGCAGACAGTTGACCAGTCGCTATGATGTACACTGACCACCAGGGGGCAGATGCTTCAACCAGTAGGTTAGCTGGCTGCTGGGGTCTGGCCGATCGGGACTGAGAAAGACAGGCCGGACACACCATGGAGCCCTCCCATGGTCCCTCCCCAGCTGACCAACCTCCCAAGTCCCTCCCCGGCTCCGATCGTGCACTGGTGGGGTCCCTCGGCCTGGCCTGTGCCCCCTCACATTCGGCACGACAGCAGAACGACTGGTCATTATGACGCACATGGACCACCAGGAGGCAGATGCTCAATGCAAGAGCTGCCCCCTGGTGGTCAGTGTGCTCCCACAGCGGAGAGCAGGCCTAAGCCATCAGTCAGACATCCCCCAAGGGCTCCTGAACTGCGAGAAGGTGCAGGCTGGGCTGAGGGACCCCCCCGCCACCCTGAGTGCACGAATTTTGTGCACCGGGCCTCTAGTAACAAACTATAGAAATGATCCCTGAAAGTAAAGTCTTTGCACCGGGCCTCTAGAGCAGTGGTTCTCAGCCTTCCTAATGCTGCGACCCATTAATACAATTCCTCATGTTGTGGTGAGCCCCAATTTCATTGTTACAAATTGAACGTAATTAAAGCATAGTGATTAATCACAGAAACAATATGTAATTATGTATGTGTTTTCCGATGGTCTTAGGCGACCCCTGTGAAAGGGTCGTTCGACCCCCAAAGGAGTCGCGACCCACAGGTTGAGAACCACTGCTCTAGAGAGTGTGTGTGTGTATAGTTGAGCAACATAAGACAAAAGGCTCTATCAAGGTTCAAATTAAATACAAATGAAAGCTTTTTTATAAAACTGCATTACAAACTCAAGTACTAATATAATAATAAAGGTTGGGTAGCAATATAATGACTAAAGCAAGCTGGAAGAGGAACTCATTAAGGCGGGTGGGGCAGTGGCAAACCAGAAAGCCAATCTACTCCGGAGGGGAAGGCAGCCACCACAGCTCCAGCACATTTCTGCCTCTTGGAAATGTAGACCCAGCCTAGAGGCCGTCCTCTGACTTTTTCTGGAAGAGCTGAAAAACCCAGTGATTTTTAAATAGTGGTAACAAATTTAAAAATGTTTTGACATGAGTAAGCCAAACAAAATTATGTTCATAGGTTAAATGTAATTAATAATTAATGGGAAGTCAGCTTGTAATAACTAATAAAATCTCACATGCAAAAAAAAAAATAGTGAAGAGCTATTACTTAAAACAGCAAAATTGGTCAAATAAGATGCACACTGTGTAACTGGTAAAGGGAATTCATAAAGCTAAGAACCACAATTTAAACAATCCGATCTTCTGAATACATTAGAAATGATGTGTGTGTGTGTGTGTATACGTACATACATATATATACACACACACATATATATACATATATATACACATACATAAAAAGGTGTCATTACAAATCACTGAGGAGAAATATATATATGCGTTATTCTCTCTCATCATTGATGTTTCTATCTCTCTCTCTCTCCCTCTCCTTTCCTCTCCAAAATCAATTTAAAAAATATTAATAAAAAAATTAATTCCAGATGGATTAACGAGTAACAGTAAAAAATGAAGTCATAAAAAAAAGTATTTTCACAGACATCAGAAGACAGAAGGGCCTTCTAAGTCAAAAAGCAACAGAAGAAGCCTTTGCAGAATAGCATTTAAATAAGTTCTATTATCAATAGAAGTTTAGCTCTGGCCGTGCACCAAAAGTTCGCGGGTTAGGCTCCTGGTCAGGGCACATACCCAGGTTGTAGTTTCAATTCCCAGTCGGGGTGCATACAGGAGGCAACCAATCGATGTTTCTCTCTCACATCAACGTTTCTCTCTCTCTCTCTCTTCCTCTCCTTACCTCTCTAAAATCAATAAAAATGTATTAAAAATAATAGTAAGTTTTGCTGTACCCATGTGATTTCGGCACGCCCCTCTTTACTGGAAGCCACATTTTCATTACCTGATTGCTTGAAAATCTGGAGGAGCGATTCTAAGTTCTCCCACTGTAACTCTTATCGAGATCTGTCATTTCTCCGTGTTCTTACACCTCGACTTGGCTTCTATGTGGGTTGGGACCTGTATTCGTTTCCTGCGCCTAAGTCAACTATTGACAGTGCAGTGTGGACACTTGGGAATAAGTGACAAACCCCGAGGGAGGCGACACCGCTTCAGAGGAGGTAAGAGCTGAGCTAGGCCATGAGGGACACGGACCAGCAACCTGGTGTGACACAGCAGAGACCCACCTGTGTCCTGCGATGGAAAATGGGGCTTTTTCAACAGAGATGAGAATGTGGTACATAAGAAAATGCAGCAGAATCTACAGAATGAAGGGACACGCCCAAAGTAAAGAGAGATGACTGAAGGAACAAACAGCCACAGAGAAAAAGCAAACAGTAGAAAAGATACCTTGGGGCTTTTAAAAAATCCAATTTACAAAACCACCTAGCAGTTTAGATGACAGTAAAACCACAAGTTAAACACGTAATTGGGATTGTAGAAATTGGAGAAAAGAGTAAACAGAACTGAAAGAGCTTCGAGATGAAGGCGAAGGGAAGGGCAGTACCAGATGGGAAAAAGGAGAAAAGAGAAGACAAACATTTTGTCATTCACATCCAAAAAAATTCTGCTGTGGTCAACTTTTAAAGACTTTTTTTTAATCCCCACATGAAACTGCCTTATGCTATTTCAAAGAAGATCCTTAACCTAAGAGAATCAGTTGTGTGTGTGTGTGTGTGTGTGTGTTTGTGTGTGTTTTCTTAAGTATCCCAGGTAAGTAGATAAACCAGTGGAACAAGACCAATGTGCTTGTCAAAGTATGATTAAATGTTTAGGAAGCAGAGATGTAGAAAATAATCAAATGCCCCGATTACAAAGCCTTCTAGAATTCTCAGTAGAATTGGTTATTTATTAGATACCTTATAGAGTAAGACGGAGTAGAGGCTACTAGGAAACAAAGAATAAAGCATAGTCTTTTCTCTTAAAGGTTTAGCAATCTAATAAAAGAAGCAGATGTTTATCTATTACAAGAACATCACCATTCTCTACTCTTTATTATAATATACAAGACTGCTGGTAAAAAAAAAAATAAAGGCTTCTGCCTATGACCTACAGTGACTGGCCTGCTCAAAGGTAACATCAATAGGTATAACAGGCAACACACATACTGTACAGCACAAGAAGGTAGATGGATCCTTCATAAACTTGAAGCCAGAAGAACAATGAGGAAATAAAAAAGGGGGACTTTGGGATAGAATTTGGCCACTAACCAGCTCCAGGCATAAACCAAAACTATTAAAATAATTTCTCGTTTTCATATGGCAGTTTCTTTTGCAAGTTGCTTTATAGGCTATACTCTGAACAAGAAGCTGGGGATATTTGACAGAGAGGAGTCAATAGAAAATCCAAGGTGAGGAAGGAATTTAGGAAAACCAAGCAGGGTGGATAGTAAATAAAAAGAAAATATATTTAAATCACAATCATGTTTCTTTTCCAGAACATAATCCTTGCCATACAACTACCATCATTGCAGTAAAATAAGAAAAATAATAAATGGACATTTGTTTGCATTCAATACCTACCAATGAAATGTTAAAAGAGAAAAGAACTAAGATGTTCAAGTTTTAAAATACCCTAAGAAGACAAGATCATAAAACAGATAATAAAACAACAAAACAGAGCAGTCAGAGCCCCCAAGTCCTTCATGTTACACATCAGAAACTAAAGTCCAGTACTTGTCCAAGTCTCAGGTGGGAAACCAGACCACCAGTGTCCTGCTACAAAGCCAGAGAACACAATTCAGCTTCATGAAGCTCAGCTAAGGATCCCAGGAAGGAAACTGGAGACACCCTCCCTGACCTACCCTCCCTGACCAACATAGCGTAGCCCTGGCCGGGTGGCTCAGTTGGTTGGAGCATCATCCTATACACCAAAAAGGTTGCAGGTTCGATTCCTGGTCAGGGCACATACCTAGGTTGCAGGTTCAATCCCCAGTGGGGGGTATGTATGGGAGGCAACTGATCAATGTTTGTCTCTTTCCCTCCCTCCTCCCTCCCTTCCTCTCTCAAATCAATAACCATATCCTTGGGTAAGAAATTAAAATAAAATAAATATATATATATATGTGTGTGTGTGTGTGTGTGATATATATATATATATATATATATATATATATATATATATATATATCTCCTAAGAACTGTAAAATACTATACCAAAAAGAAATGTCTAACAGTTTAACAAATAGCTTAAAAGAAAATTGATTCCATAAATAGCAACTAAAAATTTGGTGCTCTTTGGGCCCATCTGCATAGCTACAGCCATTGAGGCCTCAATGTTAATTTGTATATTTTTTTTATTTAATAGTATATTTAGGAAGATAAAGAAAAACACTTCACATACCCAACACTTCACATGGGAGGGGGGGGAGTACAAATATAAAAACTCTCTTCCCTGCTTAAAACTGATGTTATTCTCTTCTCCTTGGGCCAGGCCAAAAATGGTTAACCACGCCCAGAATATTACTTTTTCTCCCTGGAGTACATGGCACAAAATTCAGAGGAAAGGTTAGTGGAATTTATTTCTCTGGGATAATCTCAAAGCTCAATTCTAAGGAAAACTTTAGTAGTTGCTAAATATATCCCAGGCCCCCTGTGGCAACATCATGCATTATTCCCAGAAATCCTGGCTCACTCCTCCATCCCTGAGCGCAGTGTGCTTCACTCATCCTGGATGAACCAGCTCCTGTAACAACACTGGCACCTAACAGAAGCTCAATAAATGGAAGGAAATCACATCCCAATAGCCTAACAGCCTCTTCCTAGTTTCAATGGCTTCGTGGTGCAGCCAAGTTTCTAAATAGCTAACCCACGGCAATGCTCCACTCCTCCATACAGAGTTAGGCACTTCCTCTCTGGGTAAATGTGTTGCTTGGTTCAAGACAGTCTTAAAAGTCTATATGGAATAGTGCAGCCCAAGAAGATTACTAGAGGCTTCATGGTCCTGTCCAGGTTTTTTGTTTTGTTTTTCATTTCATATCCACACACCCCCAGGGGAAAATGCACATTTAAAACATAAAACAGCAGATGGTTTGTTCCAGCAGCCCCTGCGAAGCTGCCAAGCGTGCGTAAAGTGCACACTGAGGCACAGAGGCACCGACGTTTTCTGTTTACAAGTGTACTCAAATTAGACACCAACCTTTACAGCTCCCAGTTGCTCTTTCCTGAATTTTTCCAAGGGTTTAATCAGGGTTTCAGTTACACTTAATGCCTAGAGAACAAGGGTGATAACAAAAGAACATCAGATTAGTTTTCCCAAAAGGAAAAAGTTAGTACTGCATTTCCCTCTTCCATCCCACCCAGAAATAAAATGAACAACACCTTTAACTGCTTTATCTAGCCCCGCCAATGCAGCCATGAATCACTTCTAAATTTATGAACACACTAGGTTCTCCACAAATATTTTCAGGGAAGAGGAGGTGGGGCGCCACGCCAGGGAAAGGCGCCACCCAGCCCCACACAGCCCCACACAGCTCTGGGAAATAGCAGGAGGGTTGTCTTAACATAACAACGGGGTCTATCACATCCATTAACAGAACACTTCTATTTAAGGGTGTTATTTCCCCTCCCTCTCCTCAGAAATTGAAAAGTCAATTACATTCCTTTATTAGTTATCAGACTACATTATGTTCAGGGCTAGGTTTGTGGCTGCAAGTTTAAAAACACTCAGTCTGCCCTTCACAGCTGAAAATTCCTCGTGAGGATTTCAGGTGCCAGCGAAGCAGCGTCCCCGGAGCTCATGGGTTAGTAAATATTGGGCGTGTTGGCACACAGCACAGAAGGGGAGACTGACAAGACAGCAGCCACACACGCGCTCCAACCACAACCGCACTCACTCTTACACTGGCTGGGGAGGGCTTTCATTTGAAGACAGAATCTATAACAAGCAATGCTGAAATGCAAATAAAAGGGAACATTTACCTAAGGAGAGTGCATTTAACATCAAGTTAACGACTTTCTTAGCCTCTCTTTCCAGGAGACCAGAAACACCCAGAACTGTAAAGTGTTTTGAGGTTCCTTTTTCTATAATGTGCCACCCCTATTTTTATCCCAAACAAAAGCCCCTAAAAATTAAAACTAAAAATCACAGGAAACGAATACATGGCTTAGAATAGGAAAGGATATTTTTTAAATCCTCACTGATTTTAGAGAGAGAGGAAGTGAAAGAGAGAAACATCAATCAGTTGCCTCCTATACACACACCCTAACCAGGGATCAAACCTGCAACCTGAGTATGAGCCCTGACTGGGAATTGAACCCATGACCTTTCGGCACACGGAACGATGCTCCAACCAAGTGAAACTTTAAGCAAAGGTTCATTTGCAGTGTTTCATTGTGTAAGGGTTTCTCCCAAAGAGGCCATTCACACTGTGTGGTAGGGAATCCTCATGATGCCCGGAGTTTGAACTCTCTTCCCCTGCCTTGTCATGGACAAAATAACCATCTGGGAGCACCTCCCTTCGCTTCCCTTCCTGAAATCTGCAGGCCCATTGTACTGACGCTTGTTTTCTCCTGATGTCCTACTGCAGGGAGTGAAGGGTCTGTGCTCCTATGACAGTTCAACACTGGTGCACGGTCAGCACCCCATCTCCTCCCACGTTAGAGACGGTGAACCATGACTTTTGGTTCACATGGCCCTTTAGATGTGCTCTCATCTCTTAAAAGCTGATCCATCTTAAATCCATCTTTAAAAAAGAAGAAACATTCCCTCACTTGACCTTGTGTTCCCTTCCAGCAGACATCTCTCTGCTCTGTCTTCATGAACAGCATTCTGAAGAAGGGTTATTGCCACAGAGGTCTCACTTTTTGGTCATTAACTACCTGCTTGTTAGTTCTTTCTTAGATATCGCTATGGTCTCATTCCTTCTTTATCCTCAGCTCACAGTTACACTCTTCTTCTTTCACCCAATGCTGTGATGGCTTGTTTCAATCTTCATTGCTGTGTTCCCCTCCTAAGCTTCCCTTTCCTGACCCGAGCGCTGGGACCTTTTCCTTCTGACCTCTACCCATCCTACCTACGGCCTTCCATAACTTCAAACGCATCCACTGCAGATGTCTTCCCGCTTTGTATCTCTGATCTACACTTCTTTTTCAGGCTGGGGACCTGTCTCTGTTTCACTAATCTTTTGGGTATCTCTCAGAGAGTTTGAGCATGGGACAAAGTTTGAAAAGAGAGGAGAATGAAGACAGAATCATTACAAACAGTGGCCAGCGCACTTCCCACAGAGCCATGAACATTCCTGAGCAGGACGGCTGGCCCTTGGAGACAGGAGAGTAGGAGTTTCTGAAGACATTCATCTGCCTCGTTGTGAGATCCTTCTTTAGCCATGCAAGAAGAAGGTGGGTGGTTCCGTTCATCCTGGGTGAGAGTATTGCCAAGAGAGTAAACACACCAGCATAATATGACACTCTATGCACAGTGCTGGCAAGCTGCATGGAGCAGGCACCTGAGTAAGAGAAGACTTCCTGAAGGAGAAAATGCAGGGCTCCACGCAAAGGGTAAAGGTACAAGGAGAGGGGGAAACGACAATTTCAGGGCATGAGACTACAAGCAGCTCAGTGTCACTAAAGCAGCTGAAGAAGTCGAGTCAGGATCAGGTGGGCACCTGGGAAACGCTAAGAAAATGCTAATGTAGGCACCAATAACATGGTATATGGAGGGCTTTTTAAAATGTGAACCCTTGCCCTGGCTGGGAGGCTCAGTTGGTTGGAGCATCGCCCTGTACACCAAAAGGTGGCAGGTTTGATTCCCCGCCAGGGCACATACCTAGGCTGCGGGTTGGATCCCTGGTCAGAGTATGTATGGGAGGGGGTCAATCAATGTTTCTATCTCACATCAATTTCTCTCTCTCTCCCCCCCACACCTCCACTCCTTCTCTCTCAAAAAAAAATCAATAAAAACACCTCCTCAGGTGAGGATTTTTTAAATGTGAATAGTAAAACTCCATACACTGTCCTTCAAAAAGGACCACACCACAAAGATTACACAAGAGCAATTTTTAGGTCATTATATTTTCTTTCCACATGGAGAATTAATGTGATGCAATCTCTAACTTCCCAGGGCTAACACTAGTGTAGGAAAAGAATATAAGAGGATTCTGTCTTATTGTTTGTGGGTCAGTAAGCAAATCTTCAAAATAGGAAAGTTGTAGCTGTGTCAGATAACACTATATCCAATTCTTCAACAACAACAACATAAAAAACCATTTTAACATAGAATTCATTACCATTTTTCTTGAAGAAAGTCTAATTGTGTAACTTGTGAACTGAACTTTAAGCATTCTATTCAAGAACAAAATAATGTAGCTACTAAGAGCTTCAGTAAGGCAATGTGGGTTGAGCAATAAGGATTGTTTTCTGGAATCTCTCACTTCCTTTTATAATCTCATAGAAGTATTGTATAGTATTTGTTAGTAATAAGTGTCACTGAAGTTTTCTAATGCCAAGACAGGATTCTTCGCCCCCAGAAACAAATGAATACCAACACAGCTCCCCCTAAAACTCTGAAGGCAAATTTCTGCTGATGGCAGTTTCCCAATTTAAGAATCAGCTGAAGTAATGATGTTGGGAAAAGCTTTCCAAACCAGCATAGTATAGAAATCAATCCGATAATTTAAAACGAGAGGAAGCAATATATAGAATGTGATTTAAATATATACATATAAGGTTACATAACCGTATTTTTTCTCATAAAATATTTGAACCAGACACACACACACACACACACACACACACACACACAAGGAAGCTATGGAAAGCCTTTGCTAATGAGCTCTGAAGAGTTTTCTGGATAGTCCGGCTTACCAACAGACTGTGTCCACATAAACAGAAAGCATGTGAATTAATCAGCTGCTCTCACCTTGGAGGAGGGGTCAGCCAACTTTTTCTAAAAGGCCAGCTGGTAATTAATGTAGACTTGGCCACCACACGGCCTCAGCTACAACTACCCAATCCTGCTGTTACAGCACAAAAGCAGTCATGCACAGTATGGAAGTGAATAAGCATAGCTGTGTCGCAACAAAATTTCATTTACAAAAACAGGAGGAGTAATGGGTTTGGCCCATGGGCCACAGTTGACTGAGCCCTGCCTGAGAGAATCATCCTGAGTACAGAGGCATAAGATGTTCTACTTACTCTTAATCTGAGTGCATATTTTAATATACATTTACCAAATTTGCAGGGGACCAAAAGTTGGGAGCAAAGGTTGAAATATAAAATGGGAAAGAATCACAGTTCTACTAACTCTCAAGCTGAAAAGAGAGATTCCAAAGTAGTGCCATAGAATTTGACTGGGACAAGCAATCTATCGTTTCAATGCGGAAAGGCTCAAGTGTAAAAGGTATCTTAACAACAGTTTATGTGAATGTAATAGTGGGCCTTAATAGGGGCTTTAATCCCTAAAAATTTGTGTTAACTGAGGTTTAGCATGTGCCAAAGTCGACATAAACTGGCCTAGAAGATTAATGAACACATCCATACATCGGTTACGTATATACTATTTGAATCCAAACAAGGTAATCATTCAATTGTGTCCCATTAGATCAGAGCTTGTCTCATAGTATGGCTACCACATTTCAAGAGGGACATTTTCTAAATGGGGCAAAGCAGGAATGTGACTAGAATGCTAAAAAGGTGTAGGAGGAACAGGTAAGAAAACCAGAGGTGTTTAATGGGATTGGGGATAAAAGAACATTTAAAGGGACTGTGAAAGCTGTCTTTCAATATTTAAATGAGTACTGCCAGGAGAAGTGAAAATCATTTTGATTTGCTTGAAGAGGACACACCAGGTCAGACTTGGGTTTACTCTCAAGAGGAACTCACTAAGACCAACCAGAGGCCACGCAGTGTGGTGACCTATAGCTGCTTCCGCATAAACAAGTGGAAGCTAGATGACCAATGTCCAGGGACACTCTGCAACAGATTGTTGTACTGAGAGAAAGCTGGCTGAGAAGTCAAGGTCCTGTCCCTCCCTCCGACTGCAGGATTCTATATAACTGGGAGAAGTGGAAGTACGAACTACATATCAATGTTGCCTTATCATGTATGATGGCAAACCACAGAATCCACTAGAATTTCACACCTTAACATAAAAGAATGGGATTATCATATAACAGCCTGGGGGATTAAATTTTTCCCCACTAGTCAAGTCTGAAATCCCTTTTCAGTAGACATTTGGATATAAGAAATTGCATGTCTAAAAAGAAAAGGCTGTGGAGGGAGCAGGAGCAGGGTGGAGGGGGTCAAAGGGAGGCATCTGTAATACTTTTGTTGTTGTTGTTAATCATCACCTGAGTATATTTTTCCATTGATTTTTTAGAGAGTGGAAGGGAGAGAGAAATATCAATGTGAGAGAGAGACACATCGATTGGTTGCCTCCCACATGAGCCCCGACCAGGGCCTAGGATCGAGCCTGCAACGAGGTACTGCCATTGGCTGGAGTAGAACCCAGGACCCTTTAGTCCATGGGCCGATGCTCCATCCACTGAGCCAAACTGGCTAGGGCTGTAATACTTTCAACAATAAAAACAAATTTAAGAAAAAAGAAAAGGAATGGTAGGGCGATCGCTTTTCCTACCTCTATAGTTTGAGCTGCAGCTGAGAAATATGTTGACAATGTGGCTGATCAGCAGAGAATCAGACCCCACTGTGGGACGGAACCACTGCCACTACTTTAGACTCCCCCCACATCCGAGACCAAAGGCCAAGTCCCTGATCTAAATTCTAAAGAGAATGGGGCTTAGAGCCAAAGCCCATAGTCAGTAAAAAGGCAACAAAGGCAAAATTACATCCAATGATATCTTTAATACAATATTTTAAAGACATGAGTAAATCTGTATAAATACTAATCATGCCTTTCTTCTTTCTTTTTTTTTTTTTTTCTTTTTGGTTAATCCTCACCCGAGGATATTTTTCCATTGATTTTCTTTTTGAGAGAGAGATTGGAAGAGAAGGGGAGAGAGGGAGAGAAACATGGATGTGAAGAGACACATCCACTGGTTGCCTCCTGTACATGCCCTGACTGGGGCCAGGATGGAGCCTGCAAAGTAGGTATGTGCCCTTGACCAGAATCAAACTCTCGACCCTTCGGTCCTGGGGCCGACACTCTAACCATTGAACCAACCGGCTAGGGCTAATCATGCCTTTCTAATCACTCAGTACTAATGAGACCAGACTGAGTCTAATAAGACAGAAGGATTTATGTCTGTTCTCCACGGCCCTCAGTATTTTAATCCTGGATTCCGAGTCTTCTTGACCCCAGAGGAATGCATTATCTGAGAGCAAATGAGAATTCCACTATTTTCTCCCATGACCTTCCAGACACTTCCCATTCATTAGACTAAAGGGAAAACTCTACTTTCCGATCCCAATGTCAAGAAAAGCAACAAAGTAACCATTTGGCAGAGACATATTCCTTATTTTCCTTGAAACAGAACCCTGAAAAAGGGTGCCAAGGGACTATCATGACAGCACATGTCCAAACACAGGGAATATTTTCCCCAAAACTGTCCCTCAGGGAAAAGGGACCTGCTCATATAAGAATTCTTAGAGTTTCCTTAAGGAGTGCACTTCCCATTATTTTGATCAACAAAGAACTCTAAGCAACTGGTTTCAGATGCTTAGAGATCAGGAACAGTTCTGGGTCAGAAAAACGAGGGAAATCTAAGAAACGTAAGATTCAGTTGTCATTCTGAAGATGCCATCAAAATGATCAGGGCTCCCTGTTTTCGTGAAGATAGCTTTAAAAGGTGAGTGGTCACATTAAGCAAATCATGAAAACACAGCTCAGGGATACATTTTTTTTTTAAAGACTGTCCAAATTTCCTGCAAATGAGTATTTGTGGCTTGAGATAAAATTGCCAATGAAAGCATCAGAAAGAGGTTTCAAAAGGTGCTGCTGGATCCCAAAGAACCCAGACAGATATGCCAGGAGGCACTGTGCAAAGCGGTGCTGAAAAGTTCAGAAGGTAGCCTGTGGTAAACATGTCTAAGGTGTCAGGAGTTGGAATAACTTTTTCATGAAATAAGTGGGAAAACTACTCCTAAATTATACACTGGTGATTTCATTTTAAAATGCGGACACATATGTAAGCAACTAAATAATGAAAGTAGGCATGTGATTATCTAGCAGACACACATATGCATAACTAAAAGTAGGCACACTGAAGCTCTCCAAAAATCGTTTTTTTTAATCTTGTCATGGGAAAATGGCACTGCCGTGTAATCAGCATGAACAACACAGGTAGGGGACATCTGTCCTTTTGGGCTACGAGGCACTTGAAATCCCTCCCTATGTTTGAGGGATTCTCCTTCCTAATGAGGCAGAAGCCACTACAAGAGGTGAAAAAGCCACACACTTGCTTTCCCGGAAGTCCTGCAGTGAGTGTTGACATCTGAGCAGACTTCCATTAATTACATGTTCCCACCCAAGATTTTGATTTGGAAGCTGGTGTGTCAAAAAACCAGTGACCGGAGAGTCTAGTGGGTGGTAGCCACTATGCCAGTTTCTAGAGGCAAGAGCTGTACCAACAACCACCAGGGGCTGAGGGGGTGTTGCTGGCGCAGGCTGTAGTGTTTATACCCAGTGGCAAAGTGGAGATTGTCTCCTCCACGCCTAGGTCTGTGGCGTGATCTGGGACATCATTCTTGGTTCCCAAGAACCTTATGAAGACACTGCAATCTAACCAACATTCTTTAATAAATTAACTTCCTGAACAAAACAGCCAATCCTTGCAAATGAATATCTACTAATATAGGATATTTCAACCTTTTCAGAACCTTAATCTTATCAAAATGGTTCCAGTACTATCCTTCTTAATATTCCTACATAAGATTTTTTTCCTGATTAAACTAACTCATTTTTACTTAATTAGATTACTCTCTATCCACACGCATCCTTTGCTACCTCTTTGTCCATCAAGCAGGTCTTTCCCTGTCCTGTGCCTTTCCCCATCAATCAGGACTCCAGTTTTAACAGGAAAATTTAAATGGACAATGAAGTCCTCCCACCTCTTTTTTTAGTGATTGAAGTAAGATGAGAAAGAATAGAGTCAAAGATTCTGATATGACAAGAGTGTGAAGATGGACTAATAATACTCGCACTCTACATACTTAAAACAATTAAGTAAAAAGAGGAAGGGGGCGTCACAGTAGAAGCAATTCTAATTTCCAAATAAAGAAATCCCTAGATGACATTTTATTTTTAAGCAAGCTAACCTAATCCTCCTGGTAGAAAAAAATAATGTAAAAATGAAATTAAGTTTTTGGTAATAGCTCAAACACACCAGCTAAGAACTAATGAGAATCTTAATGAACCCATACCCAAAGCGCTAATTGGGACACGGGTACAGAGATGCTATAAATTAAATAACCTAAGTTTAAACCTAAAAATTAGAAGCCAATTAATGCGAAATGGTTTCTTGAATGTCTGATTCTTTCAAAACCATGGCATCTCACTTAATGCCTAGGAACCATAACTTGTAAAATATATATTCCAAATTCACTAGTTCTGTTACCACACTTCTGCTTTTCTTCAGACAGTCCAAGAATAAGATGTCCCCAATAACAGTTCACATCAACTTTCAATCCTAAATTCTGAATAGCTTAAAAGCTAACAAAACTAGAGGATTTGATCTAAAGTTCTGACCACTTCTGCTCTCTGACTTTATTCCCAGAATATCTGACTATGACCTTTCTCTGGGGGGGAAAAAATAAGTGTATCACAAAAGTTTAAGATTCCCTTAATGAACAAATATCTTTGGGTTTGTTTGAAGGAAAAAGAATTTGCATCAATTTTGAAGAACGTTAATCAAAAAAAGAAAGTAGTCATTATATTTAGATTATTTACATCAAATAGACTCCACCAATAAAGATATTTTTTATTATGCTTAGGAAAAAATGAAAACCTTCAAAACAAACTATTGGCTATATTAAGAATGAGTTAACCTAACCTAATAAGGATGTGCAGAGATTCAACCTTGATCTTCTTTCCATCCGTGTATGAGAGACAATACAGAACTAACTTCTATTTTTAAAACAAAATAAATACTTGGGCAGAACATTATGAGAAGGAATAAAAGCCCACAGAAGTAAATAAAAGATAAGCCTATCAAGACAGCTGTGAAAGTATCATGAGAGAATTTGCTATTTTGTTTTTTAGGCTTAAGTAAGAGAACATTTAAGTCAGGGGTCCTCAAACTTTTTAAAAGGGGGCCAGTTCACTGTCCCTCAGACCGTTGGAGGGCCGGACTATAGTTTAAAAAAAAAAAACTATGAACAAATTCCTATGCACACTGCACATATCTTATTTTGAAGTAAAAAAACAAATGTTTTCGGCGGGCCGCATATGGCCCGTGGGCCATAGTTTGAGGACCCCTGATTTAAGTGAATGGTATAATTCAGTGGCATAGTGAAAAATGGAACCTACTGCATAATATAAGGCAATAAACTGTTGAATCAAGAAAATATGAGAGAGAGAGAGAGAGAGAGAGAGAGAGAGAGAGGGAGAGAGACTGTTCAGAAAAGAACATCTAGGCCTTTGACCAAGGACAAAGAGTGATCTCCAGCCCTTCTGTGATGCCTGGGCTATTTGAGAGAGAAAAGGAAGGACATGGGATAGAAAGGCTCTTGCCTACTCATTCTCTCCCACTTAAACTGGACAAGAGCCTAACTCCTCACTATATCCTTATACTAGGCCTTCAAAAATATGATTTACTAATGAAGTGGGAATCTCCTTTAAATTTCAGTAACATAAAGAACAGAGTTTCCATACAAATGCAGCATTTCCTGCTGACAGTGGTAACAGTAACCAGGCAGCATTTCCTGCTGATGGAGATAACAGTACCCATAAATACCTACACTGAGTCTCCTGTATCCATTATCTCTGACTCAGAACAGTCAGTGTCTATACTAATCCAGGTCTCTCTAAAAAGCAGACACCAAGACAGGATTTAAAATACAACAAATGTAACAGAGGAAACCTCTGTGAGAGAAAAGAGGGAGGGAGCCAGGGAAGGCTGGAAGAGCTGTCAGACAGTGATGCAGGGCTGAGCCCAGGGGAAGGAGACAGGAGAGGAAGGCTGGGTGGACCATGTTAGACTGAATGCAGTTCCAGGGAAAGTTTGGCAAGGCTCTCAGGGACTCCCTGAGCCCAGGCTGCCTGTCAGAGGATTCCAGAGTCCCCAGGAGTGAGCCCGGTTTACCACCCCTGCTGTGCTCACTGGCTGCAGACAGGCATAAGCAGCATGGCCATGGCCTTGGCCTTCGCACTAATGCAGTGATGGAGCCACAGGGCAGCTGGGCCTGATGGTCAACTATGCTCCCTGTAGTTGGAGATCTGAGAGCAGCCTCATGGCTGCCAAAGTCCAATTCTTCCCATTGCACCACCACGGCCACTGGTATTCCTCCGGACCCCAGCACCCTTTTGGTACTGCATTTCCTTAAATCTAACATGCCATTACATAATAGTAAAACACTCCATCATTTTATAGACTGTGAAGAAGAAACGCTAACGAAATCTTGATTTAGTATCTTAACATTTGGAGCTTTTATATGTACTTAAAAAGCTATTTGATTGAGAGTTAGATATATTTTTACCATGTAACCCTCTTGTGCATGAGCAAAGAAGAAAACAAGCAATATTTCTAAAACAACTTCAGAGTCCAAGTCCTCTGAATCCCTTTTCCTTTTAGCCAGTAATACCTGGCTTTCCCCACCTATTTTTTTTCCTCTGTGTCGTCAAAAATATTGGTGATGCAGTATTTCCTTAAGGAGTGCTCCACTGTGGTCTCCAGGATTTTCCTCCAAGACAATGGCACCCACTCGCTTGAGTCTGACATTAGCACTTCCTTGACCGAACCAGGTCTCACTGGCAGATCTTTAGATACCCACCAGGATTCATACATATTTCCTCTTTAACTGGTCCTTACATGGTTTGGTGACTGAAATATCGAGAGACTACAGTTGTCCAAACAGGCCAGGAGAAAACAGAACCAAATTCATGTTTCTTCATGACTGCTGCCTGGTGGATAGCAGCTATAAAGACACATCTCCATTCACCCATGCTTAAAGGTGGAGGAAAGGGCATTAACTCCTACAAGGAGCTAAAGGCAAGGAATAATGTCTTTGGGATCCCACAACAGAAGTAAGATTTGATTTTTAGTCTCTATCAACTTATTTTGTGATGTAGATCAAATCATTCCACCTCACTTGTTCCAGTACTAGCTTGCTTGTTTGTTTGCTTAAGTCAAGTGGTTAAGTGTGAATTATCCTAAGTTCTCTCTCAGCCCTTTGTTTTAAGAGCCAAGGCCACACCTCTGAGTACATCGTGACAGGATCTTAAGAATGATTTGAGATGCCCTGGCTAAGCCCACAGTTTTCTCATAAAACTGTACATTCAGCTGAACTGATTCCCATTAAGGGAACCACATCTCTGGATCAGACAATGAAGCAAGCAGGCTGGTTAAGTCGGGTGTCCCTTGTTCGGTGGGCAGAGGAGGAAGAACTCATGTCTACTCTTTGCTCTTTCATGCCAGCAGTCACTGTTTAATCAGAAGAGCTAGCTGATTCCTCAGAAGCAGGGAACACGCCCCAGGATATTAAAATAGGAAACAGAAGTTTCAGTAGGGAAGTAGGATCTGGGATGACAAGGCTGTGAGGCCACAGATGATAGTGAGTCACCGAGCGAGAACACTGAGTCAGAGGCACGGCCCCACACAAACGGGGTCCAAGAAGGAGCCCGGACCTCCTGCGGAAGACATCCTCGCTCACTTTAGGATTTTGATTTGAGTTAGTCCTGACCATAATGTCCATAGGATTCTGGGCCAGTCAAAACCCAACTCTCAAAAGGTACATTCTCAAAAAACAACAACACAGGCTTCACAATGACATCCACATCTAACTGAATTATAATGGGTTTACAAGAAGAAAAAAAAACCACACAGTTTTTATTTGTAAAATTGATGATGTGTGAAAAGGTAAACATCAGTTTCAAGGAGGAAAACTCTTCATAAAGTTAGATCTCTACAAACTTTTAAACAAAACTGAGAAATGTTTTCATAAATAAATTCAAGATGGATCCCCCCCCCAATCTGAATGTGCCTGGCAACAGAATTCCACACAAAAATGTGACACTTTATCTATAAAAGAACTGATTAAAACAGGCCTAATATATCATATGAAATTTATAATTAAAGTAAGATGAAACTAAAGGCACATTCTTTCCAATGGGATTCCCCAGGTACTTAACACATTACAGAAACTCACAAACAAAGTTAAACACAAATCAAGTAACACTAAAATTCCTAACAGCAGAAACCTTTGTTCCACTAAACAAACCACCTAGATATAGTCCAAAATCCTTTGGAAATGACAGGTCAAAGCTTAAATTTTTAAAGATTATTTGAACCTTGTGGTAGACCTAAAGTCATTAAAAGGCAATTTATAGTGCATCCAACTTGCAGACAGCTTTAGCTCCAAGGCTAGCAATGCCAGCCGAGTCTTCACTGACACCCTAGGCCACTGGTTCTGATTTCAGCATGTGTGACAATAACCTGGAGGCTGATGACCGCCCCCCCCCCGCCCCCGCAGAGTTTCTGACACAGTTGGTCTGGGTTGGGGCCCAAGAGTTTGCATTTCTAGCATGTTCCCAGGTGATATTGATGCTGATGGGTGAGGGGGCCAAGCATTGAGGACTGCCGCCCCCAGGGTGCACTATGGAAAGATTATCATGAAAATGTCTACCAAAGGCTCAACATGATTTAGTTCATTTTAACCAACATGGGTTTTTCTAATAATATGATGAAACTTTTGAAAGTAAAAAAAATGGAAAATTTGGGACAAAAACTAGTGTAAAACCACCCCCCAAAGATATAGAAACCGCTTAACTACATGACTATAAGATATTTGAGGCAATGAGAGAAATGATGAGAAAGGAGTGAAGCAAATCAGACAAGGATTGAGGCAATGCTAGTGTCTTGCCTGGAACCATCTAAACTATTAACAAAAAGTGTTTGGTTCTCAGAAGCGTAGGGCCTTCCTTACCCAGGCATAAGCTCAGGGCAAATCACCCAGCCCAGTGTTTTCACAAGAGTAGAATCTGCGGTGAGAAAAACAACATGGAATAAACAGAAGAGGGACTCAACCGCCTCCAGAGTCTGTGCGGGCAAAGGGTCATCTTGCTCAGGTGGGAAAGGGATGCAGCTGGCGGAAGAGACACCCCCTCTCGCCTGCTTGCCAGCCCAGTGGCATGGGGAGGGGGGCACTTTTGTGCATCATCAGGCAAGCTAGACCTCCTCTCTCCCGTTATCCCCCTTCCCCAAAGCTTTCCTGGGCCTCTGGGCCTCGCACAACCCCCTGAAACTGAGCGGTCATGTTTCGGAGGACAAAACTAACTCCTATGATAAAAGGATACATGCAGAGAAGTAAATACAGGATGAAGCCCTTTTAAACACTACAGCACTATTTTAAAAGTCCTTAAATTCCTGGCCAGCAGCCCGCCTGGGATGAGGACACCCTGTCCTGCCTCACCAGAGAGAGCATCTCCGGAATGCTGGCGGAGACACCACGCAGCGGCTCGCTCCGACAGCATGCACGGAAGACTGCAGGGCAACGCTGGCCACTCACGGCACCCGGCTCCTCACTTTCACAGTCAAGGGTGGCAATATTTTCAGCGCAAACTACTTACTTGAAAACACTGTCCTGAAAAAAGACAACATTGGCCTTTTATGGGGCGAGGCACACCCAATTCATAGAAACCAGACTTGTGTGCACGGAGGAAAAACTCTGGCTGGCTAGACGGGCCTTCTTTCCACTTCCCTTTCCGACACTTCAGTTAATAGCTACAGAGCTGGACACCAGTGTGGGGACAGGCAAACACACACCTACCTCTTTTCCAAAATCGATTTGTTTTCCCCAAGGAGGAAACTACTGCCTCACTTCCCTCTTTCCTTACCTGACTAACTCTGATTCACCTGTAAATGCAGCTCAGGAATGGTGTCTCCAATTTTAGAATATTTCTATCTCGATTTACAGCTGTCATTTCCCATTCCTTTTTAAATATGTGGCTATTTTAACATGCTGCTGGTTTGCAATATTTGAAGTAAAATAAGAGTTTTTAAAAGTTCGCAGAATGAACTGGCATCCACCTGTTTAAAGACCGTCCTTACCTCCTTGTCACTGTGTTGGGGAGGTGAGAGCTGGTGAAATGATACAAAGGCCCTCCTTGGCGTCTCTGTCCCTGCACTCCAGCTCAAATACCACCTCTTCCAGACTGTCTTTCCTGAGCAGCACGGGCTTAGCTGCTCCCCACTCCATGCTGCCACACTCTATACCTCTGCTCCTGCACTTACTGTCATGTATTTTAATTAGCTTTGTACCAGTTAGTCTCCACAACATTGGACACTTCTTGAGAGAGGTATCTTTTCTTATGCAAAAGTTTTAAGGCTGGTGTCTAGTAAAGCATAACAAATTTTTTCCCCTAAGTATTCAAAGCAACTTAAAGGAACAAAGCTAGCCATAACAATTCCTTACCATTTACATGCTTTAAAAAAAGTGATCACTGACTATTAAGATTAGACAGAAACACCCAAATAACATCCATATCGGTTAAATGTCAAACTTTTTATCTTTTATTAACTTCACTAGAGGCCTGATGCACGAAATTCGTGCAACAATAGGCCTTCCTTCCCCTGGCACCCGGGACCCGGGCTTCCCTCACAGCTCTGGCTTCATCCGGAAGGTCTTCCGGGAGGACATCCAGTCTAATTAGCATATTATGCTTTTATTTTTATAGAAGATTATCACTGTTAACTCAGAAAATAGTACCATAAAGGTCTTTTAAAGCTAATAAAGCACCACGAATTTCTGTCAAGGGGAAAAAAAGGAGGAAGGACCTATAGATTAAAAGAGACTTAGAAACTTACCAAATATATTGTGTTTGGATCCAGATTCAAACAAAATCACTGTTACTTGGGGGGAGAAGGGGGGTTGGGGAAGGGGCAACAAAATGTGAATGAATATCAGAAAAATTTGAATGCAGCCTAATTCTTTGTAATATTAAGGAATTGTTATTTGTTTTTAGGTAAGACAAGGATACTGTGGTTCAAAGAGTTATCTTTAAGAGTTACACACTAAGGTATTTATGGATGATACTGGGCTTTCTATCAAAATAATGGGGGTGGCAGTAAGAGGTACAGGAGAAACAAGATCGGTTGTGTGGCAATGGTTATTGAAGCTGGGTGATGAGTACGTGCAGTTTAATTATATTTTTCTCTCTACCTTTCGTACACACTCAAAACTTTCCACTAAAACGTTAGAGGGGAAAAAAAAAGATCATTCGATGCTCAGATGTCCTGTTAATTCTGTGGTTGGTCACAGCTGCCCCCACTGCTTGCTGGCTTTGAATATTTTCCTGCTATCCAGCAGGTGTTACTATTCCCACAGAGGGTTATAACAGACTGTCCCATTCCTCTCTGAGGTTCATGGCCTTATACGGACAACATCCTATTCTTACTTCTACCCTGCAGTGAAAGCCTAGCCCAGCCATCCTCCACCTATCTAAGACAGATACCCTATCAACTCCCATCACAGCTGAAGATTAAATCAATAAATCCCCTAACTCAGCTCTGAGAACCATGCTATCTCTGTCAGACAGCCTGGAGCGAAGACCACATTCTGGTTTTTTGACCTAGTCATTTCACCTCAGGAACATAAATCGGAAACAGAATATCAAGACAGGGAGTAGTGCCCTGACTGAGTGGCTGAGCTGGGGGAGTGTCATCCTGTACAATCAGGGGTGGGGAACGTCCAGCACTCGGGCCATATAAGACCCTCCAAATCATTTGGCCTGGCCCTGCCAAGGCATTAGGGGTGAGTTAATTAAATGTTTGACCAAATACAGCAGGCTAATTTTTAAGCTGATAATTCTGTATGGCCCATGAATAGATGTTATAAATATCCAAAGGCCCTTAGCAGAAAAAAGGTTCCCCATCCCTGCTATACACCAAAAGGTCGCAGATTCGATTCCCAGTCAGGGCACGTACCTACATTGTGGGTTCGATCCCAGGGTTCAATCCCTCATCAGGGCATGTACAGGAGGCAACTGATCAATGTTTCTCTCTCATATCGATATTTCCTTCCTTTCTCTCCCTTCCTCTTCTCTCTAAAATCAATAAAAACATATCCTTAGGTGAGGATTAAAAAAAAGACCGACTGTGGTTACACAGTATTTCTGCAGAGCTAAAATTTAGCACCAATCTGATCAGAACTCTCTTTCCCAAGATACTTGGAGTTCTCTGTGCAAAAGCCTTCGTCCCCACTCTAGGTGTAACAGTACCAGGCCCTACTCTCTGGCTACGTACCCTTCCTTATTAAATTCTGTAGCACTTATCACCCCCTGACAATGTATTATGTTTTTTAAAAATTATTATTATCACCTCCCCTTTCTAGAATGTAACCTCCCTGAGGGCAGGGACTTGGCTTTGCCTCTGTTCAGATTTTAATCAGTCACTGGAACACAAAAGGCAAAAGGTGATCTGATACATATTTGCTGAAGGCTCAGGATCCCAGGAAAGTACAACTAAATATCAAAGAGAGTTGAGACAAAAGTCCACGGCTATTAAAGACTAAGAACATGCAGTTTCACCATCAGCCACACACTCACACCCACTTCATGTAGCAGAAAAGTGATGTCACAGTACTACTTTCATCCACTATCACATTTAAACTTGCCTAAACAGCTGGAAAATCAGTGACTACAGGATCACATAAATAATGGTTGAATATGTCAGTTTGTGCCAGAAAAACCTAAGAGGACCACAGTGCCTTCACAAGCCCTCTGAAAGCCTGAAAATATGGTGAGAATAGTGTGTCCTAATCCAGTGCCAATTCTACTGTCAATTTTTGTGCAATGAATGAGTATCAGTCACTTGGTGGGAAATGCAAGCTTTTAAGAAAGGTTAAGTATTATTCAATACACTCAAACTGCATTCCTGAGCATAAATAAGATGATCCACTCAATGCACTCAGCATAGCATGATATACATGGAGAGCACCCAATGAAGTGTAGCTATTAGCATTACTGCTGGCATCACGATTCTCAAGGCAAAGTGGGATCTTAAAGACTTCCAGGCCTGCCCTGGCTGGTTTGGCTCAGTGCACAGAGCATTGGCCTGCGGACTCAAGGGTCCCAGGTTTGATTCCGGTCAAGGGCATGTACCTTGGTTGCGGGCACATACCCAGTAGGGAGTGTGCGGGAGGCAGCTGATCGATGTTTCTAGCTCTCTATCCCTCTCCCTTCCTCTCTATAGAAAATCAATAAAATATATTTAAAAAAAAAAAAAAGACTTCCAGGCCTGAGTTCCCTCCCTCTCCACACAGCCTAGAAATCGACAGATATAGCTCTAACATTGCCCTGCTGTCCCTGTGCTTCTACATAAGCTTTTCTGCTTTTATCTTTTTGAGACATTAAGGTTCTGCATGAGACTCAATTTAAATCAGGGGTGGGGCACCTTTTTTCTGCCAAGGGCCATTTGGATATTTATAACATCATTCACAGGCCATACAAATTTATCAACTTAAAAATCAGCCTGCTATATTTGGTCAAACATTTAATTAACTCACCCCTAATAACTTGGCAGAGCCAGACCAAATGATTTCCCAGACCTTAGACAGCCTGAGGGCCGGACATTCCCCACCCCTGAATGTAAAATGCAAGTGCTGACGAAAATCTAGATGGCACTGATATAGTCTGACTATTTTACTGATAAAGAAACAGGTCCAGAAGTCCAGCAACTTATCTAAAATCTTTCCACGGTCAGCACCACTGAGGAAATAGAAACCTGATTTCCCCTGCTCAAAGTTAGATTTATTCATTTACATCCCACAACTCACCATGATTTCCCTCTGTTCTTCCAGGTTCTTCAAAAAGTTAGAAAATTCACGCAAGGAAGCATCTGTCAAGAGAAAGGAATCGTTATTTGGCGGACAAAGCAAAGAAGAGCAGACCAAACCCTCCCCTTCACGTACCTATGCAGCGTTCATCATCGGTCTCCGCATCGCCAATGAACTCAAACTTAAAGTCTCTGAGCGAGTGAGCAAACTTCCGCTGAGCTGCCGAAAGACCTAGGAAGAAAGATTTAATCATGACATGGGTCCTCGTTTTTTGTTTTTTTGTTTTTTATATTTTATTGATTTTTTTTTACAGAGAGGAAGGGAGAGGGATAAGAGCGTTAGAAGCATCGATGAGAGAGAAACATCGATCAGCTGCCTCCTGCACACTCCCTACTGGGGATGTGCCCACAACCAAGGTACATGCCCTTGACGGGAATTGAACCTTGGACCTTTCGGTACGCAGGCCGACACTCTATCCACTGAGCCAAACCAGTCAGGGCTGGGTCCTCGTTTTATGTCAAGGCTTAGAAGATATTTATTCCTCATCAGGTCAAGAGAGCTAGAGAGCTCTCCTCCAATCAATCTGTGAAGAGGCACAACCCAACTGCTTTGCCAAGGAGCCCAGCATCCCTGGTGCTCTCTCCAGCAGCTTCTGTCTCCCACTCTACATTCTGGCAGAGAGCAGGTGCTGGAGAAATGTTTATTTCACCCCCCAGTCTCTTCTTCCTCAGAGATCCGACTGCTTCACCTAGTTCCCTAAAAGACTTTTCCTTTCTCTGCTTACTCAGGTCAGAGCTTGCCCGATTCAAAAGTGAGGACCGTGAACACACACCCCTGATAGTATCTCCCAGGGCTCCATGAGATTCGGCTGGCTACCAAGGTTTCAAATATAAGCGTCTGAAGTAAAGATTGGTAGTTACAAAATAGTTGGGGATGTAAAGTACAGAATAGGAAATACAGCCAATAATCTAATAATATATATATATATCATATATATATATATATATATATATGATATATATATATAATAATATATATATAAAAGCCAAGTGACTGGAACGGCAGAACACCCGGAACAACCGGAACAAATGGTCGCTATGACGCGCACTGCGGCAGCCAACCAGTCCAATCGGGGCCCCAATCAGCCCCCCGCAACCTCCGGCAGGATCCCCCACTCCGATAGGCAGCCCCTCCCCGCAGCTGGCCTTGCCCCCAAGCAGCCTCCCCACCGCCTGATCAGGGGCAGAGCCAGTGGCCAACCTCCCACAGCCCCTCCCCCCTACCAGCCCAGCCCCAATCAGCCTGCCAGACCCTACCCATGCACAAATTCGTGCACTGGGCCTCTAGTATTATAATAACTATGTATGGTGCCAGCTGAGTACTGGAAATATTGGGGTGAACACTTGTTAAAGTATATGGTTGTATAACTACTATGCTGCACACCTGAAACTAATACAAAATAATATTGAATATAAATTGCAATTGAAAAATTTAGAAACACAAACACACACACACACACACACACACACACACACACGGGTCTCAAAAGCTTGATGTCAGCCAACCAGATGCACTTAACTGATTGTCAAACTCCAGACAGAGAACCCAGAAGATGATGAAAGAGTTTTCATAGAAAACTGCCACAGGGAGGTAACTAAGGCCAAGCTTAAATGTCAGAAAGAATTCATTCTGCAAAAGTCCTATAGAGGTCCTCATCTTTTCTTACTGGAGATTAACGGAAAATAGTGGAAAACCTATTTCTAATCTAGGCTAATGTTTATTTTATGGGCCACATGCCATGCTAGGTAATATTTTTTTCTATCCCATTCAATACTCTTGAAAGATAAATAAATTAAAGATGATCTCCATTTTACAATGCTGAGTTAAAGCTCAGAGATGTTAAGTTATTTGCACCAAGTTGCACAGCTACTACAACAGCAAAGGCTTGATTCTACTCCAGGGCAGTGTGTCCAAAACCCAGGCCCTGGCCAGGGTACAATCCTACCTCTGGTCTAAAGCACTTTCTAAGAAGCTGCTCACTGACACCTGCACTCCTTATGCCTCTGGTCTCAGCACAATGAGTACTGACAGATCGTGTTCAAATAAAACTTCATGTTAAGAAAATTAAAAAGTTGAAAAAATAAAATGCAATCCATTACTGCTGATTGGAATGCTATCTTGCAACAAATAAATATAGACAAGAAAGTGAAGCAAATAATGCAAAACACCAAGGGCAGTTTTTAATAAGATGGTAGGATAGTAAAAGCAAGTGTTCTTTTTAATGTTCTTCGTTGTATTATAGCTAACAAACAAGGAGTGAATGCTCACCAGCTCTTTCAGCTGTTGTCCTAGTTTTGCTTTGTTTTTTAATTTTTCCTAATAGACTATGGCTTAGAGCAGTTTTAGGTTCCCAGCAAAACTGGGCAAAAAGCATAGATTTTTCTTTGACCCGCAGCCTCTGCAGATGCACAGCCTCCTTCATTATCAACATCCCCCACTGTCATGATGTTTGAAACTTCATTCTTCCTCTAATTCAGCGGTTCTCAACCTGTGGGTCGCGACCCCTTTGGGGGTCGAACGACCCTTTCACAGGGGTCGCCTAAGACCATCGGAAAACACATATATAATTACATATTGTTCTTGTGATTAATCACTATGCTTTAATTATGTTCAATTTGTAACAATGAAATTGGGGGTCACCACAACATGAGGAACTGTATTAAAGGGTCGGGGCATTAGGAAGGTTGAGAATCACTGCTCTAATTCATGTTTCTCTTGCTGTTCTCAAATTCTTTTCCTCTTCAAAATAAAATTTTTTTAAAAAACCAACATTGAAAAAGACTTCGATGTGAAAGGGAAAACACTTGCAACTTTTAGAAGACACTATAGGATTGTATTCTTACCCTTGGAGTAGGGGAGAAAAGCACAAATATAATGTAAAACGTGATGGATTGCAAGCATGGTCACAGCTCTTACCCCTGGCTGCAGGCACTTCTCTTTTCAAGGACACTCACAGCCTCACCAACAAGTGGCAGGGTCTATGTCATGTCCCCACCCCTTGAATACCAGCAGGGTTTGTGGACAACAGAATGCAGTGAATGTGACATCTGCTATTTTGGAGCCTCCACCTCAAGAAGCTTTGTACACCTTTGCCCGATTCCATGTGAACAAGTCCAAGCTAACCTGCGGCTGATGAAAGACTTGTGGCTCAGTCACCCCGTTATCACCCCAGCAATCAGCCAACCAGCAGAAGCAGAGCTTCCCTGCACAGGCAGGAGGCAGGCAGTCACTGCCTAGTGAGCCGAGTCCCAACTGAAATAAAGTTGTTTCAGCCATTAGGTTTTGGGGTGATCTGTCAGAAAGCAATGGATAACTAACATAAAAAGATTATTAAAATTTGTCTCTAAGTTTTAAATATTTAAAAAACATAAAAAAGGGAGGATAAGCACACAGAGAGAAGGTATAAATAACTGCTATACGGTAAGGCAGAACCCCAAGAAAAAATTGGAAAAAAACACTTGAATCAGCCTTTCAGAAAAATAAGTGAAAAGAAATCCATATGGCCTATAACCACATGAAAAGGTGCTCAAACTCATTAGTGAGAATAAAAGTGAAAATTAAAACTTCAAGATACCTGGACACACCCGTCAGACGGGCAAAAATTACTAAGTCTGGCAACCTCCAGGGTTGGTGTAATCCTGTACATGCAGCAACAGAAAGCTTCGCACACTGCTAGTGAGAGTAAAGATTGGTGTATTTACTTTGGAAGGAGTTTGGCATTGTTTAGTAAATTTGGTGATATCTTACAACCCAGAAGTTGTTCTCCTAGGTAAATTACATCAGACCGTATTACAATAACAGCCAAACACTGGGAAAAAAAGAACAAATACTGATCGACGGAACAAATAACTATGTTACAGTGTATTCATATACTATAGAGTAAAAACTAACTAAAAACTCACAGATCAACACAAAGGAACCTCAATTTGGAGAGAAAGAAGCAAGACACAGGAGAATAAACATACCATGGATGTTTTATATAAAATTCAAAACAAGCTACACTAGACTACATGTTTGGGTTGCAAATATAGGTCACTAAATCACAGACTAGCAAAGGAATCCTTATCTCAAAAGTCACACAATGTTTATCTTACCACCGGGAGCCAGGGAGAGCAATCCAGTCCAAAAGCTACAAGGGGATTACAGTATTTTAGGTCATAACTGGTGGTGGGTCTGTGGATGTTTGCTTTGTCATTCTTCTTTAAAACATACATTTGTTTCATATACTTCTGAATTTTTGCCATAATTTTCACAATCACAATATAAAATTTTTTAAACCGTAAGAAAGTCTAGCTATTTTAGGCCATTGGAAAATAACTCAGTTTCTATTGTAATCTAGACAAACATACACTTATTCTCTAAGCTCTAACCACTCTGGCCTGCTCTTGGCTCACACTTGCTGAACTCATTCCAGTCTGAGAGTCCTTAAACTTGGGCTCCCTCCACTTGAAGTGCTCCTTCCCCACCCCCACTGTCACCTGGCAGGTCCTTCTCAACCAGGATGGCTCAGCGAAGAATCCCCCTCCTCTCACCATCCTCTCTAAAATAATGTCCCCCCTCTGCCCTAAGTCCCTCTCTAGTCCTTTGTCCTTTTATTTTCTTCATAGCACTTATTACCTAAAATTACCTTATTTCGCCAATATTGATACTCATGGTGATCTATTTTCCACTCTAGAATATCGTGTCCCTGAAGCAGCAACTGATTGTGATATCTTACAACCCAGAAGATATCCCTGAAACAGGGACCACAATAGGATTTTTCCGTTTTAATTTATATCCGGCACCTATTTCCAAATATTAATAGAGTGGGCTTATTATTATCTAAATAACTTTGTATTATTCTATTTTGCTAATGGGTGCTCTGCCAGTACGCAATAGGGTATGAAGCTGGTTCCACTTATGTTTATATATCTGTGTGTACTTACATGTTTATATTTACTTATATACATTGTATGCATGTATATATTAGTAGTTATATATATATTAGTAGGTAGATATATATATATATGATCATCAATGCTGGTATAAATTATATTTTCCCTCTGGAGCTATTTCCTTTGACTATTTTATCCAAAATACCAAGTCAGGATACTTTAAAGACCATGTTTCATATGATCAGGATAGGATGCCCTCCAGGAAGTTAAAACTTAAATACATCAATTTTCCAACATGTACTTCATAGTTTCTAATTTTGTAAGTTGAAATGTTTATGATAGCAGATTAAATTTGAGTTCATCTGCACAGTTATTATATTTCTTTTAGCATGTTCTTATCTAACCTCTGCATTATTATAATCACATCAATTTATTTTAGAATATACCATTTTCCTCACTCATTTTTCCTCTTTGTTGACTTCCTTCTGGTGTTATTAGAGCTTATTGTGCAACATTTTTATTGTTTAAAAATTTGACCATACCAAACTCCATTCCTTTTAAGAATCACAAATTTATCACCTTCCCATTACCTGGTACATTTTAAATTTACTTCTCCTCCCATGCAGTTTACACTTTTGTTTATATCTTCTGCCTTTCTAAACTAATATAAAATCATAAGACAGCTTACTAGATTTAGTACAGTTCTATGAAATAAGCACAATGATGCTTGTACAAAGGATAATGTTTTTTCTTTCCAATATAATTGCACATGAAACTCAACCAGTCTTAGTTCACTAGTTACAAAGACTGGAAAAGATCGTGAGGGGGCCCACTAGACAGAATTATCCTTATTGAGTGCTTACTCTATGCTAATTGACTTAAATATCATTTACTCTTTATAATCAGCCTGCAGGGTAAGTGCTGGTGCCACCTTATCGTAAGTAGGTTCAGAGGTAGATTAGTGACTTCATCAAGGTCACACACTTCTTTAGACTGCTGGTAGTAAGCCCTAGAGGTTCTCTCAAGCTTCCACAAACGTCCTTTCTACGACATCATTCCAGCTTTCAAGAGATTTAACATTTTTCCCAAATACTTTGTCCAGATCTCAACTAGTTATCTGAATGGCTCAAATGCAGAATTCTAACCAAATGGAAAACTCATATGCGTGGGCCTCCATGCCCCCATCCTCTAATTCCTGAGTTCTCCGACGCAACACTGCTCTTTGAAACACCTTCAAGGCTGATATGACTCCAGCTGGTGGACAAGGCCAAGCCTGAGTTGAGCACAAAAAGCTCAACTAACGTAAAAGATTTAATGTGATTTGCGCTATTCAAATGACCTGGCCACTTCAGAGTCTCCCACACTGGAATTTTTAGGCCCTCGATCTGTCAACAAATAGGAGAAAAAACACAAGCAAGGCCTTCCCAGGTACAGGAGCAGTCTGAAAGGTGAGGATTTATATGGGAGGCCTGCTGAGTTTGAGATGGAAAGGTTCAAGCACAGCATTAAGCCAGATTTGGAGAGCCTCCGGACACCGGCAGAGCTGCCTTGGATCACCCTTGATGATTTTCACACATGAAAATCATTTCTGGTAGCATAGCCACCTATTAAGAGTTTTCAGTTAAGACCAGGAACTATCACTCACGTAGAGGCACTTGGGGGTGAATGGAATACCTCTCCACTCAGGTTGCTCCACTCACATTGAACTTCTAGGCAGCCTCCTGGGTGGGTTGGCCCCTGAGGTGACAAACCTGGCCTGTCATCTCCTGCAACTTCCTACCCCATCAACCAAAGCACTAATGGGGACCCAAGAAGATGCGGTGTGTTCTTTCATTCTGGGCATGAACAGGAAAAAATGAAACCAGGAAATAAATAAGCCTTTCTCACTCATTAAATTTAAAATACAGGATTCTTCACAAACCATACTTGATTCTGAAACCTTTTTCTCAAACAGGCAAATTACACCTGGAAGCGCACATTCCTTTGCATGTAGAGACCCAAATAACTAGATTATCAACTATGCAAAAGCTCTGCCAAGGAACCTCTGCCACCCATTCTGCACATCAAAACATGTACCAGAATTCTTCCATGCTTTATTTAGAGAAAAGTAGGGTACGGACTCTAAGAACTTAATATCCTTCACGCCAGATTCGTGCCAAGGAAATAATACTGATGTTAATCCAAGTAACTTGGAAGGGAAACAAAATTCCTCTGGGACTGCAGACTGGTTCATATTTGGCCTCATGTTTTCCAGATTTACAAACCCAGCAGCTGTGCTTTACACAAGAAGAGCATTGTGGCCTCTCTGCACACAAAAAAAGAAAGTAAATATCTTACATTGTAGATTTTTAAAAGCTGTGCTAACATCTCACAAGCCTGAGATGCACTCACTGCTGGGCTAGTCGAGGCCTGAAGGGAAAATCACAGGCTGTTTGTTCTAGGAGCAGCTCATGGCCCTCAAGGTCTCCGCAACTGTGAGGTTAAGGCAAGCATGTCAAACTCGCGGCCCATGGGCCGCATGCCTCATTTACTTGACCTGTGTTAGCCTTTGAGCTTGGGTTAAGGCATTCCTGGCCCTACTTCTCCAAGTACAGCCCAACCAAGGTGCCTGTGAAGTGAGTTCTTCTTAATCATAGAATAAGCACTGTCTATCTGAACGGATGAATTTATGGGGTAAAAGGAATATAAGCTGAATCTGAGAAGGCTAACCCCATTTTGTAAAACTACTGTTTGGAATTCTCTGCTATTATTTAGATGGCCTCTTATTCTAAAAAAAATAATAATAATAACTTTGCTTTCTAGCCTGCTTTAGCCTGCTTGAATAATGAGGAAGATAAACTTAGCTGTCTGACCTTGTAGGCTAGAGACTAGATATGCCCATACTCTCGATGCCATGCCAGGTGTATTTTTTAATTGGATAGACCTGTAGTTTTCAAGGCCACCAGAGAGATAACCACTAAGCACACATAGGGCTGGATCTTTAATAAAAAGGGAAGTTCTGCTTGTAGCTCTGCTTAGAATTTGAATTCATTTTCTCTAAGCCCACCATGGTGAATAAAGTGTGACTCCAAACTCTCTGAGCATTGCTTGATTTATTCCGGTTCTCTGTAACAAATTCAAAAAAGACCCTCACACCCCAAGCAAATGCATAAACCTGGATGGATTTTGGGCTCTAGACCCAATATGGCACATAACCAACACCCCGATCCTGTTTACCAAAGCAGTCAATTAATTAAGAAGACCCCTTCAGAAATGCGTGCCCTGCAGGGAATCCCACAGGCAGGTCCACTCTGGAGAACACAGCCAACCTTCAGTCCACCTTATCCAGACGTCAAGTGCACTGTACACATTCAGCAATTGAGGAATCTGCTCGGGCTAGATTCTGTGTACAGAGAGAACCTGCCACAACAGGCTGGCAGACGAGAAGGGCATGCTGGCGATCACCTGGCCTACAGGCTTTCAAACTGTCTTTGGCCACAGATCCCTCTGTTCAAAGAAAATCTTATTTACAGTGAGAACAGAAAATACAGCTAACATTTACATATTAATTTCCTATTATCACTATAACGAATTTCCATAAGCTTAGTGGCTTAAAACAACACAAATTTATTATCTTGCAGTTCTGGAGGTCAGAAGTCGACACTGGGTCTCACAGGGCTGTGTTCCTTCTGGAGGCTCTAGGAGAGAATCCATGTCCTGGCCTTTTCCAGCTTCTGCAGGGGTGGGGAACCTTATTTCTACTGAATGCCATTTGGATACGTATAACATCACTCACAGGCCATACAAAATTATCAACTTAAAAGTTAGCCTGCTATATTTGGTCAAACATTTAATTAACTCATCCCTAATGCCTTGGCAGGGCCAGACCAAATGGGCTGAACGTTCCCCACCTCTGTCCTAAAGGATGCCCAAATCCCTTGGCCCATAGCCCCAGCCACCAATGGAATCACTCTGACTTCTGCTTCTGACATCATATCTCTTTCTCTGACTCCTTTAAGGGCCATTGGTATTACAATGGGCCCAGTGTGATGACCCTAGAGAACCTCAGCATCACAAGGACCTTAATTTAATGCCCAAGATCATACAACTAGTAAGTAGTACAACCAAGAGATCATCAAAGCTGCTCGGGTAGAGGTAGGATGAAGAACTCCACCAAATTGGTCCCTGCCTCCCACAGAGTGGTCCGCAATGAGACTGAACCCTGCAGATTCCAACCTGAAAACCCATGACAGAGGCTCTCACCTTCACTTTACAGCTGGGATATGAAAGCACAACTTTGGACAACTAGCTCAATGTCACACACCCAGTTCAAGGAGCGCTCTAACTAGAATCCAGGTTTTAACATAGAATCCTAGTTTTAGTATAATCTTGGGAGGCACAGGAGGACAGTAACAGGTGCACCTCTAAGTGAGGAACACATGGTCCAGCAGTTGGATAGCATGTCCCAGAGAATGGCTGCACAGGACACAAGGGTGTGTGTGTGTGTGTGTGTGTGTGTGTGTGTGTGTGTGTGTTGGGGCAGGGGAGGGGGAAGGTGAGGGGAAGTGCTTATGTATGGAAAAGTATACCCAGCCCAACACACTCCCAACCTGTACTTTCTCTAATTACACTTTATAGAAAACACGAATGGCTGATAGGCTGACAAACATTCTAGTTGACAAGACTGCATGCTAAAAATTAGGCTGGCTTGATGTCCAGGGAAGTGCCTAAATCTGAATGTCAAAAACTGGTGGTCCTACAGACTTACTTATTTAGCCATCCCTTTCATTAAAATTTTAATTTCAATCTCTCAACCCTCTGGTTACCATTATTCCCTATTGTCATTGGCCTCACTTAAAATATCTTCCTGACCCCTGGAATCATTTGGATATCAAGTCCTGGCCTCAAAGAACTGTAGCAAGGAATGTAATCATAGAGACAATTTAGTCATAGATCCCATTTTATAGATGAGAAATCAAAGGGACAATAAAATAGAGGCAGTGTGGTTTGCCACAAGGAAAAAGGCTCTATAACCCTGCAGGCCTAGGTTCTGATACTGGCTCTGCCATATCTCAGGTGGTAGCTTTGGGCAAGACACACACAGTTTGCACTGAAATTCTCACCTACAAACTGAAAATAATAAGAATATCATGTCTAACACGTTACCTCTCACTTTCCCTTCTCAAGCAAACTGCTTGACCCAGAGTCCCCATTTCCTGAGCTGGTGGGGGTTAGCACACAACCCTACTCAAAGTTCATTAGGGCTGAATAAATAAGAATAGGCAGCTGTGCCCTAACCGGTTTGGCTCAGTGGATAGAGCGTCGGCCTGCGGACTGAAGGGTCCCGGGTTCGATTCTGGTCAAGGGCATGTGCCTTGGTTGCAGGCACATCTCCAGTGGGGGGCGTGCAGGAGGCAGCTGATCGATGTTTCTCTCTCATTGATGTTTCTAACTCTCTATCCCTCTCCCTTCCTCTCTGTAAAAAAACCAATAAAATATATTTAAAAAAAAAAAAGAATAGGCAGCTGACCCAAGAACAGCCCCCACAGGCCAGCCAGAGACACAAACACAATGGAGAGAGAGAGAGAGAGAGAGAGAGAGATGACTTAAAGGCCACAAAATATTAAACAATTGTTTTTACAGATCCGGGGTTTAAGCTCAATGACAAAACATAATATTATTCACACATTTTGCTACTGAATATAGTAACTTGACAAACAAAGTGGTTTCCAATGTCTTCAAGAAAGGGAGAGAAAAAGAAAAAGAAAACCACATATAGAGATAATGCCCAAACAAGCTACCTTATTAACCACAGTACATGCCTCAGGCCCAAAATAAATATTAGTAGGGATTTTTTGATGTCAGGTGTTATTCTGGCTTACTACATATGAGCTTTCCCATTGTTATGGCATAATGAGAAACCTAGTTGTCCAACAAAACCAAGAGTCACTGTATAACTACCCCATTTCTCTCAAATGCTTTAATATCTATTCTCTTTAAAACAAAAATATTTATTCTCTTTAAAGTAATATAATACTCACTCAAAGGAGGGGCTAAAGCCTCCCCTTCAGTGCCCAAGTTAAACCAGGATCACAGAGTTAAGAGAAATGCCACCAGAAATGACCAATGACTTGCATCTACCACTCATGCATCAGAGCCCAGTGTGCACTATAAAATTCTAACAGGACGGGACTGCTGCCCTAGGAATTCATGACCTCCACCCATGAGAGACAACTATCACATACTGCATAGGAACTGAGGGGTCCAGATTACAAACTACATAGGAGTTCATAGAAGACAAAACACGCATACACACACACACACTCACACACAATTAAAATCATCAGGAAAGCATAGCATGGAATGGGGGGGCTTGAACAGGATGCTAAAAGGTCTGTTTGTTTTAAGTCACCGTAAACTATAGAGGAATTAGTCAATGTACTAGGAACAAAATGAGGGAATCCTTTAGATGGGAATGAGAAGGACAGTTGATCCTTGAACAACATGGGGGTTAGGGATGCCAACCCCTCCCTTCATGCAATTGAAAACCCACATAAAACTACTGACTCCCCAAAAACTTAACTAACAGCCTACTGTTGACCAGAAGGCTTACCAATAACAGAGTCGATTAACACATATTTTGTATGTTACATGTATTCTTACAGTAAACTAGAGAAAAGAAAATGTTATTAAGAAAATCATAAGGAAGAGAATATAGATTTACAGTACTGTACATTGTATTGATCACCCAGTTCAAACCCAACGTTCAAAGGTCAACTGCACTATATAACCTATATGCATTAGGGCCTATGGAATGCAAGGAATAAAGACTCAAAGAGAATACAAATCACACAAAGAGCCTAGAAAACGTGAACTGGCTTTACAGCCAACACTAGGATCTTCTCTCCTGACCTCTGCCATTAACACAACTTGGTTCTCTCTGAGTTTACTTTTCTCTCTTGCAATTGCTTTTTTTTTTTCTTTCATTTCATATCAACTCTTGCTGTTGGAACTGCTGTTTACTTGGAGGGTTTGCTGCTATGCCATTGCCTGGTAGGGCCCTTTCATCATCCTTACATTAGTTTATGACGTTCTTTCAACGTCAACTCCCACTGCTTTCCCCTTATTTCCCAAAATAAAATTATCTAGAGAATCAAACTGGCTCAGCTCATTTTTCCCCACAGAAGGCCATGAAAAAAGTAGCTGTCCCACCCCAATCAAATCAGCCAGTCCAGGGAGAGGACAGAGGTTCCCGAGTGCTTTTTCCTCAGCAGGAGCTGGGAGCAGAGCCACTTTCCCTGATTGGAGCTGTGAAGTATGAGGTCAGCAGATGCCATGAGTGACAACCCCGTTCCAAGGCCAGCGAGTACAAACAACATCCTTTCAAGGCCAAAATTATTTCTGAAGACTTTACTACGCTAACACACAAAATTCCATAAACCCTAAAGGCAGAAACCAGTCCTTCTAAACAACTGCAGCAGGCAGGGCCTGAGTCCATTTTCACATAATGAACTATGTATAAAGTTCATAAAAAAATTTAAACACTCATCAATGACTACAAAAATTCTTTCAAATCCAGTGCTTCCAAATGGTTTAGGTATGTGCAACAACCATCTGATATTCATTTAGCACTTCTTATGTGCTAGTCACTGCTCCTAGGAATACTTTGCATGAATTAGATCATTTAAGCTTCATCGAACCCAATTAGGAAAGCATCTTTTACTGCATTTTATAGGGTGTCCCAAAATTCACACAAGATTTGAATTTTGCGTGAGCATTAACAACAACAACAAAAATAAAAGCCTAATTTTACTTGGTTTATTGAATCAGATTCTAATATCTGTTGCCCTTTGATTTCAATCCCTTCAATTTGATAAGCATTACCAAGTACCAATTACGGCCCAGGAGCAGCGACAATGAAGACCAATGAAGACCACGGCTTTGCGTATGTGCCAGCAAAGCCGTGGAGGCCATTTACCCGATGTGCTCTTCCATACATAACCCTATACTGTATACTTTATGAATCAATAAAAAATTTATAATTTTTAATTATAAACCTGTGTTTTCTATCAAAATTACTTCTTGCGTGAATTTTGGGACACCATATATAAACAGACACAAGAAGATACAGGTAGGTCACACTATGTGATCTTATCCTGGAGCAGTCTAACCCAGCGATGGCGAACCTCTGACACACCTCTGACACGCGAACTCATTTTTTTGGTTGATTTTTCTTTGTTAAATGGCATTTAAATATATAAAATAAATATCAAAAATATAAGTCTTTGTTTTACTATGGTTGCAAATATCAAAAAATTTCTATATGTGATACGGCACCAGAGTTAAGTTAGGGTTTTTCAAAATGCTGACAGGCCGAGCTCAAAAGGTTCGCCATCACTGGTCTAACCCATTGGACTATGAGGCCTCACCATAAGGAACAAAAACTGCACAGGCCACAGTTGGGCCACAAAGACTCTCTCCTTGCAATGCCCTAATAAAATTGATGTAAATAATCAAAATGCCTTGCTCATGTTGAAATGTTAGAGAAAAGGTCAGGAATAAAAAAAATTTTTTAAAAAGTGTTGTAGACAGTCCCTGGGGAAGGAAAGTTTCCCAAGAAGAATACAGGATAACAGAGTGCTACACTGAGGAACACACAGCCAACAGGAAGAAGGAAACAGAGCAAACTTGGAAAAGTGGCTGTTAGAAAAATGGTGTGCAGGCTGGGTGTTGAGGTCTGCCTCTTGGTTTCACGCTTCTTCAAAAGCAAGGGGAATTTTATCAAGACCCCAGACAGCACAATCAACACAACCCATGCCTCTTGGGCAGACTGGCAAACTCTGGACCTCCTGAAAACTACCCATGTTCGAGGAGGGAGGAAGTGTTATACAAGTAAGACACATGATCGATCTGTAAAATCAGGGAAAGCATAAGATATGTAAGTGCACATAAAACTGTTTAGAATGCAAGTTCCCCAAAGTCTTATCCAATGGTTCTTTGTCCTTTAACTTTTTCTGTATTTTCTAAATAGTCTTCATTCCGCATAAATTATGATCAAAATATTAAAGCCAAGACAAACAAAAAAATTAATGACACCCAATTATAAGTACAGGCAGAGGTGTAAGATAATGTGGCTATAAAGGTTTTTTTTATGTGGCAAACTGAGCTGGTTAAATTTGATTTGTAGGTGTGTCTGTGAGGCGTTTCCTGTAGAGATTAGCATCTCAATTGCTAGACTGACCAAAGCAGATGGCCTTCCCTAATATGGGTGGGTATCATCCAACCTGCTGAAGATCCAAAAAGAACAAAAAGATAAGAAATTTTAACTTCCCCTCTTGCTGCCTGTTTGAGCTCAGAGATCAGTCTTCTCCTGCCCTTGAATGAGGACTTACACCATTGGTGCTCCTGTTTTCATTCTGAAATTTTTGAATGACCTTATAAAATGTTTCATCTTGTAAAAGAAAGTTCTATCACTGAATATCATTACCATTCGTATTGTTTCAAAGAAAGTGAAGAATATAATTAAGATTGGTGGCACCACCCAAACAAATTAATACCGTAACTTAGCATTTCATGTGGCTTTTTATCAAATAATCTTTGTGTACTTCACAGACATTAGATACTTCTCACAGTATTTCCCCCTCTAGTACAGCACAGTGACTGAGAGTATGGGTTCTGGTGTCAGACTTGGGCTCACAGAGTAGTGTCACCAGCAACCAGCTGGGTGACCCTCCCTGAGCAGGTGACAACCTGTCTGAGCTCTGATTTCTTCCCTGACAATTTGGGGAATATTACTGGATTTTATATAGCAAATTGCAGTAAAGGAAAATAATGAATCAAAGATTACTAAGTTACCCTGTCTGGGTGACAGAAAACAGCAGAACCATGAAAAAGAAAAAGGGAAGTCAAGAGAGGAAGCCAATTTAAGGTGAGGAAACAATTGCATTTTAGGTATTTCAGAAAGTAGCATATTAGCTAAATAGAAATTCTGAAAAGCCGCTGCAGATAGCGGTCAAGACCACAGGCTTGAGTTGTCTATCTGCAGAGAAGTGAGTAAAGAGAAATAATGAGTGTTTTTTTAGAAGGAAAAAGTATAGAAATGCTAGAGATGAAAAAAGTGAACTACAAAGGTGACTCACAAATGGAGAAAGGGGCAGGGAAGGCCAGAGGGAGAAAAGACCCAGAAAAGGAAGCCAAATGGGGGATAGGAAGAGTACAGCTTCAGAGAAGACACTGAGAATGCTCAAAAGTGCCAAATGCTTTATGAATCGGTCAGATTTTGGCAAGAAGTAGTCCTGTGACAAGTCATCCTGATTCCTCTTTCACTTAAGCCCCTACATCCACTCCCCACCCCAAAATATCCCGGGGAGCTGCTCACTTTTCTGTCTCCACTGTTAGCCCCACCACCATCATCTCCTGACTGGCCACTCTGCTTCCACTCATCCTCTATCAGTCCAATTTCCATGCAGGAGCAAAAGTTAACTGAAAATAGCCCTGGCTGGGTAGTTCAGTTGGTTGCAGCGTTCTCCTGACATGCCAAGGTTTCGGGTTCAATCCCAGGTCAGGCAAAGACAGGAGTCAAACAATGGGAGTGTGAATGAGTGGAGCAATGGGTCACTGATTCTTTTTCTCCCTCCCTCCCTCTCTTCCTCTCTCTCAAATCAATTTTTTAAAAAAAATTAATTGAAAATATAAATTGGATCTCCTTACTGCCCAGCTGAAATCCTTCAACATCATTCTGTTGTATTTAGGCTAAAATTCAAATTCCTCACCAAATCTCTAAAAGATCCTACATGATCTAGTGGCTGCATGGCTCTCCAGCCTCATTCATTCACCCGCTAAGGTCACTGAATTCCAGTTGTTATCAGTCTTCCTTGTATTCCTGGAAGAAAAGAACAAGGCCAAAGTGCTTTCCTTCCTTGAGGTCTTTGTATATGCCCTGCCTTCTGCCTGGAATGCTCTTCTCCCACCTCCTCGGAAACAAGTACAACCTGTATTAGAAATTCCGCTCAAGCTACAGAGGGGTCATCTGATGGCTTTTAGAAAGAGGGCTCCAGGTATTAGATGTATACTACACAGCAGGATACATGTAGCTGCACTACATCCTAACTTCAACTGGGCTTCTTTTGTTTGTTTTGGTTAATCCTCACCTGAGAATTTTTTTCCCTTGATCTTTAGAGAGAGAAGAGAAGGAGGGAGGGAGGGAGGGAGGGAGGGAGGGAGGGATAAGCATCTAGTGTTATGGTGAACATTTTACATAAACATTGTCCAAAACCTTTGAATTATCTTGTAAGGTAGATATTCATTCTATCCCCCTCTTATAAATGGACGGTGGGTACTTAATAGGTCATAGAGTAAAACCAGAATTAAACCCAGGTCTGATTCCCAATTCATGATCTTTTCATCCCCAAATAGCTCTTTTTGACATAGCAAATTCATATAGCATCTCTTCACCTGATTTTAAATCTACTGGAGGCTTGGAAACCTGATAACCTCACTGCTAAGAATTGAGGGGCCAGGGACATTTTGTGGTTCATGTGGCCAGTGCTACTCAAATTGCCAGACTATTTGTCACAAGGTCCCTGCAAGATAAGGAATTTGAACAGAATATAAACTAACCAAGTCCCAAGCACATTGTTCAGCTTGGCTGACCTTTTTCACACCAAGATATTATACCTCCATCTTATAAGTGGTGGGGGTGGTAAGAAAGGAAATTCCTTACATCCTCATAACCAACAGTCTGCAGACACCGGACACATGCTGAAAAATGCTGCTCTAGGGCTGTGACTTAATGGGTGATAAAATCAATACATTAAGTCATACAAGCAGGTTTTTTTTCTCAATCAGTTTACATTCAGTATTATTTTGTATTAGTTCCAAATGTAGAGTATAGTTGTTAATCATATACTTTACAAAATGTTGCCCCCAATATTTACAGTACCCACCTGGCACCATACAAAGTTATTACAGTATCATTGACTATATTCCCTATCCTGTACCCCAACTTCAACTTTTTCTGTTTCTATTTTGTTCAATTATTTGTTATTTAGATTCCACATATAAGTGAAATCACATAGTCTTTTTCTGGCTGATTTATTTCACTTAGCATAATACTCTCTAGGTCCATCCACACTGTAGTAAATGGTATAAGATTTCACTCTTTTTTATGGTCAAATAATATTCCATTGTATTTATGCACCACCACTCTTATCTACTGATGTGCTCTTGGTTTGCTTCCATGTCTTGGCTACTATAAATAACACTGCAATGAACACAGGAGTGCATATATTCTTTTTTTGAATAAGTGTTTGGTTTCTTCAGATAAATACCCAGAAGTGGAATCACTGGGTCATCAGGCAGTTCCATTTTTATTTTTCTGAGGACCCTCTATATTGTTCCCCACAGAGGCTGCACCAGTCTGCATTCCCACCAACAGGGCATCCTAACCAACACCTATTGTTTGTTGTTTTATTGATGACAGCCATTCTGACAGGTGAGGTGACCTCATTGTGGTTTTAATTTGTGTCTCTCTGATGATTAGTGACATTGAACATTTTTTCATATGCCTATTGGTCATGTGTGTCCTCCATGAAGAAGTGTCTATTCAGGTCCTTTGCCCATTTTTTATTGGATTATTTTTGGTGTTGAGTTGTATGAGCATGTGGGAGGCAACCAATCGATGTCTTTCGATATGTCAATATGTCAATGTTTCCCTCTGTCTCTCCTCCTCCCTTCCACTCTAAAAAAAAAAAAAAAATCAATGGAAAAAATATCCTCAGATGAGGAGGATTTTTAAAAAATCCATGTATTCTATTTAAGTTTGAAGAGTCTAAGAAAATTAATCATGTTCCCCAAAAGCATAAATCATAATATTATGAAGGTCAATCAAAAAAGACAAATCTGAGGTTGCAGTAGATCCTCATTTGTAACCGTGCATTTACTGAGGACCTACAGCATGCCAGGCATCAGAGTGAACACTGTACAGCTCCTGCCTTCCAGGAGCGCACACTCCAGAGTTCCCTTTGTGAGACGCTGCACGGGAGGATGTTTCATGAAGAAAAGTCTATAACCTCTGAAGGACCAACTCATGGAGAACCCACCACCTCAGACTCATCAGGGGCCAAAAGGAGAGCCATCTCTTGGGCAAAGGATATAATCTTGGACTACAGCAGAACTGAGATGACCTAATAAAAAGTTTCCAAGGAAAGATAGGAGTAGGAAGACAAAAACACAATTAGGATAAAAGGAAAAAAGGACAGTGAGTGCATCCTTTTATAAGGCACTTTCAAAAGGCAAGCTGATGACAAAAACCACAGATGCTGCCCTTGACTAGCAGCTGCTACCTTACAATGAAAGCCACGGGGAAATTAATATTTTATTACCGGCTGTACTTATATGGAACTGATTATAGTCAATGGCAAATTAGCTGGAAACTTAAAAGCATACTTTAAATATTGAAACTGACTTTTTCTTTTAGGATAAAGTATAAATGAGTCATGATAGAGACAATCCAGATATCCATCAGAAGGGGATTGATTAAATTCATTGTGCTGTACTTACATAACAGAACACCATACGATCATTAAAAAATCATGTTTCGGAAAAACACTTAAGGGCACCGCAATATGTCCATTACTAGTTACGTGATCTTGGGCTACAATGACCTCTCAGCCTCATTTTCCTTATCTGTAAAATGGGGATAATGGAGTACTAGACAACAATGGAAATGAATAATCCACAACTACATACAATAGATTACAACAAGAGAATATACACAGTGTGATTCTATTTCCAGAAAATACAAAAATGGGGGGAAATTTGCTGCTGGAAGTCAAGGGGGCATTAGGGGAACATCTAGTGTGTCTGGAGCATTCGGTTTGTTCTTGCTTTCGGTGCTGGTTCCACAGGTGTGCACAATTCATGAAAGTCCATCCAAATGTACATGCATGAAAATGTATTCATATATATATATATATATATATATATATATATATATATATATATGGTAAATTTCAATTAACAGTTTCTCAAATGAGGATAATTATAGGATCATCTTCATAGGAATGTTGTGAGAATTAAAATTATGTTGCAGAGATTAACTATATATAAAATTTTGGCTGCCTAATACATGGGTAAGCCCACAATAAATATTAGGTACTCTTACAACCCTCGCTGTGCTGACCACATAAGAAGCACTATTAAATATTCGCTGAAGGAACGAATTTTCCAGGAGAAACGAATCACTCACCACAACCTCTGCAATCCCAAAACTACTTTAAAGTTTTACTAGATCACTTATGTCACACGTTGCATTACAAAGATTTATGCCCAAGTTTGTCGCTCCCCTCCACTTAGAACTTCCTAAGGACAGAGCAAGAGTCTGTCTTTGTATCATTCACAACACACTGAACAGCAGAGATTCTCAATAAATGTCTGATGATTCTGTGGGTTGCAGAACATTCTAAGAATGGAAGAATGATGTACAGAAAACTTTAACTGCAAAATAATATCCTTTCTAAGCTTTACACTTTAACATGTTTGTGAGTGAACTTGATATTCTGTTAAAAAGGCACATGTTTGACTCATACATTTGTTGGGAAAATGTGTACAAAGGTGCATAGGATCAGGTCCCCACATTCCAAGAAGTTCACCACTAAAAGGGGAAGACATGGAAACAACTACAGATTTGTTTCCGTGAGGCACCTCAACGGAGGGGCGTCACTGACTCTGAATTGGTTTTTAGGCTAATTCCTGGGCATACATTTGAACCATAAGAAGTGAGGGAACACCTGTGCTTTCGAATTATAGGACCAAGTCAGAGCACTTTCATCTCCTACCCAGAGCCCAGGCTAAGATACACAAACTTCTTTGTATTTCTGTGCTGGTAGGGCAGGCTTTTTCTGGTCCACTCCTTCCTCAAGGGTGCAGCCACTGGAGAGTCGTGGCTAACTAGATATGGAGGGAGATCCTAGGTCCAACTCCTTGCCCAAGGCTCTATTCTCTCTCCCCAGGTTGGTGTTAAGACTCCAAGCACCTTGTTTCTGATCCTCCTGAAAGTTCAACTCTAACCTACTGTTCTGGAATGATGTCTTTTGATCTTTGTCAAATTCTGGAGATTTTCCATACTTTTTTTTAAATAATCACAGCTGTGCATTTAAAAGGATGTGTGTTATATTTTACCCAACATGGCTAAGTATTCTGTAAACTGAAACCCCTACTCTATATTTTTAATACACCTATAACCCAGATCTCCTGAATTCCCACCAATAAAGCTCAAGTGAGTAACAGTGCACAATCCAAAACTAAAACACACACAAGGGGAAAATCCACTATGAACCAAACAGAGCTGATATTATAAAAGAGCAGAGATTGGATCCATTATAAATTTTAGATGATAAACCTTTGAGAAAGATTATAAAACCAGCAAATTTAAAATGATTAAAGACATAAAAATAATCAAATACACATGAAGAGAAGTTTTGCACACTAACCTAAGTCCCCTTGGCCATCCAGAAAATGTCAAGTTCTTTTCATAAACACTAATACTAATAGCCTCCAACTGTGAGCAGGATAGGCTTGTGTATTCGTCCACCATCCTCTCCATATCAGCTACCATATTACAAGAAAACCAAACCTTGCTACCCAATTCCACCAAACCAACAAATGTTTACTAATGAGACATGCACACATGAAAAGAACTACAAATTGAGCAGAAGCTCTGGAGCAACCTGACCCACTATTTATAGGATACAGATGGTATACAACTTTGAGAGAGAAAAAAGTGGCATGAGCTAACAAAGTTAGACATCAGAACACCTAATCCAGCATTTCTAGTCCCAGGTAGTATTCAAGAGACCATCATGATGGTGGTCTGCAAGGTTCACATGTGTCAATGCTCATAAAAGAACCGTTCATAATAACAGACAACTGGAAATAAACCAAATACCAAAGTGAAATGATAGAAAAATAATATCACTACCAGAGAATGCTATATGATAGTGAAAATGAGTGGACCAAAGCCAATGCAACTACTTGGATAAATCATAATAATAATGGAGAATGAGAAAAGCAAGGCCCAGAAGGTAGATGACATATGGAACTAGATGATAAAGCTCAGGATAGCATTATGGGGGAAGGCACAGGGATGGAATAGGGAAAAGCACAGGCAGATGTAAGTTGTGGGTAATGTTTCAGATGTTGATGAGCTCACAGGTATTCATTATATTGAAAATATAAATAAGAGGGCCATGCAAAACCCAGTGATGGCAATATGTCATGAATCAAGATTATGATCAATCTGCTTCCCTGCACCTGAGTCCCACCACCACCACCACCACCAGTAAAGAAGTGGGGGTATGTTATGAACAGGCAATTCACAGATGCCACTACCTAAAAGGCCAACAGACATGTGCAATGAGGGAAATGCAGCATTAAGCTAGAAATAACAAGTTATCACTTTATACCTAACCAATGGGCAAAAATTCCAAAGTTTGATAATAGCAAGTATTGGAGAAGATGCAGTTCAACAAAATCACTGATACAGTGTCAGGAAGGTAAACTGGTGACTGTGTAGAGCACCCTGGCACAATCTAGGAAAACTGGAAGATAAGCTTGGAGTTGAAGATACTCACACCCTATCACCTGCAATTCAGCACTTACATCCTTCCCCACGGAAACTCATAAACATACATCAGGGGACAAGAATGTCCACAGCAGTGCTATTTACAATAATGAAAATCTGGGAGCCAAAACCGGTTTGGCTCGGTGGATAGAGCGTCGGCCTGCGGACTGGAAGGTCCCAGGTTCGATTCCGGTCAAGGGCATGTACCTGGGTTGCGGGCACATCCCCAGTAGGAGATGTGCAGGAGGCAGCTGATCGATGTTTCTCTCTCATCGATGTTTCTAACCCTCTATCTCTCTCCCTTCCTCTCTGTAAAAAATTAATAAAATATATTTTTAAAAAAAAAAGAAAGAAAATCTGGGAGCATTCCAAAAATATCTGACAACAGAAGAACAGACGAATATAATGTAGAATAATCATACAATGAGTTACTATATACATTAGTTTTTTTAAAAAAGAGCGAGAGCTAAGTATCAAGAAGAATAAATGATGTGGCTGTTTACTTTTCTCTCAAGGTATCGAAGAATATATACAGTTTGCTATCTTTTTTATAAAGTTTTTAAAATGATATATTTTATATTGTTCATAAACTCACACATACATAGTAACAGTATAAAAAACAGGCATGGTGATGATATTCCATAAATCAAAAATAGTGGCTACTTATAGAAAGGGAAAGAGAGGGGCACACAGGGGTCTTCAATTCCCAGTGATGTTTATTTGTCATACTTAAAAAAATAATTTGAAAAGAAAAAACATATTTTGACATGTTTTCTTCAAATCAAATACTATTACTAAAATCTGATAAAGCCAAGTGTGAGTACTTGGGTATTCATTATATTATCTATATATTAGGTTTGTAATGGTTATTTTAAAAAGGACAAGATTACAACTTGATAAAATGTATTTGAAAGAAGACTGGAAGAAAACAATGGTATAGAACTTTAATACTGGCTACCGTACAGCTCAAGTAAGACGAATGGCTCTATCTCATTATTACTTTGGCCTATGACCCAGCACAGGGCCTGACTCATAAAATGTGCTCAAATATTTGCTGAACACACTGGACAAACATCTAAAAAAATAACTCAAATTATTAACCTAGCCATCTCTGAATATTTTCAAATACATCTAACCACATCTCAGAATGTTTGTGAGTATGAATAATAATCACTGACATGTTGGATCATCTCTTAAATTGAAAACATACTTTCTGCTGGACAGCTCACTTAAAAACATAGTATCACTAGGTGTTATGGACTGAATGTTTGTGTCCCCAAAAATTCCTATGTTGAAGCCTTAACTCAAATATGATAGTATTTGGAGACAGGGCCTTTGGGAGGTACTTATGTTTAGATGAGGTCATGAGGGTGGGGCCCCATGATGGGATTAGTGTCCTTATAAGAGAAAGAGACCAGGAAAAATCTGCTGGCATGTTGACCTTGATCTTCCCAGCATCCAGAACTGTGAGAAATGTCTGTTGTTTAAGCCACTCAGTCTATGATATTTGTTATAGCAACCCAAGCTATGACTGACACTAAGATTTAAAAAAAACAAAAACAACTTTCTGTTCTTTAAGAACACAACTTGCCCTAACCAGTTTGGCTCAGTGGATAGAGTGTCGGCCTGCGGACTGAAGGGTCCCAGATTCGATTCCAATCAAGGGCATGTACCTTGGTTGTGGACACATCCCCAGTGGGGGGTGTGCAGGAGGCAGCTGATCAATATTTCTCTCTCATTGATATTTCTAATTCTCTATCCCTCTCCCTTCCTCTATGTAAAAAATCAATAAAATATATTTTAAAAAGAAAAAAAAGTCAGCATGCTAAATTTAAAAAAAGAACACAACTTACTAGTAACTGTTAACAGAAAAGCACCTGATGGGAGCCCTTCTAAACCCCCATCAGGGAGAGCTGATCAGACTCCCACTATATCGTTTGAACCCTTTCTCCTGGACAAACAGGAATGCTGTCATTATAAATGGCTTCATCACTGTTTTATAGAGAAAAACTTTATTGAGGAAAGCCCTACATAGGACGGGAAAATACCAAATGTCCGAGTTCTGATACTGCCTAACTATATGACACAGTTCATCTCTGTTTACCTGACAACCTTACTGAAAACGTTAAGATTGGTCCAGGTGACCCAAGTCTCTTCAATTTCAGAGTTAGGTATTACACTAATAAGGAACTTCTAAACCTCTCACTTAAAATATGTGGAGACCATAACCCACTTGCACAGAAGTATTCCTTGACAAAATATGACTTACATGACAATTCTACCAGGCTGGTTTTAACAGGATAGGTAAACTGACTTCCACAAGGTTGAAGGAAAACAAGATGATGCTTATAAAAGGAGCCCCTTTTACCAGAGCTCATTCCCAGAGAGGAAGCTCGAGCTGCTAAGAGGGGAGGCCACTCTCACAAAAAGCAGTCACCACTTTGGCAGTTCACACTGATGTCACCAGGTCAGTGAGATGTCATAGCTGAGGAAAGCTGCTGCTGCAAGCGCTGAATGGATTTATGGCATCACCTTCATGTGTATGATTATTTAACAGATATTAACGGACGTTCTAACATAGACCCAGTTTGAGTAACTTTCCAGATGTTGTTTCATAGCTTATAAATAACAATGAAGCGCCAATATTTCCTCAAGCCTACGAAAATATATTGCTTTCCTGATGTCACAGGAATCTACCAAAACACTTATAAATCATAGTTATCTAAGAATATCTCATAATGATCCTTTTTTTTCCACTTTTATCAACAAGAAAGATCTGGCACAGATGCCATATGCTGATACAGTGCTGATTGTTTATTACCCATGCTCAAGTCATTGGCACAGAACAGTCCCAAATGCGTGTCAAGGACTAGAGTTAGCCGTTAGCCAGTCTAGACGACATGGAGGAACTGCCCTTCCCAGCTCGACGTGCTCATCACACACCCTTGGTCCTTGCCCCAGCTCACCAAGGTTTGGACAAACAGAAGTACTGTCAGAATGCTTCCTTCATGCTTTCATTTGACCTCTGAAGTACTTACACTTGTAAAAAAAAAAATTAGTCAATATGGGGTACTGGGTGTGTGTTTGATTTGTGGGTATGGGGAAAGGAGGCCTGGAAAGCAAGAGCTGATAAACTCTAAATTCTCAGGAATTTTTTTATATCTGGGAACTATTTGGTGTCTGACAAACAATTAGCCCTGATTTTACCCTAAAACCCTTATTCCTAATCCTATCCAAGGTGCCCACCTCACAGCCTCCTCACTTTCTAAATCACAGATTCTTTCACCCTCACGGACCTGGTGCTTCCCACTAACTCCAACCACGATGCTGCTGTGGGTCCCCCTGGGTAGGATGACTTCTCCTAAGGTTCCTGGATTAGCACTTGTGCTATCAGAAGACCTGAGTTAAGGCTACTGTGACTCGATATGCTGTGCACACAAGGTGATGGGAATTCTATGGTCACTGGTTACGGGACCACGACTCAGGTGAAGTGACCAAAGGACACCAGGGAGTCATTCATGAGGACTGAGACAATGCAGCATGGAGGCAGTGAATGCTAGGATTTGGACCCCCTGGGGAACAAAATGCCTCAGAGGAGTCCAGAGCAGAGATCAAAACGAGGATTTTCTCATACTGATTCTACCATTCAACTTACTGCCGTGGAATTAGTCTTCCCAAATCCAACCACCTCTCCAGCTCAGACTCCTTCCAGTCCACCCACTGCCTGACAAACACAACCCAAAATTCTCTGGCTGGTATTCCCAGCCCTCCACAGTCTGGCAAGAACACACACCTGCTCTCCTCCTGCCTCACTCCCTTCCATCACCCCACTCCCACCAAGAGAATGATTTTCATTTTTACCTTTACCACCTCCATCTTCCCCTCTGCTGACGTTTTGCTCATGCTGTTTCCTAAAGGGAACATACTCTTTCCTCATCCAATCTGTCTGTTTAAACCCTGCCTTGAGATTCATTCAAATATTGAGCCCCTACTGTGCTAAGTGCGTCTCAAATGTCACTTAGCCAAAGAAAGCAATTCTACTACTTCTGCCCAGAAATCACACCTGACCTTCCAGCTTCCCTCCTGTCATCTAAAGGCCCACAGCACCGTAGATGTGCTACAACCCCGATCTTCCAGCTTCAGTAATTTGTTGGGGAGATACGACTAGTGAACAAGAGCCTAACTTTCTTCAGCATAAGGACTGAGCACTCCAGGCCCCTACAGAATAGGGAAGGAAGTGCTTTAAGAACAAAGGAGTGACTTACACCAAATGCTGCCAAGGAGTGAAGATAAGAAGTAAAAAGCACCCACTACACTGAGTCCAAGGCAATCAGAGGTGTGACCTTGGGGAGGACCTTGTCACTGGAAAGCAAAAAAACTATAGTGGGTTCAGCCAAGAAAAAGTAATAGAGACTGAATATTCATTTTTATACCCACTTCTCCTCCATCCATACACCCCAAATAACTTTCACAGGTCTTATGCATTCAAGACAGAAATCACTGATGAATAAAGTAAAAATTCAAACACGAAAACTAATTTGTATCATCCAGTATACAAGACCTGCATCATATCTACCAATTTTTATTTAGCAATGATTTATTTTAAGTTACCACTTTATCCTCAGATATCCCTTGTAATGTTACAACTTTTCCCCTACTACACTGCAAACCAAAATGTTTCATGGAGCCCTGGCTGGTGTGGCTCAGTTGGTTGTACTAAAAGGTTGCCAGTTTGATCCTGGTCAGGGCACATGCTCAAGATTCGGGCTCCATTCCCGGTTGGGGTCCTTGCAGAAGGCAGCTCATGATGTTTCTCTCTCATATCAATGTCTCCCTCTCACTCTCCCTCTCCTTTCCTCTTTCTCTAAAAATCAATTAAAAAAAATTTTAAAAACGTTTCATGGAATCTTTCCTCCTTTTGCTCCTTCAGATGGTACAGTAACTAGGTTAAGTGAATGAAATAATGGGAAAGAGGGAGAAAACCCTTTCTATAATTTTGAGGCACTACTTTTCCCTGCCATTGATAGAAATGGGTGTTCTTTTTATGGATCCCTCAGTAGGTTCCCACACTTCCCATTCTCACATAGGGCAATCATTCAGGGGTCACACAACTTGAATATTGGTATTGCCAGATTCACAAAACAAATACATTTAAAAGGCACTGCTTGGTCTGCTTTCCATAGTGACATGAATGCAAATCAATTACCTGATATGATGCAGCTGCTGAAGAGAGGCTTATCGGCTCTCCAGCAGCCTTCTCATAATAATTAGTTCCACTTAATCATCCACTGACTTTGGGATCCATCTAGAACAGAGGTGGGGAACCTTTTTCTGTCAAGGCCATTTGGATATTCATAACATCATTTGCAGATCATACAAACTCATCAACTTAAAAATTAGCCTGCTATATTTGGTCAAACATCTAACTCACACCTAATGCCTTGACAGGGCCAGGCCAAATGATTTTGAGGGCCTTATACAGCCCATGGGCTAGACATTCCCCACCCCTGCTCTAGAACTTTCACAGCTCCTTACCCTACTAGGGTCAGCCTCTGCCTTATCTTTAACCAAACAAAGCAGCCTTGCACATGAAAATTTAGGAAAGCAACAGCTTTTAAATGACCCATCTCAGAAAAACTCTTGTCCATATCATGAACACACCAACCTCAATCTTCCTAAAACCAGAAACAAATTTATCCTGTATAAAGAATTCATAAGTTCAATTGTTTCACTACTATTTTGGGAGGTAAAAGGAAAAAGAAGGATTCAGTGACAGACCATGAAAACAGGAGTGGTTTGCATCCCTAAAGGATTAAAAAATGAGTGCCATTGAAGAGTCATCTACGAACCAAGCCTTTACAGTTATTTTCAAACCTACTGTAATATTTAAATCTTAGAGTACAACCTTCCTGGTATGAAACTAGAGGCCTAATGCACGAAATTCGTGCAAGGGGCTCAGCCCTTGCAGCTCTGGCTGCCTCGCAGCCCTGCCGCCCCACCCACTGGTCATTCTGGAAAGTCGTTCCACTGTCTGGTCTAATTGGCATATTAACTCTTTATTATACAGTGGGGCCTTGACTTACGAGTGTCCCGACTAACGAGTTTTTTGAGATACCAGCTGTCTCTCGGCCGATTTTTTGCATTGAGTTGATAGAGTAATTTGAGTTAACGAGCTCGGTCTCGGAACGAATTAAACTCGTAAGTCAAGGCCCCACTGTATAGGATGATTGCTGAAAATCCACACTAATTGGCCAAAGTCATGGCTAAACTATGACAGAGGGAAAATCAAAATTATGTCCTCCTCTTCCATATCTTCAACAGACTTCATATTCCATTGTAAGAGTGAAGAGCTCAGTTATGACGACATTGCAGGGGGAGGGGAGGTTGTCTGGATGACTTTTTTTTTTTTTTAAGGCATAAACTTCATGTCATTTATGTCCTGGGCACCAGGCACGTACATCCATTTCAGGGCTGTCCAAGAAATTTGAGGAGGTGCTTAAGATATCAAAAAACATCCGCAATGCTCAGTTCTAAAAGCTACATGCCATTTCATCTGAAGGGCTTAATGCAGTTGCTACTTAAGCCTAACATTGTTAAGTCACCTTTCAAACACAACTGGGACTCTGAATTGATAAATGCTAAACTGGTGCCAGAGAAGAGAAAGAAGCAAACGGGAGCACTGAATTACAGACACAGCAGAAAAAATGAAACACCCCAGGCCATCATTAGAAAACTGGGAAACTTAAAAAAGCAGAACTCCAGCCCTGTGATTTTTATTTTTAGATTGAATGATGCTTCCAAAGGCATAAACCCTCATTTTCAGTCTTGATCAGAAAGCCTCGGGGAGCTAAACAAGTCAATAGTCAAAGTTATCCCTTCCCTTTAGCTTAAGTGTTATTATCTGCAGTCATACAAGAACACTTTTTTCCTGTTAGAAATTAATCATCTGTGCATTTCATGCTTTTGGAATCGCTGTAATCTATCATATGTAAAATAGGAGGAAATCCTTTCTGGGTCTTTTGGATCTTCACAGACCAGTAGAGCTGGAAACAACTCAGGAATGCTTTCAAACTAACCAGGAAGTCTTTTCACAGAAGTTTCTTCTTTCCTGTTTGCAAACTGGTCTGACCCCTCAGAGCAAGTTGTAACACAGTCAGTAATCAGCACCTCAGATGCGGGGCTGGCATGCAGTCTTCAGACTCTAGTGAGTGGCGACTGAGCCAATTACCACACGGGCTTTCGCAAAGCACCTTCCTTCACTTCACTTGACCCAGTGATCTACACATACGGTTCTCTCAAAGCCAATTCCTCAGCCCCCTTTTTTTTTTCCTGCTGTCAACCATTTCCACAAAATTGTAGCTGACTCACACTGGAAGAACCCACTCCTGAAAATGTGCTAGTTTCATGCTGATGATCAAATGCAGATGCCATGTGAAAAATGCCATGGGCACTCCATTCTGTTATTCAACTGCCATCACAGACGTAAGAAATCACATTCCTCATGAAAACTACACACAATAAACACGCCCCAATAGTTGATCTTTCCATCCTATTGTGCAAACTAGCAATAAAAACATAAGGATTGTCATAGTCAAATACTTCTATGCCCACACCCCCCACGCCCATTGCATCTGAATTAAGTGTGATCCGGTCTCTATAAGACAGCCACTCTATGGCAATGTGAAAAGTATTGCATTAGCAGTAAAAATGGTTTCTTCCTGCATGTTGTTCCTTCCTCATAATACTTCCTTTGTAGTCCAAAGTCACAAGAGAAATACTGTGATAAAAACTATTTAGTGCCTTTATAAAATATCATTTTTCGCCGTATTTCCAAATCAAAACGGCTCAACTGTGTGTCATTTGTTCAATTTAGGAGTCCACATTTAAAATAAATGCCTAGAATTTGGCAATACAGATCAAGAAGTATAAAATCTGACCCAGTTATTCTATTTCTAAGAATTTGACTTCTCTGGAAATACTGAGTTATACACAAAGATCTGCTTATTTTGTTACCATTCATAGTAGCAAATAACTGGAAAGGAATTTCGATTGGTAACATTATGCAATTAATAAAAGTCTGGTACATTTATGAGATGGAACACAATTAGCCATTGACAATATTCTTGGCAAAACATTTAGTATGGCAACATAGTCCTAATGCAATAGGGACTATTATCCTTTTTCTTAAGGCAGAACAAGAAAGTTAAAGTTTGAAAACAGTTTAAGGCTTTGGGATGGCAGTACAGTACCTAAGACATAAAGGCAGGTCTTTAGGTGTTTTTCCATGTGTATAAGTAACCTGAATAGCCCCAATGTCTGGGTGATGCTACCTCCTGGCTTGCCAGGTGAGTCCTAATGTAAATATTAAGGTCCCCATTTTGGTCAACAGAATAAATAAATGGTCACCATTCCTATTTCCCCAATAGTTTTGGGGTCCTAAGTACAGTCACTCACAGTTATTCCCTAAATCTGTAGGGTCAGTGGCTCCTACTGCCAAATACAAGGTATGAGCCCTTCCTCCTTTTTTTCTCTCTTTCTCTGGAGTTCCCTGAGGTGAGCGGTGGAGGGGAAAGGTCCTTACCCCACACAACAGCCAGGCTGCTCTTTGTGCCTCTGACTCTCTAGGCTCCAGGTGATACTTTTTTCCTTAGCCCTCCCATCCTCACTGAACACCCACTCATGGGATGCCACTCTAGCAACACTCCTCTGGGCATCTGCCCACCAGCTACGCCGTCAGCTCTGTCACTACCTGCCTTTACTGTCTTCTGGGCTGCCCCACCCATGGCTGCTGCCCTGCTGGGGCGGTCCACAGGATAAGGTGGGCTGACCTGTCACTAACCTCAAATGTTTCCTTCTCTCTGCATGATAGGCAAGAAACTTCCCCTTCTCACTCCCTTTCCCTGGGTCAGGCAAGGAGAACCCCACAACAGAGCTAGTCTGTCTCCCAGCCTCTCATCACAACTATAAACGCTGCCCTCTTCACTTCCGGCCCTGTCTACCAGACTCCTTTCTTATCAATGTTGACATTTCGTTTCATTCTCATGGAGCAGAGAGTGGCTACTGTCACTCCCAGTAATCTGGCCCCATGCAAAATATGGACTATAGCCAAATCCTGGGGTAGAGGAGAGAGAGGAGGGAGAAAACCTGCCACCTAAGTCCACACACTGGCATGAGGAGCCTCAGCCCAGCCATGGAAAGAGAGTGAACTGAATGAAAATGTCATAATTTATGGTAGTTCCCAGCTGATTCTTAATTTTATTATCCATTTATCTTCCAAATTTTCTGCAATGAGCATGTATTACTTTGAAAAACGAGGAAAAATTGAACTAAAAGCCAATTTGTGGGTGTTCATAATGATAAAATGATTAGAAATTGGTAACTTACAGAAAAATTAGAGATACTGCAACCCACTATAGTTAGAGTTATATTGTTGTAAGTGACTTGTGTTTTTAGCAACACTTTCAGTTATACTTAGGCAAGACTATACGAGTGTAAAAGTCTAGAGGTAATTACAGTGAAAGGGCTAAGAGATATTTTTAAACAATATTCTTCCACTTAAAGTTCAGGATAAGAGGAAATTATTCTGGGAGAGAAGTGACTGCATGTTTAGACTCGTGAAAAGCTTAGACGTTAATGACATAAACGATTTGGAAGGCATGGAAAATTATGTAGACCCTTCACTTAGAAAACAGGCTAGACAATAGTCCCCTTGGAAGAGAAGATAAACATTTTAAATTCAGCTTAAAAAAATAACTGAGAAGTTTCCCCAAAAGCAGCCCCTGCCGATTTCCCCTTTCTGTCAGTGTGAGCACCATTTTCCAGGCTCCCAAGCTGAAGGGAATGCTAGGTCATCTCTGTATTTTTCCTCTCTCATACCTTCCAGGTCTTTCTCCAAAATTCACTCCTGAAATAACCCAGACACGGGACTTATCTCCCCATACCTGACCCACCTTCAACTACCAAATTAACTGAAAGGAGATGCCAATAATATTATCCTGGTAAAATCCTTCCATGGCTTCTCACTACCAGAACCAAGTGCCAGCCCCTTAGGCTGGGCCTCCAGGCCACAATGGGGCTGCTGCTTGAACGAGCACACGCAGGAACAGGGACCCCTGGAGCTGGGAGCACGGCTGCCCCCCGGACCACCTCACCCTAATGTAACCCAAGCAGCAGCTGATGCATTCCCCTCCAGCAATGTCCTAGGGCAGCCCTTGGACCAGTAGCATCAATGCCACTGGGAACATGTTAGAAATGCAAATGCTAGGGCCCCATGGCAGACCTTCTAGAACAGAAACTCTAGGAATGGGGCCCAGCAGCTGACCGATAGACTGAAATTGAAAACCACTGCCCCACAGAAACCTCCAAATCTATCAAACCAGAGTCCCCATCCCCAGGTTACAGCTGGTACTTTCCTTTTCTGCTCCCTATTCGCAGGCCAGCTTCCTGCCCCCACCTGTCTACATCCTACCCATCTTCAAAGCACAGACCCAGTCCTTCCTTCATCTTAAAATCTTTACTGATCACTGTAACTAACGTGTTCTTGTCGTCATTTGAACTCCAACAGAACTTATTCTCTGTACCACTCCCTCAACACTCATTGATACGACAACAGAACAAAAAGATCCATGGCAGGGATTTCATTAAATATGCAATTTTAAGCAGAGTAGTGACAGCCAGGAACCATGTGTTAAGATTCTGAGGCTACACTGAGGTAGGAAAACGACATTGCAATTAGCAATGTTCCTACGAGTGGTTCCTTGGGGAGAGTGGGGGAGAGCAATGACATACTTACTATAAATGTCTCTTATCTGCTCCAGGGTTTTAACCCAACTGAGATAGGTGGAAAGGGCTGAGGAAGGTCCAGAGTCAAAACGGACTACAGTAAGCTGGTTTTTGATGACCATTTTGCTGCTCTGTGCACCTGACAGACAGCTGCACCATCCAGCATGTCTGAGAAAGCAGCCCAGATCATGGCAGATCTCAGTATGTTATGACCCATTGTAAACAACGCATACCTAATTTTTTCCGCAATTCCAGTTGCATGATACCAGGTGGTGTGAGGGACAAAAAGACACCATTTCCTGTCATATATCAGACAACACCCACTTCTCTAAGTTAAAAAAAAAAAAATCACACTAAAAGATATATCTAAGCCGGGCTCAGAGGATATGGATCCATCTATTTCAAATCATTTTGTTCCTCCAGGTGCCAACAGTAACATTAACAGACATTTCTAACAGGATCTTGTGCGTTACAAAACTACATAGTTTCCACCTCGCTTATCTCCACCCAGAGCTGTAAGCAACTTGAAGACAGGAAGCAGGACTTATTTTGACCTCACGTTATCTAGTTCAGTGACGTGCATAGACTATGATGAAAGGTAACCCACAATGGCCGGACCTGCAAACTCCTTTTCTAGTTTTAGAGTTTCAATTTCTCAAGATGCCTCCCCCTTATAGGAAACAGAATCTAGTTCAGAAACTTAGATCATTAAAAGCACAGCATTGATGGTACAATAAGGGCCCCAAGGTACAAGGTGGGGCAAAGTAGGTTTACAGTTGTGAGTACACAAAACACAGAGTTTATTCTTGTATTGTTATCTATATGTATAAAAAGCCAACGATCAGAACGCCATAACGACTGGTCACTATGACGCCCACTGCAGCCAGCAAACCGGCGGATCAGGGGGTGGGGCCAGCCGGCCAACCTCTCACAGCCCCTATCCCCAGCCGGCTTGGCCCTGATCAGGCTCCGATTGGGGCAGGCCCACCGGCCAACCTCCCACCGTCTCCTCCTGGCCCTGAACCACCGATTGGGGCCAGGCCAGCCGGACCCCACCTGTGCAGGAATTCATGCACTGAGCCTCTAGTTTATTAATAATTGCCTTATTTTCCATAGAAAAAACTGTAAACCTACTTTTGCCCCACCCTATATAACTTCATGTGTGTTACGCAGAGTGCACTCCAATCCATATTCATATCACTATTTCAAGAAGCAAAATGTCCCTACCAGAGGCAGAGTGAAAACACAGTTGGAGACAGGCACATGAATCATCCTTGAAGTCCATCCACTCAGTGTGATTCATAGGTCTGCCTGACAGGAAGGTTATACCTCCAAGGCTTAGGTTCAACATGAGGTCAAGTTGGACAAACACATCCCAGCCAGACAATTCTATCCAGCCACACAGACCTTCATTCCATTGGCAAAGCAAGAAAACCCAATTTCCTAATGGTGAACGGCCACAGACATGGAGTTGAAACTCGAATCCGGCACATCCATCTTAAAACAGTTTAACATTAATACATACTTAGGTCCAAAAGAAGAAAACGGATCATGACAACAGCATGTCACACACAGTACTTTCTGCTGCCAAGTCGAGCGCAGCCAGAGCTTTCCTGGACTCGTCGATGATGAATACAGCCAGACACCTACCCGCAAGCCTCCATGTGACTGCAGGCTCCTGGGGAGGGAAGGCATGCCCTCCCAGAGCAGAGAACCTCCCCGGAAGCTTCCACCAAGCCCTGGCAAAAGTCCCCAAACTCTTAGCAGGGTAAGATTGAGCCACATTATGTCACCTGAGCCTCACAACAGATAAGAAACCTATCTCTGCTCTGCTGGAAGCCCCAGTGCTGAGCTCCCAAAGCCACCCATGACCAGAACAGCTGCTCCGTACCCAACCTTCCCTCAACAGCAGCAGCAGAGCTCCAAGTCAACTTGGATTAAGCCAAAAAAAAAAAGAAAAAAAGAAAAGAAACCAAAAGGGTTTGGAGACATTCCTTTCTACACATTTATCAAAAGCTATAAAACCATGATTCTTAGCCTGCTTGCTATCTGTGGAGGCACCAAAGGTCACTGAGGGGAGACATACACTTCCCACTGAACCACAGCAACCATTAAACTTCATCTGGAACATCTGCAAAAGGACAGTATTCTTATTTGTATGCTGAAGCTGTTCCGTTCCCCTCAGGTAGATCTGCAGAAGGTAAATGGACCAGCCAGTGAACTTTTATGCAGAGACTAAGAATTTAGCAGTAGCTATATTTTATATTATCAGAAGTCTTGAAAATTATTTTTAAAAATTATATATCTGGACAACTGCAGAAGCAAACTTTTGAGTGTCTGGACCGAGATCTGTGCTTCAATGCCCATGTGTTCAACATGCTTCACTTCCGTGCCTCAGTTTCCTAGTGTATAAAATGAAGATGTTGTGGTGAGGATCACATTACATCGTAGGACAAAACCTGGTACAGAGTGAGCCTTACCAAGGTTAATGATATCGTCCTCATCCGCCACTATCCAGGTGTGCTGCGTTTACATGTTTTACGCCATAATGACCCTAAGCAGGAGGAATTAGAATCCCCAGGCCCCAGAGCAGGAAACCAAGACTCAGTGTGAGTCATTCATTTGTTGTAATATAGTGAGCAACAGAGCCAGTACTCAAACCCAGGTCAGCCTGACCGCAGAGCCTGGGATCCTTCCATCTTCCTACACTGCCTTCTGGGTCAACCAAAAGGAGACAAAACCCAAAGGTACTTAGAATAACCGCCCTCCCCCACCAGGCCACATCACAATAGGCCACTTCAGCACCCAGGAGAACAGGTTCCCACTACAACCTGGATGAGGCTCTGAGAAAAGGTCTCAGCCTTCACTGTCCCTGAAGCCACCCCCCCAAAACAACAGGCGCTGCGCTGCTGTCCTCCACCCACCTCCCAGCTGCACAGTGTGGCCCTTGCAGAGGCATCCCCATCCGCCTGAGACAGAGGTGAAGCAGTAAATGGCAGGGAGCAGGCCTGGAGGAGGGAAATAAGCTTTTCACCTGGACTCCATTTGTGAGGATGTGGAGAGCAGTTAAGGACCATGTGTAGGGGCACAAAAAAGGAATTTTCCTTCTACCTTTCTAAGTTCTTCTGGCTGGGCTAACAGTCAAATTAACATGAGACAGATTAACAGGAGGAAATGTCCATAGTGTATTATGGATGCACATCTGGGGGTGCCAAAAAATATGAAACCCTGGAGCATAAGGCAGCTGAGGATTATATGCCATTTTGGGTAAAGGAGAAGAGGGGCAAGGGCCTGGGATTTCAAAGGAAAAGTAGGCAATTTACAGGTAGTTGGGAGAAAGAACAAACACATGGTAACAAATTCTTGCTGGGCCACCCAGAAACAATGGGACACAGAGAAATACAGATGTTTCTCTTTCTCTCCCTTCCTCTCTCTCTAAAATCAATAAAAACATTTTTTTTAAAAAAAAGAGGAAATGCTAATAAACAAGCTTTGTTAGATTTCTCCTAGCCTGCCACATTTATTTTATATTTTAATGCTAAGGTGATTTCCAAATGAATTCCTTTAGGCAAGTAAGTGGGGAGGGGGGGTCAAAGGTTCTTTCTGAGTCTTTGTTTCTTAATAACCAGATTAAAATCAATATCCCTAAAGGCCTGTTTGGGGGTAGCAAGACTTGGTCCCCCTCACCATCAAGGGACAATGGACTATGGTGAAGTATTCGCATGGAGAAGATAGAGCAAATGCTGTTGACTTTAGCTCAGAGTCCTGCTGGGACCTGATAAATGCCAAAAAGTTTCTTTTATATCTGCCTCTTCAGGTAAGCCCAGGGGAAAACAAATAAAACACCCACAGTGGCTAGGTAAGAGGTTAGTGCATGTTATACAGCCTTCCACAACACAAAAGCAAGCTCTCAGATTCCCTGGGGTCCCAATCACATACAATAAAGTCACAACGAAGAGACTGAGCCTTAAAAGGTAATTTTTTAAAAAATCCTATTATAGAATGGAGAAAATCTGGAGAAAGAGATGTTTTTAAAACATCTCAAAGTCACCCTCATAAGCCTCACCCTAAACCCTACAGACTCAAACCCAGGTCAGTTCTCCAGATGCACACTCTAGTATACAAACCAGACTTGTCACACAACATCGGGTGCCTACAGAAACAAATTCGGCCACCAAGATTCCACTGAGAATGAGGGTTAATGTTTACCTAGTTGGGGGTCTCAGATTTCAGCTGGACAACCCAGGAAAAATTGAAGCAGGTTAGTAAGAAGCTAGGAAAGTTCCTTGGCAAGTGGAATGGGGAAACTGAGACAGGCAGCTGAACAAACTGGCCCAGCAATTTATAGCCAGATTCAGAAGGTCACCAGGGTGGAAAACCCCGGGCGCCTAGCAACGGGCAAAATGGTTGCCAGACCACCCCAGGGTAGCATTTCCTCCCCTGGCATATCTCTGGTCATGTGATTTAGACCCCTGCCTTGGCACTGACCAATCAGTGGAGACCACGACCCTGAAAAAGTACACCTGGAAAAGCTGGTAACTATTCTATTGAGATTTTCCCCTAAGACCTCCCCTAAACTCCCAGCCTTTGAAGCCCTGGAGAATAAGGAGCCAGCAGGCATTCTCTCACCCAGGAGCATGCCCAAGCCTTTCCTTTCCTCCTCTTCTTCCCCCACAGGAGTGCATCTCCTAAACTCTAAGGGGCCCCACAGGACTTGCAACCAGGGGAGCAATGGACAGTGGCAGCTCAACCCTGGCTAACCCCCTGAACCTGTCTCCAAGGCCCCCGTGCCTCTGACTTCTCAGCCTGCCTAGGCTCTCTCCTGCTGCTTCTTCTATCCTAAGCGCTTCCTTGTTTCACTGTCCCCAGCTTTAAGAAACATACTCTCAAAATCACCTGGACTCCTATTGTGAAGTCTTTCCTGCATACCAAGTAGCCTGGGCCCCGTCCCCTTTCTGGTAACAAAATGACTCAGGAATGGAGAACAAACGGAACTGGACATCAATCTGGTCAGACCAGGGTCAAATATGGGAATTTAATATGTACTAAGATGATAATGACATTCAACACTTATACTTGGCGATGTGCCAGGGACTATCCTAAATGCCTTCCATATATTAACACATTTCATTCTCCCAATAACCCTATGAATACTATTATGCCCACTTTACAGCTGAGAAACTGGGGCACAGAGACGTAGGTAACTGCCCACGATCGCATAGCTGGAATGGCAGAACCAGGTGTGAACCACCAGGTGCTCAGGTTCTCCAGCTTCACAACTGGCTTCAAGACCTGCTGCAGGCTATGCTCTACAATTCACCAACCCCTGAGTGGCTGAGAAAAGGAAACCACCTATAAAGGGGCTTCCAGGTACTCTAAGTATGCCTGTGTCAGAGCTGTCCAGGTGCTTATCATCGTGGTGACTCATTCTTAAGACCTGAGGTGGAGGACCTAGAGTCCCCTTGCCCTGTGTACCCCACAGGAATTTTTAAAGGCTTCCCTGTGACATCACAGCAACCCAGGAAACCACACTAGAAAACATTACAATGTCAGTGCATGTCTTTACTCCAAATGAAACCCTCAAGCCCACATATGGATCTGAGTTGATGTCTAATACAAACTCTAAAACATAACACTGCTTCCCAAGCTGTCACTGGGCAGCTGGAATTTTAAAATATGAAGCCTGGCACTGCCCCCTTTATTATGCTGAGTAACATTCCAAGGGAGGTTGATGTTAGCCAGCCCAAAAGCCACTTTCCACTCAATAAATATAACTCCTCTTCCCACAGATATATGGGGCACGGCAAAAGTCAAACTTGGGTGGAACTACTATAAATTTCGGAAAGTATTTAAAAGAAAAAAATGATAATTGTGTTGTACATACAAATGAACCTTCATGAACATAAGGTCATACCTACAATAAATAAGCAGTTTGGGAAAGAAAATGTTATTTTAACTATTTTCAAAGAGGGCTGTCTTGACAACATATTTTAAAAGTTTCTTAATATAAAAAAAAAGTATCCATGCAACCCACCCAAAAAAGGAAACTAAAGCAAAATGTAGAAGACAAATATTCAGATACTTTGTCCATAAAGTGTTCTTTTTACCGCTTAAGTCCAGAATGTAGGATTCTGTCAAAAATTCTCCCCTAGTAAATTCCAGACCTTCTACCTAACTGCCTGTATGTATTGCTTTTGGAATTCTAATCAGTTCCGCCCACCCAGTGACTCAAACTGAACTACTGGGAGATATGAACAGCTGCACTCATCCCCCACACCAAGAATAGCTTTCAGGAAACCGAGGTCCACTTGGAAAACTACATTTAGTCACCCTTCTCAACTCCAGAAAACACTGCAGGAAACTGCTCAGAATGAAGAAAGAAAACGCCTGGGAAAGCTCTTGAAATGACACACATTAAATACATATTTTCTCCTAGAAGTAAACAAGTGAAATGATTTTGTGACCATTTACACCCTAAGATTTTAAGCTGTGTGTGTGCTCATTTGGAATTCCTTGGATGGCAAACGCTTGCTAATGCCTGCCCAACATTAACCTTCCAGAGAACATTCTCAGAGGAATTACAGCTCAGGCCACGTGGTACGGGTCTGAACAAAAACGAAAAGTCATTCCAAGCCTGTGCTCATTTTTCTTTCGTGTTAATTCCTCATTCACTTATCCTGCCCTGCCCTAACTCTCCAGTCTGTGTGCGGAAATGTGGTAGGAAAAGAATATATAGCTGAGGGCGGGGGTGGGGGAGTGAGGGGGGAGTAGACTAGGCCTAAAAAAACACAAACCCTGGCATTTGAAGAGTGTCATCTAACAGATACACACTACTTCCAGGAAGAAACACTGAGAGAACCCTGGGAGAGAGGGAGTAAAGGTCCAGGGCTTTTCTCTGGAGAGATTTCTGACATTCCTAGCAGCTGGAAGGAAAGACAAGCCCAGCTTAGTTTAAAAGTGAAGATGATGATACCTGGTGGGTAGGGAGCAGAAGCAGAGGGAACTTCCTAGGAGAGACCACAAGTACCCAAACACCCAGATTGCCCTGGCCAGTGTTGTTCAGTGGATGGAGCACCAGACCAAACCAAAGGGTCTAGGTTCAATTCCCAGTCAAGGGTACATACCTGGGTTGCAGGTTCAATCCCCTGCCTCACGGGAGGCAACAAATCAATGTCTCTCTCTCACATCGATATTCCTTCCTCTCTCTCTCTCTCTCTCTCTCTCTCCTCTCTCTTCTCTTCTCTTCTCTCTCCCCTCTCTCTCTCCACCCCCCTCACTCCCTCCCTTCCACGCTCTCTAAAAATCAATAGAAAAAATATCCTTGAGTGAGGATTAACAACAACAACAAAAATCACACCCAGATATTCAAAATATAATTCTACCAATGTTCACTGTTTATACTTGAGGGAAATCTAAAGAAAACTAGATTCTATCCCACCTCCGGTAAGGAGAAGTTTAACACTGAGTAGGCACTAAACTTGTGCCAGGCCCTTGCATATCTTATTTAATTTAATCCTCTCAAAAATATAGTAATATTTTATTATATATTGTTTTCAAAGCTGTTATGAGCTGCTAAACTGTGTCCTGAAAATTTCATCTTGAAGTCTTAACTCCCAGGACTTCAGAATGTGACCATATTGGGAGATAGGATCTTTACAGAGGTAATTAAGTTAAAATTAGGTCATCAGGGTGGGCCCTAATCCAACATGACTGGTGTCCTTATAAAAGGAGAAACTAGGACAGAGATACATGCACAGAGGATGACCCTATGGGGACACAGGGATAGGGCAGCCATCTATAAGCCAAAAAGAGAGATCTCAGAGGAAACTCTGCCAACAACTCGATCTTGAACTTCTAAGAAGTCTCCAGAACTGTGAGAAAATAAATTTGGTTGTTTCAGCCACCCAGTCTGTGGTACTTTGCTATATGGCAGCCCTAGCCAAGTAGTACAACTGCTATAGAGAACAAGATACTGAGGCTCAGGGAGGTTAGGTCATTGGCCAAATGGGAGTGGCTACTGCAAGGGTAGGAACATTTGGGAATATATAATCCCCTAAACAAGTCAATTCTCACTCTTGGCACTTTAACTCCTGCTTCCTTCCATTCACCCATATGGCCCACAACCATGCAGACCCCACACGCAATGGACTGACTGATAGACTGCAGTTAGCCTGATACTGAACTAGACCCTGCCTCCAACATGGAAAGGAAAGTCTAGGCAACAGCTCTGATTTTAGTTCTATATTAAAACCCTAGCTACACTTCTGTGACTAGACTAAGGGAAACGGGACTTTGGAAACCCAGGGTGTAATTCCACGCAAATAAAAAAATCACTCATTCCCCCTTAAGAGTCTCCTAAAGTTCCTTTTCTCAGGATATCGCAAGGACTCTACCCCTCAACAGCAACCAGCGGAAACGAGGCACGTTTTTCTCCAGTAACAATTCTATGGACTGGAGTTAAGTTCAAAGTTGAGGGAGATGCCCCGCTCACATACTTAATGAGATGGTGCAGGTGAGACCTGATAATGACTTGACCTAAGGAAGCTGGAGCAAAGACTGATGTACAAACACACATTCCACCTCTAGGTGATCAAAGATGACAACTTTACAATAGTTTTCTTCCTGCTTTCCTCGGGCTTTTACGTTATTACCTGCAGCACAAAAGCAGGATGACTTTTCTGTATCTCACCTGAGGATATGTTATTGATTTCTTTTTTTTCTAGTATTTTGGGTTTTTTTAGAGAGAGAGAGAAACATCGATGTGAGAGAGAAATCTCAATGGGTTGCCTCCTGTCCCCGCTCCAAAAGGGGTTCAAACCCACAATCTAGGTATGTGTCTTGACCAGGAACCGAGCCCCCAACCTTTTGATATAGGGGACGACGCTCCAACCAACTGAGCCACATGGGCCAAGGCAGTATGACTTGTCAACACCCCACATTTGAGGGAAAGGTGATGGTTACTTCGGGCTCCTCTCTTTTTCCTCCCCCAACACATTTCTTAATTCCAGCCAGTGGTTTTTAAACAAGAGTAACAAAGAAAAACAGGTTCTGTGATAGGGTTTCTTATCTGAAATGATCAGGAAATGGGACATTTAATCAAATATAAAAATATCTCAGATTCTCAATTTCAAACTATTAGAAGACAATAAATATGTGACAAAAAGGTATATTGACTATAATTTAATAGTTGATGATGTCAGAGGAGCCGGCGAGTAATCGTTGTTAAATATTAATCATTGTAGGAGAAAGAACCTGTTAACATAATGGGTAACAGAAGGTCAACTAATAGGGAACTCACTATGTAAAAAGAAGCACTATGGCACATACTTGATATAGTCTTGATGCATGGTTTACTTTCAATGTTTGTACTATGACTAACAGGGACATAGAATAACCTAGATGCCTATAAAATTTAGACATACTTATTTTCTAATTAGGGGTTTACCTTAAATTTGAAATCATGACTTTCATTTTTTCCTCGAGAACATTTACTGAAGTTATTTCCCTAAAGTCCAGAACTACTTTACATGGTGAGAAAATACATCATCATTGAAACAGATCAGTAGGACCTTACCTCTTATCCAGTTCTTGAGAGCACTAATGACCGCCACTGCATAATTTATTTCCCCATTTCTAAGGACTTACATATTTAAATTAAAACTTTCAATAACAAAAGGCTTGACATTAAGTACATTCAGTTTCTACAGCTTACTTAAATCCATTTCTACTTTAAACAAGCAACAAAAAATGGAAAACTTGTCAGAGATTTTCAGAATGGACAGTTTTGAGAATATGCTGGAGTCTCTTGTGCCTGAGAAAACTTAAGTAAAATTCATTAAATTCAAAGCCTGCACGGCTTTTTCTTCCCTAGGGAGACTGCTATCATAGCAATAAGGAGTTGCCAAGTAAGTCACTAACAAGTCTTCAAATTGTTTGCTACTAGTGCATTCTTTGGGGTTATTTGGCAATAGGTTGACAGTGTTTCCAAACCCCAGAATCGCATGCATGTTCTTATCAAGAAGTGCTTTACAATGTAATAAAGCAACATGAGTATTGCTGTGCTCAGCTCCGTACTCCACTCTACCTGAAATTAGGCTACAGCAATAGTGGCTGGGGTTGGGGACAGGAGAGGTAAGGAGGAGAGAGGTCCCAGACAGGGGGAAAAATGCAACCCAGAGGAAAATTGCATCAGGAAAGCAAATCCTCCAAACTTATGAGCTTTTTAAGGGCAGCAGTCATATCCTCTATCTTTTCCTGAATATTCAGCAGTTAGGAAACTGGGCAGTCAATGGCATATTTATTCAGTGTTTGATATGTGGTCTAAATCACATACATATTTTCAAATAATCCTGAATCAGTCGAGTTATTAAGAAGGAATAATCCATTAGTTACACTACAATTGTCATATCTTAAGACATACCATTTTGGAGAGGAAAGGGTATTCTTCAGTATATTCATATATAATATCCTTCATGACTTTATATCACTTCTTTTGGCTCTAATTTATCTGTCCTATTCATTAAGACCCATCCCCTTGATCATTCAAATATGGTATTCCCTGGCTCTCCACCCACATCATGACTGTTTTCAAATCTGCAATTTATACTGAGGAAAGGACCCCAGCTGAGCAAAGTCACAGGGTAGAAGAAGAAAACTGGAAAGTTTGTTTCTTTTATTTTCAACATGATTCTCAATAACCTCTTGATATATTCTCAGTCTTCTTTTATAGGAACAAATATAGCTAGTTTTTAAAGGTACTGTACAGGCAGATTTCACACATCTCACAATGGTTTTCAAAAATCTGACAATAGATTTGCACAGAGTGCCTACATAATTCTTTCCAAATGGGTTTTTTAAATAAGGGGGGGGGATGTGGATTCTTCAGCTCACACACAACCTGGCTTCATTTATATTTCACATTCAGCCAACTTTTATTACAGTGAGCTAAATTAATGTTTCCTAATATTTACCTTTGAGAAGTTAAAGAGTACTTTGAGAAGAGAGCTCCTGGTTAAAAAGAGTTAGGAAGTGAATTTAAACAAAGCTAAACAGGTTTCTTCAGTGCAGTGTGTCTTCCAGGCAGGACAGAACATGTCGCGAGTTACAGGAAGATTTGACTTCAGATACTGCTTTCATGGAGCTTCTTTCTGTCAGCACTAGCATTTCCCAGAGAACCCACTGGAAATTGTTGGATTAAATCCTATCTTGTAAAACAATAGACACGCCCATTTCTCTGCAGTCTGTCAAGAGTGAAAATGGATGTGGCACATTAACACACACACACACACACACACACACACACACACATCGATCCCTGTTCTGATGTGTACTTTAATTATAGTACTACTAGAGGCCCAGGGAACGAAATTTGTGCACTGGTAGGGTCCCTAGCGGCTGCTGGCTGCCAGCCGGGGCCTCTCTCCCTTCCCCTGGCCGGACCCGCCCCCTGGTTGAACTCCTGGACGACCTGCCGGTCGAGGGGACAATTTGCACACTAAGCTTTTATTATATAGGATGAAATGGAAACATTTGGTTATGGGTTACACAAACTTCATCCAAAAACTACTTGCTAAATAGATGCTGAATTACTCCTATGTCATGATGAATTGTGACTAACAATTAAAAGAGCAGAAAAGATCTGTATACTCTCCTCCCCAAAACGTACTGCCATGCATCACAGTTATTCCAGTCTATTCTAAGGATTATCTTGGAGTCCATAAACACCTACACGGGTTATGAATTGACTTCCAAATGCCTAAAATTATAAGATTACATGTATCTGTACATTTTTGTGGAAAGGCAGATCTTGCTTTCATTAGATACTCAAAGGGTTCCATGGCCCAAACTATATTTTTTAAATCCTCTCAATGAACCAGTCTTCCAGCATTACCCTGATATGTGCAACACAAAACAACTGTATTTGTCAAATCCCCAAGATCATCCAAACCATTGCAAATTGTCCCGATTAAAACATTTCCAGCCCTAGCAGGGTAGGCTCAGTGGACAGTGTTGGCCTGCGGACCGAAGGGTCCCAGGTTCAATTCCAATCAAGGGCACATACCTCAGTTGCAGGCTCCTCCCCAGCTTGGGCCCTGGTCAGGGCACATGCAGGAGGCAACCAATGGATGTGTTTCTCTCACATCGATATTTCTCTGTCTTTCCCTCTCTCTTCCACTCTCTCTAAAAATCAATGGAAAAATATCCTCAGGTGAGGATTAAAAAAAAAATTCCAATGAGCCCTGACCATGATATTAGAATTTGCGCACATATGAAAGTCATGATTGCTTTTTCTCACCCTGGTCTGATGGTACTGGTGAGTCTGTAAGTTTTATATAAATGTGTTGCCAACAAAGCATTCTAGCATAAAAAAAAAAAATAACCTATATCCCCAGCATATCTATCACATAAAATGTATTTAATAAATGTTTGCTAAGTTTACTCCAAATTTAGAGAATTTGGGTTCAAGTGTCACTATTTCATTACTGCATGGAAGCCGATGTGGAATGAGATAAGCAATAGTACCCAAGTCACCGCCCATATAGCAATCACTTCCTAGAGTGTCAAGGGCTCTTATTCTCTGGACGTGTTTACTTACCTGGCTTGCTCAGACCCTCAAGTCTCTCCAAGCCTAACAATTCAAATCCTATGCTCCATAAAGTGGCAATGAAGGCCCTCTACCTCCCCCACCAAAACCAACTATATCAATGCCCCAAATATACCTTCTACTTTCTCACCCCCTTTTCTTCTGAATCCTATACTTTACTTAGACACTTGCTCATGTCCCAATTTCCATGAAACCTGTCCAATCCCATTCAGTGCCCACTGATCTTATTACCCAACATCCTATACCTAACATAATGTTTCTGAAAGGATAGCCCAAGATACTGCATCAGACCCCAAAATTTGAGTGGAGACCGGGAAACTGTATGTTCAATGAACACCCTAGGTCCATGGTTGGCAAACTGCGGCTCGCGAGCCACATGCGGCTCTTTGGCCCCTGAGTGTGGCTCTTCCACAAAATACCACGTGCGGGCGTGCCTACAGTGTGACTGAAACTTCGTGGCCCATGCGCAGAAGTCGGTTTTCAGCCTGGGTGAGTTTATTTTGAAGAAGTACTGTTGATATTTGGCTCTGTTGACTAATGAGTTTGCCGACCACTGCCCTAGGTTAATCTGATTTCCACTAAAATTCAAGAATTACTGCCTATGTAAGGCTTAATTTATGGTCTATACCAGCCATTCTCAACTCTGGCTGCACATTAATATCCCTTGGAGCTCTCAAATATACCGATGCCCAGCCTTTATCCCAACACAAGTAGAATAAAAATCACTCATTTTGTAAAGGCATCAGCATTTTTTAAAAGTTTCCCATAGCCCTAGCTGGTTTGGCTCAGTGGATAGAGCGTCGGCCTGGGGACTGAAGAGTCCCGGGTTCGATTCCGGTCAAGGGCATGTACCTTGGTTGCAGGCACATCCCCAGTAGGGGGTGTGCAGGAGGCAGCTGATCGATGCTTCTCTCTCATCGATGTTTCTAACTCTCTATCCCTCTCCCTTCCTCTCTGTAAAAAATCAATAAAATATATTTTAAAAAAATAAAAAATAAAATAAAAGTTTTATATATATATATATATATATATATATATATATATATATATATGCCTAATATGCAAAGTGTCCGCTCAGGAGTTCGCCCGACCGGGAGTTCGATTGCTCACTATGACATGCTCTGACCACAGGGGAGTGGGGGGACGGCACAGAATGAAGAAAGGCCCTGACTGGCAGCCGGCAGCCAGGGAAGGGAGGCCCTGGCTGGCAGCCAGCAGCCAGCAGCCAGCTAGGGACTCTACCTGTGCATGAATTTCGTGCACTGGGCCTCTAGTTTGATTATAATGAATAGTGGGAATTGATAATCACTGTTCTATATCCACCTTGCAATAAGTCTTATATGTCCTTATTATGGGTCTCCTGTCTCTGTATTCTACCATTAGTTAGCTAACTAATTCTGATTTTACTTTCCTTAGGTTTATGTCCTATCTTAATCTGTCTTGTCTCAATTGTTAAAATATGTTGTCCTCTTTCATAATCCTTAGCAAATGGGATAGAGAGTAGGTGAGTAGCAGCTATATGTTCTTTTATTAGTAACAGTCCACCCTACTCCCTTCCACAGTCCATACAGTGAAGAAAATATAAATAGAAATCATTTCTCTTTTTGGCTGTCGCACCAACTTCAATACTCATTTTTCCTTTTCCTACACCCCTACCAGGTTACCATCCCATATCTGTTTCAACTAGTGCTTATAAAATATGTCAATGCTAGAAGGAATCCTTTCATAATGTATGCTTATGTATTGAATCATCATTTGCACACTTTAGATATCTTACAACTCTATTTGTCAATCATACCTCAATAAAGCTGAAAGAAAAAATCCAATGCTAAAGAGTATAATCCATTAGAAGATAACATATTAATTGTTATCATATTTATATTTCAAAAGGAATGAATTTCTAATGGTGGAGAATGTGGTGGTTTCTGACCTAGGTGTGAGCATGAAAACCAAATCAAGAGAATGAACACAAGATGCTGCTACAGAGAATGGCTGAAGCAAGTGGCTACTCATTTAATCCAATTCAGCTTTTTTCCTTCCTTTGTTTTAGTTATGCCTTCTTAAAATCACCTTAAAAGTTGCTTAGCACCAATCAGCACAAAATCTTAAGAGCTCAGTACTAGACAAGGTAAACTAGCCCACGTATTCTGAATGGACAGATTTCCCAATTCATATGGTTTGTCCTTATTTGTTTCCAGAATTCCATGCAGTTACTTTTTTAAAATTAATCCTCGTCGGAGGATTTTTTTCATTGTTTTAAAGAGGGAGAGAGAGGAGGAGGGAGGGAAACACCAATGTGACAAAGAAACATCCATATGTTGCCTCCCACATGCGCCCCAAACAAGGATCAAACCTGTAACCTGAGTATCTGCCCTGACCAGGAATCGAACCCACAACCTTTTGGTGTATGGGAGATGCTCCAGCAAACTGAGCCCCTGGGCCAGGGCAATGCAATTACATTTCATAATGGATACACTTAAAAGCCAGATATAAAGGCTAGCTCCCCAACAAAAGCACCCCTTCCATTCGTGAAAGGCTGCTGCCTCTCCCATGGAGAGCAGGGGGAACAAATGCAAATACCAAGTTTTCAATCAAAGAGGAACACTAGCAATTTTGCAGACTCATGCAGTTTGAATTGAGTGCTGTTGCCACACCCACTCAAAGAACTCGCATCCAAATACAACACACACAGAACACACCTGCTTTCAGTGAAGAAATTACAATTAAAGGTGGGGGGCGGGAGGGGGGAGAACCCTAGAGATGACTTAAACCACTTCAAATAAATTTAATGCCAGGGAACTATAAAGAGGATAATCTTATCAAACTGCCTGTCAGAAACTGTACCATAAATTCTTTTCCAGTTGTCATTCCAGGGTCAACTTCACACCAGACTTTGGTTCCAACCCACAGAGTTGCGTCAGGCCTGGCATGCTAGCAGCCACCCAGGAACTCTCATCTCTCAGCCAGGGGGAGCCCCACCCACCACCCACGGGCCAGAAGGGTTTTCCTATCACCCCCCAGAAGAGACTAACATAGCCCCCTTCCATTGGGACAGCGAGAAACCAGCCACAGGTGAGAACCTCTTTTCTTCACCTAGTTCTGTATTGCCAACCAGTGAACTGGTCCTGAAATAACCAAATCAACCAAATCAACAAATTAAAAAAAATTGTGGGGGAGGAAGTTATTTATCATGAAAGGGACAGGACAGGGAACTTCCAGGGGAGAATTTGGGGAAATAAGAAAGTCTTAAAAGGAACCCAATCTGAAATAAGAATGAATTTGGGTAGGGAAGGAGGGACAGTGTCCTAAACAAGAGGGAACATGTGAGGGGTCAAAATGATGAAAGGCTCAAATCGGTGACAAAGAATCTCTGGGCATCTCTGACAGAGTTAGTCTCTGAGAAGGCCAAGCACGGACTTGGGGGACAAACACACAAACCTTCATGTTGAAGGGCTAGCCCATGCCTCCTGGGAGCTGGATTCAACTCCCAGCCCTGCCAAGTGGAAGCCTGGTGAATCTGGACGAACTATTTAAGCTCTACATATTGTCATCTAGAACAGCGGTCACCAACCTTTCGGACCTCATGGACCACCAGTGGTCCACGAACCACCATTTGGCAACTGCTGATCTAGGGAATTTCTACGCTAACTGGATAGGCATTGGGACCAGATATACTTACCTCCTGGAACTCTTGTAATAATCTAAGGAGCTGAGCATGTAAACTAAGATCTTTGTAAATGGTCAGCCTCTACAAATGGAGATATTACTACTATCCTCCCAAGCTGGAGGGGCGGGGGTTGGGGAAAGGGGTGCAGATTGAATACTGGGCAGCAAGATGCGAGGCCACAGGACTGCTAGTCAGTTACACCCAGGCTGACAACAAAGCAGCCACATGGGGCCACAGAGCACTTGAAATGTGGCTTGTCCAAATGGATAGGTACTGTGAGCATAAAATGCACACTGGATACCAAAGATCACATTTGAAAAAAACTGCAAAATATCTCACAAATAATTTTATACAGAAAATTCTTAAGCTGAAATACTATTTTTATATACTGAATTATATAAAATACAAGGGGCCCAGTGCACGAAATTCATACACGGGGGGGGGGGGTGTCCCTCAGCCCAGCCTGCAACCTCTCCAATCTGAGACCCCTTGAGGGATGTCCGACTTCCCTCTCACAATCCAGGACTGCCGGCTCCCAACCACTCACCTGCCTGCCTGCCTGCCTGCCTGATTGCCCCCTAACCACTCCCCTGCCAGCCTGATCACCCCCTAACCACTCCCCTGCCAGCCTGATCGTCCCTAACTGCCCTCCCCTGCCAGCCTGATCGCCCCCAACTGCCCTCCCCTGAAGGCCTGGGTCCCCCCCAACTGCCCTCCCCTGAAGGCCTGGGTCCCCCCCAACTGTCCTCCCCATGCGAGACCTGGTCGCCCCCAACTGCCCTCCCTTTCAGGCCTGGTCCCTCTGAACTGCCCTCCCCTGCAGGCCTGGTTGCTCACAACTGCCCTCTCCTGCAGGCCTGGTCCCCCCCAACTGCGCTCCCCTGCAGGCCATCTTGTGTGTTGGAGTGATGGTCAATTTGCATATTACTTCTATTAGCTAGGATATTAAAAATAATTTCACCTGGTTCTCCTTACTTTCTTAATGAGGTTATTACAAGTTTTCAAATCATATTCCCATCTAATAAAATAGTAATATGCAAATTGACTGTCACTCCAACACACAAGATGGCCACCCCCATGTGGACACAAGATGGCCTGCAGGGGAGGGCATTTGGGGGCGTTCGGGCCAGCAGGAGAGCAGTTAAGCATCAATCAAGCTGGCAGGGGAGTGGTTAGGGGCAATCAGGCAGGCAGGCAGGCGAGCAGTTGGGAGCCAGCAGTCCTGGATTGTGAGAGGGATGTCTGACTGCCCATTTAGGTCTGATCCCACCAGATATATACATTTTGAATCGTGTTATCTTCTTGGGGCAAGTTATTCCACCTCTGACTTCAGTTTCTATGTGAGTAAAATGGAGATAACAGCTCTTAGATGAGTTAACGTACAGAGTTCTTAACACAATACCATACTAAATTAGTAACTGGAAGCTTCACAAATTGATTAATAGTCACTCATTCAGCAAATATCTGAGTACCTAACATGTGCTAGACATGGTAAGACAAAAACTCTGTCTCCATGAAGCTTACATTCTGAGAAAAACAGACTATAATGCAAATAGATACATAAAAATACTGAGGACATTAAGTGAAAGTGCTCTGTTGTGCATAGGCAGGCAAGGGGGAGAAAAAATTGGAAAGGGATGCAAATTGAAACATGGTGATCAGAAGACCTCACTGTGCAAAGCACTGAAGCGTGTTACACATTTTCAGCATCAGAAAGTATGAGGCCAAAGGACACATATTTCTTTTAGGGGAAGGAGGATTTGGAAAAAATTCTAAGTGATAGTGGTGATGGCTGCACATATCTGCAAACATACTTAAAACTCACTGAATTATATTCTTTGAGTTGTTTGGTGGGTAAATTACATGATTATAGAACACAGAGGAAGCTATGGCACATGTATGAGGTTCCTACTTGTATTGTGCCTGCCCCTCACTCAGCCTGTTCTATGCCACAGGTTACAGATCCTGGACTGGGACAGGCACCAGAACCAAGAGCACCCAACAGGGGGGTTGGCCAGTGATCTCCCATGAGCTGGGCCAGACAGACTCTCCCCTAAACAAGGGGCAATGCCTATGATACAGACTCTTCCTCCTTCCTTCTTCTTCCTCTTTCTTTTCCCCTAGCAAGGGGGTGTAATGGCTAGGCCGTCTTGCAACCATGAGGAAAAGGACAAGAAATTGGTAGAATCCTCAGCCTTGACAACCAGCCAGCAACCACCTCCCATGTGACTTGTTATGTGAGAATAAAATCACCAACTTGGTCAAGGTCTGTCAATTGGCTTTTATATGCAGCCAGTTGCTTCTTGCATTGCTCCTCAACACAGAAGTGGGATAAATACCTCAATATACTCAAGGACAACATACACAGAACACAGCCACAGAGGCTGACTCACCATATACTTACTACCTACGCACCCACACCCACACACACCTGCCTTCTTTAGTGATGGCCCAGCTTCTGAAAGGGACAAATAGAAAAGTGTCACCTACACAATATAAGGACAAGAGGATAGTTATACACTTACTATGTTTATAAGATCAAAGGTAAAGCTACTCCCTAAAATATACTTAATCAGCAGCTTGTCAAAGAAAAGGCCAATGATAGTAGTGTTTTCAAAAAGAGCCCTCCTCTTTTCTGGATGACATGGTACTGATATTCCTATAGCTAGTGTCCCTTCCTGTTTACAGTCAAATGGAATGGAATGCCCTGCAGTTATTTTCTAAGAGAAATGAAATGGGAAGTGATGCCATGAACACAGAACGTCCAGATTGAGTTTATCCCAAGAACTGGTTATGTAAGAAAAATTTAATAAGGAAAAATATGACACCGTGTTCTTCTTAAAATAACAAGTACTTCTAACATCACAGCTTTGTTTGTGCTTAAATAATAGGTTTGCTTGTATTTTGTCATTACTGCCTAGGAATTTTTTTTTAAGCTATCGTTTTGAAAAGATTTTAGTAATCCTTCAGGAACCATGCTCTATTATAAATCTAATACTTAATAGTGTAGCAAGATCACTATTTTTATTTGTCTCTTTCCTGTTACTTTTCTTTACGTGAAACAAAGTAAACACAAGTACCCTATCTTTATGCATGTACAACTGTGAAAATTCACTAATACTCTTTATCACTATATGAAAACAGGCTAACTTTGTATACAACTTTCAGCATATTAAATCATTAAGGAATGGCAACAGAAAGCCAACCAAAAGAAATAAACTACTGACTAACAAGCACCACTCTGAGTTTTCTGTTCCATCCGGAAGCAGTTTGGGGTCCTCAGAAGGATCTGAATGCAATACCAATGGTGCCCTAACTTCTCCTGGGCCTGTCTTCATGCTCCCAAGATTTGTCAACTCAACTGAGCCAAAACAACGTTCTAACCAGACTTTAGCCACTTTCACCTCCTGAGTGTTATGACTTGACTATTTTCATCAGATGCAAAGTACTCAGCAGGGATGTACAAGAGGAGCTGGGATAGCAGCAGGCGGTACAAAGTTACAAAAGGCCTTTTCTGCCTGCCTAACATCAGGGTCTCAGGAACAGGATAGGAAGCAAAGGCACTGGACTCTCACAGCCTTATCTGCTTCTTTACTGGTGTCACCCAACCTCTCGAGATTTGAAGGACTTCCAACTTCCAACATTCCAACAGCCAGACGGGCATTGCTCAGCAAGCATCAATCCAAGAGGGCCAGGCACTATTGTAGACACTAGTGGGGGACTAACAACAAATTCTGCTCTTGAGGGGCTGAGAGTCTACTGGAAGCTGGAACGTGAGCAAGGTGAGGGGTATCAAACTTTTTATATATGTTCGCTCTTTATTAAAACCTAGTAGCAGATGAATGGAAGCCCCAACCTCCAAAATAATGTCATATCATCTTTGTTCAAGCCATTAATTTTTCTTCAACTTCAAATGAAGCATCAAGAGGAAAGACTCACTCATGTGAATGATTAAATAAAGGGTTGAGTCTTAATATTTTCTCACTGTCATCCTGATGTAAATTTTCAACATACATGAATATGATGTGAACATCATGAAAATAAGCTCAAAAGGAAAAATAGGATCACCATTTAAATATTATTTCCTCCTTTACTTGTTCATTAATATTACAAATAAGAAAAATGTCCGAAAGAAAAATGACTTCCTGCCCAGCCTGTTTCAGTGGTTGAGAGTCAACCCATGAACAAGAAGGTCACAGTTGGATTCCAGTCAGGGCACATGTCCGGGTTGCAGGCTCCATCCCCAGTAGGGGACATGCAGGAGGCAACCGATCGAATGATTCTCTCTCATCATTGATGTTTCTATCTCCTTTTCCTCTCCCTTCCTCTCTCTGAAATCAATAAAAACATGTTTTTAAAAAACGACTTCCATATAAGCGCAACACTACAAATGAGCTTCATGGAACCAGGAGGCAAAACAAAGCAGATACCTAAGTGGCTGTGAGAGGCGTGTTTTCTCATCTAGAGTAAGAGGGTTGGGCAATCCTTCCAGCTCCATGGCAGGAGTCAGGAGACCAGGACTCTCAATTCTGGCTTTCTACGTGGAAACTGCGGTTTACTAAATTTAGTAATTATCATAAAAACTCTGAAATATTTTTAAATAAACTACAATGTCATCACAGACGTTGACAATATCTTCATTGAGAATGCCTATGACTTTGCCATTTGGCTTTGAACAAAATGCTTAACTTGTGAATTACAAATTCCTCAGAGGTGAACCAAAAGAAAAATTGTTTCAGGGTAAATACATTCAGAATAACATCACCAAAAAGAATGAAAACACATCAAGAAGAAAAGAAATAGCTATTATTTGTGAACAAAATAAGATGGCAATACAGTTTGGGGGCATGAGATAAGCAGCAAATTCAGCCAAAGTGCAAACTGGCATTAACAGTAAAGCATCCAGCCCTGGCCAGGTAGCTGGGTTGGTTAGAGCATTGTCCCAATACACCAAGGTTGCAGGTTTGCTCCCTGGTCAGGGCACATACAAGATGGCAACCAATGAATACATAGATGAGTGAAGCAACAGACCAATGTTTCTCTCTTTCTCTATCTCTCTCTCTCTCTCTCTCTCCCCACTTCCTCTCTCTTTAAAAATCAATCAATGAATAAATTATTTTTCAGGTTTTTTTTTATTTAAATTCTTTATTGTTGAAAGCGTTACATATGTCTCCTTTTTCCCCCATTGACCTCTTCCTGCCTACTCCCGCCCCACAGCCCATGCCCTCACCCCCCTACTGTCTGTGTCTATTGGTTATGCTTATATGCATGCATACAAGTCCTTTGGTTGATCTCTTATGCCCACTCCCATCTTCCCCCTGCCTTCCCTCTGAGGTTTGTCAGTCTGTTCAATGCTTCTCTGTCTCGATCTATTTTTGTTCATCAGTTTATGTTGTTCATTATATTCCACAAATGAGTGAGATCATATGATATTTGTCTTTCTCTGACTGACTTATTTCGCTTAGCATAATGCTCTCCAGGTCCATCCATGCTGTTGCAAATGGTAAGAGCTCTTCCTTTTTTACAGCAGCATAGTATTCCATTGTGTAGATATACCACCGTTTTTTAATCCATTCATCTGCTGATAGACACTTAGGCTGTTTCCAAATCTTAGCTATTGTAAATTGTGCTGCTATGAACATAGGGGTGCATATATCCTTTCTGATTGGTATTTCTTATTTCTTGGGATATATTCCTAAAAGTGGGATTACTGAGTCAAATGGGAGTTCCATTTTTAATTTTTTGAGGAAACTCAATACTGTTTTCCACAATGGCTGCACCAGTCTGCATTCCCACCAGCAGTGTACAAGGGTTTTTTCTCCACATCCTCGCCATCACTTGTTATTTATTGATTTGTTGATAATAGCCGTTCTGACAGGTGTGAGATAGTACCTCACTGTCGTTTTGATTTGCATCTCTGGGATGATTAGTGACTTTGAGCATGTTTTCATATGTCTCTTGGCCTTCTGTATGCCCATTTATCAGAAGTGTCTAGTCCTTTGCCCATTTTTTAATTGGGTTGTTTATCCTCCTTTTGTTAAGTTGTATGAGTTCCTTATAAATTTTGGAGATTAAACCCTTATTGGATGTAACATTGGCAAATATGTTCTCCCATGCAGTGGGCTTTCTTGTTGTTTTGTTGATGGATTCTTTTGCTGTGCAAAAGCTTTTTATTTTGATGTAGTCCCATTTGTTTATTTTCTCCTTAGTTTCCATCGTCTTAGAGATGTGTCGGTAGATTTTGCTACGAGATATGTCTGATATTTTGCTGCCTATGGATTCTTCTAAGATTTTTATGGTTTCCCATCTTATGTTTAAGTCTTTTATCCACTTTGAGTTTATTTTTATGTATGGTGTAAATTGATAGTCTAATCTCATTCTTTTGCATGCATCTGTCCAATTTTCCCAACACCATTTACTGAACAGATTGTCTTGACTCCATTGTATGCTCTTGCCTCCTCTGTCAAATATTAATTGAGCATAACAGCTTGGGTCAATTTCTGGGTTCTCTGTTCTGTTCTATTGGTCTATGTGTCTGTTCTTGTGCCAATACCAGACAGTTTTGAGAACAGTGGCTTTGTAATATAGCTTGACATCTGGTATTGTGATCCCTCCAACTTTGTTCTTCTTTCTCAGGATTGCTATAGCTATTCAGGAATAAATTATTTTAAAAAACAGTAAAGCATCCATTCCACAAAACAAAGGATTTCCTTTCTTTAAGGAGAGAAATTTAAGGATTTTGCCTATTAGTGATGTCAGGTACGCTGAAAATAGCATTAATATTGGTTGTCAGTACAGATAAAATCTATGCACCCTCGGGATCATTAACAATTCCATTACTTTTTAAATTCTGCTTTGATTTTGGCAAACAGCAATACTTTTTTACTTTTTGTAGAATAATATAACCCAGATCATCTGAAAATGACTTCCTTTCCTGTGACTTATTTATTTATTTATTTATTTATATCCTATATAATAAAAGAGAAACATGCAAATTAACTGTCCCTCTGCTACGCTCAAGCCACACCGACAAGCCACACTACAGACTTAAGAGAGAATGTGTCACTGGCAGAGGCCACACAGCTTTCCAGGTGAGTGGCCTTGGGCAAGTAACAACCCATCTTACCCCAGGTTCCTAAGTTGCAAAATAGTATTTACTATAAAATAACAAGAGTAATTATCAAATAGGCTGTTGTATAAAACTTTTTTTTAAAAATACCTTTTACCTGCTACTACAACCAACACCATTATTGTTATTACTTCTAGTAAACTTATGAATTTGTTTTCATACGTCTCAGAAAATGTTTACCAATACCTAAACTTATTTGTAGATTATCAGGTCAATTAAAATAAAATCTGCCCTAACTGGTTTTGCTCAGTGGATAGAGTGTCGGCCTGAGGACTGAAAGGTCCCAGGTTCGATTCTGGTCAAGGGCATGTATCTTGGTTGTGGGCACATCCCCAGTTGGGGGTGTGCAGGAGGCAGCTGATCGATGTTTCTCTCTCATCGATGTTTCTAACTCTCTATCCCTCTCCCTTCCTCTCTGTAAAAAAGCAATAAAATATATTTTTTAAAAAAATAAAAATAAAATCTAAGATTTCTAATTTAAGATAAGAGTAATCTACTCATTGCTCTTTTAAATTGAAGATATTTTATATGCACCTTCATTTAAACAAATTTATCAAATAAAAATGGATATTAACATGCACACAAAAAATAGTTGTGAGATGACAATTCACTTTAAAGGATTCAACACTGAGCCCTCTTGCATAATAAACAGAGTTTACTTATATCTAAACTTTCATTAGATTAGTCCCACACACACATTTAATGAAAGCCAGAGAGCTTAGTGCTATTAATTCCATTCCATTCTATTCTAACTTTTCTTTCTAATATAAACTCTTTTGGGCATCCATTCATTAAACAGATGCCACAATCTTGCACCCTTCATTCTAACGGTGGCCCTTCGACACCTTCCAAAGGTCAAATGCACATTGATGCACTAGCTTCCACCATGAAACGAACTCCCTCTCCACGCCTCTCCATTCTGTTCTCACTGTCATACATTAAACTGAGGAAGCCCATTCACTGAAAACTATACTTTCACCTTTAAATAAAGCTTTAGGAAACTGAAAACTTCAAAGTCACAAAATTTGAAGGTCTTTACAAACTTGCCTCTTTGTTCTCTGGACAAAGAAGCACTTTTTAAAACCTTTTTGTGCTGTGATTGTCAAGATAAATCAGACCTGCAGACACTCTAGTAGTCACTGCCAAAAGGCACTGAACCATCTCACAGCAAACAAAAAAACTGTTAACTGTGGTTACATGATATATCCTGTTTCTGGGTGTCTGACTGTTCATCAACAGGTTGCTTTGCATGGCATGCAAGCCTTCAGAGGATATCAATGAAGACATAGCAGTCAAAAAGATTTCAGAATTCACAGTGAATATTATTTAACCATCTCAATTCCCTAGACAATCCATGAAAATACTCCAAATAGGTCACTTACCTACTTTCAAAACCTTACTTAAGATAATATCCAGCATGCCCAATAAAATGTACTAGGAAAATATTTCCAGAGACTAGCACACAATTTTGTAACTTCTTTGAACACCTTTTCAGGATGTTTACAGGATTTCTCAATTGATTTTAAAATTAAACCAGGAATATATAAAATTAGAAAGAATAAAACTGCTCTAAGTTCAATTTTCTTTAACCACCTCAATAAACACATTTGTATAAAATAGTACTTTCAAAATTACTTTTGTTTTAGCAAAGCTATAAATTTTTCCATAGATTAATTATCTCTATTTTTCTCACATGTAAATATTCTGCCATCTCCTTGAGGTTTATCACTATGCAATTTTAAAATAAATAACAAAATTTCAAATACTCTACTATATTTTCCAATTCAAGTTATATAGTTAACTGTGTATCGAGAAAGTCAAGTCTATAAAGTTTTCTAACAGAGAACAAGTATAGATTGGGAAAGCCAATATATTGATTTCATATCTTACATAGTGTAAAGCTTTCAAGTAAGTCTTCAAACTCATTCTTACAAAAAGAAAGCACTGTTATCCCAAAAAGAAAAAAAATATAAACAATGATCATCAGAAGAAACGCACACACACACACATTTCTTTGTTTTAAAGGAAAAAGAATGGTTCAGTGGTTCAGCATCAACCCATGCCCCAAGAGGCATTTGGTTTGATTCCTTGTCAGGGCACATGCCCAGGTTTCAGGCATGATCCTCAGTAGTGGGCGTGCAGATGGCAGTCAATTGATATTTCTCTCTCATCCATGTTTCTATCTCTCTCTCCCTCTCCCTTCCTTTCTCTCTAAAATCAATAAAAACATTTTTTTTAAAAAAAAGGAAAAAGAATGTAAAATTACTCAATCTACTCTGTTGGATGAATTACTTTCACAAAGGTCAGTTTTTTTCAGCAATACTTTATTTCTCCAAAACTAAACAGGAGCATTGTTAGTGTCAGGAATTTAAATTAAGCCAGCAAATCACTATTTATTTACTTAGGTATTTTCTTGGCTTACAACAAGTTAAAATGTTATAAATATTTACTATTTTAATCTAAGCTTTTTCCACAATGATCAATAAAGTGTCACGGTCACTCCATACTTCAGAGGTTAAATACTATAAGGCGCACACACTAGCCAACACCTATCAACAACCTTGACCTTGTAACCAGGCAAGTCACACAGACCACAGTCTTCATTTCCACCCTCCCATCTCTCTCACCCTTCTCTATTCTGGTTAAAATGAATCAACTAAGCAATGGGACAAAATAGAAGGCACACTTATTTTCACTTGCTATCTTCTCTTACATAGTGGACATCATCTTTTTTTTATGTTCTCCACATCTCTTTGTTATGAGCCTTGATATTCTGTTGAAGCAGATCACCACCTGCTGCCTGCTTCTTCACCCCAGTGGTTGGTGCATCACCAGGCTGGCTGAAGTACACCATCTGCCATGTCTCAGTGGTCTAGGCTGGCAAGTGACCCGGGACTGATCGAGCATTTAGTGAGGGCAACCAAATGTCCAGGTTTACTTGGGACAATCCCAGCTTATGCCTGTTGTCCTGGCATAATTTTACTCTGGAAAAGTATCCTGATTTAGACTATATGCTCTCCCTATCTCTAAAGCGGGGTTTCTCAACTTCAACACAATTAACACATTGAGCTGGATCATTCTTTGTTGTAGAGAGGCTGTCCTGAGCACTGTAGGATGTTTAGCAGCACTGTTGGCCTCTACCCGCGAGATGCCAGTAGCACCTCCCAATTATGACAAGCCAAAATGTCTTCAAGGTGTCAAAATCATCTATTTGAGAACAACAGCTCTAAGAAAAAGGAGTCGCTCTTCTCTAGAATTCTCAGAACAAAAAAGACATAAACCTTAAGTTATCGCCATCATGGGAAGAGTGCTATTCTGAGGGTCAAACCAATGGAGGGTAATGGCGAAAAAGACCTACTGACACTGCCTGAACCCTTGGGTTCAGGTGCATGTAAAGCAAGGCCTTCTCTTGTATTTCACTCATTGGAGTGAAAAATTCCCTTTTTTGCTTCAATTTGTTTTCATTGGGTTTCTCTCGCTTGTAACTGAAGGAAATGAATGAGTATATATAGTTATGTTTTATGCCAAAAATTTGACCAAGAAAAAAAAAAGGTGTTCAGGTTAATTTTAAACCCTGTCCTATGCTTTTCACAAAAATGGGCCATCAAATCTAGCTCCAGGGTCAAAAGCAATGAACTCCTCCACTGCAGTCCCAGAATCCCTCCCTTTGAAGAACCTGAAAGCCTCCACACATTGCACCTCCACGAAGGCACACTGCGTGCCTGCAGTCAGTGCATCCAGATGGAAAGGGAAGAGAAGGGGCATCTACATACCACTGCACTTGTAGAGTTACATCTTTCCTTTTTAATATATTTTATTGATTTTTTTACAGAGAGGAGGGCAGAGGGATAGAGAGCTAGAAACATCGATGAGAGAGAAACATTGATCAGCCGCATCCTGCACACCCCCTACTGGGTATGTGCCCGAAACCAAGGTACATGCCCTTGACCAGAATCGAACCCGGGACCCTTGAGTCCACAGGCCGACGCTCTATCCACTGAGCCAAACCAGTTAGGGCTAGAATTACATCTTTCTTAAGAATTTCTTTCCTCTAGCAATCACTTCTTAAACTAGTTAGAACCTATTCAGTTAGCTAAAAAGGGGAAGAAAAGCTCTTTCTAGATCACAGAATATTATTGCATTTTTAACTCTTCTAGGTTCCATTCCCTCCTCTTCTCTCAGACAAAAAGGCAGAAATTTTGAAGTCCTAGAATCTTCCCAGATGTTGCCAGAAGCATTTCTTCTCTATGGAATATAAAGAGAACCAGCACTATTCCACGGAGATAAGACACAAAAATCAGCAGTGTCTTTCAGTGAAAAAGAAAAAAAAAACACATGTTTTTGTTTAACACATTTTTTAAAACAAAGAATAAGGAATATTTGAATGAAGTACTCAACTTTAAGTGCCAGCAGAATAAAGTCTGAAATAAAAGTATTTCTTGGTGCTTTGAGGGTTTGTTTATCCAGACATTTTACTCCTCTATTTTTTTCCCTTCTCTCATTACTTCTTCTTATTACTAGTTTAACATCTATATTCCATCCCATGCAGTTCAAACTGACTATGATACAACTCTTCCAAGTCACATATTCACTAACCAGATAAAGAATGTGTTGGGGGAGAAATTAAAACAATTAATTTCTGAAAACTATCTTGCCACTAAAAAGCATCAGTTAATCATTGGCTCAATGTCCTGAAACAAATCTGAAAATCTTCCTGGGTATACACCCATCATTTCCACCCCTTCTGTTATTTAAATAGATGAAGGGGGTTTTCCCCCATCCCTTGGGATCTGAATCGCATCTTCTTCTCTATTCAGAACCACTTTCTACTCTGGAATATTCCCTAAATCGTCACTCTCCTCTCTATTGGATACTTGCTTCTGCTCGTATCTCACCCATTAACCAATGACCTGGGAGATCTAGCTGTACCAGGGGCTGTCTTTTCCATGCACTGTCTTCTCAACCCTCTGCCACTGGGTTCCCCTCCCTGCTGTCCCATAAACTACTCTCCCAGCTATTACCAAGGACACTGTCTTGCTAATGCAATGTCACCTGGACTCATCGTACTTGACCTCTGTAGCATGACCTTGTCTGCTTCCTCCTACTTTCAAACATTCTTTCTCCTTGGCTTGTGCAACCCTCTCCCCGGATTCCACCTCTCTGTCAATGGCTACTGCTCTCAAACATCCTTCTCAAGTTCTTCTACACCCTCCTTAAAAGCTGGTGTTCCTCAGGACTTCCCCTGAGCCACCCTGCCTTCTCCTACATTCTCTCTCTGGGCAGGTTTGCTATCCAGTTACATGGTGTCAGTTCCTACTTATATGCTGTGTCCCAGGAATCTTCTCATTTCTCCAGCTCTGTTCCCTGTTCCTGACACACTCATAAAAACAAACATGCTACTGAATATGTCCACTGGATATCTCAAAAGCACCTCATTCTCAACATATTCAAAACCAAAAATGTACCCTCTCTCCCAGAAAACCTATTCTTCTGGCTGGACTACCTCAGTCGACACTCAGCAGCCTGAGACAGGGATTGAAGAATCATCTAGGCCCCCATACCCAACCACCTGCCAGAGCCTGCAGCCCCTCAATCCTGACTCCTCAAGTACCTGCCTCTCCTGCCACCAAAGTCTGGTCTAAGTGACTGACCTCCAGTCCTACTTTCCTCAAATCCATTCTCACAACTGCAGCTTGAGGAAACTTTTCTAAAATATCATTCAAATGATGCCAATCTCCTGCTCAAAATGTTTCAATCACTTCCTGCTGTCCTCAGAATGAAGTCTGAAGTCTTTAACCTGCTTCCCCAGGCCCTTCCCAGTGCTGCCCCCACCCCTCCTGTAGCAGGGTCCTTCCTGCTCTGCACTGGCTCCCTGCCCCACTCCCCAGCCCACCTGAGCTGTTCTTCCAGCCACAGCTCATGCTCCCTCTGGCCTCCTGGCCCCATTTCACTGTGCTTGGAGAATTCTTCTGTACCCTCAGCATGAAACGCTCTAAGACTTCCTTTTGGTTTCAGCTTAGAAGTTACTACTTCCTTGAAGTCTTCTTTGAACCCTAATGTACTTAGTCCTGTTAACTATGGCCAACATCCCACTCTTAACTCCACAATGTGAACAACATTTACTTGTTTAACTAACCTTCTGTCTCTCCAATTCAAATTCTAACTTCTGCCAAGACACAGGATCTCATTGCACTGTTAAACCTCTAGCAACTAGTCCACAATAGGTGGAATTCAATGACCTGGGAATGACACATCTCCCCCATTGTTATAAATGACATTACTGATGACATTACTGACATATACTGATGACAGAACAGATTTTTAACTTTGTTTCTACACTTCGCAAACACATACAGGGTTCACACTATTTTCCAAGTGCTCTCCAAATAATTAACAATATAATGCTAGCCAACACTTAGGGAAATAAAATTAGTACCCACATTTTACAGAAGAGGAAATCAAGGCACAGAGAAATTAAGTAAGTTACCCAAGGTCACATAGTATGTACATTTGACTTCAAAGACTGTGGTCTGTAACATCTTTGCTGTGTTCCCTTTGACCTGACTTCACAAAAGAAAAACAATACTGTGTGTCAGAATGGCAGAAGTACTATCTGCCAGATTCTCAAATAAAAGTAATGGCATGTCAGTAACACTCCACCCCCTTGTACTTTTTTTGGCTTTGTCCCCATCAAGCAAAGATCTTCAGTAATATGCTGGACTACAACACACTATTACAGATGTTTTATCCTATTTAATAAATGAGAGGCCTATATTCAGCCCTGTGCTTCAAAATATTGTTAGCTCAAAAGAGAAAAAGAATGTGTTCACAGACTATTTCTACTGTCACTAGTAGTAAAGCTATAACTGCGTTCCAGTTCCACAAAGGAAGTCAGAAAAGCATTCAAGCGAAGAAGAAAGAAGCAGCTCCTCCCCCTCCGCCTCCCGTTCCTCCCATGGGCCAAGCATAGTTCTAAGATCTTTGAATATGTAACATGAAGAATAAATAACATCACCCCATGTGGTATCTTACTATCTCCATTTTACTAATAAAGGCACTGAGGGTTTAAGCAACTTGCTCAAGGTCTACTACTGCTATTAAGTAGCAGAGCCAACTTTATAGTCAGAGATAAAGACATCCGTTTTTGTTTGTTTTTAGAGTATGAAGCATCCTGTATTCAGACCTGAGGTGACAGTACTCTGGCCAAACTGACTTCCTCAGCCACACGCCTCACCATAACTCACGGCTGGATGGTGCTGGAAGGCAGACAGTGCCCGTGGGTGAACAAGTCAACAAGGAAGGAGAAATCACACTCAGCATTGAAATATTAAGTGGCACAGAATTAACATCTTCCTCAGGAAACATGGGGAGGAAATTCAAGTTCAACCTGGGAGGCAGGCCTAGCAGTGGTAGCAATGCAGATGTCATTCCCGTGGACCTTGAAGCTTAGAAAGATGTCTGCCCTAAGAATGTAAAGCATCAGGAGTTTTTTCAGTGTGTTTGTTTGTCTGTTTGTTTAAAGGGGAGGATGTCAAGGCCCTCTCATTACAAAAGCATCCCCTTGGCTAGTCTATAAATTATGCTCCTATATTAGGATAATCAAGTAAAGCAGGCTGTGGTTCCTGTTTGCTTTGAGGCCTATCGCTAAATGCCGACCAATCCCTGCCTAAAAATCACGTTCATCTGACCTAACTAGACTGGCAGTGCTTAATGCGCAGTTTGTTTATGAATACAAACATCTTTTTTTCTCTACCTACTATTATTGGAAGACTAGTTTCAATAAAGCAAAAAGGCTTTTTAAAGGTTTTTTTTTTGTTCTTGAGTCAGACCAGTTATTTCTTACAGTCCTGAAATTTACCCTCGCTTGCCCTGATGATGTATGCTAAGCTTATAACTCAAAATATAAAGAAGAAATTTTCCTAAATGTCTTCAAAATTCAGATTGTTGTCAAAGCTAGTGTTTGAAATTTTATAAAATTAATTACAATAAGGCGTTCATACTGTGTAAATTCTCCAAATATATTGTTTCACAATAAAAAAAAACACGCATGAAATATAAAGTACATCACTGAACTCACATTATTTACAGAACATCAATCAACAAAATCTTTTTAAATGCCACTTGTAGGAAAAAAGAGTTTTACCTAAATTAAACAGAGCCACATGCAGCCACATGGATAAATCACACAATTATGATATTGAGGGGGGAAAGAAGTTACAGAACACATAGCATGAAACCACTATATAAAGTCTAAAAACATAACACATACTATTCTTTAGGAATGTGTTCTGATGAATTAAAATGCCTGAGAACATACACACCAGATTTGAGGTAGTTGTTACTGGAGAAGCTTTTATTTCTTAAATTGAGAGGCAAATACAGAGATGTTTATAATGAGTTTCTTAATATCTTTTCATATTACTAAAATATCTCGCAAACTTTTAAAGGAAAAAAGCCTAATACTAAAGTATGGGAACAAAATTAAAATTTACTAAGGGGTAAGATGCATACTGAGGAGGAAAAGAGGGTCTAAAGAAGGGCAGAGGTGGATGTAAGAGAGAGACTGAGGGGAAGGAAGTTTTGTTGTTGTTGTTGTTGTTTTTTAAGTGAGCAGTTCGAAACCAACCTAGTCTCTGATGTCTATACTATACAAGTTAGCCAACAGTTTTATTTACAATAATCATGTCAGGGTGCCTTAAAATTCATATTTTAAATCATGGTCATTGTGCTGAGCTTATTATAAGAACAGTCTCCTAACTAGATCATGAAATGTACACACATTCCTGATAACTAGGATTTATCATCATAACTTCCCCTAACAGAAGACCGCAGTTACACCCCTTTATGGAGACAACTTATAATTGTGGTTAAGGGTTTTGGAGTCAGACAAATGTGGGTTCACATTCCAGCTCCACCACTGACAAATTCAGTGATGTGGACAAGCTATTAACATTTCTAATTTCTGTATCTTAATCTCCAAAATGGGATAAATAATAACATACTTCACTAAGTCTTCATGCTAAATAATATAATGCCCGCCCTGAATTTAACACAAAGTAAAGCAAATAGTAAATGCTTAATAAAAGTTAGCTACTGTTATTACAATTATTTAAATTAAATACACCTTAAATAATATAAAACCCTCTTCAGATGCAGTTTGGAATCACCTATTTGTCTCTGGAATGGAATTTCACTGACAGGAAACTAGTAAAACATCCAAGACACCCTTAATCAGATTTATAATCTAGAAATGTCTAAACACTCTTCTACAAATCCTGAGATAAAGCCAACTTTTCTTTAAACAAGATGTATAAAGTCAAAGGCAATTCTAGACAACACAGAATCTCCAACAAATTTTTCAAAGTTAATGTTTCTAACATCAAACTGAAACAGCAACGAAAGACATCATGTATTATTAACTGTGGTCAAATGTAAACAGTTTACCTAATCCTGCCACATGCAGTCAGCAATCTCTTACAGCATGATTTATAGCAACTTGCAGACTACACAATATTTTTTATTTTTCGTTATTTTTGCCTCTCTTTTGATGCCAAGATACAAAAAAAAACACAAAATCATACGGTGATATGAGGCTATTAGAGTCAGAGGTTCAAACCATTAGGAAATTTGTCCCGGGGACTTTAATGATTCTTTTGTAGAGAACAGGATTACCTAATAGCTCTTCAGAATAACCACCCCTCTTACCGATGTCTCTGGGTGGCTTCTTTTTCTCATTGTGAATTTCCCATAGCAAGCACAAGCACTGTCCATTAATTTGTTCGGGTTTCCTGCATGTTAAACACTAAAGTTAATATCCTCCAAAAGTATCACTGTAATGGTTAAGCCTCTGAAGGCTCCAGTCATTGATGGTGTCATCTGAAGACCTTGAGCAGAGCTCTCTTGGTCATCTCCACTCTTCCTCATCATCCCCTGGAAGAGAGGAGATGACCAAGCTCCTGCTGCTAACTGGGTGAGGCTCTGCTGCAGGCAGCCCATTAGATTGACAACAGCCTTAGTGACACCTATTTCATCTTCAAATCTTTGTGAACCAGAAATTATTTCTGGGAACTATTTTTCCCAAAATGCCACTTAGCTCTGGTCTGTCAACTTAACCTTCAAGATTTTCCAGCATCCTGAACTACATTCAAACCTTGGAAGCCTTTCCATAGTTTGACAAGTTTGTCTATCTTCTTGGTCACTGGTAAGGATGATTTGGACAAATATACTCTTAGGGTAAATAAGCACTAAAAGGTTAAAGACTAGTCTCTGGGCCACAGCAGTGATTTCTCAAGCAAGAAAGGAGCCTTGATATTAAAACACAACAATTTAGATAACGCATCACAATGGTTAACATTTGAGTACTTATTCTAAACACTTTACACATATTAACTCATTTAACCCTCTATGGTAGAAAGAATTAAAATCTGTTTTACAGATGACAACATCGATACTGAAAAGCTAAGTACCCTGACCACAGTTCCATTGTTAGTGAGTGGTTGAGCTATGCTATGGACCCAGACACACTAATACCTCAGTCTATGATCTTAATCTTCTATATCATTCTGTCTCATCAGCTTTTTTAAAGATTAAACACGCCCTGGCCGGTATATGGCTAAGTGGTTGGAGTGTCGGCCCTTGGAGAAAAGGGTCTCGGGTTCCATTGCCAGTCAAGGGCAGGTACCTGGGTTGCAGGTTACATCCTGGCCCTGGTCAGGGAGCATGTGGGAGGCAACCAATCCATGTGTCTCTTTCACATCAATGTTTTTTTTCTCTCCTCTCCCCTCCCGCCCCTCTCTCTTTAAAAAATGGCTCCATTGGCCTTACCTGATTTGGCTTAGTGGACGGAGTGTCAGCCTGCGAACTGAAGGGTCCTGGGTTTGATTCCAATCAAGGGCACATGCCTGGATTGTGGGCTCCATCCCCAATAGGGGGCATGCAGGAGGCAACTGATCAATGATTCTCTCTCATCATTGATGTTTCTATCTCTCTCTCCCTCTCCCTTCCTCTCTGAAATAAAAAAAATATATATTTTTTAAAATGGCTCCATTGGTTGGTCACTGTCCTGTGCATGGAAAGGTTGCTGGTTCAATTCCCAGCCATGGCTCATGCTGGGATTTCAGGCTCGATCCCCAGTAGCGGCATGCAGGAGGCAGCTAATCAATGTTTCACTCTCACATCAGTGTTTCTCGCTCTCTCTCTCTCCCTTCCTCTCTCTCTAAAAATCAATAAAAATACTTATTTTTTTTAAAGGGAAAAAAGATTAAGCACAAAAATATCCTCCTCTTCTGAAAGTCAAGGATGCTCTCTAGTCTCTCTCACATACCTCGCAAAAGAAAACTAAGCAAAAAGGAGGAGGTTGAGCAGTTGAGAGGAAAGGGAAAAGGCAATGTATCAGAGAGACCCAGAGAACATCAGCTAACTGACCAGTAAACTGACCAGTAAAAATTCTAAATAAACACGGCCCCAGCTACTGGAGGGCTCTAAAAGAGAACTACTCTAAATGGAATCAGGGACCACCTGCGTGTATCAAGTAAAGCCTGCCTGGGTCCACCGCCCAGCCTCAGTTTGATAGCAATTATTTTTACAGCAAGTCTACATTCATGTACAAGACCGGCCCCCTGTAGTAAAACCCCAAGCGAGAGTCTCAGACTTATCCCAGGTGACGGATGCCCTGAAGTGTAGAGGGAAGGTGGTGGCGGGGGAGGGGGAGTGTCCGTGTGATTTCTTGGGGCAAAGAATATATATGAATATCCTTTCCCATTTAGAGAAAAATTATATATTTAAATAGCATTTTATTTCTATACCTCTCTGAATTCTACTTAATAGGAGCAGCAGTGCAAAATTTCCAATGATACCACTCCATCAAAATTAGGGTGCTAAACAATTTACAATAGCTAAGATTTGGAAACAGCCTAAGTGCCCATCAGCAGATAAATGGATTAAAAACCTGTGGTACCTCTACACAGCGGAATAGTACACTGCTGTAAAAAAAGAAGGAATTCTAATCATTTGCAACAGCATGAATGGACCTGAAGAACATTATGCTAAGCAAAATAAGCCAGTTGGAGAAATATAAATATCACATGATCTCACTCATTTGTAGAATATAATGAACAACATTAACTGATGAACAAAAATAGATTCAGAGTCATGGAAGCATCAAACAGACTGTCAAAACTCAGAGGGAAGGCAGGGGACAGTGGGGGGTAAGAGATCAACCAGAGGACTTGTATGCATGCATATAAGCATAACCCACGGACACAGACAGTAGGGGGGTGAGGGCATGTACTGGGGGGTGGAGTGGCCGGGGAGAGGTCAATGGGGAAAAAAGGAGACATATGTAACACTTTAAACAATAAAGAATTTAAATAATAAAGAAATTAGGGTGCTAAGTAGCAGAAAACCCTACTAAAACTGGCTTACGCCATTCAACAAGATATCCATAGGTGGGCTTCAAGCACAGACAATTCATGGCTCCCACAGTGGCATCAAAAATCAGACTCAGTTACCTCTCTGCTCCACAGTCCTTGCTTTGGCTTCGCTCACAGCTCCAGGATGGTGGCAGAGGCTCTAGACAACACAACCAGACACCACAGAAGAGTGAAGAGCCCTTTCTATGAGACCCCTCACACAAAAGGAAATCTTTCCTGAAGTCTCCAGCAGACTTTCCACCATGTCTCACTGGCCACAACTGAACTACTTCCTCACCTTCAAACCAGTTACTGGCCTAGAAAGTAGGTTTACCACAACTGAGTTAGAGTTCAGTGATTCTCAACCTCGACTGCACGTCTTTTTCACAGCTTCCCACGTGATTCTAAAGGTCAACCATGATTGAGAACCACTGAGTTAGACTAATCAGAATTAGCCCTAATCACTTTCCCCTGAGTCATTTGGGGAACGGTATAGACCCCTGAACAAAATTTGGACTGTCAGAGAGAGAAAAAATGTTGGCTGGGCAAACAACAAAATCTACACAACCACTTAACATCTGTGTTTTCAATGCACTTTCACACCATTTTAGTCAATCCTCAAGGCTTTCTGCAGCAGTCCCATTTTACAAATGAGGAAAGTGAAATTCTTTTAAGTCTTCCAAATTTCCCTATGTTTCGATGCAACAGCACCTTAAGAAATTTCTCCAAAAGGAATCAACACATGAACCATTTCTCGGAAACAATAAACAGAAAAACAGAAAAAGGGAATTTTTATGTTGTCCTGAGGAAAACAGGGTCAAAATCATTAAAATAGCAAAGCCTAAAAGAAGTACAAAAACCAAGACTTGGAAGACTTAAATTCTAGTCCTGGCTGCCACTAACATTCTTCCCATATCTGTGATAAGAGCAGACTTACATATGAGGGCCCCTCCAGCTTTTTTCCCTCCCCTCCCTTCTCTCTCTCTCTCTCTCTCTCTCTCTCTCTCTCTCACACACACACACACACACACACACACACACACACACACACAGCTAGACAATCTAAAGTTTACTAATGAGCATTTTATATACCCATGTAAGTGCTTAATAACTGTAAGAATTATTTGTTTTAAAAATATGTATTTTGGGCCCTGGCCAGTAGGCTCAGTTGTTTGGAAAGTCATCCCATGCACTGAAGAGGTTGCAGTTAGAGTTCCAGTTAGGGCACATACTCAGGATGCGGGTTCCAATCCTGGTCAGGGCGAGTACGAGAGGCAACCAATCCATTGATGTTTCTATCTCCCATAGATTTTCTCTTTTTCTCTTTCCTTCACTCTCTCTCTCTCTCTCTCTCTCTCTCTCTCTCTCTTTTCCCCTCTCTCTCTCTCTTCCTCTCTCTCTCTCTCTCTCTCTCTCTCACACACACACACATCAATAAATATATCATCAGGTGAGAATAAAAATAAGATAATAAAAATATGTATTTCCCTACACAGCATAAAATATATCCTCTCAAGAATGCCTAACATAAAATTTATGAAAAAAAGCATATATGGCTTATGGCTGTTTCTGGAAAATATGCCACACATTTCTACAGATCACAAGTCTCTAAACTACACAGTTTAAACTGTATTGAAAGAGGACACAGGACGGGACAGGAACGGAAAGGAAAGGGGGAAAAAGGAAATGAAAAAAAGGAAAGGAACAAAAGGAAAGGGGGGGAAAAAGGAAAGGAGTAGGGTGAAAAAATAAAGTACTAAAAACCGTTTAAACAAAGACTCCACTGAATTGAGTGAATGATCTCCACTCTACAACATAAGTCAAGGATCCTAGACTCTTGTCTCTGGAGCTCCTTCCTACCCTCACTGCTATCTCCATCCCACACAGATGTCACATACTATCTCTCAGCCATCTTTTTCCCACTATGTCCAGCTTCTGCTGAAAAATTTCCAGCCATTCTCCACAGGATATAAAGTCCCCATTCCCAACCTCGCTTTCATGGACCTCCATAATCTGAAACTGACCTTTCCATTCATCCCATTCTACTACCCAAAATGAAATCTCTATTCCAGCCAAACCGGTCTCCTCATCGTCCTCAGACACTGTTGGTATTCTGGTTTCTTCTCGGCTGTTTTCAATCTGACAAAGTGCTATTCCTTACTTAACACACCAATGAATTCCCAAAGTCCCAGCAAACCTTCTCTACTCTAACCTACAACTAACCCTTGTTCCTGGCAAAGTCAGAATACTGACTTGTCACTGAATTGTTAACTTTTACCATGTGTGTCTGCTTATCCTTTGTTTCTTCAAGAACTTAGCACAATACAGAGAGAACATGTCCCCTAGATTGAACTTTATTCAACTCAAGGACAATGAACTCAATTACCTCTCTTTTATCTCAACCCCAATATTTGTAGGTGCTAAGTATTTTCTGATTGCTACATAACTGAACTCAGCAGTAAGCCTTCACCTCACACAGAACCCCCTCCAATATCTTTACACATTTGTGGAATATTCAAAGCATCAAGACATCACAATTACATAAACCTAACAAGTATTTAGTGCCTGCAGGAGGCATCTTACAGGGCAATTAAAAACAGAAATCACTAAACACACAATTCTAAAAATGCACAAAATAATCCCTGTTTGCAAAAACAATGTAAACACCTTAAAATATAAGCAGTCTGCCCTAATTAGTTGTTAATTCTTGCTGTAGCTCTTCCCTCTGCCTCATGTCCTTCCTGGACTTCTTGACTCTCAGATGTTATGGAAAGGCCCAACTAGTTAGGCAAATGATTGACCTAGGCTGCAATTTCAAATGAACCAATCAAGCAATTTCCAAACACTGCAGAACCTTACTAATGTCTCTTAGAAGTAGGACAAGAGAAATTGGACAACAAAGAATTAAAGTGACCTGCCCAACTGTCATGTAGCCAGGCCCTAACAGTGAAGGCGAATTAACTCAGATGTCCTGACTTAAGTCCAGTGCTCTTAATCTTCTATAGCAGTGGTTCTCAACCTTGGCTGCACATTAGAATCACCTGGGAATCTTTTTTAAATCCTGATTTCTGGGCCTCATCCTCCAGAAATTGTTTCTTTGTTATGGGGTGGGGCCACAACATTAGTAACAAAGAAACAGAATTTCCGGAGGATGAGGCCCAGAAACCAGGATTTTAAAAAGATTACCAGGTGATTCTAATGTGCAGCCAAGGCTGAGAACCACTGTTCTATAGGAACTAGAAGTAAAGTTGAAGGAGCAAGCTGGGTAAAGGCAGTGTCTTCCTAACTTGGCAAAAGCTTGTAAGCGAAAGCTATGTTCTTATCATCTTCTGGGAAAAAATTTAATTAAACATGGTAAGTAAAAGGATACTTTCTGGTTGCTCTCTTAAGCATGATTATAAACTATGTTTCCTATGGTAAAGGACAAGAATCAAAAGGAATATAATACCAATTCACAAATTCACCAAAGTCTACCTTCTGGGGAGGAAGGCTGACAGCTGCCCTCCCCCCACTTCCCAGATGCACTAGCTGCTGCTGGAACACACCAGGCATGTGTCCTGCTTGGCAGAAGAGCTAATATGCAGTCACATAAATAGCTTTCTACCAGTGGCCAAACTGGCTTTGCCATCTGTCTCTCTGCACACCAAAACCTCTCTCCTCAGCTACCAAGCTCCTGAGGGAGCTGCTACAGCCAGTAAGGGAAGGTACGCTCCCCCAGCCAGGGACACTGGTTAACACCAGGCTTCACGATCACTGTGTGCCCTTCTCCTGGCCTCTGCCTTTCTACACTCACTCCTACATATTTTCAGACCCTCCCTACTTCCCACCCATACCCAATGCCATGGATACTGGAGAGCCATCAACCAAATAAGCCCACTTAGTCACATCTCCCAAACAAAGTGATTCCCAATCCTGATTTTGCAACATCTAAGATGTCACAGAACCAAAAGGGAACTTGGACATTATCCAAAGCAGCTTCCAAAATTACAAGGATGGCTCACTAAATTCTTCTCATTAAACCTTATTCCAAATTATTCATTAAATGGATATTTACTGTTCAGGCACTGTGCTGGGTTTAATCTTCCTTGATGCGAAGGAGAGGAGACAGTGACAAGGGGTATTTTTCATAGAGGTGATGGCTATAAACATACAAGGGTCAAACTGCCAAGGCTGGAAATCACTGAATTGAGAAACCAGGGAAGAGATAAAGACCCTAGCACAGATTTGCAAGACTGGATAACTGCCCCCACCCGTCTGTGTATGAGCAGGTCTTTTTAAGACAGAACAGGGAGCACTAGAGACATCCTCAGAACAGGCTATGAGTTACAGGTGTCATCAGTCTGCCCAGCTTCTCACTGTAGTTAATGCCTCCCCATTAACAGCAGCATCACCAATTCAGTGTTCCAGCACGAATTTCGGCCCACCTTCCTCCTAGGAAGCCTCTTCTCAGATACTCAGACAGATATAAATACACATACACACAATTTCTTCTGTGGCCACTTCACTTCAAGTCTTCCAAGATAGAAAAAAGCCCCGCTAGTGTGGTTCTGTGGTTGAGCGAGGACCCATGAACCAGAAGGTCATGGTTGGATTCCCAGTCAGAGCACATGCCGTGGTTGTGGGTCCGATTCCCAGTAGGAGGCGTGCAGGAGGCAGCCCATCAATGATTCTCTCTCATCATTGATGTTTTTATCTCTCCCTCTCTCTGAAATCAAGCTATATATTTAAAAGATAGAGAGGAACCAGGGAGGAAAGCATCCAGCTTGACCGAGGTGGAATTCCCTATTTGCAAGCAGCGCTCCCTGGGATCAGAGGGCAGGCTGGCTGGCTGGCTGGCTGCTCACCCTTACTAGCCCATCAGTGCCCCTCTCCTCAGCGCAGGAGGGAAGGAATGCGCGGATAGCAGCACAACGCCAGGTGGACTGTCTGGTGTAGCCCAGGGAAGGACCCGAGACTGTCCGGGAAGATCAGAAATTGACAAAAGAAGGGTGCAATTCAACACCCACCAGGTTTTCAAAGAACCCTTGGGGAAGTTCTTCTGAAAGATCACAAGACAAAACTAGTAAAACTGATGGTTTCTGTTTTGTAGGAGACTGTGAGCAGCTTTAGAGTGCATTGAAAATTTCTCTTGGGCAGTCCTGCGGGGAACGCAGACACCGAGGGACGCCCGTCTGGGGCAGGCGGGCTCCCGGACGAGGCTCTCACGCATGGCTCCTGGCCCTGGCTATCGAAGAGGGGTAGGAGCGGGAAAGGGAACTTGCGACCAGCTGCCTGGGAGCCAGGGAGAAAAGACCCCAGGCCCTCCTGGTCCGACTGAACCTCCAGTTCCTCCGGTCACTGGCCTCGGGCAGGGGACTGGCCGTCTCCCCCGGGGAGAGGCTCCTCCCGGCCCCGCCGCGCCGCAGCCCACCCGCGCCCAGGTCCCCGCTTACTTTTGGTCGCCGCGATGAGGTTCTTCCCGTCCTTGATGAGCTCTTTGATGAACTTGTTGGTCCTCTCGAGCTCCACTTCGTGGGCGCGGATCCTCTCCCGGAACCACGGACTGTCGAGGTAGCAGTCGCTGAATTCCAGGGGCTGCAGCCCCATGACTGCAGCGGTCCGCGCGAACCGCCGGCCAACGAGCCAGCCGCACGCCCGCGGCGCGCTACAGCCCGAGCCCGGCCTGGGGCCGCGGCCAGGTGCGGGGCCGCGCGGCCAGGGAAGTCCAGGAGAAACGTGCAACAAGGGGCGCGTTGCGTGCTCGGCGCGTACATGTCCCTCGAGGCCAAGCCGGAAGCAAGGAGGATTGGGCGCCCCACTCCCGACGCCCCCGCGAAAGCTCAAGTGCCCGCGGCCCCGCCCCGCGCGGCCCCCGCGCCGAACACCCTCCCCGAGGCGAGAGGCTGCCCCGCCCCGGGCGCCTCCCCGGCCCGCCCCGCTCGCCCCCTTGTTTTTCCTCCGCCTTCTTTCTTCCTCTCCTCCACTCCCTTCCCTTCCTTTCCCCGGACGCCTCTTCCTTCTCTTCCCCACGCGCAGTTGCCCCTCCTCTTCCTTCCGAGGCTCCCTTGCTCAGTTTGTCCCGCGGCTCTCCTCCTCCCCCGGGGCGCGTGCCTCTCCCCTTTTCTTCTGCTCCCCTTTTCAGGGTGACTCACTGTAGGCTCCCCGAAGCAGGGAACTGGACCGGGTCAAGGAAGGGGAATCTTAATAGCAGTCTCTAATCCTCCGCAGCCGGACGACATAATTCAGAGGTCTGGCATGCTAGGGGAAGTGATTGACTCATCTCATTTATCCTGGACTGGGCCTCACCTGTAAATGAACGCTGGGCTCTCTTTTCTTTTTCACGTTCCTCCTCCACTTAACGTAAAATGCATGTAAAAGCTCCGCTTGACATTGACAGCCTTACCTAAAACAAATCAATTGTTCAGTATAGTAACTTTTAAAAATGACAATTTATTACCCAATTATTATGTGCCAGGCACACACTAGGAACTCTACATACATGATTTTACAAGCTCACAATATATGTTTACATACACAGTTTTACTAATGGTGTTAATATCCACAAGAAACTTCAAAGTGATCCAAACGTTCAGTCTAGGAGCTGGGAAAGTAAGAATCTGTTGGGACAACATGTTGTAGGAGTGTGACCCTCAGGGCCAAGTTAAATAAGCCTCCTACTCAATAAGCTCTTTTGTTACAAAACATCATGGTGCTTAAGCCAAAGATAACAGATAAACATTATAACTTTAATGTCCATCCTCCAGAGAGCTCAAAATGTTTTACAAATAACTTTTAGGTGTTGAAAACTTCAGTCCCCTACTAAGATCAGCAGGGTGGCTGGAGGCTAAGGAGAAGAAAATAAAGGAGGTAAATAAAGGGGGGAAAGGACACTCAAGAATAGAAGGGATGTAAACAAACAGTGAGGGCCTTGCAAAACAGCCAAACACAGGCACTCAATCTTCTGGGCAAAAACCTAAACTTTTCCTCATAAGGAAAAGCTGTTGACACTTCCTCAAAGTGTTAACCTTAGGGTTAACAAATGAGCCAGCAACTCCACTCCCTAGGTAGAGATACCCAAGAGACATGAAAACATACATCCACACAAATCCTTGTTCATAGTTGCATTCTTCATGATAGCCAGAAAGTGGAATCAACCCAAATGTCCATTAGCTTATGAGTAGATGAACAAAATGTATGTATCCACTATAAAAAGGGATGAAGTACAGCTGCATGTTACAACACTATGAACCTTAAAAACGTGTTGCTAAGTGAAAGAAACCAGTCACAAAAGACCACATCTATTATTCAATATAAAATGTCCAGAACAGGGAAATCTATAAGACAGAAAGTAGGTTAGTGGTTGCCAGGGGCTGGAGGGTGGCATACGGATAGAGTAATAGGTATCTTTTGGGGATGATGAAAATAATTTAAACTTAGATTTTGGTAATGGTTGCACAACTTTGTAAATATACTAAATATACCCATTAATTTTATACTTTAAATTGGGTCAATCTTTTTGGTATGTGAAATATATCTCAATTTAAAAAGAGGGGCTGCTTCAGAACTGTCTCTCTTTCCTTACCACTTTCCAGCTCCCAGCCACAAAAACTCTGGTTCATTCAATGTGGTTGATTCTTTAGATATTGAGACCAAACTAGTTGTTTAAAATAATTTCACAGCATTGCAAAAAACATTGTTATTGTGCCTGTACACACACACACACACACCCGCACCCCAAACAGCAGGTCGATATGAACCTTAATTTAATATTAAATAAGTCTACTGTAATTGACAAAAGTGGGAGGGCCTAATTAGTTTTGTTTTATTCAATTACACCTTGTACTGTGCCTGGTAGAGATTATCAGTAACTGTGGAATGAATGAGAAGTATGACCAAGTGAAGAGAAAGCTTATGGTACAGTGGAACGATAGAAATTTAAGAGCTCCAAGTCAGTTTCACTATTTAATAGTTGTACGACTTTGGCTAAAGTCCATTTTCTCTCGATCTCAGGCTTGCCATCCATGTAATGGAGATTGCAGCTGCAGGCTATTTGAGAAGATTTAATGAAACTGTTTATAAAGCACCTGTCGTAAATTATGATGATGAAGATGAGAACAAGAAGGTTGTGGGGGAGGGAAAGGAGAGATGGAGATTACATACTATCAAGTTGGAAAAGATTTTGGGCAGGGGAGCCTCCCCCTGAAATCACAGCATTAAACAATACAAGACAGAATTCAAGGAGGGTGGTTACAAAAGCAGATGCTACTGAGTGCCCAGGTCTCATCTTCGGTTCATTAATTCATTCATTCTTCCCACAAATGTCTGTAAGTTTCTATATATGTTAAGCACCACACTGGGTGCTAGTGATACAGCAGTATACAGAAGAGTGTCTGTCCTCACTGTGCTTTTGGTCTCTGGAGGGAGACTGACATTCTATCCCCCAAAACCACACAAATATATCATTCATATATATACACACACACACACACACATATATATATTACATAATATATTATATATATAATATATATTATCATATATATGTATATTATATACATATATATCCTATATAATAAAAGCCTAATATGCTAAGTGTCCAGTCGTCCGGTCAGCTGTTCAAACAATCAAAGCATAATATGCTAATGATATGCTAAGGCCGCTCAACTGCTCTTTATGATGTGCACTGACCACCAGGGGGCAGACGCTGCAACCAGTAGGTTAGCTTGCTCCTGGGGTCGGCAGATCAGAACTGACTGAGATGGGCCATACACGCCCTGGAGCCCTCCCACGGTCCCTCCCAGGCTGGCCAACTTCCCGCATCCCTCCCTGGCCCGGATCGTGCACTAGTGGGGTCCCTCAACCTGGCCTGCAACCGCTCGCAATCAGGGACTCCTCAGGGGATGTTAGAGAGCCGGTTTCAGTCCAACGGCAGAACAACTGGTCGCTGTGACACACACTGACCACCAGGGGGCAGACACTCAATGTAGGAGCTGCCCCCTGGTGGTCACAGGGGGAGCGCCACTCAGCCAGAAGCCGGGCTCATGACTGGCAAGTGCAGCGGTGGTGGTGGGAGCATCCTGCCCCCCCTCCCCCAGTGCACAAATTTCATGCATGGGGCCTCTAATATATATATATTTTAAAAAAACAAAAAAAAAACTAGTGGCCAGGTGCATGAATTTGTGAACATTGAAAGGAAATTAATTAGAAGAAATATTTTAATATCACTATTTGCCCTTTCTCTATAATAGAAATGTCAACCAAATTTATGATCGACAATGACAGATGGAAACACACATGTGCGATTGGCACCAGCGAGAGCTTTATATGTATTGTGCATGCACGAGTCAACTTAGCCTTTTATAGATATAGAATAAACTTGCTTAATTAGACCTGCTTTCTGATTTAGCTAAACTTTTTCCAGCCCAGTGAAGCACCCCAACTTCTCTTTCAGGTAATTGTCAGCAACACAGCAGTAAATATCAACACGAAGCAGATTATTATTGTAGATCACACAGGGAGAACAAAGGGTAAAATATTTAACTGCAGCAGTGTTTGACCAAATTCTGCACAGTGAGAAAACCTGAAGTCATTTTCAAGGTCCACCATTTCTTACTTCTTTTCAGTCGGGTCAAGTCTCTAAGCTTTCTAAATCTCCATTTTCCTGCTTATGAAAAGAAAATAGGATTCTACTGAGTCTCCTATCTACCTACTCCAGGACTTCTGTGAAGATCAAATGAGATGAGGCACGGGAAAATGCTTCACAGACATTTGGTTGCAGTGTAAAATGTTTCCACCTGGGTATAAAGCAAGCTGTGTTCCTGGGCTGAAGAAACTCCAAGGAGGCTAGTCACTAGGGAGGGGAAGCCAGGCATTGCTACATGATGTCATTACCCGGATAGACACTTAGCATATTAGCCTTTTATATAGAGAGATGCCATGCAGTTAACATAAGGGGTGTTTAAGAGATTATAATTGGGAGATATAAATTGCGAGTGGGGTCAAGGAAGACTTAATGAGGAAGTCATTTCATCAGTGACCAGAAGAATCAATAGGAGTTGACCATTAAATAGGGGATGTGAGCACAGTAATCCAGGCAGGGAAACAGCCTGTGAAGCCCCTGGGATGGGAAAGGATCTGGTATATTGAAGATACTAAAAAAGAAGGTAGGGGTCAGATCTTGCAAAGCTTCTAGGCCATATTTAGGATTTTAGTCGTATCATATGCTATCAGGAGGCTTTAAGGAGTTTCTAGCTTGGTGGTAGTAGGCTCTAGTTTGTATTTTCTAACTGCTGTGTGGAGAATGGGAATCCAGAAGGAAGTCTTTGGAGTTTTCTGGGCAACAAGTGGTATAGCTTTACCTTCCACATGACAGTGGAGATAGAAAAATAAGCAGATCACAATATATTTTAGAGAAAGATCCTGGGACCTGACAGTGGCCTCAATATAGAAATGAAGAAGGTATCAAAGATGGGTCCAAGCCTGACCAGTGTGAGTCAGTGGTTGAGCATTGACCTATGAACCAGGAGGTCATGGTTCGATTCCTGGTCAGGGCACATGCCCAGGTTACAGGCTCGATCCCCAGCAGGGAGTGTTCAGGAGGCAGCCAATCAATGATTATCTCTCATCATTGATGTTTCTGTCTCTCTCCTTTCCCCTTCCTCTCTGCAATCAATAAAAATATATTTTAAGAAAGAAAACATGGGCCAAGGCTTCTGGCATGATAAGTTAGGTAGATGGATATGAACTTAAGTGAATATTTACTGAAAGGAAAACATGGGATAAGAATTTGGGTGACAGAGATGGACAAGAGGAGTTTCAGTTTCACCCATTAAGTCTGGGGTGCCTGGAAGACATTCAACTATGTATGTCAGGTTGGCATGTTTATGCTTTGCTCAGTGTCTCAATATGTTAAGGATTCAAATCAATGAAAGTTGGTCAGCTTCCAGTCCAGATAAAATAGAGGTTAACTCAGATGAAACCTTCCCTTTCTGTAGGTTCCACTACATGTAATGTTGTCTTTCCCTGATGAGTCACATAGTTGCTATCTATGAAGTAAAAAATATGGGTTCTTCTGAATCTCTGGGTATGCTTCAAAGCTGTGAGTCAATTAGAATTAGATTCAGATACATGATAACAGAAAATCCAAAATAACAGTGCTTTACCCCATAAGGTTCCCTCTTTCATGCAAACCAGATCCAGAAGTAAATCATCTAATATGATTCCACAGGCCCCAGGGAAGCCCTAGCTTCCATCCTCAATGTCACCTCAATGGCTGCAGAGCTCCTTCTGTGAAGGAGGAAGGAAAATGATAAAAGGGGCCCCTCTCAGCTGAGTCAGCACTTTCTTCAGCCTTTCCTGCAGGTCTTAGACAATTTTGGTCTTTATCTCATTGGCCAGAACTTAGTCTTATGGTCACACTTCACTGCAAGGAAAAATGGAAAATGGGGTTCTTTGTCCAGGTATACTGCCACCCTAAAGAAAACCTGAACTTTATAACAAAGAGGAAAAGGACAACAGATTTTGAACAGGAACCTAACAGTCTCTGGTGCAGGCAGAGTGAGGGAGGAGCATAAATTATAGCTGTGGCAAAACGTAAATGATATAAAGAGAATAAATATAAGAAAAATCTTTGGGTGGGGTATCTTCCAAAGTACATTAGGCTACTTTCTCTCACAGATATTAGTGGGGGAGGGAGGATACCCAAATGTGTTTTTTTTTAAATTATTGGACCATATCACTGGACAATTACCTGAGAGTTAAGGCAGGCTTCTGAGGGCTTTTACCACTCCAGCTTCAGTTCTCTGTGGTTCTCTCAACTCTATCCCCCTTGTTGCTATTGGCTTCAGCCTCCAGAAAGCTTCCTTTATGAAAACCAAATGGCTTCAATGCTTCCAGACTTACCTATAAACAATATCCCACCCAGCCTGTGTGGCTCAGTGATTGAGCATTGACCTCTGAACCAGGAGGTCACGGTTCGATTCCCAGTCAGAGCATATGCCTGGGTTTCGGGCTCGGTCCTAAATGTGGGGTGTGCAGGAGGCAGCCAATCAAAGATTCTCTTTCATTATTGATGTGTCTATTTCTCTCTCCTTCTCCCTTCCTCTCTGAAATGAATAAAATATGTTAAAAATTAAAAAAAGATGGACAGGATCCAGTTAAAAAAAAACAAAACTAAAAAAAAAACACAATATCCCTTCCTGAGCTAAAAAGATGCTCCCTTACCACAACTACTTCAATCTGAACATCAGACCCTCTTTGAGTCACTCTTTGAGCGAGGGTGGGTTAATCCACCAAGCTATGAGGAAGCTGTATAACAGCAGTTCTCAACCTGTGGGTCACGACCCCTTTGGGGGTCGAACGACCCTTTCATAGGGGTCGCCTAAGACCATCGGAAAACACATATATAACCACATATTGTTTTTGTGATTAATCACTATGCTTTAATTATGTTCAATTTGTAACAATGAAAATATATCCTGCATATCAGATATTTACATTACGATTCATAACAGTAGCAAAATTACAGTTATGAAGTAGCAAAGAAAATAATTTTATGGTTGGGGGTCACCACAACATGAGGAACTGTATTAAAGGGTCACGGCATTAGGAAGGTTGAGAACCACTGCTGTTTAAGAAATTGGTGAATGAGTAATCTGTAAAATATAATGGTGATAGTTGCACAACAATATGAATATACTTAATCTCATTGAACTTAGTCAAACTTAAAAATAGCTGAAATGGTTAAGTTTTATGTCATGTGTATTTTATCATAATAAAAAAGAAACAAAAATATAATGAAGGAAGAATAGAAGACCCCCTCCCCATAACCACTATTACCAGTTTGAAGTGCAACTTTTCTTAAAGATAAATTATCACAGAATAATAATTTTTTTCTCCAAAGAATACCTAATGAGACTTCCTGAACTAGCGATCTGGGTAATGCACTTTGGAAAATACTATGCACTACACTGGATAAGCTCTACTGTGAGTCAAGCCAGAATCTCTGTATAATGGCTAATTTTAAGTGTCAACTTAAAATTACACTTAAAGTTGAGCTAAGGATGCCCAAAGAGCAGGCAAACATTCTTTCTAGCTGTGTCTGCTGAGGTGTTTCTGGGGAACATTAGTATATGAATCAGTAGACTGAATAAAGATCACCCTCACCATTGCAAGTGTCCATCATCCAATCACGGAGGGCCTGGACAGTGCAACAAAGGCAGAGGAAGGGCGAATTCTCTCTCTTCTTGAGCTAGAACATCAATCTTCTTCTGGCCTCGGATACTGGTGCTTCTGCTTCTCCAGCCTTACACTACCAGCTTTCCTGGTCCTCCAGCTTGCAAAGGGAAGATTATGGGACTTCTTGGCTTCCATACTCCCATGAGACAATTCCTATAGTAAATATCAATACCAATCTCTCTTTCTCTCTCTCCTCACTCACCCACACACACATGCACACACATGCACACACATGCGCACACACTCATGTCCTCATGGAGTAACAGTCTCCAGTCAGACAGGAAAACAACAACACACATATCAAATAATTACAAATTCAGATACTAAAAGAAAACTCTGACTCTTTCCCTGCTGCAGTCAGTGCACTCAAGATCTGGCTCCCTGTGTGGCCCACAGACAGCCATGGCCAAGGAAGGCGTTACCGCTGGATGTGAATGGATGTTAACACAGGAGGGCCTAGCACGTAGAGTTGGAGAAACTGCCCAAGCCTTAAAGTGCCAAGCCGATGCCTCTGTGCTTCCATCCAACTGTGATGAGCCTGTCAGGTTGGTGGAGGCCCTTTGTGCTGAACAACAAACAGCTTCCTTAAGGTTGATGACAGCAAGAAACTAGAGGCATGGGTAGGCCTCTGTAAAAATTGACAGAGAGGGAAAACCCATAACGTGGTTGGCTGCAGTTGTGTGGTAGTTAAGGACTATGGCAAAGAGTCTCAGGCCAAGGAGGTCATTGAAGAGTACGTCAATGCAAGAAATGAACAAATAAAAAACGTGTTGCCGGTTCCACAAGAGGAAAGAAAAAGAATACTCATAAATTCTAGGAAAGGGCTATGTATGCATGGTGCTATAACATCAGAATTGGGCCTATCCTGAGATGTCCGTGAGGAACTGACAATTAAGCTGAGATCTGCGGATGAGGAGTTAGTGGGTAAAGTGGATGTTATGTAGAAAGGGCAGAAACAGTCCCAGAGGAAGCTTTGTTGAAGAACTAGTACAAGAAATTGAAAAAGGCCATGTGGCTGGGGCACCGTGGGCTGACACACAGCCCGTGCAGAGGGAGTGCAGGCCTGTTCCATCTGCTCCTGCACCAGGCTTGCTTCTTTCCTCCAGAACACTGCACCCAGGAGTCCAGACCTCCTCCAGGGTCCCCTGATTGTTTCCATGGAGAGTGCACCTTTTCCATCACCCCTACACATCATAACTTGGAAAAATTTTAGCCCCAAAGAAGTTCTAGAACTACTCCACTCACCTAAGGAAATTCAGTCGGTAAATATTGGTTGAGTAGCTGGAGTGGGCAAGGCACTGTGCAAAATGCTGCAGGGAATACTAAAGTGAGGCAGTCCCTAATTTCAGGGCTTTGCAATCTGGTGTGCTCTGGCCATGAGGAATAAGCTGACATATGGATAATTATAAAACAAAGCGCCCTGCTACATAGTCCAGCCAACCTGGCAGTCTGCCTGAGAAGCGGAAGTTCCCAGTGAGGCTGGGGTGGGGAAATGGAGAATGGGTGTGTGGGTGGGGGTTTGAGGGGCAGAATTTTACAATTCGCTCACATTGAAATGAAAATCCTCTAAAGAAATTTGGGACTCTCATCTTTTCAAGTTTGGAGTTAGAAGAACCTGGCTCAAGGAGATGTGGGTCAAAGCACACAGCCAGTACCCTCCCCGGGTGGAGTGCTCTCCCAGGTCATAATGCAATCACTGCTTCCCCTGTGTCCAGCTTTTGAGGAGACCTGATGTGGAGAAGACAGAGTTGGGTATATCATACCACATGTACTGATGTATATCAGCAGGCACTCCCACTGACTGCCCACAGATGCCTCAGGCAAATGCTGCCTTCTTTCCTATTACCAACTAACCAAAGCAGTGACCTTGCAGTTTATTTCCTCCAGATTGCAATGTGTATAAAATATGTTAGAAGGAAAGAGAAGAGCTTTCAAGGGTATGTTCTTGCCTTAGCTGGTTTGGCTCAGTGAATACAGCACTGGCCCAAGGACTGAAGGGTCACGGGTTCGATTCTGGTGAAGATCCTGTACCTCAGTTGCAGGATTGATCCCTGGCCCCAGTTGGGGCATGTGTGGGAGGCAAACAGTTGATGTGTCTCTCTCATATTGATGTTTTTCTCTCTGTGCCTCTCCCCTTCCCTTCCACTCTTTCTCTAAAATGCAATGAAAAGATATCCTAGGGTGAGAATTAAAAAAAAAAGAGTATGTTCTTTCCAGTATCACAGATGCCCCTGGTATAACCCAAAGAAAGGTGTCCAGAGAGTGATCTGCACCAGGAAATTATCTAGCCACTGAAAAACCAATCTTCCATGATTAAAGGCATATTCTTAGAGACCATGGGCAATTGAGTAAAATAGAAAATGAAGTATAAATACTCATGTCTTATCTTTTGAACCAATAATTCCAGACCTGGCAATATCAGTCCTAAGAAGATAATTTTTTAAAAATATATTTTATTGATTTTTTTACAGAGAGGAAGGGAGAGAGATAGAGAGTTAGAAACATCGATGAGAGAGAAACACCAATCAGCTACCTCCTGCACACCACCCACTGGGGATATGCCCGCAACCAAGGTACATGCCCTTGACCGGAATCGAACCTGGGACCTTTCAGTCCGCAGGCCGACGCTCTATCCACTGAGCCAAACCGGTTACGGCGAGAAGATAATTTTTTAGATGTATATGTTTAGACCTATTTGTTGGGGGGGGGGGGGAGGAAGCAATCTAACAATTGGAAAATAGGAAAATAAGTCAGCACATATTAGTTCAACGGACTTGTGGCTTCATGGGCTTTGATAGTCACTTTTTTCGCTCTTAGTGGTGAACACTGGCATTTTTTTAATATTTAGCCTTCATTCCCACTTCCCAACAGCACCCTGATTTCCCCCTGGATAATCATTTTCCCACATAGCACAAAGTCTTGGTAAAATTCATGTGCCTTTATTGCACTAGGGAATCCAAAGAGATAGCTGGAGGCTGCTTCTGCCAATCCTGCCTCTCAGGGCTGCCACTGCCAAGGGCTGGGCACATGACCTACACTCAGCCAACCAGACTCTCTTTCCCAGGACTTTGACTCTTGAGCATAGTAAAGCACTGACAGAGAAACAAAGTTCATCTGTTTCAGCCAAGAGTGTCAAAAGAGATCCGCTGCCTGGCAGGCGACTCAGCTTCTTCTTCCAAGGCTGGTTCTTCACGCTTCCTTTAGCACTCCACATACTTTGAATGAAATGCCTTTTTGCTTAAATTGCCAGAATCAGGATTTTTTTCCTTGCAACCAAGGAAGAAGAATAAATACATAGGTTGGTACTCAAAGGCAATGGACCTTCAGGTACACACTGGAGCAACAAGTCATTAAGTTAGCATTGGTCACTGAACTCTAAGTCACATGACCTTAAGTGCTCTGTGATGGTTCATTTTATGTGCCAATGTAACTGGGTTTACCAGAGAACTGGTAAAGCATCATTGCTGACTGTGTCTGTGAGAGTGTTTCTGGAAGAGATCAGCATTTGATTCAGTAAACTAATGGAAGAGATCCACCCTCACCAATAAGGGTGGCCATCTCCCAATCTAGTCCATTGAGGGCACAAATAGAACAAAAAGGCAAAGAAAGGGTGAATTCCCTCTTTCCTCTTGAGCTGGGATGTCCATCTTTACCTGCCCTTAGACACTGGACATTGGAGCTCCTGGTTCTCAGGCCGTCAGCCCCAGACTAAATTACATCATTAGCTTCCCTTGTTCTCCAGCTTGGCCTCTATAACCACATGAGCCCATTCCTATAATTAATAAATAAACAAATACACACACACACACACACACACACACACACACTTATCCTATTGGCTCTGTTTCTCTGGAGAACTCTGACTAATACATTTTCTTTTTTTTTTTATTAAATCTTTATTGTTCAGATTACATTTGTTCCTCTTTTTTTAACCCCTCCATAACGCCCCTCCTCCCAGTTCCTGCCCCACCCTTCGCCCTCACTCCCCACCCACTGTCCTCATCCATAGGTGCACGATTTTTGTCCAGTCTCTTCCCACATCTCCCATTCCCCTTTCCCCCCCAAGAATAGTCAGCCCATTCCCTTTCTATGTCCCTGATTCATTATAATCACCAGTTCATTCTGTACATCAGATTATTTATTCACTTGATTCTTAGATTCACTTGTTGATAGATGCATGTTTGTTGTTCACAATTTGTATCTTTACCTTTTTCTTCTTCCTCTTCTTAAAGGATACCTTTCAGCATTTCGTATAATACTGGTTTAGTGGTGATGAACTCCTTTAGCTTTTCATTATCTGTGAAGCTCTTTATCTGACCTTCAATTCTGAATGATAGCTTTGCTGGATAAAGTAATCTTGGTTGTAGGTTCTTGGTATTCAGCACTTTGAATATTTCTTGCCATTCCCTTCTAGCCTGCAAAGTTTCTGTTGAGAAATCAGCTGACAGTCGTATGGGTATTGCCTTGTAGATAATTGAGTCTCTTTCTCTTGCTGCTTTTAAGATTCTCTCTTTGTCTTTTGCTCTTGGCATTTTAATTATGATGTGTCTTGGTGTGGTCCTCTTTGGATTCCTTTTGTTTGGGGTTCTCTGCGCTTCTTGGACCTGTAAGTCCATTTCTTTCACCAGGTGGGGGAAGTTTTCTGCCATTATTTCTTCAAATGAGGTTTTCAATATCTTGCTCTCTCTCATCTTCTGGCACCC
>NW_005871049.1:17058704-17081933 GCF_000147115.1 Myotis lucifugus | reverse complement strand
AAAACTTCTGTCCTCTGGGGAGGTGCTAATCTAGCCTTTGCCTGAGGGATCCAGCAAATGGCTCTGCGCAGGCTTGGGCAGGCGGGATCAGCAGGGCGGGCGGAGGGAGCAGTTATGGCTGCTCTCAGTCCCGTTCCCAGAGGCTCTGCTTCTCAGAACCCCGGCAACTGCTGCAAACCTCGGAGAGAAAGCTGCCCTCACGTTCCAACTGATGCTAGACAATCCCGCTTCTCCCGTTTGAGTCTGAGTCCCTAGAGACTCGCCCGGATCTGGAGCTCAGAGTCTGAGACTTCCTCCTGATTGAAAACGACAACCGCGCCCTCAGCCACCAGACCGCTTTGCGCGCGCACCTCCGTACCTTTAAATTTTCCACACTGCGCCTCCTCTGAGCCTCGGTATGCTGTTGTCTTTCCTTCTAGTTGAAGAGTCTCTCCTCAGCCAGCCTTCCTGTGGTTCTGGGTGATGTCCGTTCCGTCTTTTAGTTGTATTTTTGAAGTGGTTGTTTGCGGCAGCAGTCTCCGGTGTTTACCTATGCCGCCATCTTGGTGGTCCCCCAATACATTTTCTTATGTCTGGAACTGGCCTGCTTCGCACCTGTTGTCCTGGAATCCTTTCCCTTTTACAACAATCCCCTGGATTTTTCATTTCTAAATGGAGTTTTACTGTAAATTCTTGCATGGAAAAGATTTTTTTTAAATAATCTAGGATGAGCCCTGGCTGGTGTGGCTCACTGGTTAGAGTGTCAGCCAGGGGAATGAAGGGTTGCGCCTTCAATTACCAGTCAAGGGCATGTACGTGGGTTGCATGTTTCATCCTCAGCCCCAGTCAGGGTGTGTGTGGGAGGCAACCAATCAATGTGTCTCTCTCACATCAATACTTTCTCTCGCTCTCTCTCTCTCTCTCTCTCTCTCTCTATCTATCTTGATCTCTCTCCCCTCCCTTCCACTATCTCTAAAAATAATCAATGGAAAAATATTCTCAGGTGAGGAGGTGAAGATCAACAACAATAACAAAAAATCTAGGATGGGACCTCTATCCTGTATTTCCAACTCCTGCCATGGTCTCAACAAGTATTAAGACACACGTGTAGTGAATTGTCCTCACTTTGATATGAAGATAATCCAAAAGATGACTAAGGGATAACATCTCATTTCTCTTGACCCGTCCAGAAGCAATGTAACCAAATTTCAAAATCAGCATGAAAAGCAGTTGTTGGTGAAATAAAGCTCTCTGGGATATGATCAGGTAGAGACAGCTACTTCTTTCAGTAGCCATAGGAGAAGTAGTTGATACTGCTTATACTTGCTGGCTATTTGGTATACCAGCCAGTTTGCGAATGCCCATGCAATAACCTGTAAGATGAGTGAAGTTGTCACACTGCTGGTCACCAAGGTCAAAAGGAAGCAGACATTGTAGGTTGAGTGTAAGATGTGCAAGAAAATGAAGGGTTAGTAGAGCTGCCATAGTACATAGAGAGTAGTCTTAACTCCATTGCTACAGTTGTTTGTCTCTTATTATATTGTACAAATTTACAACTATTTAAATACTTTACTGTTTGGTAACACGGTTTTTTTGTACAAAAAAAAACAAACACAAAAAACCACCACAACTTTTTGCAGGAATGAGCTAAAAGAAAGAGTGTATGTTTAATGAAAAATTAAATTTTGAATTCCCATGTCTCAAAAAACTTGCTAATGAACTTGTGAAGTGTTTGTCGGCATTTATTGGTCTCCATGGGCCATTGCCTAACTAAGCACATGAACATCAGAGGGCCCAATGCTGCTGGAAACAGGGCCCAAGATGGCATTTAGCCACAGCAGGTATTTACATATCTCTGTGATTCGTGACTTTTTAATTCAGATCAAATGACTATTCTTCTGAATTAATTTTTTCACTTTTTATTCCAAGATTTCTTGTGGCATTACATAAAATGAAACATTAATGTGTGGGGTCCGTTATTAGAAAAAAATACTTTGTAAATAGTTCAATGAAGCCGGTTTTGTATCAGTAAATAAATTAATGAACATATTATAGAGATTTCCAGGGCTTCTCCATTTTTGGCAACATGGGAAGAATATACTTGCCACACTCTGCTGTATTACCTGTTACCAGTTCTCACCAAGGCCTCCTGGCTATCATGGAAGTGACTGGAGTCATTTCCTGGTGAAGCATTTAATGGCTGGTGCAAGGCTCTACAGCACTTTCTTGGCCCACCTTAGTAACCATGAAGTCCTCATGTTCCGAACAGTAAATTGATGAAATGATTGGGCCCCCATGAGCCTGAACCTCTAAAAGACTGTGAGAAGGAAATACTCTCACTGACTGGCAACGCATATGTAAGTTGAGTGAGAAATAATCATTTGTGTAAGACAAAATATTTTGGAGTTGCTTATTACCACAGTACAGCCTGCCCTAGTATGACTAAAGAATTCCAAAGTGTTGGGAGGAGGGAAAGCATTGCTGATGAGACTAAATAAAATAGAGCAAACTTTTTAAAAATTATTTTTTAGTTTTGCTTTGTTTAATGAAAAAGTGCTAGAAATACATAGAGATGATGGTTGCACAACATTGTGAATGTATTTGATGCTACTGAATTGTACACTTAAAATTATTAAAATGGTAAATTGTATGTTATGTCTATTTTACCACAATAAAAAAATCACCAAAGAAAAGTTTTCCTACCAAAATCTTCCAGGAATAATAAGGATTGGAAAAATAGGCACTCATTTATTATTGTTGAAATATAAATAGGTAGTTCTTTCTGAAGGCAACTTTGGTGATACTTATTAAAAGGCCTTTGAAATATGAAGCCTTTGATTCATTTATTCCTCTACTGGGAATCTGACCTAAAATTTAAAAAAAGTAATAATTTACAAAGTTTTATGCAAAATAATCATGACTCCAATATGTTGTGTGTGTGTTTTTTTCTTTTTTGATGTCATGACCAGGAATCGAACCAGCGACCTCCTGATGCACGGGACAATGTTCAACCAACTGAGCAACACCGGCCAGGGCTCCAGTATGGTTTTTAAAAGCCAAAAATGTGAAACAGTGTAAATGGGACCATGGTGGATTAAGAAATTTAGGATATATTCATACAATTGAGTACTGTGTAGCTATTTAAAATTATAGTCCGTAAGACTATTTAATGAGATATATTGGAGAACTGATCCGATATACAGTTGACTCTTGAACAACATTTTGGTTGGTGTAGGGCAGTGATGGCGAACCTTTTGAGCTCAGTGTGTCAGCATTTTGAAAAACCCTAACTTAACTCTGGTGCCGTGTCACATATAGAAATTTTTTGATATTTGCAGCCATAGTAAAACAAAGACTTATATTTTTGATATTTATTTTATATATTTAAATGCCATTTAACAAAGAAAAATCAACCAAAAAAATGAGTTCGCGTGTCACCTCTGACACGCGTGTCATAGGTTCGGCATCACTGGTGTAGGGGCACCAACACTCCCTGTAGTCAAAAATCCCTGAATAACTTTTGACCCCCCCAAAACTTAAGTACTACCATTATTCCTTTAGTATCTGAGGGTGATTGATTCCAGGACCCTCCAACCTCTATGGATGCCAAAATCTGAGGATGCTCACATACCCTATATAAAAGGGTACAGATCAATGCATACAGTTGGCCTCCATATCCATGAACTCCAAGTACAGAATGAAAACAGTACAGGTATTGGAAAAATCCGCACAACTCAACCATGTTCAAAGGGTCAGCTGTGATGTTAAAAAAAGATACAAAGCCTAGGGTCTTAAGTTGAGTAATAAGTCCCCTAGATGTAAGGTTAAGATGATAACACTGATACTTAATTTATGCTGAATTTCTATTCATCAAATTATTTTCTAAGATTAACTATTATTGTATGGTTAACAGTATAAACTCTAAATGTCTCAGATTATACTTTATCTGGGCATAAAAACAAGCTCATTAAAATAATTCAATTAACTAAATTATTTCTTACCTTCTGTGCATTTAGGTTCCCTCCTATCACTACTCTTCTACCCTTTCCATTTGAAAGGAGTTACTGAAAGAAGAATGGAGAAAAAGCAACTTTGGTTAGTTTTGCTTTCTCTCTTATCTTTTTAACATTACATCATCTTTCCCCAGAGTCTTTATGTTTTTGTTCTTGCTATGAACAGGACCTTAAAAGGGTCCTTTTTGTCTTCTTTACTACTTTACTACTACTCAAGTTCATTCTGGGTTCTGCTTTTCTTGATAATGTTATTCAAGGGTCATGCTGCTCTCTGGTATGGAGGTAAATGTATGCATTTATCTATTGTCTCATATTTTACAAAGGCTCCACAAAGAAATGCTTCTGCAGTCATTCTTGGTTTTTAAGATCTCCCTCTTTTTCTTCCCTATTGAAATTATTTAATACAATAGTCTACAACTTGAGTTATAGGAACCCTCAAAAGTATGTAAAGATTTTTCAAGGAGCCCTGTGGGCAAGGAAAATTTTATTTTCAGATACTCAGCTTCCATTGTCTTTTTTTCTTAAAAGTTATCTGTCTGGCCTGGCCGGTGTTGCTCAGTGGTTGAGCATCAACTCATGAACTAGGACAGTGATGGCGAACCTATGACATGCGTGTCAGAGGTGACATGCGAACTCATTTTTTTGGTTGATTTTTCTTTGTTAAATGGCATTTAAATATATAAAATAAATATCAAAAATATAAGTCTTTGTTTTACTATGGTTGCGAATATCAAAAAATTTCTATATGTGACACGGCACCAGAGTTAAGTTAGGGTTTTTCAAAATGCTGACATGCCGAGCTCAAAAGGTTCGCCATCACTGAACTAGGAGGTCACAGTTGGGGTTCGATTCCAGGTCAGGGCACATGCCCAGGTTTTAGGCTTGATCCCCAGGGGGTGTGCAGGAGGCAGCCGAAGGATGATTCTCTTTCTCATCATGGATGTTTTTCTCTCTCTCTCTCCCTGTCCATTCCTCTCTCTGAAATCAATAAAAACATATATTTTTAAAAAGAGATCTGCCTGAAAATAACATTTTGTGAGTTCTCCTACCACCTTCCCTTTAATAATAACCCTTTTGCCAAGGAAGAAGAGAAGGTAGAAAAGCATACAGCAAGTTCATTCACCTGGATCCTTGTCCCAAGATGTAAAAATCTCCAGGGTACTGAGGATACAACTTAAGATATTTTTTCTAGAAACCTTCTGTAATGATTAACCCACACCATAGTGCTTTTTTATTTTCCCTGTCTTATGCACATTTCTGTTAAGGGCAAGGTGTAGTCTTAGAATAAACATCCCATTGAGATATTTTGAATACATTTTAGGGTAATGTGGTTGGAGTGATGACAATTTCCTTTTATTAACTTGCCTTTTCCACCCTTAAATTAGAGATGCACAGTTCTTACCCCCCAAAAAATACATGCAGGAAAGCTAAAAACAAACAAACAAACAAAAAGATGTGTCCTACCTCCCACCCATATCACACTGAAAATGCCCTGTCTCTACTTCAACCTGAGCATTAACTGTTTCAGCTGGAAAATGCTCTCCATGGCTGGAACCCATCCCTTCGTCACCTCCAAACCTACTGCCTAAGGTCATGAGCGAACACTTCACCCCAGGAATCTGTGCCCAATTCCACCCTTGCCATCTCTTCTCATCAGAGAGTGCATGGCTCTTGAGGAAGAGAAATGTGAAAGCTTAGGCAATGCCTTTAAAAATTAGTAAACATTTGCCGGGAGCCGGTCCATCCTTGCTGTTTCAAGGGACCTGGCGTATATGGCATACTGTTCTTAATATGTTTGCTCCCCTTCTTGGCGCTATGTGTTTTAACCAAAGTCACCTCTCCGAGAAAGGTTGTTTCCCCAGGTAGGAATTTTTCCCTGAGGTTAGGGAGGGGATACAACCCCTTAATTAAGTGCCAGGAGGGTAGTTAAGCTACGTAATCTTTACTCCCTGGAATGGAGATAAGAAAGGCCCTAACCTTTGTAATAGAAATTGACAGGATTAAAATCGGCTGGTATAAATACGGATGTAACAAGACAATAATGATCAGATCCTCATCAGATCCTCATCAGCTCAGAACATGGCAAAAGATCCTGGACAGAACCTGGCTACAGAACTTCACTGGAGAACCTAGACAGAACATGGCAAAAGAACCTGGTGACTGAACCTGGCTGGAGAACCTAGTGAGAGAACATGGCACCAGAACTTCGCTGGAGATCCTAGCCAGAACTTCGCTGGAGATCCTGGAGGGAGAACCTCGCTATGCTGATGAACTGAACCCAGTCTCCATGTCATTCCTTCTTCACCGACTCCGTCCACACCTTTGGGGATCCCTGGACCCGTTAGGATGGACCCCAACAAACATTGCCCTGGCCAGTTTGTTCAGTGGTTAGAGCGTCAGCCCTAGGACCAAAGGGTCTTGGGTTTGATTCCTGGTCAAGGGCATATACCTCTTGCCTGGTTGGGACACGTGCAGGAGGCAACCAAAAGATTTCTCTCTCTCTTTCTCCCCCCTCCCCCTTTCTCCCTCCTTTCCACTCTCCCCTAAAAATCAATGGAAAAAAATATCCTCAGGTGAGGATTGAAAAAGAAATGTGAACACTAAAAATGGCTCTCCTTTTCTCCTATTTAAACATAAGCTTTTCTTTCTTTTTTTTTTTTTTTTTTGGTCTCTCCTCAATATGCTTTCCTAGAATGTGCTGTCAGCTGGAAACAAAAGCACCTTTGAACAGATGACTCACCTTTGAACAGATGACTCATGCTGATTCTTTAAAGCATAACTGGAATGTATAACTAATAAGATTTTTAGACATAATGGATAAAGCCTGTGCAGAAAAAGTTTACATGATTTATTTTAAAATAAGTTTGCATTATTTAAAAAGGGAGTTAAAACTTATTGATTCTTATCATGAAATAGTTATTGATTTACTGACTTTATCTGTGCCTCACATTCCTCCTCTGTAAAATGGGGGTAATAATAGTATTCCTTCATGGAGCTGGTTTAGAGATTAAATGAGTCAACCTATAATCTATGCAAAGCACATAGAACAGTAACTGGTGCATAGTATGTGCTCTCCATGTTAGACCTCCCCCAGTGGTCCCTCTTGTCTTTGTACTCACTCCCTTGGTAATCTTACCCAGTCTCCTGGCTTAAAATATCATCTATATGCCAATGATTCTCCAATTTATATTTCCAATGCCTGCTCTCTACAGAACTCCAGACTCATATTCAAGAGCCTACTGGACATCTCCAGTTGAAAAGCTAGTAGACATCTCAAACTCACCCTTGCCAAATTGAACTCCTGTTCTTCCATCTTGCCAAAACTGCTCCACCTACAGCCTTTTCCCTGTTGCTTGATGTCAATGCTATCCTTCCAACTGCTCAGGTCTCCAAAACTTGGAGTTAATCTGATTCCTTTATTTCTCTCATACTCCACATTCCGACTGTCTTCCTGCAAAAATATATCCAGCATCTGACCATCACTCACTGCCTCCACTGCTGCCCCCTGCTGTAAGCCACTCGGATCTCTCGCCTAGATTACTGCCGTGGACCACTAACTAGACCTTGCCCCCCCAATACGCTTATTTTCAACAGGGCAGCCAGAGTGATCTTTCTAAAATGGAAATCAGATCACATCATTCCTCTGCCTAAAATCCTTCAATACATTCCTATACATAATACAGTAACTTTAATATACAAATTAATCATGTACATACATATGAATTTTTTAAAAAACTAAAAATATCCATTATATTGCTGGCCATGAGTATTTTAGGGTGGCAAACTACATAGTTTAAACTACATTTAAAACTATTTTCCTTTTAACCCAATAATATTACTTGTAAGAATTTACTTATAGGAAATAATTAGGATGTGCCCAAAGACTTAAGTTCAAGAATGCTAGCCATAATAGTATTTACCATAGGTGAAATAGCCTAAGTGTCTAACAATAGGAAACTAGTTTAATAAATTATGTTATGGCTACATCTGACATGGTTGAACATGTTTTTAAAATTAATAATGCATTGTTAATGAAAAAAAGATTAAGAAATAGCAAGTACACCATGAGATTAACTTTGCAAATTAAAAAAAAAAATGTATATGAAAAGAGGAAAAGACAGGAAAGATATACACCAAAATATTAACAGCAGTCCTCACATAGGAAATTGCTGGAAGCCAATTCCAGCATGTTCAGCAGGGCTGAATCATCTGGAGTGGCTGAAGGGCATTTCCCCAAACCTGAAAAGGGTGCATTAAATGATTGCTTGCTGCCAGACAGCTCAGGGTATCTTAATCTACGTGTTATTGCCTCCTATTGGCCAAACACCTGAACAGCTGTAGGCAAATCCTTCCAAACTGATAATGGACTCTGTAAATGAAGCCTGACACTTTGATGTGTATATCTCTGCCTTGCCTCAGGACAATTTGTATTAATAAAAAGCATGAGGTCCTCACACGAGGAGACCTTAGTTTCTTTAGCTAGGCTCCTCTGACCCCGAAATGCTTTTCAAAATTATGCTTCATCTCTGGACTCTTTATTAAGTTACACACAGCCCCTTCTCCAGATTGCTGAACCCTTCTTAATGCCGGAACAAGAACCCTGGCATTAATGGTGCTCGAACTCAGGGACCTCTGGAAAAGAAGGATTCGCCTGAGCGGAAACAACACCGGTATGGTGGTAAGATTGAACTGTGTGTAACGCTTGTACTAGCTTTGGAATTTGTGAAACCAGAGTGGGCAAGGAAGATCTTTTGTTTTTAGTCAGATTATAATGGGGAACATTTTTATAAAAAGGCAAAATTATAAAGAAATTGGAATATTAAAAGGCACTTTTTAAAATCAGGCTGAAAAAAAGAGGGCCGTGGTCATCTTTAATGTTGTTTTCTTGTTCAAATCATAAAAAACCTTATATGTTTTGAGGATCGAAAATCTATAATTTCTAAAAAGTTGCCAGATCCTCTGCCCCTGGAGAGGAGAGACTGGGCAGCTAGAGAGATTAAAGCTGTCATCTTTCTCCCCAGGAGACTACTTAACGCTTTGTTTAAAAATTACAGAAGAACGCGTTGGGAAAACCAAAATTTGGCTAAGGTCACCTTGGGTGCTAGTTATTACTTTGGAAACGAAATAAGAAAAAATTTAAAATCTGTCGTTATCTATTAAGCATGCCTTTAATTGGGGAAAGATACGTGGCCAGGTCAGTTGCTGAAATCTCCCCCAAAGCAAACAGGATGTGGGGGAAGGGAGACACGTGGTGACCCAGATGGGACGCCCCCTCCCCGAGTATGCTAATTTAAAGTCTCCTTCTCGCCATGAAAAGTTTTACAAAATTTAGAAATGTGTCTGGGATTTCTGTGCACTCGCAAAGAGAGAAGCTAGCTTAAAACAAATGTGCGCACAGTCCGATTTCGGATTTTAGAGTTTTGAACTAAGCTTAAATCTCTTTACAAATGCTACAGAATAAAACCCCAGGACTGTTTTTTTCCTAAGAAAGATGGCAGAAAGGAACCAAAAAGAAAGATACAGGCTAGGTTCTAGCAACAAGATTGGTATTTCCATGATAAAGAGTAGTTTTTAAAATGATAATGGAATGCATTCAAAAGTTGACTTTAAGGCTGCCAAAAGAAAATCAATAAATTGTCTGTTACAAAAATTTGCCAAAAAAAAATGCCTTAAAATAATTATAATAAGTGACTCTAGATTCTCAAAAATTGTTGAAATATAGATAAATAATATATTAATTATAAAAAATACTAAGTAGCCCAGGTGAAGACTGGCTATGCACTCCTTGGGGCTGGTCACATTTCCAGCAGAAAGAATGTAATTAATTTGCATACCTGTTTCCAGTCACTGGCAGCTCAGGACTTTGGGAGTTTGCTAAATTAAATTAGGTATTTTGAAATGACAAAATGCTGAAATGTTGGTCTGAATTTGCCTCATAAAAAATCTAGAGGGCAGAATTGAACCTATTGATTGATTATGTCTTGTATTTTTTGAAATTTATTCTTAAAAATTTTAAAGTGTTATTAATCTAATAAGTGCTAAGTGTTTAACTTACCAGCAAAAAATTTCAAAGCAATTAAGGCTTTTACTTACAGGGCATTATTCCACTGGAAATACACACAGGAGGCCATGATCTAGAGCTGAACTACAGTGGATGAACTGCTACTTCCCCACAAGTAAACCTGCTTGGAATTCACACACTCGGAGCATATGTGCAAATTCTAATCAACACTTCCTGCAACTCTGCAGCGTCAGCTTAAGCAACCATCTCTTTTGCAGGCTGCAAACGCCTCAGAGTATATTATAGGAATAGAAAGATATCTTAACTCTGGCTGTGTTATAATAAAAATGGTTCATATGCAGCATGCTTAGCAAGTAGAAAAGAAAAAAAAATCCCCTAATGATTTTAGGAATTTCAGCCTTTTAAGTCATTGCCAGGTTAGGATGGATTAAGCTATTTTTTGCAATGGCTGATAACAGTTTCCCAAGAGCTTCTTATCAGTTTTTAACCTGTCTAAAAAGTAGGTACTAGAGCAAGAAATAAGTTGCTTGGCATGCTCAGTGTCTAAAATCCAATTTTCAGCTCATGTTTTTTCTTATTTTTAAAATATAGAGTTTAAATGTTATTTCTCAGAATTTTATGTTTTATGTGTTTTTGTTACTTATGGAATGAAGTGATCAAAAACAGAAAAGAAATTCTGCATTCACAAACATCTTTCTGTCCTATTCAGGCCTCAGCAGTCTTTACCTATGATTAAAAAGTTTGAATCTTCTCTCTTTACTCTTTTTCTAACTAAAGCATAGATACCATTCAAGCTACTGACTCGTTTTCACTGAAAAGTAAAACAAAGAAACAAATAAAAAGCAGAATGCAAAGCTCCTATGCGACAGAATGAACCATGAAGCTATCAGAAATTACCTGAAAGCTAAGCTCGCATAATCAAACAACAAAATTCAACCACAAAAGGTGTTAGGTATGTAATGAAATAGACTAATTTCAGCACTTGCTTAGCACTTTGTTTCAACATAAGGCAATGAGGCTTCCATTAAAAACCTACATATTGTCCTAGCTGTTTGGCTCAGTGGATGGAACATCAGCCTGAGGACTGAAGGGTCCTGGGTTTGATTCCCCTCAAGGGCACATGCCCGGGTTGTGGGTTGATCCCCAGTAGGGGGTGTGCAGGAGTCAGCTGATTAATGATTCTCTCTCATCATTGATGTTTCTATCTCTCTCCCTCTCCCTTCCTCTCTGAAATCAATAAAAATATATTTTTTAAAAACCCCACATATTTAATGAGACCATGAAATTTACAGGGCTTTTCTGCAAAACTAGAGGCGCATTAGAACATTGCCACTGTGCCCTTTTGAAAACATAATTTACCAAACAACAGTCTCCATCAAAGATGGGAAGATCTGATTATATGCTTATGAGAGTTTAACACTTTCTTGCTTGTTTGTTTTTCAGACTATCTTGGCATTTTGAGAACACACTAAAATTCTTTTGTTTTCTGGAGAGAAAGGTAGGAATTATTAATGTACTACATGAGCTTCTTACCAATATCAAAACAACTAACTCAACTAACTCAAAGCTTACTTGGGGTAAGTGTGTGCAATAGGATAGGGACGCCCATTTTGGTCATCTCTGTAGGCAGGCTGAGTCTGTACACCAGGTATGTCTACTGAATTTAAAATCTGAATATTAAATGACACAAAAATTTAAAGAAAACCCTCTACAGATATGTGAACAAAGAGAACATCTTTTGCTCCTAGATACTTGGTCAAATCTAAGGTGAAATTTCTTTCTCTTAATTTACACTTTGTTTCTCAACTTAGGAATGGTGATGTTTGAAGGATATTTCAAGTAAACTATCCTAAGGTCTAAGCACTTGTTGTTTTCTTAGTGACACTTTACACAAAAAAGAGAGTAAATGTATCATTGATTTAAAAATGAACAGATTCCAGCTGAAGTATCTCATCCATTGACAACAGATCTTCAGCCTCTATATAGTTGGGGGCTACTTAGGTGGTATTTACCATCACAGAGAGGTAAAAGGAGTACTTATTTGTCAACACATAGCCATCAGAGCCTCACAAATAATTAACCCTGAACAAGCTGAATGGCTGACATTTGACACCTAGATTCCTCCCACAAAGTTAAAGGGCTTCACTAAAGAGGGGGTAAATATTCATTAAGGTATTTAGGGTGAATTTTCTGGGCTTTTTATATCCTTATTACTGCCCTTGGTTGCTAAACCCTCTTTCCACTTAGGAGTCTAAAACTCGACCTTCTACATAAACTACAATTTACAGATTTAAACTCAGTTAATCCAGAGTTTTGCCCTTCTCCCTTTTCCTTCCCTTTTCTGGGGATTTACATGTTGTACTGACCTCTGAGGCAGAAAGCCCGGCATATGCTGAGATGGGCAATTCCTTCTAGTCTGGTTTCAGCTCCTTTCCCTCCCTGCCCCATGTCTGCATACATCTCTGCTAGCTCCACCCTGACCACAAGGCCTCTCCCATCTGCCATCCCCCGCTCAACCACCTCTGTGCTGCTTTGCGGGGGTGGTGTGGGGGTTCTGAGAAGTGTTGGATGCTCAGTATCCTGGAGGGTGGGGAGGAAGGACTCAGTCACTCTGCCGCAGCTGTGTGGTGAGCAGGGGCTTTCTCATTGAGGCCTGCTAGAAGCCAGGTGCAGATCCTTTCTGCTCTGAAGTCCTTCCTGTTTCTCCCCAGGGAATTTCTTGTCCTGTTGACTGACAGAGGAGAGTGACAGAGAGTACAGTGCCTTCTTAGCCACGGGCCAGCCTTTGAATTCTAGTCACATGCCGTCAGACTCTCTTCCTTTTGCTTCCTTCTGGTAGACGATTTCATACCTACCCTTGGTTCATGGTATACAATGCTCTGCCCTGAGTCCTCTAAGCTCTCACTCATTTATAACTCAAACAAACATGCTTCCTCTTTCAAGAAACCTGCCCTTATAATAAAAAACCTACTCTTTCGCCCTAACCGGTTGGGCTCAGTGGATAGAGCATCAGCCTGCAGACTCAAGGGTCCCGGGTTCGATTCCGGTCAAGGGCATGTACCTTGGTTACGGGCACATCCCCAGTGGGGAGTGTGCAGGAGGCAGCTGATCGATGTTTCTCTCTTATCGATGTTTCTCTCTCATCAATGTTTCTAACTCTCTATCCCTCTCCCTTCCTCTCTGTAAAAAATCAATAAAATATATTTTTTAAAAAAAACACCTACTCTTTCAGCTTTAATTTTAAAATTCCACTCAGAAACTTAGGTGCCTTTTTGTGTTCTCGACTGTGTTCTGGAGCAATGAATTCTACTGACTTGATGGGGGAAGGGAGAGGACTAGTGGTGAGGAGGAGATCTAAAAAGCTGTGAAGAAGAGAAACAATAATTTTCTCCAAACTATATTCCACCACATTCATCAGGAAGTGTGTTTATTAGTAAATATGTGATAATTTGGCATTGAGGTGACACAAGCCCCCTAGTGGGCCTTTGAGAATGTGCAGGACATTTTTAGTGGTCACAGTGACTTAAGTGATTTACTGGCATTTGAGGGGTAGAGGTGAGGGATGGTATATATCCTGCAATGTGCAGGACAGTTCCATACAAAAGGCCAATTGCTCCCTGATGAAATATGCCAAAGACAGTCCTCTCTGTTGGGGCTTCTCCAGTCTCTGACCCCATCCATGTTTACTATACAGTACAGCTCTAGGGCCCTCCCCTTGGAATCAGGACCTCCCCACTTACTGCTATTATAAATAGCAGTATTTAATAAATATGATCCTTAAGGACAATGTTCTGTTAACAGTATTTTATATTTTCAAATGAATCCAAAGATAGGTAATTTGATTTCCTTTCTATCAGCCCTTTTATTAAAAACTAGAGGCCTGGTGCACAAATCTGTGCACAGATAGGGTCTCTCGGCCTGACCGGCGATCGGGGCCGATTGGGGCCATCTCGCCCAGTCATGATCAGGGCCATGGGGGTTGGCCGGCTGGGGAGGGACTGCAGGAAGGCTCCAGGGCGTGTCTGGCCCATCTTGCCCGGTCCAGATTGGCTGGACCAGCAGCAAGCTAACCTACCGGTGGGAGCATCTGCCCCCTGGTGGTCAGCACATGTCATAGCAACTGTCGAGCAGTCGACCAATTGGTCGGACACTTAGCATATTAGGCTTTTATATATATAGATGTTATTGTGGGGTGTATTATTTTTATACTTTATGATATTATTTTCAGGAAGGAATGGGCATGATGTGTTATCAACACAGAGGGACAATTGTATATAGCTCTACTTGTATAATTATACAAGCATTCAGTTCATCAGGCATTTAATTACTTCTTTTATTTATTTTTATCTATTGATTTGAGAGACATAGAAATTTGTTGTTCCACTTATTTATACATTCATTAGTTGATTCTTATATGTGCCCTGACTAGGGATTGAACCTGCAACCTTGGGATATCAGAGCAATGCTCTAACCAACTGAGCTACAGGGCCAGGGCCATGACTTCTTTTATTCTACTCGCTATTCTGAATGCTGGAGATAAAGAATGAATAAGGCATACTTCCTGGGGCCCAGAAACTCACTTTCCAGTAAAGAAGACAAACAGATAATTTCATTTACATAATAGGGTAAACACTAAGATGGAGTTATGGATAGGAGAAATCAGATTTCAAGAGCACTTTGCCGTAACTAGCAGTGCAGAAAAGCTTCTCTGAAACTGGAGGATCTTGAATTGAGGATGTTAAAGAGTGAGCAGAGAAAACAAAGATGGAAAATATAATAGGGGGAAAGAACTGCTTTAGTGAAGGTATACATGAAGGTAGTGAAGTAGGAAATGTTGAAGACCGAGAATAGAGAGGTTAGGTAGAAGCTAAATAGGTAGCTGGGCCTTATTAGGAGCTAAGATTTAATCTTATTTTTTCCCTTTCCTGTTACTTTATTTTTTAAAATTTATCTTTATTGTTAAAAGTATTACAGATGTCCCCCTTTCTCCCTCAGTTCGCCCCCTCCTCCCCACTTCTGTCCCCTCCTCAGGCCTTCACCACACTATTGTCTGTGTCCATGGGTTTTGCATATCCTATATAATAAAAGGCCAATATGCAAATTGTCCCCTTGACCAGGAGTTCCACCGGAAGTTCGACTGTGAGTTCAACCAGGAGTTTAACCAGGGGGTGGGGCTGGCTGGCCAACTGCCCGTGACCCCTGCCCCAGCTGGCGTGGCCCGATCGGCCTTGATTGGCCCCAATGGGGGTGGGCCGGCTGGACCCCACCCATGCACTGGGCCTCTAGTATACATATAAGTTCTTTGGTTGATCTCTTCCCTCTCCCTCCCCACTTCCTTCTGAGAATCCTCAGTCTGTTGCATGCTTCCATGTCTCTGGATCTATTTCATTTGTCAGTTAATTTTGTTCATTAGATTTCAAATATAAGTGAGATCATGTAATACTTGTCTTTCTCTGACTGGCTTATTTCACTTAGCATAATACTCTCTAGGTCCCTCCATGCTGTCCAAAAGAGTAATGGATCCTTCTCTTTTACAGTTGCATAGTATTCCATGGTGTAAATGTACCACAGCTTTTTTACCCACTCATCTACTGATGGGCACTAAGGTTGTTTTCAGATCTTAGCTATTGTAAATAACACTGCTGTGAACATAGGGGTGCATATATCCTTTCTGATTGATATTTCAGGTTTCTTAGGATATATTCCTAGAAGTGGGATCATTGGGTCAAATGGCAGTTCCATTTTAATTTTTTGAGGAAACCCCACACGGTTTTCCATAGTGGCTGTACCAGTCTGCATTCCCACCAGCAGTGTACTAGGGTTCTTTTTTTCTCAACATCTTCACCAGCACTTGTTGTTTGTTGATTTATTGATGGTAGCCATTCTGGCAGGTGTGAGGTGGTACCTCATTGTTGTTTTAATTTGCATCTCTCTGATGATTAGTGACTTTAAGCATTTTTTCATATGTCTGGCCATTTGTATGTCCTCTTTGGAGAAGTGTCTATTGAGGTCCTGTACCATTTTTGACCAGATTGTTTGCCTTCCCTTTGTCCAGTTGTAAAAGTACTTCATATATTTTGGAAATTAACCCCTTATCAGATGTATCACTGACAAATATGTTATCCCATACAGTGGGTCCCCTTTTCATTTTGATGCTGGTTTCTTTTGCTACAGAAGCTTTTTACATTTATGTAGTCCCATTTGTTTATTTTTTCCTTTGTTTCTCTTGCCCTAGGCATTGTATCAGTGAAAATTTTGCTACATGTCTGCCATTTTGCAGCCTATTCTTCTTTAAGGGTTTTTAGGGTTTCATGACTCACATTTAGATCTTTTATCCATTTTGAGTTTATTCTTATGTATGGTGTAAGTTGATGATCTAGTTTCATTTTTACATGTACTTGTTCAATTATCCCAACATCATTTATTGAAGAGACTGTCTTTATTCCCATTGTATGCTCTTGCCTTGTTTATCAAGTATTAATTAGCATAACAGTGTGGGTTGATTTCTGAGTTCTCTGTTCTGTTCCATTGATCTATATGCCTGTTCTTGTGCCAGTACCAGGCTGTTTTGATTACAGTGGCTGTTTTGATTATCAGTAGAGGTTGATATCTGGTATAGTGATCCCTCCAACTTTGTTCTTCTTTCTCACGATTGCTGTGACTATTTGGGGTCTTTTTTTTTTAATTGATTAAGTTATTACGTATGTGTCCTTATCCCCACATTACCCCCCATTGGGGTCTTTTTTGGTTCCATATAAATTTTTGGTGTGTTTGTTCTAGATCTGTAAAATATGCTATTAGTATTTTAATAGGAATTGCACTGAATCTATAGATTGCTTTGGGTAGTATGGACATTTTAATGATGTTTTAATGATGTTGATTCTACCAATCCATAAACACAGTATATTCTTCCACTTGTTTATATCTTCTTTCTGTCTCTTTTTTCAACATTCTGTAGTTTTCCAAGTACAGGACTTTTACCTCCCTGGTTAAGATTATCCCAAGTAAATTTTTTGCTGCAATTATAAATGAAATTTTTTTTTCATTTCTCTGAGAGGTCATTATTGGTGTTCGTTATTAATTTTGAATTGCTATATTGTCAAAATCATTTATTAAATCTACTAGAGGCCCGGTGCACAAATTTGTGTACAGGTGGGGTCCCTCAGGGTGGCCTGCAGTCCAACGCCACCTGTGTTCCTGCCTTGCCCTCCCGCTCATCCTGGCCTCACTGTGCCTACTGTGGGCTCACGCCCAGTCAGTCCCAATCGGGAGAGGCTCGCTGTAGCAGTGCTTGTGAGCCCTGTGTCTGGCGCCCATCCCAAAGGGGTGGGGAGGCCCAGATGCAATCGGCCCTCTGGGTGGGCAGTGGGACATCCTTGCTGGCCCGGGATCTGGATCTCTCCCACTGTCGTTCACACTGGTTGTCGGGAGTCACCTGGTGGCCACTTTTATATCATTTCTTCCTTGCGGAGCATCTAGAGAGGGGAAGCACCTATGATGCCCGAGGCTGACTTCCAGGAGGCTGGCAGCGCTGTCGGGATTGTGCCAGCAGTGCTGGTCCATCAGTGCCTGGCCCATTCTCTGGAGATTGGACCTGCAGGACTACTGAGGGAGTGTGTGGCTGCTGCCAGGCAGGTGGGTCGCCAGGACGGGTCAGTCAGCTGAGCGGTGCTCCCACTGTGGGAGCGCACTGACCACCAGGGGGCAGCTCCTGCATTGAGTGTCTGCCCCCTGGTGGTCAGTTCACATCATAGTGACCAGTTGACCAGTCTTTAGTTCGTTCGTTCGTTCAGTTGCATAAGCTTTTATATATATATAGATTTTTGGAGAAGTTTTCTATGTACAATATCACATCATCTGCAAATAATGACAGGTTTACATCCTCCTTTCCAATTTGGATGCCTTTTGTTTTTTTCTTCTTGTCTGATCCCTGTGTCTACATATCCAGTACTATGTTGATTAAAATTGGTGAAAGTGGACAACCCTATCTTGTTCCTGTTCTTAGGGGAAATGGTTTTAGTTTTTGTCCAGTGAGTATTATGTTGACTGTAGGTTTGTTGTATATGGCCTTTATTATGTTGAGGTATGATCCCTCTAGTGCCACTTTTTTGAGAGTTTTTATCAAAAATGGGTGTTGGATTTTGGCAAAGGCTTTAATTTTATAGGATGGCAGGTTCAAATTGGATTCAACAAAGGTCTTCAGAGTTCATGGAGTGGGGGAGGGGAACGGAAGGTCAACTGTGCTTCATGGCTTTGGTTTTGACACCTACTTCAAAAGGAGAGGCTTAGCTAACTTTCATTCCATCATTTGCATAATACTTTCCTTACTTAATGGTGTTGGGTGCTTATGAAAATCATACAAATGAAGAGGTTAGAGAGGGAATCTTAGTCTTGAAAGCATAAGTACTGAAGAGTTTAACTTAACTCTTCTCTGAAGACAAATCACAACATGTCTTTTTATGATCCAGTTCACATCCAATCAGCACCATGCACAAAACCTAGGTCACAGGAATCTACTGTGATCATTTGCTTTCCATCAAGTTAAAAAACTTTCCAAAGTGGGAGAAAACCAAAGTATGGCTTAATTGTTTATCTCTCAAGGAAAATGTTAATTTATTTGGGAGGTGTCAGTTTACTTATTAGATGTCAGTAGGCAGAGAAGGAAGGACTTCTTGTCTCCTTTCTCCCCAGTTATGGGTCTCAAAATCCAAGCATTATGTAAGACTTATGTGACTAGCAGAAGATAGTGGCTCCTTTTGGGTGGAAGCCTGGCCCCTCTGAGAACCATAGCGTTCTCTTCTGGGGGAAGCTGGATTCATAACAACAAGTAACACTTATTGAGGGCTCAATATGTTCTAGATTCTGTAAGTCAAGCATGTCAAACTTGCGGTTGGTGGGCTGCATGCCTTCTTTATTTAAACAAGGCATGCAGCCCGCCGGCCACGAGTTTGACGTGCTTGTGTATAAGTGCATTAATTCACTTAATTCATACAACAAAACTAAGAGATAGGTGCTGTGTGATCCTCATTTTATGGATGAGGAAATTCAAATACAGAAATTAAGTAACTTAACTTGTTCAAGATACCTAGGTCGTAAGTGGTTAGGCTTCAAACCCAGACAGTCTAACCCTAGCATTTGATTTCATAATCACTGAGCTATAGTGTCTCCTTAAGTAGGTCTTAAGCAGAATCCTTTAGTACAAAGGGTGTAAAAAAAGGCCAATCCCAGCAAGCCTAGCCTGTGATCAGGACTTAGTCTTTTTAAAGTCAATTTTTCTCATCTCTACCATTCAAAAAGAAACCCTACACCTTAATGGTCCAGTTCCTCTAAGGCTGCTACAAAAGAAGATGAATTTGTATCCTTATCAATTAATTTATTTCTTAGGGTCAATTTTAATAGGCTCAACTATTTTACTCAGGGAGGACACTATAACCAAACATTCTTGGGGCTTTTAGCCACTAAGGAACCCCAAATGATTCATTTACTCAAATAGTACATTCTAAACCAAATAACCTCAGTATATAAACCTACACATTCAAATGACTTTTGCATCCTCTTTTCTAAGCAAAGACAAATATCTTTAATTAAGATTTCAGAAATTCTCCATATAAATAATTTTTTAAAAAGTTTATAAGACACAACTAGGAGCCACTGAACAATAAATTTGCATTTTAGACCATTCTAGCTATAGCATGGAAGATGAAAGATGAATTCAAGAGGTGCATGACTGAAGGCTGGTTGATGAAAAGCCCAGTATAACAGACAAAATTAAAGATTAATAAGAGAACATGAACACAGGTAGTAGTAATAAGCATTGAAAGGAGAGGACAGATTTTAAACGTCTAGAAAGTAAAAGAGGCAAAACTTGGTAATTATGCTGGTTATTCTCCATTTGTGCTACAGAACCATTTTCTTTTCTTTGTTTTTTTTTTAAATATATTTTATTGATTTTTTACAGAGAGGAAGGGAGAGAAATAGAGAGTTAGAAACATCGATGAGAGAGAAACATCGATCAGCTGCCTCCTGCACATCTCCTACTGGGGATGTGCCCGCAACCCAGGTACATGCCCTTGACCGGAATCGAACCTGGGACCTTTCAGTCCGCAGGCCGACGCTCTATCCACTGAGCCAAACCAGTTTCGGCTACTGAACCATTTTCTACCTTTCTTTGCTCTGCTCTGTGCGCCGGAGGGTTGCTGACTCTAAAGACATCTAAAGAGTCTTTGCATTGGGTTCTGTTAATAAGAGGCAACAATAAAAGACTGGGGATGGGAGGTCACAGAATTCTCTGTACTTATGGCCACACATCCACTTAGATGGCTCCTCTTCCATAGCTATAACTCTTTCTGGGTTCAGGTAATACAGTCCTCTCTTTTTGCTAGTCTCTGGGTACCTCACAAGACTCATTAAATCCCTTAACTGCATTCACTTCTGTAAATAATCCTTTGGTTTAACTCTCTTGAATACAGCCCTGTGAGTCTTTTTCCTGCAGGGATTCTGACTAGTAGTAATTAATAGGGAAAGCGTACAAAGAATTGAGGTGATTCCTTAATTTAGATTCTTTGCTCACTATTGGATTTCAGCATTTTTCTGAATGCTCTGTTAGGACATGCTCTGTTCAGATTACTTGGAATCCATCCCCAGCACCAACACATTGACTGGCATTTCCAGCAGGAGTTAGAGGCAGGTTCTCCAGAACCAAGCATGGTGCTTGTAGCAGAGTAGTAATAAATGGATTTTCTCTCACACTGACTCTGAACTCTGTTGTCACATTATTATAGGCCCTTGTACACTCAGATTCTGAACTCAGCAGTGATCTAGCCATTATTAGAGTTTTATATTTAACTCTGAGGTCTAGATTTTGAAATGTACATGGAACAGTTAGGAAAAAGTCTATTATAAAACAACAAAAATCATAACCGTAGTAAAATAAAAAATATTGAAGAAACAGAATATTTAGCTGTGTGAATGCATTAATGAAAATTTCAATGCCCAAGCAGTTGGACCATAACTATAGTATTTGGTTGATCCAATTATATATTTTTTCTAACAAGCAATTCAATGTAATGTACATTCTATTCTTTTTCATATGACAATAACTTCAACTCAATAATTTGAGAGAATCTTCACAATTCTTGTTAAACCATAAACAAGTTATATTTCGAGTCTCTACATTGCCTTTATGCCTTATACTACGTATACTAAATGCTTCAAATATCATAACAACCCCTAAAGAAGCCTGATCTATACCCCACATCTCTAGCTTGCACATTAGACTCACCCAGAGAAATACTCAAGCCCAGACCCCCCATCCCCAAGCCAATTAAATCAGCATCTATGAGGCCCAGGCATTGATATTTTAAATCTCTCCAAATTATACCAAAATGCAGAGAGTTGAGAACAAGGCTCCAAACCACAAGGTACAACAAATAGGATCACACAAAAAGATACTCTCCAAAGAAGGTATAAACACAAGATATCTTACCTCCAGCAAACTGTTTATCCCTTATTAATGAATTCCTGTGAGTTTTTTCCCTCCTGTTAACCTTCAACTTTAGGACATTGGAAAGTGACTGAGAACCCTTCAGTTGGTTTTGCTTCCTTGTTTGGCATGTGTGGTTTGTGGACACATGGTGAAAGACAACCACAATTAAACCTGCTTCAAGTCAGCAGTGGTTTTCCACATCAGTGAGGTTTTTCTTAGAACCCTAAAAGAGGGTGAAAAAGAATATATAAATGAAAGAATCAAATACACTCTCAAAGGTAAAGATCACAGTTTGGGTTTTGAGGGAGGTAGGTAAGCTATTATAAACAAAGGAGTGATGCCTTCAATATTTTTTTAAAATATATTTTCATTAATTTCAGAGAGGAAGGGAGAGGGAGAGAGAGATAGAAACATCAATGATGAGAGAAAATCATTGATCGGCTGCCTCCTGCACCCCCCGCCCCCCAATCCCCACTGGGGATCGAGCCCGCAACCCAGGCATGTACCCTTGACCGGAATCGAACCTGGGACCCTTCAAGTCCACAGGCCAATATTCTATCCACTGAGCCAAATCGGCTAGGGCTTCAATATCTATATAATAAAAGCCTAAGCGACTGTTATGGTGGAACAACCAGAACAACTGGTTGCTATGATGCGCACTGACCACCGGGGGGACAGACGCTCGATGCAGGAGTTGCCCTCTGGTGGTCAGTGTGCTCCCACAGGGGGAGGGGGGCGCGGCGAACTCAGCCAGAAGCCGGGCTCACGGCTGGTGAGCGCAGCGGCAGTGGCGGAGCCTCTCCTGCCTCTGCAGCAGCACTAAGGAGCAGCGAGCCTAGCAGTAAGGAGCAGTGAGCAGGCGGGCGGTAAGGAGTGAGGGCTCCTGTATTGGGAGAGGGCACAGGCCAGGCTGAGGGACACCCCAGTGCATGAATTTCATGTACTGGGCCTCTAGTTTTTAAATAAACCTTTGACTAACGATTAAGAAGTAAAATCTATATTCTACATCTATTTTGCATTATACCTTAGGTTTCTTTGTAATGGACTATAGGGCTCTTTCAAAAGAAAAGGTAATACAATAAATAGTTAACCTTCAATAAATACAATCTTGAGTAATTCAAAGTCTTAATTAGGAATGAAGTAATAAAGGAAAATAGTACTTAAAATATACTTTCTATTTCAGTTTCTAAGGTGACCAGGTATTCCATGTTATTTGTGTGAATTCAAAGAGTATCTAAGCTATAGAAAAACTACAAAGAAATGCAAAACACCAAAACACCTGTGATTTCTCTATCTGGATTAATCACATTTTAACTAGTGAGAACTAGTAGTTCACAAAGTTATCTGAAGTATTTCACAAGGGGCAGGCAGCATCCCTTGCTCTTTTTTATCAGTAGGCACTGCCCGCAGGTTGATACTGTATGTGATGATGGAACAACGGAAGTTGCCTTTGTTCATTACCTCTCTCCACTTCCTGCCAACTCCTGCCTCCATCTTAGCCTACATAGACTTGATAATAATATCTATACTTTAAGTTTCATGCAGTCTAGTTGTTTTAGATATTTAGGCTATCTCAACAAACCAAACAAACGAAAAACTGAAAAAAGAAACCTTGTCCCCATGGAATGGAAAAGTATAAAATAAATAAATATAAAATATGCCCTGAAATATAAGGTAATCTGTGAAGTGAAGTAAGTCAGCTGATGCAGGCACTCACAGAGATAACCAGA
>NW_005871049.1:16962668-17058411 GCF_000147115.1 Myotis lucifugus | reverse complement strand
TTGTAGCAATCTTGTGTCCAAAGTAGGAAAGGTAACTTTTGTTAGGCCTTTTTTTTACAAATGACTCTTACGAAAAGGTTATTGAGTGGGCCAAAAAGGACCACACACGGACCAGAACACACTTATTTTATTTTTTTTAGTCCAGTAGCCTCTTCATGTTCTACTACATATCCTATTGGTACTAGAGAGGTTTTAGTTTTTCAGTTGTGTTTGAGATATACTACAGTTAAATCTTCAATTGTTTAGTACAGAAAGTAGCACTTGAGGATGGGAGAGAAATAAAGATGTTAAATAGTTGGGCAAGTCTGCATGTAAAACCTAGGAGTGAGGGGTGTACTTTCCATTAAAATTAAAAAACATCTGACTCCCTACTTTGATCCGGACTCTGCTAGGTGCAAAGTTACAAAATGTTTAAGACTAGATCCTGTCTTTGAGGGACCTTCTGTCTAGGGGACAGGTCACAAATCTAGTGATCTGGCCTCTGAAGCATTGATTAGGATTTACATGGGTAGGTATTCAGAGGAAGGGTGACTCAGGTAATAAGATCAAAAGAGGAGGCAAAGAGACAGGCAAATGATGGTCTTTTGAGCATTAAAGGAGCCGCCAAAATTTTAATTTGATATACAAAATGTTCTTTTTTGTTTGTTTCTTGTTAGGTAAAATATTCACCATTAATGTGTTTGAAACCGCGAACTAAATTGACTTTTTTTTTTTAGCTGTTATTCCTATGCCTGCCCCCCTTTAAAGTTTAGAATCTATCGCTTAGGGGCCACACTATAAGGTAGAAAAACTTTTTCTCATAAAAAGTAATATAGCCGAACCGGTTTGGCTCAGTGGATAGAGCGCCGGCCTGCGGACTGAAGGGTCCCAGGTTCGATTCCGGTGAAGGGCATGCACCTTGGTTGCAGGTGCATCCCCAATAGGGGGCGTGCAGGAGGCAGCTGATGGATCTTTCTCATCGATGTTTCTAACTCTCTATCCCTCCCCCTTCCTCTCTGTAAAAAAACCAATAAAATATGTTTTTTTAAAAAGTAATATAACTACTATACAGCGGTGATACACTGAACAGTGAAATAAATCCTAACCTCGTTTTAAGACAACTGAACAGGCCATTAGGGCACTCGGGGTTTGAGCCAGGCCAACCAATGCCACTAACTGGCTGTGATCCTGGGCAATCACTTCCCAGGCTGCCTCCCTTTCTGTCGTTAAGATAAATATGACCCAAAAGGCCCACCTCACAGGGTTTTGTGAGGGTGACTTAATGCCAGTGAAAGCATTTCCTCTACCACACCTAAGGTGCTTTTGTTATTTCCGGGGTTCTTTCCAGTCTTGCCATTTTGAGATTTGGTGCCTCACAATCCAAAGGCCTAAATAAGGCATCACCACGAAAACCAGACGGTCTTTCCTCACATTCACCCACATCCCTCACGGGTGGGTGCAGCTTCTGTAGAGTGAGGTCTTGCAGCTGAAGTCACCCAGTCCTGAAGGCCAGGGAAGGGGGACGGAAAGCTCTGGTTTCAGGGAGGGGGGACAAAAAAACAAAAAAAGGGAGCAAGCCAAGAAAAGACCATTACAGACAATGCCCCACGCGCACGCGCAGTGGGCGCCCCGCCTCCCCCGCCTACGGGAGGGGGCGGACCGCGACGTGCACACGTCAGGCGCGCTGACGTTCGCGTAGCGTGCGCTGCCCACCAGCGTCCGTAGTTGGTTGGCTGTGCGTCAAGCTCTGCGGAGCCCTTCAGACAGGGAAGGTGGGCGGGGCTTCCGCCTGGCGGGGTTGTGCGCGCTCACCCGCGGCAGAAGCTAACTCTTTTCCAGGTGCTCGCTCTCTCGTTAGGCACATGCACGCGTAGCCATCGATGCAGTTCCGTCCCGTTTACCAAAGCATCTCCCCTTTGGTTACACCAGCTCTGGCTTAGGGAGGTGACTGTCATGTCGAACTCGCGGCCCAGGCCCCGCCGCGGCGCCGGGAGTGGCGCCCGGGCAGCCGGGCGGGACGAGCTGGTGTCGCGGTCCTTGCAGAGCGCCGAGCACTGCATGCGCGCCCAGGACTTCGGCACCGCTTACGCCCACTACCTCCTCGTGCTCAGCCTGGCGCCGGAGCTGAAAGACGACGTGAAGGTGAGGAGAGCCCTTCTTTCTCCCACTTGCTGGCAGGTCCTCTGTTCTCCGAAGAGTAAATACGTACAGACATAAATAAATTGGGAGAAGGGGGCTAAGTTGGTTGCTGTTACTATTTACTGTTCAGCCTGGACTTCTTTTGTTCACACCCACAGCTAGCCCATCAGAAAATCCTGTCCGCTCCACCTTCAAAATAGATCCAGAATCTTACCACTTGTCACCACCTGCTCCTTTGCTACCCTGGTGGAAGCCTGTCATCTGCAGACTTGGAATAGGCTTGCAACTAGGCTCTGTCCTGCGGTTTACCCCTATGAAGCCAGCGACAGGCGTGAGCTTTTCAAAACAGAAGTCATGACATCACTTTTCTAATTCAAAATTTCCTTCTCGCTCAGATTCCCAAGGCTCTATTGCAAATGAGGCCTCTGGTGATCACCTCCCATTTCCTATGTTGAATTCTAGCATGTCCCTGCCTCCGTGCCTACTGTATACAGAAGGAATGTTATGAGTTTCTGTGGTTGGATACATTTTGGAATTAGCCTAAAGTATTCATTTGATGATGCATTCTTTTAGATTCGGTTATCCGATTATTTGTGGCAGTTGTTCTATTGAAATGCGGTACATTTTTCCAAGTTATTTTAGAATTTATATTTGCAGAAGGGATTTAATTTTGCTTCGGTTTTCAGCCTCAAACTACTTTCCTTTATTTCATTCAGGGTTTCTCAACTTCAGTACCACCAACTAAAGTGGGTGGGATAATTCTTTGTTGTGGAGGCCTGTCCAGTGTACTGCAGCATGTTTAACAACAACCCTGACCTCCATCCAATAGATGTCAGTTTGTAGTTCTCATAAATTTAGTGTGAATTTTAGGACCAGCTGGCTTAAAGGAGGGGAAGGTGATATGTTTAGATACAGTTTGCTTTTCTAGGTAGCAATGGAATAATGGGTCATTTCGAGTGCATTTCCTCTATTCTTTGTTCCTTAGTTTCCTCTTGTAAAACTGGGACAATATCTTTTTACTAGATATTTAATGTGTATGAAAAGTACATCTAAAATTCATATTTCAATGCCTGGCATTCAGTAACTAGCTCTGTTTTCTGCAGAACAAAATTGTATTTCTTTGGGCTTTTGCAAAATACCAGTCTCTTTAGTCTTTTTTCCTGTTACTCCCCATACTCACACTTCAGCCACACCAACCTTAACCTATTGATTCCCTAATCCATTTCATATAATCTGTGCTTTTTTCCCCATCAAACCCTAGACTCTTCTTCCTTATATTCTTGGCTCTCTAGTAAACTTCATCAGAATTCAGTTTCAGGTTTTAACTTTTCTGTATAAAATATGTGAAGATGATGTAAAATGTGTTCATGTTAAAGCTGGCATGACTAAAGCCTTCTCTCTTTCCACTGTGTTGCAGTGTGGAGACTGGAGGGAAATGTAATCGGAGGGAGGGTGACAGTCCAGCAAGTGGTTAAAGGGCCAGATTATGTTGTAACACTGGGATTAGAGAGGAGGTGACAGGTGTAAAGACATTGAGAGAGAACAGGCTGGGTTTGAAACTAATTGTATTGGAGTTAAGGTAGCATTATAAGGTGACTAAATGGTTTTTGGTCAGGTGGTACCTTAACCTTATATCCTGTGTGAGAGGAATATGATGGATTCGTGTAGAACATTTTGAATTTTTTTCAAAATTGTATGTTAAAATGCTCTCTACAAGGCCTCTGTGAGGATTGGAACAGGATTTATGTTGTTCATGCTATTCTTTGCACACTGATTGTCCAGGAAATATTTGAGTTGAGCTGAATTTGAGGTGACGAAGGGTGCAATCCCTGGTTGAGATGACTGGTAGGAAGTTATGAAGCTGAGGTTCAGAAGAGCTTGGAGATGGCAGATGTAGCATCTGTCAACACACAGGTGATAGTTAATGCACTGGGGATGGATAAGAAAAGAGAAGAAGGCCAAAGACAAACTCCCAAAACACAGAAGCCCACAAAAAAGAGGTAGGTGGAGAATGTGAAATTGCAGCTAAGAGTGGAGAGAATTTAGAGGTCAAACTGTCTAATTTACTACCATGAAAGTGGTAAAATTTATTCATTTATGTATTTGTTTAGCAAACAGTGCCTTTTAAAGATAAATAAAATTTAAGGTGGTAGTTCAATTATAGTTAAGTTTTACTCTCTGGGGAATCTTCAATATGTGTTGTATTGTCGTTCCTCATTTTTGTTATTGACTAATTTGCTATTTTCTCTTCTGTAAAGGAAACTTTCCAGTATACACTCTTCAGATGGGCTGAAGAGCTTGATGCCCTCAGTAGAACACAAGACTTACTTGGTTGCTATGAGCAAGCCCTGGAACTGTTTCCTGATGATGAAGTGATTTGCAATAGTATGGGGGAGCATCTCTTCAGGTGTGTAGTGATTTCAGATTACTTGTTAAGAATTATTCTGTATCACCTGGATCAGGGATAAATTGTAAAGTAATTTGAACAGGGAAAGTTTAATATAAAGAATTAGTAACTGTAACAGGATAGAGTAAAGAGGGATTAGCTAATAAGCTATAAAGAGAACTCAGAAGAATATAGGAATAGCAGACATAATATGTAATAACAGAGCAGTTTTAATACAATTATCACATAATGTATAATAGCCACTGTCCCTAAGGCTGAGGTGAGTATCAGGGAAGTGTCCCCCCACTAGGCTGAGATCCAGACCTTGCGAAGCGGATGTAACGTGGTTCCCAGATGGCAGAGAAGTCCTGTGGTGCTTTGCCAGGGAACTTGTAAATCTGTTCTCTGGAACTTGCCAAAATTTGCCATTAGAATTTCTGTCTACTCTCCTTAGAAACTTTATAATTAGGACTGATAAAAATACCAGAAATTTTTGTTTTGGATTTGTTTTAATAAATCTGGTTTCACTTCTTGGCTCTGCTCATCTGGTCACATTAAGTTTTATTTTTCTATGAAAAATTCTATATAAGAAATACCTGTGTCAGACTTTATTAGTCAGTAATGTAATTATAGTCTTAGTTTAAATGGCTGGTGGAGTGAAATGAGTACTCTTTTAAGAGACAAATATTTGATAGTTTCTAGTTGTAGAGTATGATAGTAACTAGGAAAATAAGACAGATTGTCAACTGTGGCTTGTTTGTTTACACTGACAGCTAACCTGATTCTGATACATAGATTCCATCTCTACAAATTAGCAGCCAACTCTCCATTTAAATGAAATTTAGTTTAAAAAGATTTTTGAGTAACTCTTCAAATTAGTTAGAAATTTACATTTTAAGTTCAAAGTTTTCTGTAGTTCTTTAGTTTATGCAAGTAGAATTACTTTATAGGACTCAATTATATTTCCAGATTACACACATATAATGATCACAACATAATAGGACTTAAGTTTTAGAATAAACTCAATTTAACAGACAATTTGAGTGCTACACTTTTGGCAGATTTTAACTATTGGTGAACTATTTTTGAAGTGAAAAAAAAAAACTTGGTGTTAATTTGCTTCGGGGGAGATGTAAAACTATGCAACATTTCGAATTTAGACACTGGCAGTTCAGAATTTGTGATAATGTGAATGTGGCTTTTGATGTATAGTTTATCTTTGTTCTTTAGGACAGGGGTTCTTAGCTTTTGTTTCATTCTATTTTTCTTATCAAAACAGTGTATAACTTACTCCCCACCAAAGGAATCACTTTTCCAGGAGAAAAAGATTTCCAAAGTAAATGATAGCTTCCTTTCCTGATATTTGTGGGATAAAATTGGTGTCTGGAGTGTCTCCTTGTGTTAGCCAGTCAGATTTAAGATACATTAAATTGCTAGTCAGGGAAATAATGTTTTTTTCTAGTTAAAAGAAAAAAGGCATTTTTATAGTTTGTTGGTGTTATTGGGACACATGAGTGTTTCCGTAAAAGATGTACTTTGAGTGGATCATCTATTTTTTAGATTAGCATTGCAGTTTAAGAAAACTGAATTATACATTAAGGGTCAAGCCTAAAGGAAATATAAACCCAGGAAATGATTAGATGCAGGCTTGGCATTGATTTAACAGATCGTTCAAATTTTGAAATTTTAAAATATCCATTGCTAAGTTGGTCTCTTGACAAATAATGGTTACTTATGATGTATTTTGCATTGTACTGTATGCTTTGGTGGTTGCAGAATAAGAATAAGACAGCTCTGTCTTCACGATACTTAAATATAACATGAGTGACTTCATTTAATGTAGGGGCGATTGCCTTTTGTTAGAGTGCAGTTTCCTGTTTGGAGTTCCCTTTTCTTGCTTAAATCATACAATGAATAGTCTGATTCTGTGTTGTTTTTTTAAATATATTTTTATTAATTTCAGAGAGGAAGGAAGAGGGAGAGAGAGAGAGAGAAACATCAATGATGAGAGAGAATCATTGATTGGCTGCCTCCTACATGCTCCCCACTGGAGATCGAGCCTGCAGCCTGGGCATGTGCCCTTGACTGGAATCGAACCTGGGACCTTTTAGTCTGCAGGTCGACGCTCTATCCACTGAGCGAAACGGGCTAGGGCTGATTCCGTTTCTTTCAAGTTGATAGAATGCTTCAAGGTGCTTGTGAAGAAATCTGAGTGTAAAAGGGTTCTACTAGCTCAGTTCTCTTCAATATGTGGACCACACACTGGTACTGATCCACAAATTACCAATCAGTGACAGATAAATACAAAAATTGAGAGTAAGCCTTTAGGAATTTAAATCCAAGTATTTAATCAGGGAACTTGCTTGTTGAAAAGAGTTTGGACTAGTTTGAGTGCTGCTGAAATACTAGTCCTGTGCAGTACAACTATCCTATATAATGAAAGCCTAATATGCTAAGTGTCCGGTCATCTAGTCAGCCGGTCAGTCAAAGAGTAATATGCTAATGATATGCTAAGGCCACTCAACTGCTCACTATGACGTGTACTGACAACCAGGGGGCAGACAGTCAACCGGTCAACCAGTCGCTATGACGTGCACTGGCCACCAGGGGGAAGACGTTCTGACCGGTAGGTGAGCTTGCTGCTGGGGTCCGGCCGGACTGAGTGAGACGGGCCAGACACGCCCTGGAGCCCTCCTGCGTCCCTCCCCGGTCCCGATTGTGCACTGGTGGGATCCCTCAGCCTGGCCTGCGCCTTCTCACAATCTGGGACCCCTTGGGAGATGTCAGAGAGCCGGTTTCGGCCCGATCCCACAGGCCAGGCCAAGGGACTCCACTGGTACACAAATTTGTGCACCAGGCCTCTAGTTGGTTTATAAAGGATTAGGTACTTCAAAAGGGGCGGAATTGTCTATCTTCATTAGATAGATAGTTTAAGAAACTGTAATAGTTCTGGATGGTTTGATAGTTTTTTCCCTTTGTCTTCTATTTTTTATTTTATCACATTGAATTCAGTTGTAATTTTTTGGGTGACTTGCCTTTGATTTTTTCCAAAGCATTTAGCTTAGTGTTCTTAGAAACAGTGGCTCTTTTTATTGCAGTCATATTTATTTCTGTAATCTTTAAGTAAAATATGTAATGATGGTAACAAGTACAACCGGTATAAACTGGTCTGGCAGCAAATTCAACTGACTCTTGATGACCATTCAACTCAGTTGCTGTGAGAAATGGTATGTAGGCAGCCCAGAGAGGAGCCTATTAGCCATAGGTTTTAGTACCTTTTTACGGAGAGAATGGCTGTTAGAAAGCACTGGTGTTCTATTAGGTTGGTTAAATGAAGGATGACTTTGAGAGCTTCTACTATACTATGGTACAATAGTAATTTATAGTAAAGCACTTGTTAGGGTCCTGGAATGCATAAATATAATAGGGGTTCAGAAAAGGATTGATGAAGGATTGCAATTCTCACTGAAGACTTCCCAAAGGAGATGACACTTGGGTTGAGTAGGATTTGATGTGCTGGTGAGGGATTCTCAGGCCAGATGAGTGACATGGATGAAGGCACTGTAATTGATAGCCTATAGTTACATTTTTTGTCTGTCATTTTTTACTCTAGAATGGGCTTCAGAGATGAAGCAGCTGGATATTTTCATAAAGCAGTGAAGCTAAACCCTGATTTCAGTGATGCAAAGGAGAACTTTTATCGTGTTGCAAATTGGTTGGTGGAACGTTGGCACTTTATCATGCTTAATGATACCAAAAGGAATACGATTTATAACGCAGCAATCCAAAAGGCAGTTTGTTTGGGATCCAAAAGTGTTCTGGATATTGGAGCAGGAACTGGAATACTAAGGTTTGTTGTACTTGTGTTTTAATTACATATGCATGTATACTAATGTAAATTAAAGATTTTACCAAATATGAAATATTTACCTGTGGAATTTAAAAATAGAGTTTAATTTATTTCTCATAATCTTGTTATGACTATCCATACAACTATTATATTTTTCACTGTAACTTTTGCTATATCAAGAACTGGACTTAACTACTAAGAAAAATTTGGGGTTATTATTGGAATTTAAATTAATGAATTTCAGTAGTATTTTTATATTAATACTCTGGTTGAATCTAGTTAAGTCCATTAGCATTCTTCATGCCTGTTGTGTCTTCTTAATCTGCTGGACTTCATGATTTATTGTATGATTTGTTTCTTGACAAGAATATTCATTTTTTAATGTGGAATGAATAGTGGTTGTGTTAAAAGAATAAAAAGAAAGCCCATGTTTAAGTATCACAATTCCACTAATACTTGGAAAGAGACAGTGGATTATTTCTGTTTGATGGAGCTCTTTTCCCCTTGTAGTATGTTTGCTAAAAGAGCTGGAGCGCACTCGGTGTATGCCTGTGAGTTATCCCAGACCATGTATGAACTTGCCTGTGATGTAGTGGCAGCGAACAAGATGGAAGCAGGAATCAAACTCTTACATATGAAGTCGCTTGACATAGAAGTTCCAAAACACATTCCCGAAAGGTATTATAATGTGAACTAATTTCAGTATTTATAATCCATTATTTTTTAAAAAGTAAGATATTTGCATTTCTGGTTTCTAGTCCAAACAAAAATGCTAAAACCCTTACACTATAAAGTTATGGATATAAGATAGTTTAGCATAAGATGGGTTTTCATAGTAAGGTCATATTCTTTTTGCTGTTCTTATTGTTAATCCTCACCTGAGGATATTTTTTCCATTGCTTTTCAGAGAGTGGAACGGAAGGAGGGCGGGGGAGAGAGAGAGAGAAACATCGATGTGAGAGAGACATATCAATTGGTTGCCTCCTGCACACCTTGACCTGGGGTGGGGAGCCAACCCGCAACCCAGGTACATGCCCTTAACTGGGAATCGAACCTGTGCCCCTTTATTGTGCCATCTAATGCTCTACCCACTGAGAAACACAGGGCAGGGCCATAAGGTCATATATATATATATATATATAGTTTATTGATTTCAGAGAGGAAGGGAGAGGGAGGATAGATAGAAACATCAATGAGAAGAGAATAATTGATTGGCTGCCTCCTGCACAGGGAGATCGAGCCTGCAACCCGGGCATGTGTCCTTGACCGGACTCGAACCTGGGACCCTTCAGTCCGCAGACTGATGCTCCATCCACTGAGCCAAACCAGCTAGGGCAGGTCATATTCTTGATAATAAATATTTAAAGATCTTGAGAAAAATTTGTGGTAAGGAACTTAAAAAATGAACTTGACCTTTAGCAAGTTACTGTACCTTTGTTAATTTTAGTGTTCTAGTTGTAAAAATGGATTAATACCTCCTGTGTAGTCAATACTTTAAAAATTCTACTCTAAAATAATATATGAGTTGATCAACCTTGGTGGACTTATTACATTTTGTGCAAGCGGTGGCTCAGGCGCAGGCTGCGAGTGCGAGCAGGACTGGCGCTGGCAGCAGGTATGAGCGCCGTGCAGGAGCATGGCACGTGGGAGCAAAGAATTTTCAGTAACCACCAGAGACTCACCCCGATAACAGCGACCAGTGCCCTGCCTTGGTCTGGCGCCCCCGCTCACCTGCTCCACTATCCAGCCATGGTCAATGCCTGCTATGTTCTGCACATGCCCCCTGGTGGTCTGTGCATGTCATAGCTACCGATTGTTCCACTGTTCTATTTGCATGTTAGCCTTTTATTATATAGGATTCTTATCATTTGGACTATGATTTTAAAACATCTTCTTTCATATATGTATAATAATGTTTATATTTACATAGTACTTACAAAGAAGTACTATTAGATTGTTGAAGCAGATAATTATACCCATTTTATAGAAAGTGTCCTGAATTGTCTTAGTCTGCTCAGGCCACTGTAACAAAATACTGCAGACTATATGGCTTAAACAACAAACATTTATTTTCTCATAGTTCTGGAGGCCAGAAGTCCATGATCAAAGGGTGCTAGTGAGAGTTCTTTTTCTAGCTTGCAGATGGCTGATGGCTGCTTTCCTGCTGTGTTCCCAAATGGCCTTTTTCTGTGCATGTGAGGAGAGGGAAAGATCATTGGCATCTCTTTCACTTTTATAAGGATACCAGTTCTATCCACCTTTATGATCTCATTTAACCTTAATTCCCTCCTAAAGACTTTCTTTCCAAATACAGTCACATTGTGGGTTAGGACTTACATGAATTTTGGTGGTACACAATTCAGTCCATAGCATGAATCAGAGTTATTTACATTTTACTTCTCTGGCTGGTGTGGCTTGCTTAGTTGTAGCATCGTTCTGTACACCAAAAGGTAGTGGGTTCGATTCCGTCAGGGCACATACCCAGGTTTAGGATTGCATCCCCTGTTGCGGCATGTGTTGGAGGCAACCAGTCGATGTTTCTCTCTCTCTCCTTTCCTCTCTCTAAATAATAATAATAATAATATTACATTTTTCTCACAGATAGTGTTGTAGAAGGATCCAATACAGATTCTATTATTAATTTATTTTGACCTTGAACAAATCTAGAGATTTATGATGTTGGACTAAATGTTTGCAATACCTTCTACTTTGTAAATGTATGTAATTATAAGTACTGAAAATTTGTGTATATATGAAATATTGTGTCTAGGCATTGTGGGGGATACTAAATTTGTTCTTTTTCTTCAAGGCACCTATAATCTAGATAGGAAGATAAGGAATAGTCAGGAAACTTTTTTTTTTTACCTTCTAATTACACTGAATGATACAATAAATTCTAAAGAAGTTTAGAGAAGGGAGAAAAAAATCATTTTGGCGTGTCTTTGGATGAAAATTTCTAGAAAGAAAAAATGAATGAAGATCAGAGCTCTGTGGATTAGACTTTTGGGAAAACTTACAGGTAGTGGGTAAAAAGCAAGAGAAGTAACAGGAGAGGCACAATCAACATGTAAGCGGTAAACATGGATAATGAAGGTAGAGAAGGATTTTGAGAGGCAGGGCTTCTCACCTGCATTGAATATTATTTGTAGATCAAGGAAAATGAAAACTGAGAAAGATTATTTATTTGGATAAGTAGGGGAGTCCTTGATGATGCAGAGTATTTTTATATAGTGTTGTGCATAGAAGTCCAATTTAGTCAGCATTAAGGAGAGGGACTGGTAATGTTAATGGGTATGAGCCGCTCTTAAGGATTTCCAGTGGTTCTCAACCTTCTGGCCCTTTAAATACAGTTCCTCATGTTGTGACCCAACCATAAAATTATTTTCGTTGCTACTGTTATGAATCGTAATGTAAATATCTGATATGCAGGATGGTCTTAGGCGACCCCTGTGAAAGGGTCGTTCGACTGCCAAAGGGGTCTCGACCCACAGGTTGAAAACCGCTGATTTAGGCAATGAAAATAGTCTGAGGAGGCAGCAGAGTCAACTGCAGGTTGTGCCACCCTCCCCCACCCTCAAGAAGTTAGTGGAATACAGAGGAACCTGTGGAACATTAGAGTCAAGTTTTTCAAGTTTCAAGAGTAAATATTAAAAATGAAAAGTGTTAGGAAATTTTACTTGTGGACTGTTTCTATAATATACTCTTCCTTTTTTCTCTCAGCTTTGACATCTTTATATAAAAGCATGATATTTTACTTACATATATTTTTAAAAAATCATTCTGTAGAGTGTCCCTAGTTGTAACAGAAACTGTCGATGCAGGTTTATTTGGAGAAGGAATTGTGGAGAGTTTGATTCATGCATGGGAGCATTTACTTTTGCAGCCAAAGGTAAGCAGCATGAAATTAGGTAAATTTGATATAGAATTCATTATTTTAACAGATATTTATTGAGCCCCTATCACAAAGAAATCTATAAAAAATACACCCCACAAACACTTACTAACATAATGCAGTGTATACTTGTGTGCCCAAATGGGGTATACAGGCAAAAAGGAATTCATAGGAATTGAGATTGTATTGTGAAGGGACTGACTGACTATTGAATTCTTGAGTGAGATTGAGAAAGGAAGAACTTGCAGTCTCACAGCCCTCACTGCTTGAAATTAAGGCAAATTATCGAGAGTTTAGAAATAACTGCCTTGTTATAGTTTGACCCACGCGACTAATTAACTTTTGTAATTACCGAATTATATTTTGCATTAAAATCCTTTACAGTGGCCTACAAATTGTAGATTTGGTTTATATAATACATATTATGAACGAAATGATTTTAACATGTAATAAGAATTCACTACTTACAGAAAGTGGTTTGGATTTAAAATAACTAATTAAAGGTTTAAAAGAAGAGCAGTTTGTTTTTCAAGTAGGTAATGGTGATTTTGGCTTCTCAAGTCAATATTCAGTAGTTTTTTGCCGTATGCATACTCATAACCTTATAACTCCCCCTCCCTCCTTCCCTTCCTGTTTGTATTGTTAAAAAAAATGTATATATAATATATATAAGTACATACGTAGAGCAATGAAAATAAAATAAACTTTGAAGAAAAAAAACATAACCTGCTTATTCTTACCTATTGTTCTTTAGTTTTCTATTAATTTTTAGATGTTGTCATTATATATTTTTGCATAAATGTAACTGAATCTGATGTTTATTGTTCTATTTTTAGACCAAAGGTGAAAATGGTAACTGTGGAAAGTATGGGAAAGTTATACCAGCAAGTGCTGTTATATTTGGCATGGCAGTAGAATGTGCAGAGATAAGAAGACATCATAGGTAAGTGATTATTGAAATAGCAATTACTTAAAAAATTATAATTTAAAGGATTGACTATACTTTAAAGGTTAATGAATATTTATTTGAAAGAGAATTTGTAGTTTTCTGACCTTTAAATTCATGATGTTTATTCAGATCTTAATTTTCTTTTTGAATTTTTTTGAAACTTAGGATTCTAGGATTAAAACCAGCTTCAATTTCCTAGTGGAAAATTAATTTTGATACAACTTATATCCTTTTTCTATGTGATAGATTCACATAGGAAAATATTAAGTTCACTGATTTTAGATGAAAGTAAAGTAAAAATTTCCAACATGAAAATAATTTACTTTATTTCTCTCATTCGTTCTTAATAACTTTATTAATAGTAAATGTTTTGTGATTGAGGTGAATGAAATTTAAGGATCTTTCTACCCATGAGATGCTAAGATTTACTTATCAACTATGATATAAAGGTTTTTTTAGTTAAAGAAGTTTCTTGTTTACATGTTCTTGAGCATCGTGAATGTTTTATTTTGCTAAAATGTTGATTTGTATTTTCTGAGGACTTTGTAAGGAGGCCCCCCTTCCAATTACTTATTAGTAGTAAATGTAACATACAAATATTTTAGGAAATACTGATGGGTAAAAGAATAATCATCCTGCCCTTGGCCCATGTGACTCAGTTGGTTGGGTGTCATCCTGTGCACCTAAAGGTTGCCAGTTCAATTTCTGGTCAGGGCACATGCCTGGGTTGGGGCTCAATCCCTGGAGAGGGTGTGCAGGAAGCAGCCAATTGATGTTTCTCACAGTGATGTTTCTCTCTCTTCCTTCCTCTCCATTCCCCTTGCTCTAAAAATCAGTTGGAAAAAAATCCTAAAGAAAAAAATCATCCAGATAACTGCTGTCCATCTTTATTATATATTCTTCCTTATACTTTTCTATGCATATTACAGGTGATATGTAAAAAATATGTAGTGATTGGTAGGGCACAGTGCACTGACCACATAGATAGTGGCCTTAATCAGAACATTGGCTGAATTAGAGTATACTGGTTGAATGTTAGCTCTGTGTAAGTAAATGTGTGTGTGTGTGTAAATTATATTTTGTTTTCAAAGTATCAGTAAATATATTTGCTTTTTCTTTGTGTATTGTCCATTTGGTTATGCTCTTTTGTGAAGTGTCTAAGTCTTTTGTCAATTTCAGTTTTTCTTTTATTAATTTGTAGGAATTTAAAAATATATTTTGGATAGGAGCCCTTCGTTGAATAGATGTATTACAAATTTTTCCTACTTAATGGCTTGACTATTTCCTATCTTACTGGGTACCTTTTTTTTTTTAATCGTCACCCGAGGATATTTTTTTCATTGATATTTTAGAGGGAATGGATGGGGAGGGGAGGGGGAGAGAGAGAGAAACATTGATGTGAGAGAGACACATCTATCGGTTGCCTCCTGCATGCGTCCCCTGACAGTGGTCAGGTATCGAACCTGCAACAAGGTATGTGCTCTTGACCCGGAATTGAACCCATGACCCTTCAGTCCATAGGCCAACACTCTAACCACTGAGAAGCTAGGGTTGGGTATCATTTGATGGGCAGAAGTTCTTAATTGTAATGAGACCTATTATCTGTTTTCCTTTATAGTTAGTGATTATGTATATAATTATGTTTAGGAAAACTTTGTCTCTGAAGTTTTATTTTATTTTTATGTTTATTTTTGATGGATCCAATACTAGATGATGCTACTTGATTCTAAAAAAGAACCTCATCTTTTTTTCCCCTCTCTTATCTCCTCTTTCACCAGGGTGGGCATTAAGGACATTGCTGGGATCTGTTTGCCAACAAATGTGAAATTTCAGAGTCCAACTTATTCTTCTGTAGATACCGAAGAAACAGTTGAACCTTATACGACTGAAAAGATGAGTCGAATTCCTGGTGGATATTTGGCTTTGACAGAGTGCTTTGAAATTATGACAGTAGATTTCAATAATATTCAGGTAATAAAAAAAAGTTCAATTACTGTTTTTGAGCATTAAACTTTATCTGTTGTTTAAAATAATTAATACATAGGACAGTCTTATTTTAGTTTCCATGGGATTCCATTTAAAGAAAATGATTAAACGGTAACCAGAATTCCCTCCTGAAATTATTCACTTTAAAAAAAAGAGAAAAGAAATCCCTAACATTGTTGGGAATGTCTAATGTGCCAGGTGTTTTCACATGTGTTCTTAGGTCGCTCAGGCAAGAATCTTGTAATATGGTTGTACTTATCTGTGTGCTATACAGATGAAAGAACTGTTGCTTACATTAACGTTCCCCAAATTACGCAGCATGTGAATGTAGGGGCAGGAGTTCTATCCTAGATGTTTCTGATTTTTCTTAGTGTTTTGCTGCCATTTCAAATTAACAGTTGACTCCTCCAAATGAATAGTAATCCACATCTCTGGATTGTATGATTTTTAGGGTGACTAGCCATCTCGGTTTGCCCAGGAGTAAGAGGTCCCTGAGATATGGGACTTTTACTTTTAAAACTGGGATAGTCTTGTGTAAACCAGGACAAGTTGATCACCCCAGAGTCTCTTTGTGTGTGTTGCTGAGTGGTGGAAGGAAGTGAATATACAAAGAAAGTGTCCAAAGGAATCGAGAAAAGTAACAAAATCCTTCTGAAGCTCTTTAATTAAGGTTAAATGTTCAAGTATATACATTTCTTTAGATGAAACCTGTCTGGGGACAGAAGACTTTGTGAGGGTCATTTTAGCCTAAGATTTTTATAATTTAATAAAAGCTTTCTCCTATTGTTACCAGCTTTTTCTTGAGGTGATCTAGAGCTAAATGAACATTTTGGGATTGCTTACTAAGGCTGAGCTTCAAGAACATTTTTTTCCTGATATCACATAGAGAACAAGGTGATTACAGCTGCTAAGTACCCCGAAGCTATCCTTTTTTTAGTTCAAGCTTTTCTTATTTTAATTTTTCTTTGACGCAATAAAAAATACATCTTATTAAGTCTTTAATTTTGAAAGTAATATCTGCCTGTTTAATACTTTCAAATAATACAAAAGAATAGAAAGGAAAAAGAAAAAGTGTCTTTTAAAAGAAAAATCTGAAGTCCTTCTTTTCCCAGGTTACTGGTTTCAAATGCATCTTTTCAGACTTGCTTTTCTATTCTACACACACACACACACACACACTCTCTCTCTCTCTCTCACACACTTTTTAAAAAACAAAACAATCTCTATTGCTTTGCCACTCACTGCCTTCATTCGGCAATAAGGGAGGGGCAAAAGTAGGTTTGTAGTTCTTCGTATGGAAAGTAATAATAATAAGTAATAATATCAGAATGAACTCAGTGTTTCATGTACTCATACCTGTAAACCTACTTTGCCCCACCCTGTTTAGCATGGACTTCTTTCTATGTCAGTAATATGTATCTGCTTCCCTGTATTTAATAGCTGCATGTATTCCACTGTGATACATCAGAGCTGCCCATCAGTGTGCCCTAAGTGGTTTCAGGAGTGCCAAGATATCAATTCCCCAGGGCCTATGGCTGGACTGAGTACTTGGAGAAATGGAAAGTGATACGATATTGGGATATGCAAATATTAAGTGTATAAAATCCTTTTATATTTTTGTAGGAATTAAAAAGTCTTGCAACTAGAAAACCTGATAAAATTGGTGTTCCTGTTATTAAAGAAGGCATCCTAGATGCCATTGTGGTTTGGTTTGTACTCCAGCTTGATGATGAACATAGTTTGTGCACAAGTCCTAGTGAGGAATCATGTTGGGAACAAGCTGTCTACCCTGTACATGACCTTGCAGGTATTACCTTGTCTAATTTTTTTTTCTGTTCGTTTTCTTACACTTGTTGTTTTAATCCTCTAAGCATTTGAGGCATTGTCAAAAAAATCACTTTGAAGTTTCTAGTCAAGGGAGACTGATGACAGCTCTGAGAATTTTCTTTTTCTATTTTAAAAGTAGCTTTAAATAATATATATGTAGGTTGATAAGAGAAACTAAAACACAACTCTCCTGCATACTATTAAAAAATATCTGTCATTGCCCTACCTGGTTTAGCTCAATGGATAGAGCATCAGTCTGCGGATTGAAGGATCCCGGGTTTGATTCCGGTCACGGGCACATGCCCGGGTTGCTCGATCCCCAGTAGGGGGTGTGCAGGAGGTAGCCTGTCAATGATTCTTTCTCATGTTTGATATTTCTCTCTCTCTCTCCTTCACTCTTCCTCTCTGAAATCAATAAAATATGTATTTTTAAAAAAATCTATCATTAAATCATTTCTCCAGCAGTAGATAAGAGCAATGCTAGCCCATTTTTAATAAAACAGAAAAGTACTACTTTTTTTAAAAAATATATTTTTATTGATTTTTTACAGAGAGGAAGTCAGAAACATCGATGAGAGAGAAACATCGATCAGCTGCCTTCTGCATGCCCCCTACTGGGGATGTGCCCGCAACCAAGGTACATGCCCTTGACCGGAATCGAACCTGGGACCCGTCGGTCCGTAGGCCGTAGACCGATGTTCTATCCACGGAGCCAAACTGGTCAGGGCAAAAAGTATTACTTTTAATGCAGGAGTTCTTACCGCTTACAGAACCTGATGGCATCTGTGGAGCCCCCTGTCCTAGAAAGGCACACACTCATATAAGTACACAAGTTTGCAGTTTTAGAGAGTTCATGAATCCATGGACTTCTCTAAGGAAATTCTATATTAAAGATATTTTTTGTATAGAAAATTTTTTGGACCAGCAATTTGATGGGTTTCAGTATATTTCACAGCAATTGTGCATAGAAAAATTTTACTTTTTAAAGTGGCTACTTGTTTCTCCTAATCAAGGATCTGATTTGGCACAGTCATTAAGTCATGAAGTCAGTGCAGGGTTGTGGCTAGTATGGTGTTTTTAGACTCAGTTGTGTAGATTTGGATTCAGGTCTCGGCTCTGCTACTTTCTGACTCCTTGGCTGTCCTTGCTGGTTATTTTTCAGAGCTTCTGTTAAGAGATGTGTAAAAATGGGATGCTGCTGCCTCCCTTGCAGGATTGTAGTAGGGATTAATAGAGATGATGGATGTAAAATGCTTACCATAGTGATTGGCACTTATAAGTGATATTTTCTATTGGTGTTTATTTACTTTAAGCCTCTTACAGTAACTTAGACAGATGGTCTTTTTGTTTTTAATCTTTCTTGGTAAAGGACGTTTTAAATGTTTAAACACAAGAATAATAATTTGTATTTTCAACTGGCTTTAGTGCTGATAAGAGATTGCAATTGTACATTCACATTTTAAAGTTTTATTAAGTGTGAAAGCTAATGGAAAAGAGCATGACAGTTTATTGTAGGACTTATTCTTTTCTTATATTTTCAAATATGCCAGATAGTTGAGAGATATTACTGATATGGTTCCAGTGAATACTGCTTTTGTTCTTTAAAAAAAAATATATTTTATTGATTTTTTACAGAGAGGAAGGGAGAGGGATAGAGAGTTAGAAACATCGATAAGAGAGAAACATCGATCAGTTGCCTCCTGCACACTCCAACTGGGTATATGCCCGCAACCAAGGTACATGCCCTTGACTGGAATCGAACCTGGGACCCTTGAGTTTGCAGGCTGACGCTCTAGCCACTGAGCCAAACTGATTAGGGCTGCTTTTGTTCCTTTAGAAATTACTTTTAAAGAAAAGAATGATGGCCCTTTAAGCTAACATAAGGTTTCATATTAATCCCTTAATTTCATCTCTCTTTGTTATTGTCAGCTTCATTGCCAAAGAAAATTGAGAGTTCCCTGTAGCCCTTCCCACCTCCAGTTTGGGGACACAAAGGATATCTAATGATTGTAGGGAAAGCACTAAATACTGATAGTTAAGGTCCAATAATGTAACTCTTGAATCTCTGTATTAGACTGAGTTAATTGAATCTTTAACTTCAGTATTTCCCTTTGTAAAGCTGAAGAGATTTTCCTATTTCTTTTTTTTGTATGTGTTGTAGGAAATTAATAGATTGATTCACTTAAATCTAATAAATTAATATATATAATCCTCCCTGTAGTGATTTAAAAAATGGGGAGGGTTGGTGGAATGGGAGGACAGACATGTTTATGTGATCATAAGGCTTATAAACACTCGTATTCATCAATTATAATTATTTTCTTTCTTTCTTATGAAGACTACTGGATAAAGCCTGGGGACCATGTAATGATGGAAGTGTCTTGTCAGGATTGCTACCTAAGGATCCAGAGTATCAGTGTCTTCAGTTCGGAACATGAAATGGATGTTGGACACAGTTCTACCAAGAATAAAGACTTGCTCTCTTTAGGAAATGAGGCTGACCTCTGTAGTGCCCTGGCTAACCTTCAGACCAGTAAACCAGATGCTGTGGAGCAGACATGTGTACTGGAATCCACAGAAATTGCTTTGCTTAATAACATTCCATATCATGAAGCCTTTAAAATGGCAATGAGGAAAGTGCTGTCTTCACTGACCCCAGAGAAGCTGTGCCAGGCCGTGGATGCCCACTGCCAGGACAGTGAGATGAGCTGTGGAAGTGGACAGAATGATTCTGAACAGAGTGCCTCGGAGCCTTTCTATGTGCTAGATGTGTCTGAAGGCTTCTCTGTTCTGCCTATAATCGCGGGCACACTGGGGCAGGTTAAACCTTACAGTTCTGTGGAGAAAGACCAGCATCGCATCACTCTGGACCTCATATCTGAAGCCAATCACTTTCCTAAGGAAACACTTGAGTTTTGGTTGAGACATGTGGAAGATGAATCTGCTGTGTTGCAAAGGCCCAAATCAGACAAGTTGTGGAGTATAATTATATTGGATGTCATTGAGCCATCTGGGCTCATACAACAGGAAATAATGGAAAAAGCTGCAATATCCAGGTAAAACACAAAATATAACTGTTGGGGTTTTTTTGAACTTAAAATTCATGTGAATTCTTTAAGTTCTTTAATGGTATAACTACAAATGATTCATGATTTTGTATCTTCCTAAAGCATTGCTTTTCAGGACCTGTGATTTCATACCTTTCTCTTTGTGTGCATGTAATTACTGATTTTTCCCTTCAAAGGACCCCTTCCACCATAGATGTGAAGAGTGAACCTGCTTTGGGATTGGACTGCCTATATAATAGTATAATATGGGAAATAAGTAGAGATCTATAAAAATATTCAGGGTAACTAAGAAAAAATTAAATTTTAGCTTGCTAATTTCATAGAATGGTACCCTCTTGTGGCTATTTGGGGTTAAAATTTTATCGAGTTTAGTAAAGGCATAGATAGGAATTTTGTTAAGGGCTGTATAATTTTTTTTTAAGCTGTATAATTTTGTTACGAGGTCTATAATTTTACCAATTGTGGAAATTCAGTTTTGCTGGAGGTAATTCCAGCAGGTCATAAAGGCAAGAAGTTCATCAAAGGTTGATGGAACTTGAGGCTTCAGCAGGGCTGAATCATATTACCTGCTGCTGGAATAGCTGAAAGCATTTCCCCAAACCTGAAAATCTGCATATATTATTGCCTGCTGCCAGGCAGCTGAGGGCAGTTCCCCCAATCTGATAATCTTACTATTTACCAAACTTTACCTTTGATATATATATCTGCTTTGCTATAGGGAAAAATCCTATCTAATAATAGACAAACATGGTAATTGATTGTACTTTCGCTCTGCCTCCCATTGGCTAATCAGCGTGATATGCAAATTAACTGCCAACAAAGATGGCGGCTAATTTGCATACTGCAGGCAGGGCAGGACAGCGCCATCCCGCCTGCCCTGCCGCCATCTGGGCCTGCTATCTGTGACCTGGGGCGGCGGGTGTCCATGTGCGACCCGACCCAGGGCGGCTGGGCCGTGCAGCAGCGATTGGCCAGCCCGCCCGGCCACCATCCGGGCATCCTGTGTGCGACCCGCCCGGGGCGTCCCGTGTGCGACCCGACCCGGGGTGGCGCCCCAATCCCCGATCGGTCCTGCCGTGTGCGCAACCCTTGGCGATGCCCCAACCCCCGATTGGCCCTGCCGTGTGTGCGACTCGGGGAGGCAGGGCAGGCACCGAGGGATCGGGCTTGCCATCTGCCACCCGGGGAGCGGGCCTAAGCCAGCAGGTGGTTATCTCCCGAGGGGTTCCAGACTGTGATAGGGCACAAGTGGGGCTGAGGGACACCCCCCTCCCTCCTCCCCCGCCAGCGCATAAATTTTTGTGCACCGGGCCTCTAGTGTGTTAATAAAAAGCTAGGAGTCCAGAGACTTGAAGAACTTAGTTACTAAAGCTAAGCCTTGCCTGGCTCCCCCAAAAAATGCCTTTCAAATTTATATTTCAGCCGTAGCCGGTTTGGCTCAGTGGATAGAGCGTCGGCCCACTGAAGGGTCCCAGGTTGGATTCCGGTCAAGGGCATGTACCTTGGTTGCGGGCACATCCCCAGTAGGAGGTGTGCAGGAGGCAGCTGATCGATGTTTCTCTCTCATCGATGTTTCTGACTCTCTATCTCTCTCCCTTTCTCTCTGTAAAATCAATAAAATATATTTTAAAAAAATTTATATTTCATGTCTAGTTTATTAATTTACTCGCAGCCCCTTCTCCAGATTCCTGAACCTTTCTAGATGCTGAGAACGACCCTGGCACAGTTTCTACCTGACTACTTAAAATGCTAAATACTTAATAGGAAAGGAATAACAAATATGAGTAAAGCATTGGGGTCAGGGTAGAGTCCATTTTTAGGGTAATGTGTTGTGGGACTTACTACAATTTAAATGATCATGTCCTCATATTTACTGAGATTATCCTGATTTAGGAGCATGGCTTGTTTCCATTATTCTGGTGCCATTGCATTAAGGAATCATCTCTAACTTTCCTTGCTGATACTGTGCTCATCAGATTACCTGTATATGATTTGGCCTTTAGGGAGAGCTACTACGGAGCAGCCTGCTTGCCTATTGTAAACTTTTCCATCAGCTTTTTATCTAGAAAAGTCCATTAGACTACTTATAATTTGTAGCTCACTAATTCATCTTGATTTAGTTGTTGGTATTGATAAAATGTGGGGCGTCAAGATTTTTTTTTAAACACTTCTCTTTCTCTAGGTGCTTGCTACAATCTGGAGGCAAGATCTTTCCTCAGTATGTGCTGATGTTTGGGTTGCTCGTGGAATCACAGACACTGGTAGAAGAGAATGCTGTTCAAGGAACAGCACGAACTCTTGGATTAAATATAGCACCTTTTATTAACCAGTTCCAGGTAAGTGCCTAGAAGAGAAATTCAACCATGTGGCTGTTATCCACAGTCTACCTTCTCTCTCTCTCATCTTCTATAGTCACTACTGGCCCAGTGCATGAAACTTGTGCACATTAAAAGGGAATTAATTAGAGGAAATATTTTAATAGTGCTATTTGCCCTTTCTCTATAATAGAAGTGTCAGAGATGAGAGAAAATTAGTAAAATGTATATGAAAATCTCCCTCCTGTCAGTCTGGGACGCGCCGCGGGACCCAGAGTCAAGTCCTCGCCCACCTGCATGCGCCTTGAAATGGTGTGAGACCCAGACCCGGCTGGGCCCACCCCTGTCAAGCCCCACAGGGCGAGGGGCGAGGCCTGGTGCTGGGGCGGGGGGGCGCGGCCTCAGGTCCCCTGGCCCAGGCGCGAGGGTGCGACAACCATTTGCATATTAGCTCTTTATTATATAGGATTATGTTTAGCTGGATTAGGATCCTTATCAGTTTCCTAGAGCAAAGGAACTTACTATGGATAAAAATCAACCTAAGGAAGGAAGAATGCCTTCAAGGATGTCCAGGGAGAGGTTGATGTATCTGTGTCTCTAATATTTTATTCAGACAGGATTTCAGAGAGGAGGGGAACAGGAGAGAGAGAGATAGAAACATCAAAGATGAGAGTGAATCATTGATCGGCTGCCTTCTGCACGCCCCCTACTGGGGATTGAGCCTACAACCCTGGTATGTGCCCTGACCTGACCGGAAATCGAACCAGGACCTCCTGGTTCATAGGTTGACAATCACAGAGCCACACCGGCCAGGCAGGAAGGCACTTTTTGTTTCCTTTTTATTTCAAGTGAGGAGGGTAAAGTGATGGGACACTTTATACCAGTTAGTTGTCAATTTTAACTCTATAGTCATGTGCCCCATATGATGTTCAGTCACCTAAGGACCACATATCCAACAGTGGTCCTATAGGATTGTCATGGAGCTCAAAAATTTCTGTTGCTAGTGCCATCATAGCCATGGTAATGTCATAGAGCAACACATTATTCATGTGTTTGTGGTCATGCTGGTGTAAACAAACCTACTGCACTACCAGCCACATGAAAGCATCGCACAATTACAGTAGTGAGCTGTACCATCTAGGTTTGTGTAAGTGCACTCTGTGATATTTGCCTAATGATGAATTTCTCAGAACATATCTCCTGGTTAAGCAGTGCATGACTACTTTCAGAGCTACTGGTAATTGGAACCCAACTCCAGATCAATCTGATGTGTGGCCTGAATGGTCAGATTTCAAAGCCTCCCTAGGTGGTTTTAATTTGTAGCCAAAGTTGAGAATCACTGCCTTAAAGAAATTATTTTATTTTCAAACAAAATCCACTATTAAGTTGTTTGGTTGAATTTGACGTATTTTCTCAAATTCAATAGTTCATGTTATACTATTAGCTTATTCATCTTTCACACGTAAGATATCCTTGGTTTAAAAATTTTGAGCTGTTTGGCTTAAGTAAAAATTTAATCTGTTTCCATCGAAGCAAAGTATCCATAGATAATTGAATCCATGGTTTAAACAAATGATTTAACCTGCCTAAACTGTAAAACTGGAATCATGAAATTCCTTATACCTTAAGATGATCTAAGAATTGAGCTAAATGAAAAAAGCATTGTATTGTACTGAGCCAAGTACAAAGTAATCAGTTGGCCATAAAAAGAATTGAACAAAAGTGAACAATTTGTACTTTGTTTAGGTACCTATTCGTGCATTTTTGGACCTGTCCTCACTGCCTTGTATACCTTTAAGCAAGCCAGTGGAACTCCTAAGACTGGATTTAATGACTCCATATTTGAACACCTCTAACAGAGAAGTAAAGGTAACTTAAAATAATTACTCTTGTCATACACAGAATAATTATCTTAAACTAGGTAACACTTTATGTACATAAAACTGTTTTAGCCACTTTCTTTGAAAATTTAGTTTATTTCTTTACTGAACAATATCCAAAAATGGGCTTGGGTAAATATTAGAGTAAAATAGGTCACTAATTAAATATATTTATGAAATTTGGATCTAAAATTTGACTAACAAGGCAAAGACTTATTCAGGTCTATTTGTTCTGATGAAATTCTCACGATTTCTTAATTTTCCTAGGTACACATTTGTAAATCTGGACAAGTGACCGCCATTCCATTTTGGTATCATATGCACCTTGATGATGAGATTAGGTTAGATACGTCCAGTGAAGTGTCCCACTGGAAACAAGCTGCAGTTGTTTTAGATAATCCCATCCAGGTGGAAATGGGGGAGGAACTCGTGCTCCATGTCCAGCACCACAAAAGCAACGTCAGCATCACAGTGAAGCATTGAAGAGCAGTTTTCTGGTGAAAACCTGTTTACATAGAGCAAATACACAACTTTTCTGGTCTGAATAGTGTGACTGTAATCATAAAGTGGGGGATGTAAAGACTTAATTGCTTGTATTGATCAAATTTTTTAAAAAATTGACCTTAATACATTTAAATACATTTAATAAAATGTATTTAAAAGATACATTATGTAGTAGTATTATTACAAAAATATTTGCTACAGACTTCCTTTCTGAAAAAGACTGTCATTAGTTTTTACATTAGGAAACTTGGTCTTTATTGCTTAGTTTTACTCACTATAGATTAAATTTTACTAAACACTTTTACTTATGTGCTAAAGCTATAAAGGATTTTGAATCATCTTCATTGTCATGTTTTATTTATTTTTTTTATTGATTTCATAGAGGAAAGGAGAGGGAGAGAGATAGAAACAATCATGATTAGAATCATTGATTGGCTGCCTCCTGCACGCCCCCTACTGGTGATTGAGCCTGCAACCCGGGAATGTGCCCTTGGCCAGAATCGAACCTGGAACCCTTTAGTCTGCAGGCCGACACTCTATCCACTGAGCAAAACCAGCCAAGGCTTCATTTTCATGTTTTAGAAAGTAAAGCAAAACTTTTAATATTTAGGTATCTTGGCTTTTTTCCTTAAGTCTTAACTTATAATTGGAAACATCAAAAAGTTGGCTTCCACTGAAGACTGAAGGCTATGGTTACTTGTAAATTATAAGCTTGCTTCTTTTAAATACTGGGTGTACTTCTGAAATAACATCTCCTACTGGGGATGTGCCCGCAACCCAGGTACATGCCCTTGACCGGAATTGAACCTGGGACCTTTCAGTCCACAGGCTGACGCTCTATCCACTGAGCCAAACCGGTTTCGGCCCTTAAGTCTTAACTTATAATTGGAAACATCAAAAAGTTGGCTTCCACTGAAGACTGAAGGCTATGGTTACTTGTAAATTATAAGCTTGCTTCTTTTAAATACTGGGTGTACTTCTGAAATAACTTCTTAGATTTTGTGATTTGGGAATGCAAAAAGAATTTAAACTCTAAGCTAAATGTAATTAAGAGTAAAAGAGGAAAGAAAGGAAATCTTAAGGAGGCAGCATTTTTCCTGGTCTGCTTTGGCAAAGAAAAAATGAAAACGATAAATTCAAGAAAGAATTAAACCTAAACCAGTATTTTTCAAAGTTTTGATTTGGATGCATAGTAAATATATAATTGAACTAATTTTTAAAGACTTGAAATAGATTAATAAGATGATCATGTTGTGTATATACTATGTGCTATTTGTAACTAAGCCTCAAAGAAAATAAGATGTACCTTCTTTTCACATTGCCTATTCTCATTACCTCTAATAATATACTACCTGGCTTTACTTTCAATAGAAATGTTTAGTTTATAGTAGTGGACACAATAAAGGCTTTGTATGTAATTACTGTGAACCAGTATATATGTGAATATGTGTGTGTATAAGTATGTAAAGTCAGGGTTTTGACAAATACTCTTGCTACTTGCAACATACTACTATGGCACTTTCTATATTTCATTTTTGGTATAAAATGTTAAATACGACCCAGAAACTCCATCCTAAGTAATAAGATTCATAGCACCTCCATGTCTTCTGACTGTGGTTTATAGGTTTACATTAGCTGACACCTTCAATAACGCTGAGGAAAAGTAGACTCCTTTTCTACTACAAGTTTCTTACTTATTCTTCCTGTCTTCAATCCAGTTTATTTTCTTCATCTCAAAGTCACAGATAACATTAATCTATTAGCGTTATTGCAAATGATTTTTAGATAGTAGTTGTTTTAAGATTAATAAGATTAGGTCTGAGCTATTTATCCTAATAGGAATATAAGAACTAGGTATCTTTCATTGTAGGCATATAATTTTTAACCCTTAATTTTTCTGGACTTATTTTATGCTATGCCTCTCTAATCAAGACCTTTTTGTTAAAACATTAATGATTTCTGTTTAAAGAATGAGAGACATAAAGTTGCAGAAAATAAATGATAAATTATTATTTATTGAAAGACATCCAGTTGAGAAATATATGGCACATGATTATGATTACGTTCCACTAATTCATATTTCTGAATTTTACTTTCTGCTAATTCCAGAGCATTATTTTCATGCAGCAGTGGTAGGAAGCATTGATTATTATTATTTTTTTATGCCCATCCTCTTGATAAAGCATGTAACATCAAGAACTTTTAGTATAGTCATTTTCTACCATTTGAGTATGCGATACTCTAATGTGAAGAAATCTTAAGAGTCTTAAGTCTAGGATATTTAGACTGGTTATTTGTGACATACAAAATTTAGTTATATAAAACCAGTAGTACCTGGCTTCCACCTATCTTTGTGTTGAAATTTTCCCATCATTTATGGCTTGTCCCAAGCACAAAATCCTGAGCAATGTGATACCAGGTATTGAAGTAACAGTAGTGCAGTTTGTGTTCACACACTGTTCAGGAGACCACGGGTTTATCTGAAGGTTTATCTGAAGGTTCTCTTTCTTCTGTAGTATCATTACATATTTCATCAGATATATCAGCTATAGTAGGGGTAGTCTGGGGAGTCAAAGTACGTCCAAACCCTTGATAGTGACCCACGGGGGAAGGTGGCACAGAAGAGGCAACAGAAATTGCATCTTGTGATGATGATGATAACAAGCTTGTATGTTCATTCTGATCTTGATCCTCGGGGAAAAATTTTTTCCTAGGATGTCCCATGACTGTCCTTCCTTTAAGGTAATATAAAGGTTTCCAAATTAGCCAAAAAGTAAGTATTCGTATTTTACCTTTATAAACTTATATGCTAAAAATAAGCTCCCTTCCCCCCTCCTTATTTGAAGAGCCTTATTGTGGTACTGCTTTAAACAAAGTCTTTTAATCTCTTAGACGGTAAATAGCTACTAAATTGCCCTTACAAAAATTACCTATTTGGATAAATTCAATGACTGGTACTTACCAACATGCCTTACTTGTTCAGAAATATCATCCCTAATGTCTGAAACATCCCACATAGCAAGAAAGGAGTCAAAGCATGAGCCCTCTTCTGCTTCTTGGACATATGGTTTATATGAGAAAGTGTAGTGATGAGCAATAGCAGCCAGGAACATCTCAATACAAATAATAAAGTCCTACAACAAAAAAATCAGTCATTTTTAAGTCTAGTTTTGTAGGTAAAGGGAAAACACTATATCTGCCTTTTAAAAAAACACTTATTCCTTTTCAAAAGTACTTAAGTATCAATAGCTGGGGTTTTCCTAAGTATAATCATTTTCCACTTTCCAAAGTAATTATTTTTCACCTCAAAAAACCCCCACAAAAAACGCCACACAAAACCGCCAAAAATTTAAATCTATTTTGCGTTAACTTAGTCAAGTATTTCTTAGCAAAGTACATAGAATGCTCAACCCATTGCTCAAGAACTAAGAGAAGAAGTGCAGAAAGATAAACTGACTAGGAATAACAAAATCTAGGTTGTATTCCTGGCTCTACTACAAATTAGTAATTAATGACCAATTTCTCTAGGTTCCTCCATTTCACCAGTAAAGTGAGGATAACAGTAGTCCCATAGCCTGCACATTGTCAGGTTTAAGATAAAATGTTTTATATAAACATGCTTAACAAATAGTCAAGTTATACTGAATTTAGAGAGAGCACTACTTACCTGGAGGCCTGTAGCCACAGCTTCTACAGTTCGCCATTCCCATGTGTGCTTTTCAGAAATAACGCCAACTTTTACCAACAAAGCAATAACTACAGCTTGCCTATATGTTAGGAAAAGGTAAATGCCAAATCTATATCAAGCATAAAATGAGCAATTGTTTTAAAAATATGCCATTTTAAAAAGTTAAACCCCAGCACAACCAGTGGACCATCACTACCACCACCACACCCTGCCTTCATAGCATATTCTTGAAGACACTGTGTGTCTATATTAAATATACTTACTTGCTTTACAAATTTACTCTTCTAGTAGAGTTTCATCACATGAATTTGGATTATGTATTCTTGGAACTTCACTACTTGGTTTATGTCTTTTTGTTTTGAAAGTGTGTGAACTTAAGTTAGATTTAAGTTCTTCCTATACATAGATAATAAATGCCTAACACACTGTACAATAGGCACTTAAAATGAAAAGGTAGCTCTGGCTGGTGTGCTCAGTGGTTCGAGTATCAGCCTGCGCATCAAAAATGGTCACAGGCTCATTCCCCAGCTTCGGTCATCCGGGTGCCTGTGGGAGGCAAGCAGTTGATGTGTCTCTCTCACATTGATATTTCTCTCTCCCTCCCTTCCACTCTCTCTAAAAAGCAATGGAAAAAATATCCTCGCGAGGATTAACAAAAAATAAAAATACAATGAAATAAAGGGTAGATACTTAAATGTTATTTATACATGTGTTCATTATTCAAATTATTTTAAAACACATTTGAAACCAGTCTTGTTTGAAGTACTGGAATTAGAGACACTTAGAAGGGGTCTAATTCTAACACAGGGAGTCATACTGAGCATTTCAAACAAATCTCCGATGTGACCCTAGGCTAAATTTCATCAGCTAATAATGAGACAGACACACTTTCATAGTTCTACAGATAAGAATATTCACTCAATGTTGCTTGTAATGGTGAAAAAATTAGGAATAACCTAAATGCCAATAGGAGATTGGTTAAAAAGTTACATCCACACAACAGAATACTGAGCAAAACCAAAAACCTAAACAAAATTATATTTTACTTTACTGGCAAAGAATTATATCCACAATATACTGAACATAATAAATTCTTTAAGTTTTTGTAGTATGGAACTTTCTATGGAGTTTTAATAACACAATGTTAATCATTCTGGGTGGTGGGATTAAGAATTTTTTCTTTTTCCACTTTTATTTGTATGTTGTTAAATTTGATGTGTTTCTGGGCCTCTTATCATCCACCCTATAACTAAATTGGGACCATGTACAATTTTAACTGTTTTTTCTTGTTGTTAATTCTCACCCGAGGATATTTTTTCCATTGATTTTTAGAGAGTGGAAGGGAGGGAGGGAGGGAGGGAGGGGGAGAGAGGACGAGGAAGAAGAGAAACAGAGAAATATCGATATGAGAGAGACACGTTGACTGGTTGCCTCCACATGAGCGCTGACCAGGGTTAAGTATCAAACCTGCAACCAGGTAAGTGCCCTTGACTGGAATCAACCTGTGACCCTTGGTGCTCTGGCTGATGCTCTAAACCAGTGGTTCCCAACCTTTTTTTGGCCATGCCCCACCTAAGCATCTCTAAAATCCTGATGCCCCCCTGTGACATATAATTCTTATTATTCAAAAAGTGAACTCCTATTCACGTGGAAGAAGCCTAAAAGGCCATTAACTTGGTCTAAACAGTCTTCCAAAGAATATAGCATCCATCCAAGAGAAAAATAAAAGAACGAAAGGACAGTTGAAGTACTGAGGAAGAAATCACTAAGAAATTGTTTAAAAAAATCATAATAATATGAAGTGATATGAAAAAATAGCACATAAAGTTTCAAAACATAATAGAGAACTGAAATGCATAACTATGTCACTATATTTATATACTGTATTTGAGGCCCCTTGAACCATAAGAACTGCAAAAAATTCACTGTTAATAACTCATTCTCGAATTGCCCCCCTTAAAATTCAAATTGCCCCCCTGTGGGGCATGTGCCCCATGTTGGGAACCACTGCTCTAACCACTGAACCCACTGGCCAGGATTGCCTTTAAAAATATTTTTATTTTTTCACTTGATTTTTTTCTTTTTTATTTAGGTATCCTTATCCCCCTATTGCCCCCACCCCCCACTCATGCCCTCACCTACTAATGAATATTTTCTCACATTATTAAATATTCTATTTTACTGCAAACTGCAAAGTATTCTCTTATGTGAAAACACCATGTTTATTTTAATGATTTTTTACTTTAATGATTCCTCTAGTGTTGAGACATTTAGGTTGTTTCAAAGTATTTTTTAAAATGTTTATTATTAATTTTTGGAGAGAGGAAGGGAGAGGGATAGAGAGCTAGAAACATCGATAACATCAATGAGAGAGACACATGGATCAGCTGCTTCCTGCACACCCCCTCCACCCCCACTGGGGATGGAGCCCGCAACCTGACATGTACTCTGGTTGGTAATCGAACCAGTGACTTCTTGGTTCCTGGGTTGATGCTCAACCACTGAACCCACACTGGCCGGGCTCAAATTATTTTCTTCTTGTAAATGTCACAGTGGCCATCTGGTTATTTCCTTACGAAAAACCAAGAAGGGCTAAAAGGATGAACTTTTTAAAAGGTAATTAGAGACATTTTAATTCATCTTCTATATTAAAACTATTTTAAAAACCCTCCCTAGTCAACAGTTTTATTGTCCTTAGGAAATGAGAACAATGAAGATAAAGTAACACTTACCAAAAAGAAACAAAAACCACCAGCTTTACACAAAGGAACTTGCCAACAGGCTGGATTGGACTCAGTTCTTCCTTCAGTACTTTATAAAACAGCAGCAGACAGTACATGGCAAACTGGAAACAATCAAGATTAACAATTAAACTTCTTCATTAAGAATAACTAAATAAGGGGTTAGAAATATTAAAGTTATAAAGCTAAGACCTGGTACAGAGTTATATTTCAGGCAAATTTGTCTAGGCTTTATTATGGTATTTTTAGATTAACAAGCTTTTATAGTTTACTGTGGATGAATATATATGATATGAAATTTCTCAGAAGAGATGTAAAACATTTCCCCTGAAAATGGTTTTAATTGTTCACTTATTGGGGCCCAGAAACAATGAACAAATGACGGCCATGCAGAGAAGAAATTAAAACATTATCTGCTTAGTAATGGCTTTTGTACACAAATTATCATTAATTTTATAAGGGTTGAGCCATTCATTATAAGTCACATTAAAAAAAGTACTTTTCAATAAAACTGTAACCATGATATCTGAAAGTAAGGAATCAGGGAAACAATTTTTCTCGAGGGCAGTATGTTAATCTAGCTTTATTTACTTTTATATAATAAATGCTCAAGACTTAACTATTTTAAAAAATTAGTTGTAATGATCTAATGTAGTGTTGCATAGCAATAAACATTTTTCTAAAAATTTACTTTTTCCATTAAAATAAAATGTTCACTTAAGATATTTAGAATATCAAAACAGTAACATATTAAATTGCTCACAGACCCATCATCCAACTAAAATGGTTTTTAACAGGCATCATCAACTAAAAACAAAATTTTGTTGCCTGATTATTTCCCCCCCTTAACCTTACTTTCCATAGGTTTCATAAAAATTATTTTTAATAACTGCCAAATATTTTGGGCCAGTGGAAGGATCAAAGTACATTTCCCCAGTCCCCCCCCCTGGGTTTAGGATTGTTTTCAGCCTTTCACTATTACAAACAAGGGCAGGGTCCCGGATCCGAGAGGGCACAGCCAGGCTGAGGGACACCCCCCCCCCGGGCCCCCCCCCCCCCCCCCCCGTGCACAAATTTTGTGCACCGGGCCTATATATATATATATATATATATATATATATATATATATATATATATATATAATGACAATCAAAGCATAAGTACTTCTGACCATTACTTGAGGATGCATTCCCAGAAATGGAATTACTGGTCCCAAAGAATATAAACATGTGAGAAAACTTTAAATACACAGGCATTTGGTTAAAAAAAATATTTTTTAAATTTTTATTTATTTTTAGAGAGAGAAAATTGACTTGTTTTAAATCTATCCATGCACTTATCAGTTGATGCTTGTATGTGCCCTGACTGGGGATTGAACCTGCAACCTGTATTGGGATGATGCTCTAACCAACGGAGCTACAGAGCCAAGGCCTGGGCATTTTTATTCTAAACCTCTAAAACCACACATGCATGCCACATAATCTAAATTACTATTTTGCTGAAAGTATTAAAAGATTTTAAATAAAGTGTACATTAAGTTGAAAGAATCAGATAGTTAATATTTGAGCATTTCAGTATCTAGAACATAATTTTTTTAAACTTGGCATTCTCAATTTGCCTTTAATTCCAAATATATGAGAGAATCTTACTGAATATGCCTAGATACTTTTTTTTAAGGGAGGGCATTGTGCTTTTATTTATGATATATCCATAAATTGTGCAATAAGGACCCAGAACCAAATGAACAAACACAATAAGCAGGTCAAGATATGTCACCAAATAATTAACAAAGATATAATACCTTTATATATGTATAAAGATATAAATTACAGCTTCTTGAAATTCTTCCTATAAATCTAACTTCAAGATAAAAAAGTAACAATTAAGCTTTATTCCAGAGAAACTTTCCCTAAGAATCTAGAGTATAACCAAGTAAGTCCAAGCATTTGAAAAACTAAAGTTGCCTTCATCATATACACCAAGCATATTGTTTATTATAACCAAGTAAGTCCAAGCATTTGAAAAACTAAAGTTGCCTTCATCATATACACCAAGCAGCTGTCAGTTTATTTAAAAGATCCTATAGATAAAATTAACTAATAAATACAGCATGGACAGCAATACTTAAATTTAGAAGTCAGTTTATTTAAAAGACCCTATAGATAATTACTTGATTTTGGTCATAGAGGTGGTTCAAAAAATAAAAACATTTTTTCTAGAAATGTTATATGATTGTACCTCCAACTTGAAGTAAATCCAAAGTAAGACACAAACATTGATCTGGAAAGGTTAGTTATATATAGATTCAAAAAAATTATGCTGCCTTATTTTCAAAAGCTTGATTGTTCTAAAATGCAGGTCTATAAGTACAACTAATGTTTCACCCAAATTGTCTTGGAGGTAAATTTTTTTTTAAAGAATAGTTTATTGATTTTTAGAGAAGGGAAAAGAGAGAAACATCAATATGAGAGTGTAACGTGGATGAGCTGTCTCCTGCATGCCCCACTGGTGATTGAGCCCACAACCTGGGCATCTGCCCTGTTCAGGAATCGAACTAGCAACCTTTTTGGAGCATGAGATGATGTCCAACCAACTGAGCCACACAGGCCAGGGCCTGGAGGTAAATTTTATGAAGACCCACATCTAAGTATTAACTTATATTATTACCTAGTTTCTAAACTGCAGAAAATAAAGCATACCTTCATAAATAAGTGAATTAGTCTTAACTCTAAGGTAAATATCACTAAAAATTGCTAGCTCAAAGGCAGAATAAAGAATTGAACATTTCTCTCCCTTGTCTTCCCTTTCTTCCTCTGTAACCATGCAGAATGTTAGTTATGACTAGCAGATAAAATATGTAATCTACCTGCTTTAAATTATTTGATGTTTTTAAATTTTTAGGGAATAACTGTTACTAGGTAGCTTAATTTTACCTCAAGTGCTAAGCCTCGACAGAATTATTTAAAAATATGATTTCTACCTTGGAATATAGTGTTCATATTCTAACTTAACTACTGAGAAAATAAAAGCATGCAATGAATCTAAAGTAGCATACTTTAACTTCATGTAATAGATGTTTCTGTAAAGCTATGTGAACTAGTATTTAAAAAAGAAAGTATTTTTTAAATGATTTCTGGAAAGCTCTAGAGAGAATGTTAGAAGAATTCTGTGGCAAATCTTTGCCTATAAATGGTCACCTTATTTCATATAGTCGGGTTTCTATATACTGTGTTTTTTAAATAAGACTACACCAGTGTTATAAACAAGTAAATTAATGTTCTTTATATGTTTTTCTACTCAGTTGTTCCACATAAGAGCATGAGGATTTGGAAAAAAATAAACGATAATAGAAGCTCTATGTACTTACAAAGCAATGATGGTGGTGAATGGTCTGACAACTGTATACTGCAAAACACCCAGTTTGCACCTAAACAGCAAGACTCTGCCAAAAAAAAAGAACTTAGCATTTTCAACTACTCATTTAAATAGTACCAGATTTTCTGCAAAGTTCCCAAATTAAAGTCACTTTGACAAATGATGCCATATTTATATTTAATTCTTTTAACTTAGTCATTCTAAATGGCGACTGGGGAAGAATGTGGGTGGCAGCAAACAAATTATTTAAATACTATTTTTAAAATTATTTGACAACTACATCTTCTGCAGGACCCCCTTCCTGTGTATAGTGTCAAATTAGTGAATAGTGCTGCACAGATCAAAAGAAAAAAAGTGGGTCCCTGTGTGTTTCTGGAAGGAAAACTGACTAACAAATGAATTGTGTGTGTGCATGCGTATGTGAAAGCATGCACACACGCAAGTTAGGAAGTATCATTTACATTTTAGGATTCAGTTTCAAGTTTGGTAGTTAAGTGGCATTCCAGAGACTATCACTGACTAGATACTCTGAAAGGACAAAATAAAAATCCTGTATAAACAACAGTTTTTATTCTATTGCTGGGCTCACTCAATATAGAGGAAATTTCACAAGCAGTAACAAACAAAAACAAAAAAGTCCCAAAACACAACTACCAAAAAAAGGCTCTCCACCTGAGAGCCTTGTGTAAGTCTTAAAAGACCAAGCAGATCTGAGAACAAATGCTTATTTAGCACTCCTATCAGGAAAACTGGTTCTCACTGTCATGTATTATGAATCCCCTAACTTAAGAATTACATCTAGGATGAGAATATTGTGAGTCTGGTATGCAGACCTTCAGATGCTGTGTTACTAGGTCTGAATAATTATTGGGGTTCTGTGTGCTGAGGTGGTTCACTCCCACGTACAAGTAAGCGTGCTCCCTGTGGTGGTGTGTCTAGGAATTGAACTTGGGCTGTTGCAAGATCTCTTGATGAGCATCCTTTGGCTGCACGTGGTGTGCTTCCTGTCCCGTAAGCTTTACAAAGCTTAAGTTGGAGCTGGTTAAACCTATAGTATTCTATGAGCTGATTGCACACCGAACCTGAGACCATTAAGGGTGACTACACAGATGGATTAAATAGCCAATTAGATACCACTGAAAGCTGTGGAGAATTAAAGAACTAGGAGATTTATCTGAAAGAATTGCTGAGACAGACAATGTGAATGACAGTTACAAAGAACGAAATAGAATCAATTGTAACATATAATCAGAGTTACAAAAGACAGTAGAGGAAAGGCAAAATCAGAAGAGATTACGGCTTAGAACTTTTCAGAACTGATGAAAAACATGAATCTACATGATTGAGGCACACTGTAAATTAAGCAGGACTGAAAACAAAACCAAAAAAACCTAGATACTTCATAAACTGCAAAATATCAAAGACAGATAAGGTCTTAAATGCAGTTGGGAGACAGGTCACCTATAATGAAAAGACAATTAGTTTGACAGTAGAGGGTTAACAGTAAAAACCGAAGCCAGAATTAGGTGGAATAAACTCTTCAAAATGCTCGGAGAAAATTCCTGTCAACGTTAAGAACTAAATCCAGCAAAATTATCTTTCAAGAATTACATCCAGCAAAACTATCTTTCAAGAATGAGGGCAAAATAAAGATACTTTGGATAAGTATAAAACTAAAGGAATTCTTAAAATACTTTTAAGGAAGTGATTCTAGAGACAGATGAACTGAGATGCAAGGAATGAATGTAGAACTTAAAGTAAAATGTATAGTTTTAAATGCATGTTAAAGGAAGAAAGGCTGTAAATTAAAAAGCTAAGGCTCTAATATGTTAGGAAAAGAACAAAGTAAACCAAAAGAAATGAAAAAGGAAAAAAACAGAGCAGAAATAATGGAATAGAAAACAAATACATTCTAGAGAGACTCAAAACAAAACAAAACAAAAAATCAGTCCTTGAGACAAGTAGGGAAACTTCTGGCAAGATGTTTCAAGAAAAAGATAAAGATACTAATAACATTAGAAATGGAAAAGGAGTCATCACAATAAATCCAAGAGAGATGAAGTTATAAACTAATGTAGCCCATATATTTTAAAACTTTATTCTGCCCAATTCCTAAAAAGTATAACACACACACACACACACACACACACACACACACACACACACACACACGATTCCAGAAACAATAGGAAGCCTGACTAGTTCTATAATGTCTTCCCACAATGAAAAGTCCAGGCCTAATCTTTCAAGGTATAGTTCACAATCTCTTCTTGTAACAGACAAATAAAAGGCAGTAATTCTTATTCAGGCAGTATAACCTGGATATCAAAACCAAACAGGGAAGGTATAAGAAAGGAAACTAGTAGTCCAATTTTACTTATGTAAAAATTCTAAACAAAATATTAGCAAACCAAATCTTGTAGAAAAACAGATGATACATCATAACCACTTTAAATTTGTCCTTGAAAGCAAGGTTTTGATTTTAGAAAATTCACTACATTAATAGGTTAAAGGTGAAAAACCAAGATCATTTCACTAGATATAGAAAAAGCGTATGATTTTGTCATTAACTAGCTATATCATCTTGAGTAAATTAATTTCTGCAGACCCTGGTTTCCAATTGTAAAAGGGTGTTAATGAAATGATTTTTAAGGTTTACACCCACAATATTTTAAGTTTTCTATTTATAATGAATAATGTAAAAGAAACTAACTTATGTGTGGATTATAAAAATGTGTTGTTTTAGTCTTCAAACTTGACTATGAACTACTCAAGGTTAGGGACTCAGATTTTTTTGTCCTGCTCATAGTACTTAACACAGCTTTGCAGAGAACTGGCAGCTTAAATAAAACCAAAACATAAAAGAAATAAAACAAAGCATACTTACTCTCCCATAGTCCATGGTGGACAGCAACATAAAGGAGGGAAATGTTTCTGTTGATCTTTGGCTTCAAGGATTAATACCAGATTCGGATACCGGTTAGTTAAATAATTGGTAAGGAATCCCATAAAGTTGTAAATGACATAAGCTTCATAACATTCTCTGCAGGTATCCACATATATTGCAATGCTGGGATATTTCAAAGCTACCCACTATAAAAAAGCACAGATGTTAACACTTGGAGTGCGGGAAACGAGTTAAGTCGGCTCGCGTGAATTGCGCGTACTCCGCGGGAGCCGTCTTTAACTCGGTTCATATAGATTTGCGGTGGAGTGCGGGAAACGTGTAAACTCGGGCCGATTGTAACTGCGTATTACCAAATATTTGTTTGTAATCCACCCTTTTGGTGGATGGAACAAAACCAAAAGACAGAGCCATCTTATATTTTGGCGGGAAATTCACCCCACACCGGAGTGTTAAAAATAGTCGCGGCTAAGATAAAATGAATCACCACTCCAATTCATGGTATTTTGAACTTGCCACATACCAGACAATCTGTGAGGTGAATTTCTAAAAGCAGTAAACATTTTGGATATTGGTAAATGAAATGTCCATGTTTGGGGGTAAATAATGAATACAACGAAGCTAAATTACATTCACTTGAGTTTTTAAATAAAATCTGAAATGTTTCTTGACATAATCATAGAAAATGCTGTGAAAAACATTTCCTTTATACTGAATAAATTAAAGCAGTCACCTGTAACAAGTGTGGTAGGATCCATTGGGAAGGTTTTTTTGTTGTTGAAATGAAAGATTTAGTAAGTAAAAAGGATGATGATATCAATTTAAACATTGTATTCTTTTAGGGCTAAGAGCTATTAATCTGAAATTTTAAAAGATCAAGCAAAGAAAACAGCTATAGTTTTTTTTTTTTTTTAAATAAGAGAACATTTATTTAGAAAATCATCATAGAGGTAGGAGTGAGTGGTAGAAGAAATGGGCTCAGGAGAGAATGGACCTGGGTGCAGGAGGAAGAAGAGGGGAAGGGGAAAGGCGAGGGGCATGCTCAGGGGAGATCACTAACAGCTATAGATTTTAAAAAATGTTAAAGGTCTGCCTTCTCTATTGTCATACTTTACCTTCTTTATCAACATTGAAAACAAGTGAACCTTTTCACTTTTCTTCTTAATTTGATTCTTAGTGTCAAATACTTTCATTAATTTAAGCATTCTGCAAGTATAGTTAGTATCTTCAAAAAGTCCTTAATGAGATAAAATGAAACATACTTACACTATCTAAACTGTATATGGGTACCATCCAAAGAATCCTATTTGGAGAGCAAAACATAAATTAAAAACATTTTACATTATATTTATGAAGTAAGTCAGTCAATACAACACTAATACAGTAGATTCAAAATATGTTAAGATTTACCTTATTATTGGTTTCTGTAGTTCAGGTTGTGTATAATGCACTAAATGTTGCAATATCCCCCATAGTGATATAGGTACAGTCAACAACAAAAATATTCCAGCAATAAACCAAGCCTTGGTGTGTATTCCAACCTTAAGAAGCAGAAGAACACGCTGGTATAAATTCTCTGATATTAAAAGTAAAGAGCTAAATATTTTTATTTTTTAAATTTCCATTTGATTATTAATGGGGCTTAATATTTTCCAAATGACTAGTAGCCATTTTTTTATTTATTCTTTTTTTTTTTTTAAATATATTTTATTGATTTTTTTACAGAGAGGAAGGGAGAGAGATAGAGCATTTTTCCTCATGGGGCCTTTTGTAATAGTGTTGTGTACATTAACAATGTTAACATCATGTCATTTTCCCTCAGCTGACGTACATGCCCTTGACCGGAATCGAACCCGGGACCTTTCAGTCCGCAGGCTGACGCTCTATCCACTGAGCCAAACCGGTTTTGGCTATTTATTCTTTAATAAGCAGCCTATTCTTACTTTTGTAGAGGGAGGGAGCAGAGTTTTCCTCATGGGATTGAGCATTTTTCCTCATGGGGCCTTTTGTAATAGTGTTGTGTACATTAACAATGTTAACATCATGTCATTTTCCCTCGGCTGACTTGGCCTTTAGAGTTGATTATTGTGTTTGGAGATATACAGAATTTTCAAATTTTCTACACAAACTCAAATCTAAAAATCTTTATATGGTTTATTCCTTTGCTTTTATATCTAGAAAGTTAAAAACCTACCTACATTTTCTGCAAATTCTGTTACACAACATGTTAGTAGAACATTTACTGAATGCTGACTATATCAGATACTTTAACATGCATTAAGTCTTTTAACCCTCCTATTTGATAAATAATGCAACAACTACTGTTCAAGTAAACTGTGTTAATATATGCTATCCCTTTTATACATAACAATATCAACTCAGGATATTACACTTAAAAAAGCTCTAAACTTGTATGCATGCATATAAGCATAACCAATGGATACAGACACCGGGGGATGAGGGCATGAGTGGGGGATGGGGGACAATGGGGCGATAAGGACACGTTTGTAATATCTTAATCAATAAAGGGAAAAAAATAAAACAATAAAAGCTCTAATTTCTCTTTTAGGTCAATATCTGATCAATATTCTATCCTGTAAAAGCTTAATTTCTAAAAATATACTTTGAATTATCTCATCCTAGGTAGAGTTGCAATAAGGCACATACTTTTTGATAAAAAACAAATTTATTTGAACCTCTGTTATATCTGAGGTGCCCTTGAGAATAAATTTTATACTAACTTGGACTCTTGCCTTAAAGAGTGTGAATTCTTTTAATTAAAAAAAAAAAGCAAATGCTAACTTTTTAAAGGAAAAAAGGTAGGCATTTATTTTTGGTACTTGAGGGATTTGAGCAGTTAATTAAAATAGAACTGAAGTCCACAACTTCTAGTTTTACAGTTTTGAACGGTAAAAGGTGGTCAAAGATTAAAGAAGCAGAAAACAAAAGAATACTGACAAATATATTTTTATAACAACAAATTCCTACATTAAACTGTATGGAGAACTTGAAAAGCAAATATGAAAGCCTTGCTGAATGCTGGAGATTACTCAAAGCAGTAAGTGAAAGGCCAACGTGTGGAATTGAAGATTCTGAAAGGAATGTCTGAGCAATCATATTCCAGGGATTTCTGCTTGACTAAATGTCATTTAAAAGTGAGTATTCATTTTAGTGATGACCTAAAGTAATAATATAGATCTTTTCTATTATAAGGTGATCACTAGGAATTTTAATGCCCACAGTTGTCTTGCCACGTAATTTTAATGCCCACAGTTGTCTTTATGATTGCCTTAGTGCCAAAAAGTAGAACTTGGTAGTAGACTTAAGAGAAAAATGATGTGTCTATGACTAATAAAGGCAAAGTGTGCTGTAAGGGAAAAAGTTCTTTTTTAAACGATAAGAAAAGGAGTGACTAGATAACGAGTCATTTCAGTATCATGATGCCAAATTTAAAATATCTCGCATCATGGAGTTAGTACCATTTTTACATCGGCAGTGGTAGTTGAGTTTCATCTGTACACATTAATGCCATTCATTTGAATCACTGGTTTTACAGTTGTTTTGATTTTTGAACTATATGAAAAGCCATATGTATAAATTTAAATTCTTTGATGCATATTTAAGCAATATAATAAAATAAGTCACCTCTAGGTATCTGTAGAAGTTAATATAATTATTACATTGATTTTAATTTAATTTACATTTATCTCTGAATTATGCACACTTGAGACACACTGACATAGGGATACCATTAACATTATTACATTTCTGAGCCATGAGTAGGGTTTCCTGGCTCACAAAACAAGGGGGAGATAAGCAGCAGAGATTTCCCCCCCCCCGCCCCCCCCACTAAGGTAACTTGAAGAAAGTAGAGAGGAAAGAAAAGACCATTAAAGATGAGCATCCAGGAGTGAGATAATTGTCCCTCAGTGGAATGCTTTCACAGCAGAGTACAGAGGAATAGGAGAGCATTTTCCCCAATCCTCCTGAGGGGAGGAGAGAAGCACTAACATAGAGGGTAGCTACTTGGGGCATGAAGACCAGAGGGCAGAGCAAAATGACTGCAGAGGATCGTGACATTTGTGCATTTAATTTACTTCACTTCAATTATACATACTTGGCCAAGTAAGAGAGTGAAAGAAATAGCTTAAATAGTGTAGATGGTCATCTTGCCATTCCAAAAAATGTGTGCGCCCCACCATGGCCATGTGACCAGCTTTAGGAACCTCCTGTTTTCTACAATCTCAGTTCCCATCCACTTCAGTGAGCACTGTGATTCTAGTGTTTAAAAGACATGTGTTTTCATACAAAACTGTCTCTAAATATCAACTACTTTATCTAAGGCTCAGGCAGATGCTACAACTTTGCCTTAGGTGTTCAATTGAGAACCTAATCCCAACTGAGATGCTATTACAGAAGAAAAAGAATTGCTGCCCTAACCGGTTTGGCTCAGTGGATAGAGCGTCAGCTGCGGACTGAAGGGTCCCAGGTTCGATTCCAGCCAAGGGCATGTACCTTGGTTGCGGGCACATCCCCAGTGGGGGGGTGTGCAGGAGGCAGCTGATTGATGCTTCTCTCTTATTGATGTTTCTAACTCTCTATCCCTCTCCCTTCCTCTCTGTAAAAAATCAATAAAATATATTAAAAAAAAAAAAAAAAGAATTGCTGCTCCAATGCAAGAATAGTGATGCTATTTTAAAAACTGTGGTAATTAGGGCTTATTGAGCACCTACTATGTGCTGAGCAGAGTGTTAAGTGTTTTGGATACACAAACTCATTTAGTGAATAATGATGAAGAGAATGATAAGGGTAATTAATATAAGTAGAGCACTTTACCACAATGTCACGTTAGCCACTTGTCTCAGTTTTCATTTCTATAGAATGAAGATAATACCAATGCTTCCAGGATATTAAGAATGTTAAATAAAATTATATCCAAATATTGGGAACATGCTATAGCTAAGTGTTTAGAACCTTAAAAACCAAAACAACAAGGGGAAAGAAAACAACAACCCTGCTCTCCTAATCCCACACTCCTATCTTCTATGCCATTCATTTCTTAGGTCCCCTTGGGAGTCAAAATACTCAAAACAAAAATGAACAAAAACTTGTTTTCCTATCTTGATTCCACTTCTTTACCCCACCACATTCATTTTTCAAACAACTCTCTCTAGTTTCAGCCATTACATTTCCATTGAACCATTATTAGGGTCACTATAAAATGGCAATTTCTATCTTGTGAAGTCAGTGGATGGCTCAACACCACCAGAAACACACCTTTCCTGGCACTGCACTTCCCCTCTGGCTGCTACTCCTTTTTTGTTAGGTTCCCATTCTTCTACTTGACCTCTAACTCTTGGTGCTAGGTCCTTGGCCTTTTCTTCTTCCTTACAATGACATTCATCTTTATGGCTTTAAACACCATCTCTGTTCTGAAAACTCCCTTTAGTGCAATGGCCTTAAGGAGGGTGCATGCCCCTCATGATTGAGCAAGGCTTTCGTGAAAACTCGGGAACTGAGGAAAGTCACAGGGATGGAGTGAGGTTGGTGTCAGGTCATGTTGGGCCTTAATGGCCATAGTTAGGGATATTGACTTTTGATCTGGGACTAGCAGTGACTGGAAAACTTTGAAAAGAGGACACACTTTAATGTTTTAATTCAATACTTTTGCTGGTGTGTTGAGAATAGTCCAGGCAAAACATGATAAGAATTCATCTCAGGGTGTTAGCAGTGGAGACTGCAGATTAAAATTTTCCTTAAAAGCTGGCACTTAAAAAACTAGTTGAAACCAACAACTGAGAAGTCTTAAAATATGTTGCTACTATGCATATCATTAACCATAACAGTATGCCCTATACCATACTCCAAACAAATACTTCAAAGTAAAAAATCCCCATTGGTATTAAGATGTCTTTGGTAAACAAATTATGGAAAAAATCTAAATATCCAACAAATAGGAAATATTTAATGTGGTTGAATAGGATATTAACATTATAAATAACTATATGGACTATGCCAGTATGGGAAAAGAAACAAAAAATAATTTAGTGAACATGCAGAAAACAAATGTATATTAAATACATTTTGTTTACTTATGTAAAAATCATTTCCACAATTAAAGGCCTAAAATTGAAGGTATGAAGAAGTACAAGTTGGGTTGCAGCCTTGATCCCTGGCCCTGGTCAAGTGTGCAGGAGGCAACCAATCGATGTGTCTCTTTCTCTGTCTCTCCCCTTCCCTTCCACTCTCTCGCAAAATCAATGGAAAAATATCCTCGGGTGAGGATTAAAACAATAACAACAACAACAAAAGTATAAGTTAGCAATTACAAAATAGTCATGGGAATATAAGGTACAGCATATGGAATATAGTCAATAATATTGTAATAATTATGTACGGTGTCAGATGGGTGCAAGCTTATTGAGATGATCACTTTATAAGTTATATAAACATCTAACCACTATGCTGTACACCTGAAACTAATATAATACTGAATGTCAACTGCAGTTGAAAAATAAAATTAAAACAAACAAACATGTAAACAAAAGCCCTCAAACAGCCATGGTCTTGTCATAGGTCTTGTAGAATAGGTGTTTCTAACTAAAAGTACTTTCTGGTTATTTTTAACTTAGAATTTAAAGTTCATTATACAATTTCTATAAAGTACATATCTTAGTTAAGTATTTACCTTGGGTTCTTCCAGCTTGTAGTACTTTACTGATGTCATAATAAGAATATGACATCAAAAAATAAACAAGGGACTTTTTGCAAAACCTTTGTTGGTTAAGAGTTAATTTCTAAAGTAAAAACAAACAACAAAGTTAAACCAACTAGAATCTTTTAATTCAGGAAGCTAATTAAATGCTAATAAAAGTCAATACATGGTTTTCAAGGTAGTTTATATGATCAAGAGTCCAACATCTGAACAGATTAGATTTAAGGAATAGAATTCCCTTACTTTCAAGGAATTGATGAATACTTGCAGAACAAAACAGTGCTCTTTTACGCAGCTACCTTACTACATCCTAACTATGTTCTCGACCAGGTCCTGCCTCCACCTGTGTCATGCTTTGAAAAACTATGCACAAGGAAACAGACAGGCTTATATCCTAAAACTGGGCTCATTAACGAGATAAGGTTTTCAGGATATCAAGTCTGGGGCATTCAGGGTAAAAATGGGCAACCTGAGATGGGCAGGAAGGTAGAAGAAAGGGCAGAGCCGAGGGTGCAGTCCCCTTACCTGCAGTTTCTGCAATTCCCACACGCAAAGGGGAACCGCGACCATTATGACCACCAGGTAGATGACCGCCACTAAGGGTCGAATCCATTGTCTCCAGTTCGTCCAGGTACAAGTGCAAGGCATGTCTCCGCATAAATCAGCTCCGAGTAGCAAGGAAAAAGGGCTCGAAGGAGGTTTTGATGGGGAGCCCTGTTCTTTGGCTGTTTTCTCAACTCGCATACTACAGAGAAACTGCTGTTGGGCGCCTTTACCAGCAGCAGGAGCCGCCTCCTCGGCCTGCGCTGTGCTTTCTGCTGCAGCTGCGGCAACGGCGGCCGCTCTGGGTGCTCCCGGGGAGCTGGCCGGGCTGCATTCTTTCCTCCCCGCTCCGCATCTACCCAGTGCCTCCGCGGCGGGAACCCCGGGCGGAGCCGCTGCCCTCACCTGGGGATCGCCCAGAGCTCCGCCTGCACCATGGCCTGGAGGGCTGCGCCGAACCGGACCGGCTTCTAAGGGTCCTGCACACAGCTTGCTTCTGCCTCGTAGCTGCCGGCCCACTCGCTTTTCCCTCGGGCGGCCAAGCTTCCTACCTCCTGGGCTCACAGGGCTCCCTGCGCCCTTTTCTTCGGATAAACAGAAAGGGAGAATCAAACTCTCCAGCCCCACGATTGCCGCACCTGCGCCAAAGGGCCACCCTCCCCAGGCGGAACCCAGGGCCAAACCATGGCTTCAGCCCCAGCGGTCTGAGGTCGGTGATTGGTCGAAAGTACCAAGCTGCGCCCGCCTTATCCGGTTCTCTTTGCACGCTCCGATTGGCCATTTGCTGAGGGGGGCGGGGCTGTAAGGAGGCGTGTCAAGGTCAGAGACTTGGAAGCAGGGAAAGGGGATGGAAGTTGCTAGAATTGACTGAGCTCACTTGAGGAACAGCTACTCCGTCCTTCCGCCGGCTGTATTCCGGCTTTCAGAAAGCCTGGGTAAGAGGCAGTCGTTACCTTAGGCCCGAACCTTCTTCTGCACAAAAGATTTCGGATTCTCGGTGGGAGAGGATGGGGGAGCCCCCTGCAAAAGTCAGAGAGAAAGAATGGGAAACGTCTGCCTCGTTTTCTGTCAGTGGGGTGGGCCGCTCAGGCGTTTCGGGACCCCGCAGAAAGGCCCTTCTAAAGATAGCTTGCTTTTAGAAGCCCTGCAAATACTGAATATCCTTTCTGCATTGGGAACCTGTGTTCAAAGCTCACACCCATTTAAGTTTCAAAAGGTTGACATTCCAAACTGACACATTTTATGTTCTTCGGGCTTTCTCGATTCGTTTAGAAAGGCCTGTAAGAGCCCATTTACCATTTGCTTGCTCACAAACGCGTCCCCTGTTATAACTGTCATTTTCTGAGGGGCAAGCACTGTACTAAGTTCTTTATTTTCTATCAGTTATTCTGCACAAACATTCCAAAAGGTGGGCAGTTTTCCGCGTTACAGATGGGAATACAGATTCGGGTGGCTGGATACTTTGCCTGAGCTCTCCGAGCTAGTGAGTGTTGGAGCTGGGAGTTTAGCATGGGCGGGTCTGAGAGCACCTGCCAGCTGAGAATTTCTGAACAAGAAGCTCTCCTGTAGTGAGTACACCCAACCTAGGGTTCCCACAGGCAGTGAGGGAATGCTAACTTCCCTGGTGTCATTTGTGCTGGCCAACATTTGTTGCTTGGTTCCTGCATCCCTCTTCTAGATCTAACATCTGCATATTACAATCTGGTGTATGGTAATACAAACTGTTTGAGAAATAGGCCTTTTGTTTGTTCTTCCTAAGCTAACCTCTACGAAATGGGAATTGTATTTTTAAAAATTTCCTGATCTTCACATTAAGGCATATTCCCCTGCTAAATTGCAGAAAATATAAGAATAAAGAATAGAAAAGTAACCTTTACTCTATAACTAAGTATAACGACTATTTACTTTTTTGATACACAATATAGTCTTCCTTGCATATACTGCACATGTGGACTGTCTCTGTGCTTTCAGCCACAGTCATTGCCACCTATATTCTTTCTCAGAGGTAAACTTTTTTTGCCAAATTTGTGAAATCTTCCTTGATTCCCCTCCCCCATATCCTATAGCACTCATAAAAAAAATAAATAATATATTATTGATTTCAGAGAGGAAGCGAGAGGGAGGAGAGATAAAAACATCAATGATGAGAGAGAATCATTGATTGGCTGCCTCCAGCATGCCCCACATGCCCTCCACTGGGGGTCAAGCCTGAAACCTGGGCATATGCCCTGACCAGGAATCAACGGTGACCTCCTGGTTGCTAGGAGGACGCTCAACCACTGAGCTACCATAGCTGGGCTATAGTACTCTTTTCTGACCAGTCAAATGTTGTAATTTTTTTACTTATTTATCTGTCTTTTTAGACTGAATTCCTATGAGCAAGCTACAGTTCTTGAACTGTTAGAATAAAGCAAGAGAGGAAAGAGCCAGAATGTCAGATGCACAAGTTGTTCCCATACCCGTTTGTGAACTGGGGTTCATCTATGATGAAGTTTCTGCAGATCAACAGAGAAATGAGAAAAATATATACAGTGAGTTTTTTATTCAGTCAAACTTATTCACTCTTAAGGAGTGTGCTTAATTTGAAATTGTCCATTCCATTTCTTTTCTATGATGAAAATTATACAGTAGTTGTTTTCTAAATGTCCTTACTTTGGAGAATAAAAAGTTGGTAGCTTTATTTGTTCATATTTGTTTGATTATTTCTGAAATTTTTTTTGGCCTATGAAATCCTAAAGTCTAGTAATCACTGAGGTAGGGTATAGCCACTAAATTCAGCAATCACAATGCTTACATGATCCTGATCTATCTGCTCTACTTGTTATAGGTGGTCTCTATTCTTTCTGGATATGACAGCCTAAGCCTGAGGGTGGATCTGAGCTTGATAGTGTTTTGAAAATAAGAAACAGTTGTAACTAGCAGATGGTACTGGGGTCAAAAGCAAGCTATTAGACATTCCTGATGCAATTTATGTAGATAAAATGAAGTTTATATTGATTTGTCATTGTATCACATAAAAATAGGTAGATGGAATTTTGCCATCCATAGAAGATATGTTTCGATTAGTCTGACTTAAAATGAGAAGTTAGTGAAATTCACTTGGAAGGTTCCTGGGAGGTGGGCATTGTTAACCCTTTGGCATGTATCTCCATATCTCTGTATAAGTATGTTTGTGGTGGTTTTAAAATACCCACAAAAAGATAGACTCTTCCCTCAAATCTGTGTGGGCTTCTGACTGATTTGACCAGGAGAATATAGTGAAAGTGATCTGAGCCACTACATGTGACTTAAGAGGCTAGGTCATAAAAGGCCATGAAATTTCACCTTGTCCGTTGGAACTTGCTTTTGGAACTCTCAGCCATCATGTAAGAGGTCTACCTGAGGCTGGTGTGCGGTGAAAAGCCCACAACGTAAGCGAGGCCCCTTGAAGGTACTCTGACAATCACAGCTGACCTCCAGTTTGCCCAGCCCCGGTGCCAGTTATGTGAGTGGAGAAGCAGATTCCAGTTCTCAGGTATTTGAATTACCCTTCAGCCTTTTGAGTCTTCCCAGCTGAGGCCCCAGACTTGTGAGGTGAGCCATTCCTGTTCTGCCTTGTCCTGATTCATGAACCGAAGAATCCATGAACTCAAGAAAGTTAGAAGACAAGACACAAACTGGGAGAGAATATTTGCAAAAGACAAATCTGATGAAGACTGTTATTCAAAATATGCAAAGAACTCTTGCCCTGGCTCAGTTGCTCAGTGGGTTGGAACATTACCCTGTACACCAAAAAGCTTTGGGATTTAATCCCTGGTCAGGGAGTGTACAGGAGGCTACCTTTTGATGTTTTACTCTCACATGGATTTTTTTTCTCTCTCCTTTCCTTGCTCTCTAAAATCAATTGAAAAAACATATCTTCGGGTGAGGATTGAAAAAAGAAAGAAAATGTATATACAAAGAATTCTTAAAACTCAACAATAGTAAGAAGACAAAAACTCAAAAAGAATGGGCCAAAATACCTTAACAGATCTCACCAAGAAGACTTACAAATGTCAAATAAGCATATGAAAAGACGTTCCACATCAAGAATATGCAAATCGAAACAACTAAACATCTATTAGGATGGCCAAAATTCAAAACACTGACACCAAATGCTGATGAGGATGTGGAGCAAAAGGAAATCTCACATATGGCTGGTGGGTATACAAAATGAATGGTACACCCTCTTTGGAAGACAGTTTGGTGGCTTCTTACAAAATAAAACACATTCTTATCATGCGGTCCAGCAGTTGCAGTCCTTACTATTTACCCAAAAGAACTGAAATCTTTTGTTCACATGAAAAGCTATAAACATATTTATAGCAACTTCATTCGTAATTGCCAAAACTTGAAAGCAATGAAGATGTCCTTCTGTAGATCAATGGATTAATAAACAGTGGTACCTTTCAGACAATAGAATATGATTCAGTGCTAAAAAAGAAACGAGCTATCAAGCTATGAAGAGACCAAAAGGGACTTTAAATGCATATTATGAAGTGAAAGAAGCCAATCTGAAAAGGCTATATACTGTATAATTTCAACTATATTCTGGAAAAGGTAATTATGTATGGGGGTACTAGGTATATGGGAATTCTCTATACCTTTCAATTTTGTTGTAAACCTAAAACTGCTCTAAAAAATAAAGTCTTAAAAAAAAGAATCCATGAGCATAATGAAATGATTTTTTTTTACTTCACTGAGTTTAGTTATTTGTTATGCATCTTTTCCAGTGAATAGATAACTGAAACAATGTCTTTTGTCTATTTATAAACTCTCTACTTAATCTGAAAGAGGCTATTGTTTAGAGTGATATTTTTTTTTTTTTTGCCTAAAGCTGAATTTAAGCTTAGATAAGGTGCCTCAGGTTTTGTTTTGTTTTTTTCGTAGATTTGGAGCTAAATTGATAACATGCTGCAGAGCAAGATCTCAAATGCTCCAGGCTTTTCTTTTTATCTTTTTATTTTTTTTTATTGATTATTTTTACAGAGAGGAAGGGAGAGGGATAGAGAGTTAGAAACATCGATGAGAGAGAAACATCGATCAGCGGCCTCCTGCACACCTCCTACTGGGGATGTGCCTGCAACCAAGGTACATGCCCTTGACTGGAATTGAAACTGGGACCTTTCAGTCCGGAGGCCGACGCTCTATCCACTGAGCCAAACTGGTTAGGGCAGGTTTTTCTTTTTAAGGAATATGTTGCCTTCGGAGTCTGAGTTTGTGCTAACCAATCAAAAGAAATATTGAGTGAATTTTAGATTTAATGGTGACAAATGCAGGGAAGAGACATGAGGTCTTTATGCTTGATTTTGTAATGTGTTATTTTCTCTCCTCCTCCAAATGGGAAGGAAATGTTCTACTATACACTAAATGAATGGGGAAGAAAATAAAAATGGTACACACTGTAATATCAAACTTTAAAATCTGAACTTTGAAACTGAGTATTTTTGCCCATTAAGTTTCAGCTTTACCTACATCTTTCAGGCTACATTTAAGCTTCATTGAAAACACCAAGGTTTATTCATCTCTACCATCCTTACACCTTCCTACATTTATAACAGATAAAGGGCTAGATATTTATAGGTACTATCATATCTTTATGTCTGTATGTCTTTACATACATTCAACCTTGTCTTTGTAAAAAATATATTTTTATTGATTTCAGAGAGGAAGCCTCTTTGCTTAAACTGCTAAAATATTTAAATGAACAGGACATTTGCCCTCATCTTCAAAAGTATGTTACTAGAATTACTAGATTAATGACTGTAGGCTCTCTAGTTTCCTCACAAGAAAGGTGATAAAGTATCTTAAGCCACCTGATACTCCTTAGTAGTATATGTTATCCTTCCTCATTCGAGTGAAGAAGACACTGTGAATGGCATAAACAACTTGCATAGTAAATAATAAATTACCTTTTTCTATAAATTATTTCTCACTAGATGAACTTTCCAGTAGCTCTATTCAGTGGGGAACTTTTTTCTGCTGCTTCTTATCTCCATTGATGTTTTATTTTCAGGCTGATTTAAGTGACACTTCTGGAATATCAAGTTACAGGCTAAATGGAATGTAAAAAACCTTAATAACTTTAAATAAAAGATTCAAAACTAGATAATCCAGAAGATTTAGGAGAGAAAGTGTTTCTGGTTAGGAAGAACATTCTGTGCATTAGAAAAAATCTGAGAAAGGGAAAACATTTTTTTTGCTGAGACAAATTCTTTTAGGATTTAAATAGAGGTCAATACGTCATTGGTACATTAGATGCTAGACCAATGATGGCGAACCTTTTGAGCTCGGCGTGCCAGCATTTTGAAAAACCCTAGCTTAACTCTGGTGCCATGTCACATATAGAAATTTTTTGATATTTGCAACCATAGTAAAACAAAGACTTATATTTTTGATATTTATTTTATATATTTAAATGCCATTTAACAAAGACAAATCAACCAAAAAAATGAGTTCGAGTGTCACCTCTGACACGCGTGTCATAGGTTCGCCATCACTGTGCTAGACTATAATGATTCCCTGGTAAGAAGGCTTGACTTACATGAGATAAGAATTCATGGGAGGATTTTATTTTAGTGTGAAAGAATAGTTTTCTTCAAATGTGTGGAGAGCTCTCTGTGGTACTTGAGTTTTACCTCCTTCTTTTCTCAGGCTGTCAGTTGTTCTGTGTAAACCAAGGAGTGCATGTTTTACATGGCTGTATATAGGTAGTATATGAAGGTGGGGTGACAAGTCATTGCTCTCTGGCATTGTGGCATGAGTACACTGTGCATGCATAGTTCTGAATGGAACCTGCCAGGCTTTGTAATCAATGTTTCTATTTATGTACTAGAGGTCTGGTGCACGAAATTCATGCACTCCGGCACGGGGGCCGGGGGGGGGGGGCAGGGGTCACCTCAGCCCAGCCTGCACCCTCTCACAGTTCAGGAGCCCTTGGGGGATGTCTGACTGCTGGCAGTTGGACATCCTTAGTGCTGCTGCAGAGGCGGGAGAGGCTCCCACCACTGCCGCTGTGCTCGCCAGCCATGAGCCTGGCTTCTGGCTGAGTGGTGCTCCCCCTGTGGGAGCGCTCTGACTACCAGGGGGCAGCTCCTGCATTGAGTGTCTGCCCCCTGGTGGTCAGTGCATGTCATAGCGAGCGGTTGAGTGGCCTTAGCATATCATTAGCATATTATGCTTTGATTGGTTGAACAGACAACCGGACACTTAGCATATTAGGCTTTTATTATACAGGCTCTTCTTTACTATGTAGGGGTAGTACTAATCATTTTTTCTCCTGTAATGGAAATCCTATGATTTATGTTTTCCAGTTTTCTCATTTGGGAAAAGAGAAGAAAACAGGAGAGCAGTGTCTTTGTTTTTTCCTTTCCTGCTTACACTCTCCCTTGAACCTTTTCTAAGTCAGAATATAAGAGTCAAGCAATTGTCTTATAACTAGTTTTTTTCATCTTCCCCTGATCTCAGGAACTCCAGCTTTTGTAATCAGTCCCCAGGAAGGAAGACTTAAGTGGACAAAGTACCTTACTTGATGTATTTTCTGTTGCTGCCATAACAAATGACCACAAACTTAGTGGCTTAAATAATGTGTTTTTGTGATCTTAACAGCTCTGGAGGTCAGGAGTCTGACATGGACCTCAAAGAACTAAAACCCAGGAGTTGGCAGGGCAACATTTCTTTCTGAAGGCTCCAGGGAGAATCTCTTTCCTTGCTCATTCGAGTCATTGTCAGTATTCACTTCCTTGAAGTTGTAGGACTATAATCCCTGTCCCTGTTGGCTGTTGGTTGAGGGCTGCCTACAGCTTCTAGAGGACTCCACATTCCTTGCTTCATGGTCTTGTCTTCTTCATCTTCAAAGCCAGCAACAGAGGCCGAAACCGGTGTGGCTCAGTGGATAGAGTGTCAGCCTGCGAACTGAAAGCCAGCAACAGTGATTTAAGTTATGTTCAAGAGTACCTATTTGCCTGGCTGGCGTGGCTCAGTGATTGAGCATCGACCCATGAACCAGGAGGTCACAGTTCAATTCCCGGTCAGGGCATATGCTAGGTCTGGGTTGCAGGCTTGATCCCCAGTGTGGGGCATGTGTAAGGCGACCGATCAATGAGTCTCTCTCATCATTGATGTTTCTCTCTCTCTCTCCCTCTCACTTCATCTCTGAAATCAATTAAAAAAAAAGAGTACCCTTTTTATTTCATCACTAGAGGCCCGGTACACAAAATTCATGCACTTGTTGGGGGGGTCCCTCAGCCTGGCCTTCGCCCTCTCACCATTCAGGAGCCCTCTGAGGATGTCTGACTGATGGCTTAAGCTCGCTCCCCAGAGGGAGCGGGCCTAAGCCGGCAGTCGGACATCCTTAGTGCTGCCGTGGAAGCAGGAGAGGCTCCTGCCACCACTGCTGTGCTCACCAGTCGTGAGCCCAGCTCAGGGCTTCTGGCTGAGCGGCGTTCCTCCTGTGAGAGTGCACTGACCACCAGGGGGTGGTCCTACAGTGGGCATCTGCCCCCTAGTGGTCAGCGTGCATCATAGCAACAGGTCATTCGGTTGATTTGCATATTAGCCTTTTATTATATAGGATACACTTTTAAGGACCCAAGTGATTAGATTAGGACCACTCAGATAATCCAAAATAATCTCATTTCAAGGTTCTTAACCATAATCACATCTGCAAAATCCCTTTGCCATGCAAGATTGGCAAAAAGTTCTGGAATTAGGACAAGGATATCTTTTGGGGTCATTATTCTGCCTATCACACCTGGTGATGTCAAAAATGATCTGACACAGGAACAAACAGTCCTCAACTTTTAACCATTACATTGCTGACAGTTTTGCACAATAAATAATGATATTAGAGCTCCCTTTCCTATGCTAATTCAGACTTTCCTACATGCACTGATAAATAATTTTTTGAGAACAATTCTCTCATAATATATAACTACATAGAATAAGAAGAGGTAAATAGTTAAAGGGGGATATTGAGATGAGGGAAAGTTTTATTTTTCCTTCCAAAGTATAAGAAAACAACAACTGCCTGAGAGCATGTTCAAATGATGATGGAAGGAATCAACAGCAAAGGAGAGGGCAGTGTGGCAGACTGGAAATAATCCTCCCAAAGCTGTTTGTTCTCTCTGCCATAGTGAGAGAGTTTTAGGTAGGCGCATGGCCATCCAACCAGAAATTACATTTCTCAAAGCCTGTTGTCTCTAAGGTTCCGAATAGTGTTAGGTTCCTTAGGTAATGTATTCTCTTCATACTTGGAAGGTAGAATGAGTTACCCAGCCTAACTGTGGTCTTCTAGCAGCATTCAGGGTTTAATGTTAAGAAACTGATGTCAGTGGCAGTCTCTTGAATTGGCTTTCTAAATCCTGGTATTAGCAGTCAGCTCTGCTACCACCTAACCATACCTTCTAGGATAGCCTGGCGGCCACTCTCTTCATCAAGCACCGGGTAAGAGAGCAAGAAGGCATCTCTGCTGTGACTCTCTTCAGATATCCAGGGAAGACAGTTGGAAATGCTACAAAAATGGCATTTTCTGATTATAGTGGGAAAATGGAATTCCAGAAGGGTAGAGGCTAGGCAGGCAAACCTAACTGACAAAGACAACTTTAGATGCAGTTGGTACAATGAATCACAGAGAAGGAATAGTAATATGGGTGTTTTGGCAGCCTAGAGAGGTTCTGCTTTACATAGTAGAAGGCTGGGCAGAAACTAACTAGATACTATTGTTAGGATTAATGGTTTCTTACCAAGTTCCCAGAACTAAGCCAGTGTGTAGACCTAAAGCCCCTCAATGGAGGTGAAGGCTGGGTGCCTCTGGAAAGGAACCCTGCAGTACAGACAGAGAGGTATGCAGTGAACATTCTTCAAAGCTTCCACAAAGTGACCTGGAGCTATTTACGCAGGGGACTGTGAGCCAGGGAAAGGGAAATACCTAGAACTTTGGGAGCTCTAATTTTACACTGGGGCTCAGAGACCCTAAAGACTGTAACAGTCCAACAAAGTAGGAGCTTATGGATGTCAGGAGTTAGATGAAGTCTTGGCCCAGATTCATCTAACAGTGGGTCTAGTGGGACTTCAGCCCCATCCTGTGTTTATTATTCCGGTTCCAGAATATATGGTGGGAATACATACACATATACTTGGTAACTATTAGAGTAACCATTCTGGTTCCCTGTCCTGTGGAGTGAGATAAATTATGAAAGAAAGAACCATCTAGAGTTCTGGAACTCTTCCCACACAAAACACCAATGGTAAGTGGTAAGCAATACTCCTGGAGAGATTGTGGAAATGATCACTGCCATGACAACCTGGAGAGAAGCAGGGATAGTGATCCTACATAAACTGTTTCTGTTTGACCAGAGCAAAAGCCTGAAGGACCTTCAAAAATGAAAGATTATTGCAAACCTAAAAAAGATTGTGATGATATTTGCAGCTACAGTTTTAGATATAGTATATTTACAAGTCATCACCCCACCACCTGATATGCAACTATTGACGTGGGAAATGCATTCTTTTCCATCCCAATCAGTAGGAAAAATCAGAAGCAGTTTGAATTTACATAGCGGAGACAAAGGTACATCTTTACTATATTCTATAAAACATCAATTGGTCCTTTACATTGATTATTGCATTGTTAATTGGACCCATTGAGCAGAAAGTAGAAAATACATATACCAGAAGGTGGGATTCAAAGTCTGTGATAGTTCAGGGTCCTGCCACTTTAGTGACGGTTCAAGGCTTCGTTCATTTGGGGCACAGTAAGAAACCCCTTTTGCAGAGAAACAAATGGTAGTACCTTGCACCAACCACCACAAAGGAAGAGGCACAGTGTATGATGAGACCTTTTGGATTTTAGCGATGGCACATATGACATTTGGGCATACTGTACCATCCCAAGCTGCCAGTTTTAAGTGGGTCCTGGAAGAAGAATGAGCTCTGCAGCAGGTCCAGGCTGGGATGCAGGCTGACATGCCACTTGGGCCTTATGATGTAGCAGATCTGAATCTTGTCTGAGGCTTATCAAGCATGCACAAGGTGAAGGGAAATGGCCACATCTTTTGTTATTATCAAACAACTGTTCTGAATTAACATTAATTGCCAAATTCTTAGTGATTATTGGTCATGTGATTCAGATTGGGTTTTAGCTGGACATATGATTCAACCAAATTACACATGGTCAAATGGGGTGATTTGAGGAGCATTTCATAGAGGGACTGTTCACAAGGGTTTGGATAAAGAGTATGGAAACCACTTGAAGTGGTGCAGTAGCAGGGCAAAGAGAGGAATTAATCACTAGCATATGAAAATAGAGAAGTTGTGTGGAGTGGGTCATCTAAAAAGAGCTATGACCTTGTGTGGAGAGATGACCCAATTAATGGTTTCTGCTCTATCTCATTTATCTCCCTTTCTCTGATCTCCCATTCATGCTACCTTTGGCCAGATCCAACTGGAAGTCAGAGGACAAGGGAGCCTATTGGTATAGTCCAGTCAGTTTTGCCTCTTAGGGTACAGAACACAGCAGAGAGGGCCAGAGGATAGATTTGGGGTGACAAATGGAAGAAATCCAACCCAGCATGACAAAACTGAGAGTATTGAAAATAAAACTTTAGCTAAAAATAATCTGACTCCCCAGTATTTTCATTTCTGGCTAACTTTTTTATTATGAGCTGGAAATTAGATTTTTGAGACATAAATCTGCCTAAATTTATATTATAAAGAGTATTGTGTATTTTTATTACACACCTATATAAATAGTAATGATTTACATTGTTTTTCTTACTAGTGTCCTCAAATTGGCTGATATTTCATCATCATCACTCCTATTTTATCCACAGAGAATATGATCCATTATGATTTTTGAATATATCCTCATTTTTATGTGACCACTGAACTGGCCTGTTGCAGATTTGCCCCAATTATTTCAGCCATCTTCACGTTTGATTCTCATCACTATGGGTCAAATGAACTGTGTGGCCATCTACACTGATTATGAAGGGGCTTGCAGTGATAGGATTAGCAGTGCCATAGCCTGGTCACTTGCACAGAAACATTCTTCTCAAGAATCAGTTTTTCAAAATCAGCAGAAGAGAAGAAGCTGACCCTTATTTTCCTTTTGAATTTTCAACTACACTGTCACCCGAATTTTTCAAAAGTAATATAGTAGGACAGGTGTCCTGAAATAAGTGCCCAGCATCTTTGGATGAGCAAGTGGATGATAATATCCAGATCTGAAGTTCACAGCAGCAGTGGACTGACCATCCTAGTTATCCTCAGGGAGCCCCAAACTGCATGACGTAGTTTCTGAAAGAGGCAAAGCAAGACAAAGTGAGAGCAAATTTTGAAACTGAAGAGTAGCAAAATTTTATGCAAAAATATATAATACCAAAATGAAACTTAGTAGTCCAGTTTTCTTTCTAGTTAGAGTTAATCATTAAAATTTCTAATAATGAGCTATCCTATATAATAAAACGCTAATATGCAAATTGACCAAATGGTGTAATGACCGGCAGAACAACTGGTCGCTATGACACACACTGACCACCAGGGGCAGATGCTCAATGCAGGGTCTGCCCTTTCAGCTCCTGTGTTGAGCAACTGCCCCCTCCCCCCCCAAGAGGGAGGTGACCGGTGGCAGCGATTGGGGGCAGGGCCAGCCAGCAGGCGGCACTAGGCTGCCAGCCAAGGTGGGTGCCAGTGGGTGGTGCCAGGCTGCCAGCCAAGGCGTGTGCCAGTGGGAGACCTCCCCCTCACCCCTGATCACCACGACTGCCGGTCACCCCGCAGATCAGCCCTGATTGTTGGCCAGGCCTAGGGACCCTACCCTATGTATTGGGAACAGTCTCTAGCTTTAAAAATTAAAACCTGGCAAGGCTACTCTAACACTGAAAGAACAGGATGATGCAGCGATGACATGCATGGACTCTGGCTTGCACATTTTGTTGTCAGCCCTGATTCTGACACTTTTAACAGTGTGACGAAGTCAATTACTTAACTTTTCTCTGCTTCAGTTTTTCCACCCATAAGATGGGGAAAATAGTACTACTTCCTCAGAAGGATCATGTTATGTACTACTTTTTATAATCAGGGCAAAAAAATGTGGCCGCCCATACAACAGATCATGTTATGTACTACTTTTTATAATCAGGGCAAAAAAATGTGGCCGCCCATACAACAGCAAGATGCCTTTCACCCGTATGAAAAGTATGGTCACTGGCGCATGCAGCATCCCAGATTGCGAGAGGGATGTCCAACTGCCTGTTTAGGTCTGATCCCCATGGAGATCGGGCCTAACACGACAGTTGGACATCCCCTGAGGGATGTGCACTGGGCCTCTAGTTATCATATATTGCATTAGCTATACCATTGTCATCTTCACTCAAGGCCTTGAAGAATTTCAGTTTTAAGAAGGATCTGTGGTTTCTTAATTATATTAGTTTAAATTTTGTGAGGTTTTGTGTGTGTGTATGTATGTGTGTGTGCACAGTTATAAATTTTTAAGATCTAGCAGGGCTTTGTTGTGATTTATTTCCCCCCAAAGATTGTTTATAAAGCTAGAAACTTTCTTATTATGGAAGCCTACTGATATAAACTTATCTTTTTACTTATAACATTTATATTATTTATTATTAATATACTTATGTATTACATATTTATAATTATAATAGTGAGGCCACATAATCATGTTTCCTGCTGATTTAAAGAAAAATATTTTAAAGCACACAATGTCTAGTAAACCATCATAGGTTCTCATAATTTCACTTGTTTTCAGTTTCTGTTTAGACATGAAATTACCAGGCAGAATTGCTGCGTTTTGGAAGTGATTTTCCTGTAATTGGATGAGGATAAGTGAAATAGTGACTCCAGTATTTGTTCCTAATTCTCTTAACATTGTTTTAATTCACAAAGTTACTGGAGTAAGCACATCCTACTCTAAACGATAAAAATATAGCCAAAGTAAATCCAGTGACTTTGTGGTATTAAGACTGGGGAGTTAACAAAAAAGATTATAACCTATTTGCAGAAAAAAGTCAGTATAAAATCAGAGGTCAAAATGAATATAGCAAAGGTATAAATGTTTGAGTAGAAATTGCAATTTCTTATGTTTTTAGGGGTATTAAGGAAGTCTTGTTCTTTGGTTTACTTTACTGTTTGATTGTGATAGCATTGCAAATCGTGATAATCATTAACCTTCTCAAACTTAGTGTCTGAAAACTTCATAAAAGTCAACCTAAATATTTACTTTGTTAAGACAATTTATGAAACTTTAAAAGGGTCTTCCTGTGTCAAGGGTATATTATTAATGTGAAAATAAAGCCTCACAAAGCTAAATAAATTCTCTTCCATATCTTAAAAAAAAGAAAGAAAGAAAAATATTTTAGTCTCAACTGGCAACTCTTTAAGAAAAGTTTAGGAATGTTACAGCCTCTCTTGGCTGCTTTTTCATCACTTTCTTACTTTTACTTTTGCCCAACAGGAGCCCACTACTCATGCTTCTCAAGCTTTTCCATCGCAGTATTCCTCATGGCAGAGAAGGATGGAGGCTGCTTCCCAGGGATCTGAGATAGCTTCTGAAGGTACAGCAAGGGAGACATTTCTCTCATATTTTATTTGAAGAATTTATTGGAACTTTGCAATTGCTTTTTTATTGTATATTGTATATATATTTCTATTAGGCTTGGTATAGTGCTTTATAATAGCATGTTCAATATATGTTAATTGTTGTTGATAATGGAATCCTGGGAGGAAAAGAAGCAATGAACTTCCAAGCTATTGTTCCACTTTCTATCTGGTAGGTTCTTGAGTCTGCAGTAGCATCAATAGCAATTTACATGATTATACTAAGTGTGGATTTTTGTTTGGATTAAGGTCAACTAAATGTCCTTGAGTGAACACAGATTTTTCTCTTGCTATAAGTAGGAAATTAAAAGTAGCTTTGATCATATTTACTGCAGTGGATGATCAAGGCCATCCAGGGGCAGTATGAAATAGAGAAGGAGCTATCTACCCGGAGTCAGAGCTTTTCTCCTGATGTGTACCTTACGTAGTCAGTTTGTGTCTTTGCTACCTGTGAAACAAGAAAGGGGGTAGTACAGTATGGCATAGTGGTTTTTAAGGACTTAAAAAAACATGGTAAATTTTATTGAAATGTTATGTTGAGGGAAAGCGCACCACGCATTGACAATGAAATGGAGCTACTGGGGTTCCTTGAAACACTGAAAACCCCTGATGTAGAACAAAGAGCACTCTGTAGCCAGACCAATATTACTGCTTAGAAGCTCTAGGGCCTTCAGTAAGATATATCTCTGAGCCTCAATTTTCTTATCTATAAAATGAGAATAAGAATGATAATAACCTCAGAGGATTGACATAAGCATTAAATGAGATAATACAGTTGAAGCTCTTAGCATAGAGCCTGTTATATATAAGTGCTTCCCCATGTGGTGTATACCTAAGAGCTACTTGCTCAAAACTCTACTTTCTTCTGAAGAAGCTGTAAGAAACAAAGCTTGGGAGTTGTCAGCAGTTAGCACAGATTTCCTGCAGTGAAATAGGCCAGTCTATGGAGAGGCAGATAAAAGAGCAAGTAAGTGGAGAGCAACAGGAGAGACAAGACAGCAAGGAGCCTTTTGGTGATTGAGTTCCTGTTTCTGATTGTTCCTGAGACCTAATTTGATTCTTGTCCTCAGTTCAGTGAGAAACCCCAAGATCTTATAATAAATTTCTCTTTTCCTTAGTGAGGTTGCTGGATTATGCCATGATGTCTCAGTTAAACTGGAAATTATGCTTTCCAAAATCTCCTTCCATGATCAGTTCTGGGTTAGAGTTGACCAAAGAGGAACTACCAAGAGAGTAAAGGGAAGCAAAGACCATTTTTCTTGGAAGGGCAATCTTGGTCAGATAGACACAGAAGTACCTGTGGGTCCCACTTTGTTCTTGCTCTCCTCCATACTATCCTGCTCTTCGTTCCAACTAAACTGCTGGCCCTGCTCACCCAAAGCAGATTCAATCCCTCCTCCCCTCTGCCTGGACACTTGGCTGCAGGCCCACAGAGGTGGTAAGCTACACAGAGGGAACATCTTCCGACACATCTCTCTGTGAGCGCCTGTTTCACACTTCCACTGAAGCAGCTGGGTATAGTTGCCTCTCATACTTCCCTGCAAGTTCCAACTTACCACTCATGCCAGTGCGTTTAGGGGACCTAGTTAATGACTTTCTCATGTCCTCTGACCTTCGATTCCTCAGTTGCTCCCACGTTGTGTGAGGTCTAATTCCTATAATAAACCTCTGATTTCCACAATGCTCTAGTCACTGGCTCTGCTTCTCTGATTGAAGCCTCACTGCTACAGATAGTTTGTGTTTCTCTCACTTGCATGCAAACCACATGATACTGATAATTTCTTCTACATCTTTTGCATTTGTTAAATGAAGACACAAAGGGAAATATCAAGGCAACACTTTTTAAAAAAGTATAATGTTTTTGGAACAGGAAAATGATAATTTTTTCACATCATTCTTTTTTAATAAAGAATGGGTTGATTATAACTTATGGACATTTCATAAAATTGTCTAATATGTTGTGAACCTCTTGAGCCAAAGTGAGGAAAACATGTATGAACTTGGTAATAACACTTTGAGAAAGGTACATTAGGAAGACACCGGTCTGGAATGTGGTGTTAGTGATTATGACCTCTCCTTCATCACCATGCATTCAACCAGAAAAGCAGAAACACTGGAAAAGCAGAAACACTGGAACACACACACACACACACACACACACACACACACACACACACACTTGTTACAGAGATTTTACCTTATACAATTGTGGGAGCTGATTGAATAGTCTCCATAAGGCTGTTTGTTGTCTTTGTGTTTGAGGCTGGAGCTCAAAGTCTAATCTTCCTAAGCCTTTGGATACCTTTTTCTACAGTATACCAGGAAAATTCTTCAAAGGGAGACCAACCTCTTTAAGCACAGTTAGAAGAGCTGTTTCTCTTGGCAAAGAAGGCTCAATAGACTTTAGGCATTCTAGGTACCCAACTTCATTGGGATCTGGTCATAAAATCCATTTCAATTTTTTAAGGTCCTAGTCATTTAAGGTATGCCAAGATATCCCTTCCCAAACAAGGAACAAATTATTGCACCTGACCTATACCCATTTTCTATTGCTGGGCAACATACTACCAGAAACTGTTTTACAACAACCCAAATTGATTTTCTCACAATTCTGATAGGTCAGATGGCCAGACTCTCTGCTCAGGTATTAACTGGGCTGAGATCAAGGTGTTGGCTAGGGCTGCGAAGTCACCTGGGCTTAGCTATTTGCTGCTCTTCTCTTTCTGGAAGGCCTTTTAGAGACCCTCCGTTGTCAGTGGCCACATGCAGGAGGGTGTGCTGCTGGATCAAACTTTTAAAAGTTCCTAAAAGTAAATGCAAATGAACTGAGTGTGGGAAGCAGAGATGAGAGAAATAGAGTGGCCAAGGAAGGAATTTTAATGAAATGACTTCTAAGATTATGAAGGCTATTGACATTTAATAAATAGCTAGTAAAATTAACTATGATTTTTCATAGCAAGTGATTGAAATCTAATTCTATTTTATTAAAGAAAAAAAAAAGAATTTCTTGATGTGGTTGGAAAGTTCAAAGTTCAGCTAACTTCAGGTATGGCTGCATCCAGAGGATCAAATGATTTTGCTAGGACTCTGTTTTTCTCATCTTAGCCAGGCTCTTTTCCAGCCCTCCTCTATTACTTGTAATACCCAATGCAATGTAAATGCAGTGTAAATAGTCCTTATACTGTATTGTTTAGGGAATAATGACAAGGAAAACATCTGTACTTATTCAGTACAGATGCAGCTATCATAGGCCTAACTACATCAGCAACAACATGACTTTTTTTCAAGTATTTTTTATTTGTGGTTGAATCCACATATGCATAACCCACGGATATGAAGAACTGATTGTACTATGAATCACCATTTTTCCATAAAGTCTTGCGTCAATGGCATTGCTAGCTGTAAAAGAAAAGCATAGAAAACATACATTTTCTTTTAAAGAATGGGAATGAACTTAATTAACTAAGTTCTTGTTAGCCAAATTTGATGGCTAGGGAAAATCATATGACATATTCATCTTTTCTTTCTCTTTTCTTCTTAGCTTTTTCTTTCTTTGGTTTTCATCTTTTGATAGTGCTTATTATACTCAAAGCCAACGGGGAAAAATAAAACTATTTAGTTTACTTTATGTTATTTTTTTTAATTTAATTTTATTGTTTAAAGTATTACAAATAGTAGTACATATGTCTCCTTTTCCCCCCCCATTGACCTTCCCCTGGCCTCCCCTATACTCCCCCCCACCCCCACACATGCCCTCACTTCACCCCCCCTCCCAGTGTCTTGCGTTCATTGGTTATGCTTATATGCATGCATACAAATCCTTCGGTTGATCTCTTACCTCCCCCATAACCCCTCCCCATCCTTCCCGCTGTAATTTCCAAATCATCGTAAAGTTATAAAAAAGGGATTATTGTGAAAATATATGAATGTTAAAAATTATATCAGTTTATGTCAATGACTCATCAGAAATCTTACAAAATTTATTCTTAAAAGGTAAATTATATTTAAAAACTATGAAAAGCTCTATTTATAATTATAATTTAAGAGAGCCCCATCCACTGTTCTTTTTCCTGATAGTTTATTTTCCAAAAGCCTAAATACAAGGCATTCTTTTACTTTAGTTGTAATGTTGGCCATTCACAGGCATAAACAGAATATAACAGTAAATTCCACCAGGTTGCGCTGTAGTTCCACAATGAAAGCAAAAGTGTCAGAATCTGCAGAGAATTCTCTGAGGTCTCAGTTAACTGTATTTATTATTTCTGTTCTTGAAGCAAAGAGGAGGTGGAGATAAACATTTAAAAGGAAAAAGAAGATATTTTTCTGAAAATAAAGACTTCCAAATTGACTATGATTTAAAATTGTTATTCAGAAAATAATGATTTTTTCTGAGAACATTTAGTTCCTTTTAGAAAGATTGCATTTAACTCAGTCTTCTTAGATGGCAACAAACAAAAAAACCAAGAAAACAAAAAATAAAAAAACTCTATTGGAAGTTTTTTCTTATATTCCCTAGTTATTGATGGATATAACTATTTTTTAAAAGATAAGGTATATTTTATTTAAAATTATAGCAGGATCTTTGATGTAAATCAGGCTTTAGAAAATACAAGAACATTTCAACTTGAAAACAACTTTTTCTTTTTGTGAATAAAGCCCTTTTTCTTTTCTGCCCTTGTTTTCCCCAAATGTCAATATTTATGAGCCAGGGGTTGTGGGAAATGTTACCTAGAGTTACAAGGGGCTAGAGTCTGCCCTCTTATGTCCCTGGGGAGCCCAGTGTGAGTGCCAGAGGGCAGTATTTGGCTGGAAGGACCCAATCCCTCTTTCTTTGCACCCTGTGGTATGCCCTTTGAAGTGAAAGAAAATTCTCTGCTCTGCTCTGCTCTATAAGATGTCAACATACACACATTTCTGTATATCCTTTTGTCATAAAACAGATGTGGATTTACAGAAAACAAAACAAAACAAAACAAAACAAAAAAGTCAGAATTATGCCAGTAAGTTTGAGACAACATATTCTCAAGTCTAGATTTCAAGATAACACCATTTTTTTGACATTAGTTACTTCAGGTTTAACCTGTTTGGGGATTTATTAGTTCTTTGTAATGGTAAAGATAGAGACAATGAGAATGAAACCCTCACAGAAATAAGGTATGAATCTCACAAAACAGTAGTAAATTATGGAGCTCATATTTATTTTGAAATTGTTATCTATCAAGATGATAAAAAATTCATTATTTAATCCAGATGGCTTATTTTAATTTGTTTCCTCTCAAACTGTCAGTCATTAGGAGCTGAAAAAGAAAATAAAAGCTGAAAATGATCAAGTTTTACTAGGCAGAATAAACTGGGAGATGAGCTGGGAATTCGGGGTCATTAACAAATGAAAACACACACACACACACACACACACACACACACACACACACACACACCAGAAGTACTCTTAAAAACAAAAGTCACCAGTAAAATATGTCTTGAGGTCAAATGAAATGCCCTGACATTTATTCACAGTTTCCTCTTGCATTTTATTTGAAGGATCTCCTCTTTATTTTTTTTTTACTAGTTTAAATCTTTAATTTATTACCCCGTCCCCCATGGTTAAGGTTCCTAGTGTCTTTAAGGTTCACGATTTAAAAACTTTTGTTCTGTTTACCTCAGCAATTCTTTATTTATCTTGTATTATTTTTATATGTCCTACTCAGACACTTAACTGATTCAAGCACTTAAATGGTTTTTAAAAATTCATAAAACATTTTATTTGCCCAGATCAGGAGGTAACTGCACTCTTTCATTTTGGGTAAAAGTATAACAAAATAATTAGTGAGATTAATGAAAAAAATAATTAAGGAGTATGATAACATTAGTTTTTTTGGAAAAAAAAGGTTCTCTATGGGAAGATACTTTTATTTTCCAAACACAAGGCCGTGGCCTTGTTTTTTCTCTCCACCTATTGTCAGCTAATTCTGAAGTCATTTCTCCCATTGGCCAGTGGTATGCCAATGTTCTCCTGTTTAAACGTCACGAGCCTTGGTTTCTTCATCCATAAAAGGGAATAAAAATATTTAGCTCAGAGACATTGAGAGAATTAAATTAGCAGTATGTTCAGATATTGTGTACAATAGGTGACCAATGTGTGATGATTTCCTTCTTCCTTTTGTCACTGATAGGAATATAAAAAACAAAACACATTTACCTGTATTAAATTTCTCTTCGTGGGCTAAATACAAAACTTGTTGAAACTAATACAGTGTCTAACATTTCAGTATATGCCAGTCTTACAAACCACTCATAGATATGTTTAATGAAATTAGCTTTGGAAATAAGACTATGAAACCAAAAGTATAAATTCTAGTGGGCAGAGTTAGTATTTTGATATTTTGTTAATATTTATTTGTACATTTAATATACATTTATCTATTGTGCCTAGTACATTCGTTGAATTCCAGATCACATGTAAATGTGAATGTTTTCAGTTTGTTTTGGAAGAGAATCACTAAAGCAGAGTTTATGAAGGAATTTCAAGTTTTACACTTCTGTTCACTACCAAAACTAAATTGTTAAATTAAATTTTATCTGATAGCAAGTGGAAAAATAGCCAACTTCCCTTATCTAATACCCAATAACCTGGGGTGTCAGTGAAAATCAAACAAGGGCAGGCTGGCCTCTTTTTCTTAAAAAATTCCATATATTCCAATGAAACTCATCCTTTTCATGAGTTGCTTCAGAGGTCTAGACTCTTTCAACCATACTGCTATTCTTCTAAATATTTTAAGAACTTCTTTTAGAATTACCTTTGGAACTACTTAAGGATTATGAAAGAAAAAGCTAGTCTTATTATATTTTAGTCACCTCCAATTTAGGTTAAAGCAGTTCTGTCCAGTTGATTACCATCTGCCTTAAGGAATTACTTGGTCGTTTCCAAAAATAAAACTCATACTGATGAGAAAAAGATTTTTTTTAATCCATTGGGGACAGTCAAAGCAATTCTCTCAGTGTGTGAAGGAAGGCAGTTCCTAATTGGAGTTCCAAAATGGTGTCCAATAGTAGCAACATCTTGGAATGTTGCTACCTATTTGAGGAGATAGCATTCATTTGCATGGATAAGTTTGGTGTATTTGTTAAAATCCAGTGACTTTACCTTGTAGTCATGTCTTTTGACTGTAAGTATCTATGCTGTCAAACAGGATCTTTCTGGGCTCATGAAAAGACAAATGCTGTTATTTAAAAAAGAATTACTGTGAAGTTTTAACCAGAGTTTGCTGTGTTTAGATTCCAAAAACTTCTGAAAAGGAGAAACATGTAAAGGCTTTTCTTTGTGCTCAGACCAGGCCTGTGATCTTCCTTTTACTCTCACATGGATTTGTTTAAGGAGTTGCTGAAGCTTGATTAAATGATTAAAACTATGCTAGTCATCATGGAATAAAATTATAATGACTATGTGGTACATATTTTGAAACAGAAGCAGGAAAACAACATGAACTCATTTGAGGATGAATTCAGACTTTCATCTTAGCATAAATACAAATAGTGACAGTATGAAATAAAGACTACAAATATTTACAGGGTATTTGTGTTTAATTATTGATAAAAAATGGGAGATTGGTAAAAAAGGAAGAAAAAGAAAAATAATCATTTTTAAATGTACAAGCCCCTGCTTAGGGTCTTGTTAGACTAAATAATGCCGTGGGAGCTGGCAGCACATAACATCTGTGACCCTCCAGTGGGGCCTCCAGTCCTGCAGCATTTAAAGGGACTCCTGAGGTCTGGAGTCCTCCTGGCATGACATTCTCAGACCCGTTAGACTGGGGGGCTGCCAAACTACTCATTTCCCACAAAACTTCAGCAGCCTCATAGTCTGGGCTGGCCATCTGCAAGGTGCGTTCCCAATAAAGCTGTGTATTCTTTCACGTTGCCCATATGGTAGGAACCAGTATCTCAGCAAACCTAAGACTCTTTGAGAACTCAGTGGCCATGCTGTATGAACTATGAGGCAGTATTTCTGACTCACATTTGTTTGGAAATATTCTTCTTCTGGGAATGCTTTTTAAACTTGAAGTGGTATCCATTTTCTTTCCCTATAAATGCTATCTTTCTTTTTAAGTAAGCCCATGAATAATTTACTTTGCTGTCAGAGATGTACTTGCTTTTATTTTCATCAAGACCTCAAGTGTCAGGGGACAGACATCCTTGGGCCCCTCAGGGCTGCATGACCTTATGACCCCCATGGTCTTGCCAGGTCACTATCAGGAAAGGAAGGCCTCTCCAATGAGGGAAATGCTACTCCTCCTCCCCTCTGAAGTGTCCTCACATTCTCACCCTGGCCTGATGCCAGCTGTGTTTGGCTGCCTCAAACCTTCCTGGGAAGAAATAATAACTTACAGCAGAATGTCTGGGGCAGATGAATCACAGATGAGTTCTCCAAAGCTCAGTAAAGCAACTAAGTAGAAGGCTGGTGTGGTTTCAGAGATATCTTAAAATGTTTATATCACAAAATGTATTCTTCTTTTTGTTTTTTTACCTTCCCTTAACTATGAAGGCTAACATTCTTCCTTAGCTAAGTGAAGGAAACCAGACACAAAAGGCCCCATAGTGTATGATTCTACTTATAAGAACTATCCAGAATAGGCAAATCCATAGAGACAGAAAGCAGATTAGCAGTTGGCTTGGGCGTGGAGGAGGGGCATAGGGAGTGACTACTTAATGGTATGGAGTTTCCTTTTGGGGCGCTGAAAAAGTTCTGGAACTAGATAGTGGTGCTGGTTGTGCAAGGTACTTAATTCCACTGAATTGTACATTTAAAAATGATTAAAATGATAAATTTCAGACTATATGTATTTTACCACAACAAAAACATTTTTCTTCCTTAAGTAAAATTCTGGTTAAATGCATTAAGGAGAATAATTGTTAAGTAATTTGCTCCCATCAATATCTTCACAGTGGGGAGGGAAACATTATCACCCCATATGATTGCACAGAGAAAAGCAAATACTCCCAACTACACATTCATTTTCTATAGTTGCACTTTGCAGCAAATACTAGGGCCTTTTTGGTATTTATTTGTCTGTGGGGAGATGCTATTAGTTTGAATGAGTACTTCAAAGAAGAAAGTTCAGAAATCACTCTCCACATTGTGTAGAATTATAAAGAAGCATATCTGTTTCTATGAGATCAAACTGATGGTTGCCAGAGGGGAGGGGTGTAAGGGGATTGGGTGGAAAAAGTGAAGGGGAATATAGTCAATAATACTGTGAAAAGTTTGTATGGTGACAGATGATTACTAGACTAAGTGAGGCATTGTAAGGCATATAAACATTGAGTCACTATATTGTACACTGAAACTAATATAATATTGTGTACCAACTATCTATACTAATCTATAATAATAAAAGCATAATATGCTAACTAGACCAGACATCCTTCCAGACGACCTTCCCGGCGAGCCGGGGCTGCAGGGTCCAGGCAGCTGCCACTCCTGCGAGGGAGGGATCCAGGCAGCTGTCGCTGCTGCAAGCCCCTGCGGCTGCAAAGACCTATTCTTGCACGAATAGTATTTAATAAAAGAGAAGAAGAAGCAGATTTGACAGAGGCTTCCTTTTGTGAGCTCATTGGCAGTGCAAGGGACAGTTTGGCCCTTGCAGTGTAGCTCTCACTTCTCTTTCTAGGCTTATCTCCTCCTAATCCTCTCCCCTTCTCCCTCTCCCATCTCCCTTCCCCACTCTACACAACCCCTTTGCTGCAGCCACATTGAATTACTTCCTCTCCATTCCCAGAACACTAGGGACCTTTGAAGAGTGCATGCTTTGCACACGAATTCCATGGCCTGGAAGTTCCTGTTGCATTCTTCATTCAACACAATTCCCTCAACCTCCAAACACACCATGGCAATTTATGAACTATATGAAATCTTAGAAATCACATCACATTGACCATAAATTAATGTTCAAAACAACTCTTGGGAGAATCTAATAATGCTGCCTTTTTTTAAAAATTAAAAAAGTTTTTAATGTTGACATTATTGCAGGAGTCTTCATCCTCCCTCCCCCCCTTTGCCCACCTCCACCCTCCCATACCTCCCTCTTCCTTGGTCTTTACCAAATTATTGTCTGTGTCCAGGGGGGTATCACCCCACTCTCCTCCCCTTGGGCATCAGCCAGTTTGTTCCCTGTATTCATGCTTCTGGTTCCATTTTGTTCATCAGTTTATTTTGTTCCACATTAGATTCCACATATTTGTGAGATCATATGGTATTTGTCTTTCTCTAACTAGCTTATTTCACTTAGCATAATACTTTCCAGGTCCATCCATGCTGTTGCAAATGATAAGAGTTCCTTCTTTTTTACAGCCACGTAGTATTCCATTGTATGAATGTACCACAGCTTTTTTTATCCATTCACCTGCTGATGGGCACTTGGGCTGTTTCCAGATCTTGGCTATTGTAAATAATGCTGCTATGAGCATAGGGATGCATATATTCTTTCTGATTGGTGTTTCGGGGTCCTTAGGATATATTCCCAGAAGTGGGATCATTGAGTCAAAAGGTAACTCCATTTTTAATTTTTTGAGGAAACTTCATACTATTTTCTACAGTGGCTGTACCAGTCTGTATTCCCACCAGCAGTACACAAGAGTTCCCTTTTCTCCACAACCTTGCCAGCACTTATTGTTCGTTGATTTATTTTTTTATTATTATTTTTAAAAATATATTTCTTTATTGATTTCAGAGAGGAAGGGAGAAGGAGAGAGAGATGGGAGCAATCAATGATGAGAGAGCATCACTGATTGGCTGCCTCCTGCACCCCCCCACCCCCACTGAGGACCGAGCCCGCAACCCAGGCATGTGCCCTTGGACGGAATTGAACCTGGGACCCTTCAGTCCACAGGCCGATGCTCTATCCACTGAGCCAAGTAGGCCAGGGCTGTTTGTTGATTTATTGATGGTAGTCATTCTGACAGGTCTGAAGTGGTAACTCATTGGAGTTTTTATTTGCATTTCTCTGATAATTAGTGACCTTGAGCATTTTTTTCATATGTCTATTGACCATGTGTATATCCTCTTTGGAGAAGTGTCTATTCAGGTCCTTTGCCCATTTTTTGATTGGATTGTTTGTCTCCCAGGTGTTGAGTTATAAAAGTTCTTTATATATTTTGGAAATTAACCCCTTATCAGATGTATCATTAGCGAATATGTTCTCCCATACAGTGATTCTATTTTTATTTTGTTGATGGCTTCTTTTGCTGTGCAGAAGCAGTTTAGCTTGATGTAGTCTCATTTGTTTATCTTTTCCTGAGTTTCCCTTGCCCTCGGAGACATATCAGCAGCAATATTGCTGAGAGAGATATCTGAGATTTTACTGCCTATGTGATTTGACTTTCTTATTATGTCTTTTCTTTAGATAGAAAAAAATGCATCTGAACTCTTAACTGAACTCAGTAGAAAAATATATACAAAAGCATTGGGTAAGCACATTTTTTTGAGGGTGATGGACCTGGAGGACTCTTGCTCTGTTGCATGAAGCTCAGGGAAAGAATCAGTAACTCCCGAGTCCCGCTCACAGGCCTGAGCAGTCGTCTATGTAAGCGACAAAGTGATCCTCAGAACATGTGTTCTCCTCACTCAACTGAGTTCTCCTGACTCAGTGTGGTCTGGCAGAGGAAATGGTGGAGAAGAAAAAAAAAGTCCATTACTTGTGCTATTATTATCTACCTCTGGGTTAAACTGAACAGTGAGATCAATCAAAGTGGTTTATTTGTTCAACTAGTTTATTTTTTAGTGAAGCACTTGTTTGTTTTGTTTTGAGGTAGTTTCTTTGGAAGAAGAAAGGGCAAAGCAGAGTGGAAATTACTTGTTTCTTCCATGTAATACTATAATAACTACAAGTTTGTTATAGTCTTTTGGTTCCCACAAAGAGGTTTGTACTCATGTGTTTTTGTGTGAAAAAGATCATTGAAACATATTTCTTTTACCAGGAAAGATAGTTTTGCTCGTATACTGAAAGTCAGTGTTGCTAAATCCACCAAAGCAGACTGCTAAAAAATGTCAGAGTAAAAAACAAAAACAGTATGTGGTTGTCTCTGGTATTTTAATTTTTATATAAATTTCTTTCTCTCTCTCTCTTTTTTTTTTTACCCCTAGTAATGAGCAAGTGCTATTTTTGTAAACAGGAAAAAACAGTATTAAAAATTTACAAAATAAACCATTTTATTTTAAGCAAATCTACTTTAGTGAACAGAAGCCAAATGAAACCTTTGGGGAAAACAATCAAGAACAGGTTTGTATTTGAGAAGATAGCTATCCCACATCCATTTTCACAGAGCTGTTGCCCAAGAATGGTGAACAATTTATATTCCTAAACTAAAGTTGTATCTCACCTCAGTGTTAGATAAGATACTTCCTTATTGCATTTAGAATATTATTCACTGTATTACTTTATTTCTTTATATAACTTCTTAGAAACTAAATATTGTATTAAGTAAGTGAGACTTAGTTTGCAGATTATTTTCCTTATTAGGAAAGACCCAATTTCCATAAAAAATAAAGCAATTACCAGGAAAAAATCAGAATATATTATTCCCTACATTACTGTGACATAATCCTCCTCCTTGCTTTGGCTCATTTATTATAGAGTTGTCTAGGTGCTTAGGATTTCTGATAATTTCATTGCATACCAAATTTCTGATGACAATAACAACAGTGGCAGATGATTACAGCAACAATAACATGTTCTTAGTGTTTTATAATTTACAGAACACTTGTATACATATTGTTGAATGATCTACAATATCATTATATCCAGATAAGGAAACTGATTCTGAATGTCAAGAAGCTGACCAAGTGTCAGCACCACATGACATACTGGAAAAAGATTGTGTACTTTAGAAACAGACAGACTTGGTTTCAAAACCAACACCATAATGTACTAACTGGCAAACAAACCACTTATCCACTCAGATAAACCATTTATCCATTTTTTCCTCATTCCTAACAGTGTCTTGAAATGATGAAATTCAAGTGCCTGGCACACAGTAGGTTGTCAATAATAAATATTAGTGCTCTTCCCTTTTTTTTACAAACTGATCCCGGGTTCAGAGCATCATTTAGGAAATGGACCCCATGGTTATATACTGCCTGGCCCCTCTATGCTTTCTTATTTATTGGATGTAGGCATTTGCCTGCTCTTGTAGAGCCGGACTGCAGATGCACGAGAGTTGAGAAGTCCACTCTCAGCGCCTCGCACAGTGCCTGGCACTAAGTAGGCCATCTATACATATTTGTTGTGTGAATTATTGAACTATTGAATGAATCCACATGTCTGGCTCCTGGACACAGCACATGAAACACCCTAGGGTGCCTGACCCACCTAGGTGTCTAATCTGGTTGACTTAGTTACATAGTGGCCTGTGAAGCCCACCCTGTGCCTTGGCAGCAGAGATCAGATAATTCCTACCTTCCCTTCCATCCCCATGATTTGGAATCTCTGACACTGGTGACAACAGCCCTCTTCCCGAGGCCCCAGGGATGGTAGCCCCTGATGTGCAGAGCTCTAGCCAAGGTTCCAGCTCATCCCCCACATGAATAACCTCCATTAGAACAGGCACGAGTGTGGACTATACTACGAGTAGGGGTTTCTGAGGGTGTGTTTTTTCATCCAGGACTGTTGCTCCTTGTGAGTACTGAGGAAAAGAGAGAACTTTTGAAATCAAAGAGCCTCATGAAGGAGTTCTGAATTTGGGGGATGAGCATGTGAGCGGAAAAAATCACATTTTTTATTTTCACTCGCTCCCAAGGGAAAATTAGCATTTCCTTCAATTATGAATATAGGTAACACATCACAGTAGTGTTAGCAGTACCTATTGACAAAGTCACAGATATTTCACATCATATTACAGTTTTTGGCAGATCTCTCAAAATATCACCTATACTCATCACTACTTTGAAATTATGATAGTTATTTGACCCGCCACTAGATTTTGTTATTTCATGTGTTGATACAGGAGACATATATTGCCTTATCACAAATTTGTTTTAAAAAATGGTCTGGTAGTGATACTTTAATGTAATTGGTGTTCTTAAAATTCTAATTTTAAAAATGCATTTAAGAATATTATTCACTAGACTTCCAAAGGTGTCCATGATCAATCCAAAAATAGTTAAGAGTGCCTGCTATGGTTTGAATGTTTGTATGATACTCAAATTCATATGTTGAAACCTAATCTCCAGTGTGATGGTATTTGGAGGTGGGGCCTTTGGAAGGCTATTAGGTTTAGATGAGGCCTTGAGGGTGGAATCTCCATGATGGAATTAGTATATTTCTAAGAAAAGGAAGATACCTCTCTCTCTCTCTCTCTCTTGACCATGTGAAGTTACAGCATGAAGGTGGCCAGGAAATAACTTTCATTAGATACGGAATCTGTGGGCACCTTGATCTTGGACTTCCCAGCTCCAGAATCATGAGAAACAAATGTTTGTGACTTTAGCCACCCAGTCTGTGGTCTTTTGTTATAGCAACCTGAGCTGACTAAGCCCCTGTACAAGGGCAGCCTTGCACTGAGAACTAGTCACAAAGGTGGAATTGGTGACACTGTATTCACTGAACAAAATATCATTTATTCAGGATTTTCATGATATCGTAGTAATGCTTAACAATCTGATATCAGAATTGTTCCCAACTAGCTCTTTATCTCATATCAGACTCAGCTAGTAATAAGATATGAGAATTAATAGGTTAAACTATTAAATTATTTAAGAACAAATTAAAGTGCTTTCTTGGGAACATGACTTTAGAAAAACTTAACTGACTCATTGACTCACAGGCCTTGGCGTCTTGACAGCTATTTTCCCCCTTTGGTAAAGACTCTAAAGACATGTCAAATGGCTTAATGTCTCACTTTTAAAAATGTGCAGTGTATTTGTGGGGAGGGATGGTTTTTCCTTTAAATGTCATTTTATTTATTTTTTCTCCACATATAAACATTTTTCTTTGGAGAGATGAAAAGATACAAATTATTATTGATTTATTTATATTGAGTGCTTTTATTTTGCCTTGTATTCATGCTGAGTGCTCACAGAAAGTATTAGGTTAATGAGTCTGGAGACTAACATCTTCTGTTTATCTACTTATTTGGGAAACAGAAGATCTCTAAATCATTCAGTGTAAACTTGCCTGCACTATGTAGCTAATTGCCTCAAACTTTACCCAGGAAGCTCGGGCTTCATCCATGCATCCATCATAGGGCTATAAAAACACTAGCTATCACTCTAAATCATTGTATAAAGAGGTCCTTCCTTCCTTTTCCCTTACCCCTTTTACCCTCTCCCCTGGTATTACCAGGAGGCCAACGATTGGTGTTCTGTGACTCGCCTTTTCCCTTTTGCACCCAAAATAATTAAGGTGGCCATAGCTATTTGTTCTCTAGACCTTCCTACATTCACTTTCTTCTTCTTCCTCTTTACACCTTCTCTTAGCCCCTATGCATCTATTTTGTTCTATGTTAGTGGTAGGTATCAGTTACTTCCTGAACAAAGCAGCAAAGTGGATAACCAGATTGTCAGTAATATTCTGTGAAGCTGAACAATCTGATACAAGACGGGGAGATAGACCCTGATCCTGTCAGCTGCCCTTCTATCACAACAGCTTCTATCTATTATATTTGTCTGACTACTCCCAGGAAAATTTCATTTGAGTCTCAGACCAGCCCCTAGAATAGCATTTAGAAACAATTGAACTGGAGGATTTTCTTGGCATGGTTTGACATTATACTTTGGCTGTGGTACATGCGAGGGGAAGACTTTGATTGTCTAGTTATTTGATGACGAGAACCATGATAAGTGTGTAGTAGTAGCTACTCTGTTGCCCCCTGAAGCCACATTCTGCTTTGGTCAAAAGGACAAAGCTATGTGGTTAGTTGCTTGTCTTGGAAGACTGTACTGGGTTGAATTGTGTCCCCACCAAATCCCTGTCCACCTGGAGCCTTAGAGTTTTACTTATTTGGAAATAGATTTTTTCAGGTGTAATCAAGTGAAAATGAGGCCATACTGGATTAGATTGGGACCTAATTCAATAACTGGTGTCCTTAGAAGAAGAGGGAAATTTGGACCTCACACACACACACACACACACACACACACACACACACATACAAAAGAGGACAACATCATGTGAAGATAGAGGCAGAGATTGAAGTGATAGATCTATAAGCCATGGGTTGCCAAGGATTGCCTGCAACCACCAGAAGCTAGGAGGGAGGCATAAGATGCTTTCTCTCTCTCTTTTTTAAAAATTTTCTATACTGATTAAGGTATTACATATGTGTCCTTTTCCCCCATTGCCCCCTCATGCCCCCAAACCCCCGCTCATGCCATTACCCTCCTGGTGTCTGTGTCCATTGCTTATATGCATGCATACAGGTCCTTTGGTTGCTCTCTCCCCCTTACTCCCACCCTCCCCTGCCTTCCCTCTGAGGTTTGACGGTCTGATTGATACTTCTCTGTCTCTGGATCTGTTTTTGTCAATCAGTTTATGTTGTTCATTATATTCCACAAATGAGTAAAATCATGTGATATTTATCTTTCTCCAACTGACTTATTTCGCTTAGCATAATGCTCTCCAGGTCCGTTCATGCTGTTGCAAGTGTAGGAGTTCCTTCCTTTTTACAGCAGCGTAGTATTCCATTATGTAGATGTACCAAATTTTTTTAATCCACTCATCTGCTGATGGGCACTTAGGCTGTTTCCAAATCTTAGCTATTGTAAATTGTGCAGCTATGAACATAGGGGTGCATATATCCTTTCTGACTGGTGTTTCTAGTTTTTTGGGATATATTCCTAGAAGTGGGATCACTGGGTCAAATGGGAGTTCAATTTTTAGTTTTTTGAGGAAACTCCATACTGTTCTCCACAGTGACTGCTCCAGTCTGCATTCCCACCAGCAGTGCATGAGGGTTCCTTTTTCTCTGCATCCTCGCCAGCTCTTGTCATTTGTTGATTTGTTGATGATAGCCACTCTGACAGGTGTGAGATGATACCTCATTGTCGTTTTTATTTGGAGATGCTTTCTCTTTTAGACCCTCCAGAAAGAAACAACATTGCAGGCACATTGATTTTGGACTGATAGCATCTAGATAAATATTTGTAGTTTTAAGCCACCCAGTTTGTGGTATTTTGTAATGGCAGCCATAGGAGCCAAATACAGAACCTTCAACAATTCCTTCCTATTCCCTTGTTCCTCTTCCTGATACTCTTCCACTTTCTCCTTAAGTCCAATATCTTATGCAGTCTCTTCCCTTCCCTCTATTAGACTCTTTTCTAGGTTGTTTAACCTTTGGCTTAGGTCTGACAGTTTCTTCTCTAAGGGATCTTGCATTTGAAGCCTCATTTCCATTGAGTGAAGGTCATGTCGACATCCTCAAGCTGTGGAACGGGCCATTGTCTGTTGTGAGACTTTCTGTTGCCTTAATAATATTGTCTGCCAGAAGTAGACTCTTTACCCCTTTATTAGGCAGGTTCTGGTAATGAAGATCCCTGAATAAGGAGTCAGAGAATTGAGTTTGAAAAACTTGTGCTTTTAGTTCTTAGGTTCAATGCAAGTATTAAGAGCAAGAAAAATTAATAACCCTGGGAACATTCCTTAAATAATAAAGGAATGGGAGCTGGCAGATAACTGTTCCAGGTTCCTGTTCTTGGGGAGAAGAATTCTTAGGTGCTTTTACATGATTCCTCTGAGACTCAATAATGGGACTGAGCCCTATTGCCCACAAGTTAAATTTTTACCCTCAATAGACTCCCCCCCCCGTTTCCCTTCTCTCTCCCATTTCTTTACTCTGCTTTCTGAGAGCATTTCCCAAATAAACGACCTATACTTGCACTCAAGTCTGTGTGTAAGACAGCATACTAAAGATGGTTCTAGAAAGTAGACAATCAGGCTAGGATTGTTTAGTAGAACTGGATCACTTAAAAGCCAGATTACAACAAAAACCTTATTGGTGGTGGTAGTAACATCACAATATTTAAAAGTTTCTAGAAAAGTCTCTGCTAGGTCAATGGGGAGCCCCAGAGGACAGAGATATCCCATTAGAGGAGTCCCATGAGGGACAGGAATAGACCAGCTTCTAGAATGCTATGGTAGTTGAACTTGAGTGCCTAATAATGGGGGTATCAGATATCTATGTGATTGGAACTGCCTATCATAAACTTTGTCCTTAGTTGGAGCCCCCAAATCAAGATGTTAGAAAGATGAAGTTGCAACATTGTATGATAAAATAGTACATCTGGGAACTGGTCACAGGGCACAAAGTTAAGAGATAGGTAGCCCTGACCCCCATGTCACATACTTCTCTTGTACTCATAGCTTTCCCTTAGCTAATCCCCATAGTTTCTTGAGGATTTCCCTATGATTAATCAAGACAGGAGAAAAATACCCAGCCTAGTTCATTGATGGGTTGGTTAACTATGTTGGTGATATCTGAAAGTGGACTGCTGTTGCTCATTGGCCCTGTTTGGAGTGTACCCCATAGGCAGTAATGAGGTGAAATCCTCCCAGTGGGTAAAGCTTTCAGTAGTAAAGTTTTGGATGACAGAAATGTTCTAAGCATTGGCTGGTTGGTTAGGGATGTGAAAAGCGCAAGACTGGAAGACTGAAGTAAAAATTTTTAAAAAAGTGGAAGATAGATGGACCTATTAGTATGGGCACAAACATCTTTATGCTCATAGAGTGTCCACTAGGAAGCATCCATGTCAGAGGTTTTGGTTGGTAATAAGGTGGACAAAATGATGCACCCAGTGGATATTAGCCAGCCTCTGTCAGTTCTTGTGCAATGGGCCCATGAGTAGAGTACCTATGTTTCAATGATCTATTGTGATGTAACAAACCACACCAAAACTTAGGGGCTTAAAACAATGATTGTTTTTTAATTTCTCATGATTCTGTAGGTCACACAGGTAGTTATTTTGCATTACTTGATTCTGGTTGAGCCAGCGCTATTGGCTAAGGGAGCATTGGAGCTTCTCTACAAAGCCCTTGTACTTAGCTAGTTTGGGCTTCCTCATAGCAGTACGGTCTTAGAATAGTCAGACTTTTCCCATGGTAGCTGGTTTCCAAGGGGAAGCATTCCAAGAGCATGAAAACAGAAGCTTATTGCTGCTAGTAAGTCATCTCAAAACTTAATGGCTCGAAACAAAAATGATATATTATTATCATTCTATGGATCAGGAATCTGGGTCAGGCTGGGATGGGGGGTTCTTCAGCTCTATATGGTGTCAGCTTAGCTGCATCCAGCTAGGGGCTGGGTCCAAGAAGTCTTTATTTACATGTCTGGCACCTCAGTGATTCAGTGCTTCTCTGTATGGCCTTTATTTTAGTTCAGACTCAGACCCATCATTCGTTTATTGAGCCTAAGCTTGTACAGCAGAATATGGATTTAAATCCCCTGCACTAGTGCCTCTGCTAGTGTCTTAGGAACTACTGTACCTGATTTACTGACATGGATCCTTTATAACATTGCCTTGGACCAAGTGACCGATTTTGGGGGCAAAGGGTGTGTGACTATGGGCTCATGAACACAAGATCTCTGAGTACTACAATATATCACATCACTTGAAACATTGGCTTGATAAAATGTTGGAATGGCCCATTAAAGTCTCAGATAAGATGAGAGCTTGGAGACAACACCCTGTGGGCTTGGGCAGTGTCCCCCAATTCTGAGATGCACAATACCAAGTTCTTCAGAGGGTCCCCAGCAGGACCAGACCCCAGTTACCTACAAACCTCAGTAACCAGCTCAAAATAGACGATTTGTTGTCTTTTCTTTCAACTCTCTCTTGATCTTTCATCTCCTTTAATTTGTTTCCTAGAGTCATCTTTCAAATAAACGACCTTCCCAAGTCTATTTCTTAGGCTCTGTTATAGGGAAGCCATACTCTGACACTTCTTAGGATATATTACTTTTTGCTATTATGAAAAAAAAGAAATTAACATTTTTAGCATACATCTTGCTTTTCAGATTATTTTTTGGTAGATTCACAGAATTTAAAGTTTTGGATCAAAAGGTATGGATTGCATTCAGGGCTCTTACTCTGTCCATTGAAAACAGTGTATTATTTTTGAAAAAATATGACATTGTTATGTCTCACTAAGTATGTACGAGATCTCCCTCTTAATTGACAATCCAAACTTCCTCACCCTCAGGCCCAGCTACTGTGAAGGGGCGTGGTTTTTCTGTCAGGCATGCACATATACCACTCTAGAAATTCTATCGGGAGTAGGGCCATTCTTTGGAGAAGGGCTATTAAGCTTTTCTGTGTATCCAAATATTCCTCATATCAGAAGTCAGCTGTAATTGGGAGAACATGTCCCTCTCAAGTGGCTGCATTTAATCCCAATTACCACAGTTTGAGAAAAATAGAGAGCTATAGTTTATGGAGAAATGGCTTTATTCTGTAAAAAGATGGAATACATCCTTTGGCTGAATAAAATAATGGACCTTAAAAATAGTTGACTTTCCTGGTAAAGTGATGCCTCAGATAGAGAAATTGAAAGAGTGACTTCAAATATGAGCCCAAATATAGTATGCTAAAGGAATCTAACATGTTCAATGCCTGGAACTTGCCATTTATGTTCATCAGCGAAATAGAAATGTGTTGCTCTCTTTGTTATGTTCTCCCAAAGTGGTCTTTAAACCAAGGATTTGGGTGTAAGTGATTTGTTAAGCCCCCAGAAGAAACCAGTGAAGGAATAGAAGCAGCAGCCTGGGATAGGGAAGGAGCTAAGAAAGGTGAAATTTCAGGTGGAGTCCCAGACTCAGCCTGATCTCCTAGGCACTTAGTGTTTACCCACCTGAGGCACAAGAGCTGGGCTTTAGCACTTCCACATCAGTAACTCATTGGCCATAGGTCACAGTGGGGGTGGGATGGACAGCCCAGGCACTTCCTCTTCTGATCAGCTAGGGGATTCCCCTGTCTAAGGGAAGGCCCCTGAAAGTCCAAGGCACAGGTAGTAGGAGCTGGGGATAGGTGAGCAGAGCTAGTACAAGGGATCCAAGAGAAACTGGTCAGGTTTCAAAAAGAGTCTGTTACATATGCCTGAAGGTATATGTTCCTCCAGAGTGCCAGTGCCAGTACAAAGTGGAACATTTGTAAGGCACCCCGAACCCTGGAATCTTTACTGATGGATCAACCCAGGATTAGTGGGGCCATTCTGGAGACAATCTGGGAAGTACTTAGAGATGTTAACTGTGCAAAAACCCTGCGATCCTGTAGCGATCCTACTCCTTTTTAATTGCCCCAGAGAACTCACACAAGTCTCCATGGAGCCTTGTACAAAGACGTGTGGTATAGCCTTGTTTGTGGTAGCAAAGAACTGGATAAGTTAAATGTAAAATAAAGATGTAGATATAGTCCCATAAGTAGGATTTTTTTTCTCCCTTGCATACATAGATCATTAATTATTTTTTCATTTTGCAAAGGCTTTAAATATATTATAGATCTATTTTATATATAATTTTTGTAATTTGAAGAGCAAACATTATTTTTAAAGAAAATAATAAAAATTGAGGAATTAACTGAGCTAAAAAGAGCAACAGAAATGAGTATCAGGATATATGGGTAATATCTTCATCGATGAAGAAAGGATGGTGAAGCCCTGAAGGCGTGGCTCAGTGATTGAGTGTCGACCTATTAACCAGGTCATGTTTCGATTCCTGGTCAGGGCATATGCCCGGGGTTGTAGGCTTGATTCCTAGTGCGGGTCAGGCAGGAGGCAGCTGATCAATGATTCTCATCATTGATGTTTCTCTCTCCTCTTTCTCTCTCTCTCTCTCTCTCTCTCTCTCTCTCTCTCTCTCTCTCTCTCTCCCTCTCTGAAATCATTAAAAATATTTTTTTTAAAAAAGAAAGGATGGTGCAGTTATTCTCCCTTCCCCTTTCTAGGGTCACACTGGTTTCCTTTGAGAAGTCAGTCCCTTCCCATCCTTGCCCCACTCCCCCTCTCCAGTACTCCAGTTCTAGGAGTTGGCCTGCTTGGGCTAAGCTGGACAGCTGAGTTCCCTGCCTTCCAACAGGGTCCTGATTGAGAGTGAGGAGCAGTGATCCAGGCTTAACCCCATTAGGTTTCATAACACAGAGAAAAGACTGGTCCGAGGTGGTCAGTTTTTCATTATGCACAAATGTGTCCCTGAAAAGCCTAAAAGAGCACCATGTTCCCTTCACCTGGTCACACTTAGATTTTCTCATTCTAGGGTATTTAAAAAACACAATAATTTAACTGCATTTAATCCCAATTACCACAGTTTTAGAAAAACAGAGAGCTATAGATCATGGAGAAATGGCTTTATACTGTAAAAAGGTGGAATACATGGAGAGAGTCAGGGCTGTGCCCTGTAGGTGCCTGGGGATTAAGGCTGACCATGCAATACTGCATAGTCTGGGCAGGGTCCCTGACTCTTCCCACCTGGGACACATCTGTCACAACACCCAATATATAATTGTATCTACCATCATAAAATCAAATTCAGATAAAAGATGATCAGTCCCCCATAGATATATTAGGTAAGAGGATAGTGGTTTAGGACCAAAAAGGAAACATTTGTGGAATTCTCTGTATTTCCTTAGGAAGATTCCATGACTCTTCTGATGATATCTAGATTTGGCATTGCTGTTCCTAATTTATTACCTCACAAGAAGAAACACAATCTGCTGAGTAACACTGATGCTAAAACCTTGGGAAACCAGGAGATAGTAGGACTTTGGCTCCATCAAATTGAAAGTGAACTACATTAGCAAGCTTCTTGGGGAAAGCCTGGCTTTGCAGTTATAATGTTATGTTCAGTTCTTTATTATTCCCGGATTCTAAGAACTATGGCTTGTCTCCTTTCAGTTTTAGAAACAAAAAGACCAGAGAGAGTATTGGCCTGACCAAATATAGACACTGGTTTGTCTTTGTTGCTACTTAGAGGAAAGTGTGACAGAAGATTCTCCAAATGTAGGATTATTTAAAAGCCACTCTGGGGTTTTAAAATGCAAAGACCCCACTTGGAAGTTCAGCAATAATCAACTGCATGTGGTGGACTAGTACTCTGATTTAACCTTGCTTGCTTGAAGTATGGAGAAAAAGCAATAAATACAGAGCTGCACTAGATTATGTTGCAAGTAAGGGAATTGCAGACTCAGACTTTGAAACTTGGAGAGGCTTGGAAGAAGGACTGGCAGTGCATTTTCTTCACTCCTCACATATAGGGTGTCCCCCCAAAATGTATACACACTTTGACTAATTATTAATTCCATTGGGTTACAGCTAAAAAGAAATAAACATTAATTAAGCTATAAAAATGTATGTGTATGCATTTTTGGGGCCACCCTATATATATAATGCTAACAATCTACCATGGACTAGTATTGATGCTACTAAAAATAACAATAGAGGTAACATACGTGAAAGATTCACATTTGTCTCACTTATTTCCTGAACTTAATCTCCAATTTTTTTCATTCCCTTAATTTCAAATTTACTGCATAGATTTATTTTTGCATAGAGATTAACATGTACTTATTTACTGACTTCAAAAGCTCATACTGTAGAGGCAATACAATGTTGCTTATATTATCCCATTCTCCCAGCAGTGACATATTTGTGCTCACTACAATACGAATTGTAGAAGCAAGAGCCCTCACACTGTGTTCACTGAGGTCGCTAGCTGAAGTTGAAAGAATTTGGACTACTTTTGTCTTCACTGTCTCCTAAGCTGATGCCTACTGAGTGACCACCTAGTACTTCCCTGCATTTATTTAGTTACTAGAGGCCCAATGCACGAAATTCATGCAAGGGCCTTGGCCCCGGCCCCCGTCCACCACCGCTGTGGCTGGGGGCTTCTGCTGCCTCTGCCGCGGCCCCTGCCCACTGAGGCTTTGTCTGGAAGGAAGGATGTCCAGAAGGACGTCCGGTCTAATTAGCATATTATGCTTTTATTATTATAGATAGCTGTGTTCCCAGCAGTTTAATATGAGTGAAAAGGTAAATCAGAAGGGGAGAGAGACAGGGAAGAAAAGGTGGAGCACAAGGGATTCTTAGGGCAGTGAAACTATTCTGAATGATATAATCTAATAAAAGAGAAACATGCAAATTGACCATAACCCTGACACCCTTCCCATTGGCTAATCAGCAGGATATGCAAATTAACTGCCAACCAAGATGGCTGCCAGCTGCCAGGCAGCTGAAGCGAACAGGAGGCTTGCTTGCTCCAGTGACAGAGGAAGCCAAGGTTCCCGGCCTGCGGCAGCCCAGCTCTGAGTTCCGGATGCAACAAAGTTGCAGTTATAGAACCTAAACAAGCTCCAGATAGCTGCTTTCAGCCGGCAGCGGGCTCAGAGCTTAGAGCGGCAGTGATGGCAACAGTGTTTCAATTATAGAACCTAAACAAAGCCCAGATATCTGCTTTCAGCAGCCGAGGCTTCAAGCTGGAGCCGGCCTCAGAGCTAAAGCCAGCTCTCAGCTCCAGTGACAGCCATAGAAAGTAAATAATCTCAGAATAAAAAATAAAAGAAAAAAAAAGAGAGGCTGGGAGCTTCAGTCACCCGCCAGCCTGAAAACAGCCCTCAGCCCCTCACCGAGACTGGCCAGGCACCCCAGTGGGGACCCCCACCCTGAAGGGGGTGCGGGCAGCCTAAAAATAGCCATCAGCCCATCATCCAGGCTGGCCAGGCACCCAAGCGGGACCCCCACCCTGATCCGGGACACCCTTCAGGGCAAACCAGCCGGCCCCCACCTGTGCACCAGGCCTCTATACTATCCTACAGGCAGGGCGGGACAGCACGAGCTGCCATCTGGGCCCCATGTGCAGCCCTGGGCAGCGGGGCATAAGTCCTGCCCCCAGCTGAGACTCCTGTGTGCCACCTGAGCCCCCAATTGGAGCCGCCTGAGCCCCGCACTGCTAAGCCCCGCCCCCAGCCGGGACCCTATGACTATTGGAGAGCAGGAAAGTGCCGCTGGGCCCTGGGTCGCTGTGGTGATCCGGCCATTGGTAAGTAGAAAAGTGCGGCCTGTAGGCAGCCCTCAGCTGCACCTGATCCGGGAGCAGGAAAGCAAGCCCGGCCTGCGGGCAGCCCCCAGCTGCACCTTCTCCCCGGTCACCATGAGGATCCGGGAGCAGGAAAGCAAGCCTGGCCTGTGGGCAGCCCCAAACTTTGTCTGCTCCCCAGTTGCCATGGTGATCTGGGATCAGGAAAGCAAGCCTGGCCTGAGGGCAGCCCCCAGCTGGGCCTGATCCAGGAGCAGGAAAGCCCGGCCTGCGGGCAGCCCCAAGCTGGGCCTGATCCAGGAGCAGGAAAGCCCGGCCTGTGGGCAGCCCCAGCTGGGCCTGCTCCCCGGTCGCCATGGGGATCTGGGAGCAGGAGAGCAAGCCTGGCCTGCAGGCAGCTCCAAGCTGGGCCTGCTCCCTGGTTGCCATGGAGACCTGGTAGCGGGAAAGCCCGGCCTGTGGGCAGCCCCCAGCTGGGCCTGCTCCCCCGTCACCATGGCGATCCTGGAGCAGGAAAGCCTGGCTTGCAAGCAGCACCCCTATCCTGGCCATAGCTCAAGGGAGAGTACAACATGCAGTGGAGGCCAGGAGCCTGAGAGATCAACACAGAGGGGCTCCTGCTCCAAACCTCCATGGTGTGGCTGGGGGCAGGCCCCCAGCAGACACACACACACACACACACACACACACGGCAACTGCTTCGAGCCTACATGGCGCGGCTGGGGGGCAGGCCCCAGCAGACACACACACACACACACACACATACACACACACACGGGACGCCTGCTCCGAGCCTCTGCTGCCAGACTGTGGCCATCAGAAGGACATCCACTGAGGGCTCCCAGACTGTGAGAGGGGCAGGCTGGGCTGAGGGTACCCCCACCGCCCAGTGCATGAATTTCGTGCACCGGGCCTCTAGTGGTGGATAATTGTCACTGTATCTTTGTCAGAACCCATAGAATGTACAACACAAAGAGTGAATCTTAATGTAAATTATAGACTTTAGTTAATAATAGTGAATCAATATTGGGTTCATCATAAGTATTACACTAATATAGGAGATAAATAATTGGGGGGACTGTGCAGGGAAGGAGGAGAAAGAACATGTAGGAACTCTATACTTCCCAATCAACTTTTCTGTAAACCTAAAACGACTCTAAGAAACATAAAGCCTATTAATCTAAACAACAACAAGAAAATATAAATAACTTAAGTCAGATGGTCTTAGCATGTTGTGTATTGTAAGAAAACAGAAAACCAATGTAACTAGCATAGGCAAAGAGGTAAATGTGTTAATGTGTTGGTTTGCTTACTCAAGCCAAGGGAAAGCATGAGGGGAAACTGGAACCAGGAACTTAAATGCTCTTTTTCATTTTTATAATGATCTAGATAGACTTTCTTCATAATGCCCAAATGACAGTGGCCTATAGCTCCCAGGTCCACATCCTCCCAGACTTGCCACATTGGGAAGGGGCACTCTCTTACTTTAGTTCTTTTCTCCTTCTCCTTCTCCTTCTCCTTCTCCTTCTCCTTCTCCTTCTTCTCCTTCTCCTTCTCCTTCTCCTTCTCCTTCTCCTTCTCCTTCTCCTTCTCCTTCTCCTCCTCCTCCTCTTCCTCCTCCTCCTCCTCCTCCTCCTCCTCCTCCTCCTCCTCCTCCTTTCTTCTTCCTTTAGCTCTTTTTTAAAAAAATATACTTTATTGATTTTTTACAGAGAGGAAGGGAGAGAGATAGAGAGTTAGAAACATCGATGAGAGAGAAACATTGATCAGCCGCCTCCTGCACACCCGCTACTGGGGATGTGCCTCCAACCAAGGTACATGCCCTTTACTGGAATCAAACCTGGGACCCTTCAGTCCGAAGGCTGATGCTCTATCCACCAAGCCAAACCGGTTAGGGCCCTTTAGCTCTTTTTAAAAAAATCCTCAAGGGATGTTGGTCAGCCTACCTTGGAAATGTGAACCTCTTCAGACCATTTATGGCATTTGAGATATAGGCCCCAGTTAGCACATGGTGTGCATAAGGCTGGAAACAAGTAGGCATGATAGGAGCTCATTGCAATTATTCTGACCAGAGATGTTGGTGGCTCAGAAAAAGACACTGGAGGTAGACAGAAGTGGTTAGGTTCTGGATCTAGTCTGCAGATAGGCCAGCAGGATTTACTGAGGCATTGGGTATAAGGTGTGAGAGAAGGTAATGAGAATGACTTCAAGGTTTTTATCCTGACAACTCAAAGGTTGGACCTGTCTTTAACTGAGTTGTGATGGTTAATTTTATGTGTCAACTTGACTGGGCTAAGGGATGCCCTGTGAACTGGTAAGACATTATTTCTGGATGTTTCTGTGAGGGCATTTCCTGGAGAGATTATCATTTGAATCAGAAGTCAGAGGAAATCAAATGTATTCTCACTAGCGTGGGCTGGCATTATCCATCTGTAGATGGCCTGAAGAGAAAAAACAGTAGAGGAAGGATGAAATTTCTCTCTCTGTTCTTGAGCTGGGACATCCATTTTCTCTTGTCCTTGGATATCAGCTCTCCTGGTTCTAGGGCCTTTGGGCTCTGGGACTTACATCAGCTGGCTGCTCCAAATGTTCTCAGGCTTTTGGCCTCAGACTGGGAGTTACACCACTGGATTCCCTATTTTTTCAGGACTTTGGACTAGGACTGAATTACATCAGTGACTTTCCTATTTCTCCAACTTGCAGATGGCAGATGATAGCATATCTCAGCCTCCATAATTACATGAGCCAATTCCCATCATAAATCTTCTCTTATACATATTGGCTCTGTTTCTCTGTTGAATCCTGACTAATACATGAGCAGAGGAATATTATAGTGGCACAGGTTAGAGCAGTGGTTCTCAACCTTCTGGCCCTTTAAATACAGTTCCTCATGTTGTGACCCAACCATAAAATTATTTTCATTGCTACTTCATAACTGTAATGTTGCTACTGTTACGAATCATAATATAAATATCTGATATGCAGGATGGTCTTAGGTGACCCCTGTGAAAGGGTTGTTCGACCACCAAAGGGTTCGCGACCCACAGGTTGAGAATCGCTGGGTTAGAGGGATATCAGGAGCTTAGTTTTAGATATGGTAGGTCTGTTAGTCATTCAGTTGGAGATGTTAAATAAGCAGCTGGATACACATAAGTCTATTCCTCTAGGTATCGCTTGACATATTGTTTATGGACTGTAATTGTTTAGCTCCTTCCTCTAGAACTCAAGCTCCATAAGAGCAGGAACTTTGCCTGTTATGTTCACTGCTATATCCCCAGTTCCTAGAAAAATTCCTGGGGCATAGCAGATGCTCAGCAAAATTTACTAGAAAGGTGAATGAAGAAATGAATGAGGTTGTTATGTGTTCAGCACAACAGTTAGGAAGTATGTGTTTGAAAGTGAAATTGCTTGACTGGCTGTTACTAGGGAGAGGTTTACAATAGGCATTGTCTAGCAAACATTTTCTCTGAAGAACTATGTAATAATGAAGAGACACTTGCAAGGCTTCTGTAAACTTTATTTTATACTTACAGGCCACTGCCAATGCAGGGCCTTGGCTTTTGGCTCATTTCTACAGTTTTACTTGGAAAGATGTGGTAAAAGTAGAAACTGGAAATATTCCTACTAGTAAACCACAGTTACTTACCAGTCCATAAACAAAATGTCCATTGAAGCCTGTGTGGTTATTAGGAAAGCTATGACTTTCTGAACTTATAAAATGCATTATTCATATGCAAGAGAGAAAGTATCTTAAACAAAAAAATAGTTGTTTAAACAAAATGGTGTGAGTTTATGGCTTACATTATGGGTATATATCAGTGCATGGTATGTACCAGCGGAATAATGGAATTCGACTGCTTACACATCAAAAAGCCCTGCAATGGGGTCCATTGGAACCTGATATCATTTTATACGTGACGGTGCTAAAACACAGCCCAACAAATTATTAGCTAATTTATCATCAGGAATATGTTTGGTGTAGTCTGATATATACATTAGATTACTTGTCAACCTTATCACTGAGTTTAGTTGAGGATTAAGACAATATGATTACTCATAGTTTAATGACATTTGCTCCAACAACCCCAAATACTGTTTTATCAAACCAGCCAATCAGCCAACCAACCAAGCAAATAAAACCCTATTGTTAACCCATGGCTCATCCCCTTTCATGCTGCCTCCCATATTCCACTTGTAACGGTGACATAGTCACATGCTTTATGAACACAGATTAAAACTGACTGAGGCCAACTGTCATGATAAACAACCACCTAGATTCCAGTCCAAGTGTGTGCTTTGGCACAGCTACAAGGCATCATTATTAGATTACATACATCCATACAAAACATCACACACATGCATGTATCACACACACAAATATATTCCATAGAGATAATAACAGAAAAATTGGCTAAAAGATATGTACAGTTGTATATATATATATATACACACACATGCTAAAAGATTTTCTGCTCTACTCACAGTCTGTAAACATCTTGGAAAATACCCAGCAAAAGTCACTGTGGGCCCTTTCAAATGGTGACCATGTGAGTTGTGGGAGAGGGGGAGGTGTTTAAGTTCACACTGGAAACCCAGAGAAGTGAGGAAGCATAGTTCATGGTGGCCTTTGGGGTGATTATATTCACTGACATGATAAACTCAGCCAGCCACTTTGAAATTATGTTTCCTCTATGGAAAAGGGAATGATCAAAAAAAGTCTTTCTGCCAGTTAACATTTAAAACAAGAGAATATGAGGTGATATGTAAACTATATATACATACACACATATATGCATATATGTACATATATATGTATACATATACATAAATATACATGTTACTATTACTAAAAAACCTCAATGAAAATTTCCAAATCTTCTAAAAATATTTAATTCTATTCTCCTAGGTTTAGACTTCTATCCATTGAACTGAAAGTCTTGGGTATAGTTAAACGACACGTACCTTTACATTTTGGTATATGATATTGATTGTACATAAAAGACATTAAAAATAGATTGGGCTTATGAAAAATAGAACTATTTGATTCAAGCATTATTTTATTAAAATTTAAGATGAAAAAATGTTCAGGATCTCCTGTAATGAAACACCATAAAAAATAGGTTCTTAAAAATTCTTTGAATAGCAGCTATTAAACTGCCATGTGTGGTTATCAATTTGTGCTTTAGTTCTGTATTTGTTGCAGCTTGAAAATTTATGTTAAAAAAAAAGACCACAGTGGCATGAGAAACAACCTAATTTTTCACTAAATTGTTTTACCTTTTTTTTTTTAAACAAAATGAACTCAAATAATTATTTTTAGGCTGCTATGCAGTTAAAAAATACTGGCACTGAATGACATTTCAAAATAAAGGTGACTTATGCCCATACAGTGTTTGCAAAAAAAAAAAAACATTTAAAAAATATCTCTATTTTATAACCTCCAAACTTTCATGGTGACCAGTTCTCATTAAACATTTGACAGAACAGCCGTGAAAGCTAGTCATGCACGTGAAAACGATTTTCATGCAAAAGTAGTAAATATCCTTCTGGTTTCATTTAACAGTCTCCCTATCCCTTGCCAACTCTCACCATTTTTTAATGTTGAATATAACATACAGAATACGTAAATTAGATAAATTAAAAAAGTAAGAGTCATTGAATTTGTGGGCATGAAACAGTCCACCCTCTCATGTTTTGGAAAGCATTTTCCGGGCGTGGGTCTGAGTCATGAGAGAAGAGACTTCTGGAGACATAGTTGCTGTGTTTTTTTTCTCTAATAAGGTTTGAAGGAATATTGATTAATGTTTCTTAAGCTGTTCAGTTTATACTATCCTTGTGGCTACTCCTCTCTGTGTTGTGGTTGTTTTGTTCATGGTTCTTCCACTGGATGCTGGTTCCATTCATAGGGACTGAGGTCATCAGACTTTTGGACTGGTAACAGCAGCAGCAGAGGCAAGACTGGGAGAAGAAACAGATGCTAAATGACATGACATGTGTTACGTTCCCACCAACAAGGGGTAAATGTCCACATACATTTGAGGACAGAACCTTAACAGTAATCTAGGGTATGGAGTCTGTAAACCCTAGGTAAAAGCTAAATTGTCCATTCTTGTGCAGCGAAATATATCCCTTGTTTCTTGTTTAAATTCTAAGTCAAAGAGGGAAGCAGTTTTGGCCAGAGGAAGAGTGCTCTATGACTTGGGGTGGGCATAGTGGGGGATTAGGAGGGGAACCTAGCATTTCTTCAGTGTGCACCACTGGTGTGGCTCTCTGCATTGTGTACCTCATCTGATGCTCACAGCACTAGGTGGTAGTTGCTAATTTCCTACCAAGTTGTATGAAACTACCAGGTTTCATCTATTTGTATAATTCTCCTTTTAGATTGTAAGTTCCACGAGGGCAGTCACTGTGTTTTTTCTTGTTCACTTTATCCCAAATAATAATAAACTCATACTTAGCACTTATTATTTGTTTTAAGCACTTAACATATAGTATTAACCCACTGAATCCTACTTATGAGATAGATATTGTGATTGTCTGATTTTACAGACCAGCAAATGAAGGAAGCAGGAAGGGCACCACCCAGACCTGGGTTTGTCAGTAAGTGCAGAGCTGTGATGCAAATCAAGATTGTTTGCTTCCTGAGCCTGCACCCTTGACCTCTATGCTACTCTTCCTAATATGTGCCATGAACTAACATCCTGGCTAGAGATAACAGAATCCAATTTGGATTAATTCTATGTTAAATCATTCCAGGAACTGTGCTTGGAGCTTCTGGAGGACATGGGTTGATTTAGCTACAAGAAGGTTTGAAGAACAGAAGGAAACTGATTTCAAATGCAATTACATTAATTCAGATTTCCAGAGCAATAAGTATTTACTTGTCTTAAAGAGGCTATTATTAAATATACTATTAAGTAGTATTTAGAAAGAGTTTTCTTTAAAAAAAATATATTTTATTGATTTTTTACAGAGAGGAAGGGAGAGCGATAGAGAGTTAGAAACATCGCCTCCTGCACACCCCCCACTGGGGATGTGCTTGCAGCCAAGGTACATGCCTTTGACTGGAATTGAACATGGGACCCTTCAGTCTGCAGGCTGACGCTCTATCCACTGAGCCAAACCAGTTAGGGCAGAAAGAGCTTTCTTAACAATAGAGTTTATGTTTTGCTGAGACTGTTGTTAAATCCTAAAAAAAATATAAGGAAGGAATAGGATTTATGTATTCTCTATGGCCTGCAGTTCACATTTGAGCCTTTCTTTTTAAAGGAGGGTTCTAAATTGACATGTTATTAAGTTAGTTATTTTTAACTTTAATCTCTGAATATGTTGTTGTCTGAATAGATATTGCTTTTCTTTTATGCTGACAATCTAACCATCTTTCTGGTTAAAAATATGATTTTCACTTCTCTACTGAAAAGTATAGCTGATGAAAATAATATTTACAATTGGGATTAGCCATACCTGTTGGCTACTTAATATACTTATTTGGTTTTCCTTAAAAATACTTGCAAAACAGTCTTACCTGAAAACAATTTTTAAATTTCTTGCTCACAAAATATAGAGCTATTGGGTTTATACATGAATTCATAGTTGCCAAGTTAATGCCGATATAATCCATGAGCAGCAAGAAACTAGAGCAAAAGAAAATAGTAGAATAATTAGCACATAATGTTTTCAAAACTGCAAACTAGCATTTATCCCTAGAATAAGCATTTTTCTTGCCCAGAAGCCATTTCTCACAGGTAGCAGTCAGAATTTTTTTAAAGTCCTTGTTTAAATGGCACTCTCAGTTCTGCAGAACATTTACCTGCCACTTGGTTAGCTCAGACTATTATGCACAGTCTCAGGAGGGGAGCAGCAAGATTATAGACATGGCTTGCACAAATTTTGGGATCAGTTATGAATTATGTCAGCTAAAGAAGAAATAATCAACTTTGCAGTTTTAATTTCCAGGGCTAATGAGAATGTAGACTAGATGGTTTTGTAAAAGTATCATAAATGTGAAAATCAGAGAAACTCCAATTTCCTAATGGGTACATAGGATCATACCTAAGTAATTCACAGCGGTTCTTGTCCATCTGATCATACACGGTTTTCTTCAAAATACGGCTTAAATGAAGAGGGAACCAGCAAAGAGCAAAAATTACAACCAAGCAGAAAACTGTTTTTGCCACTTCTCGACGCTAAAGGAAAGTGAGAAAAAAAGTACAGTAAATTCATTGTTTTTCGGCTAGATAAAAGAACTACATAATAAGGAAGTAGTTGAAAGCAGAGAAAGAATAGCTCAAAGAGGAGCCAGGACAGCCTGCCTCACAGTACTTCTACCCCTTTAAGATTTAGAATCCAACTTCAATAAGGATTTGCTACTGATTTTTTTGGGCAACTGCCAGGAAGGATGGTGGCTTCAGGTTGGTTATTAGGACCAGGGCAGAGGTTCTATGGCAGGGGGTGGTGGGAAATGGCTGGAGTAAAGCCAACACTGTGGGTGTGCCTGAGTGTGTGTGTGTGTGTGTGTGTGCATGTGGCAAATATATGGGGAAAAGCATTATCTAAAAGCATTAATAACAGGTAACTAGCTAGCATTAATTACAGCATAACAGTCAAAGTGACTGAACTCACCATGTTAAAGAATGGACAAATCTGCAAAGATGTTTGGAAAATAAAATAGGAATAGGAAATAGAAAAGAAAAAGCAACAGCAGCCTGGACAGTGGTGCTCAGTGGTTGAGTGTCAACCTATGAACCAGGAAGTCATGGTTTGATTTCCGGTCAGGGCACGTGCCTGGGTTGCAGACTAGTCCCCAGTAGGGGTTGTGCAGGAGGCAGCTGATCAGTGATTCTCTGTCATCATTCATGTTTCTATCCCTCTCTCTTTTTCCCTTCCTCTAAAATCAATAAAAATATATTTAAAAAAACAACAATAATCATCAACACAGCAATATGTTTTCTCCATTTCTTGATCTTTAAGAAAGCTAGCATTGGGATATTTTTGCTTTAAAAATATTTTATTAATGACATATTTCCCAAAGATATATTGTTTGCAAACATAGGGATGAGGGTAAAGGATTATCAGCAATGATGATGAGAAAACCTGGGACATGCTGACCCTGGTGTGACTTTAGTTGAAGGTTTACATACTTTCAAGTCTGCACAGGATCAGGAAAATCATAGGTTAGGGATTAGCAGCAACCAGTCTTTTGTGTGCATTATGCTTGAGTATTATAATGCATGCATTTAGAAGGCTAACTAGGAACATAAAATGTAACTTGTCTGGAACTGGGATCAGTTAATGTCAAAATAAAACTGATTGAAAACAGGGTTTGGAAGAGGAATGCTGGTTCAACCAAGAGCATATAGCATTAAGTATAGGAAGCCTAGAGCAAACCCACATGATTAATGGAGTCATTTAAAAAGATTTGGGGGCAGTTTTCACAAATTTTGACTCTAATTCAAAGAACTGAGAGTTCTTTAATCTTTTTGGAGCTATCGGGCTAGCTGGGATATACTTCAGAGAACACATAAACCGAGCAGTGATTGAGAGAAATAAAGGATTCCAATCTGCAGGAATGGGAGATCATTTTAAAGGATCATTTTGTGTAAACAGAAAGACAGTGTGCCCAGAAAAATAAAAATGTAAAGTATTAGGGGGAGGTTATCTCCTCTGAGTTAATCATTAAAGAGGATAACCCTTTTAAAAGGTAATATTAATACATTGCCATTACAGTCTGCTATTTGCTTACCCAATATTCATCCTCCTATTTTCCCTGCTATCAATCAGATTCTTGGTTTTGTTATAGCAGCGTGGGAGCCTGGGCCTAATCATCTGCATGGCTACCTGGCAGTTCTGACCAATTAGATTAAGTAGAAATTGTGTGAGGTTTCTGTAAAGCTACTTAAAAGTGGGGGATACTCCTTTGATGCTCATACACTCATGTGATCTATGTTCTTCCCCTCTTTTTGCCTGGAAATCAGATATAACTCATGTGATCTATGTTCTTCCCCCTCTTTCTGCCTGGAAATCAGATATAAGGGTAGAGCTGAAGTTGCTGTCTTGTGATAATGAAAGGTCAGCAAAACAGCAGACACCTGCCTGTGAGCCCCTTTACCACTGAATCAATGACATCTGAACTTTTTGCTGTGGGAGAAAGATAAACCCCTCCTTGGTCTACTCAATGTTATTTTGTTTTGTTTTGTTTTTGCTACCAGCACCCAAACACAATCCCTAACTGATCAAATTGTTGTCAGCATAACGAAGAGAAACTTGAGAAACATACAAGAAGCAAGACCAAGAGCCCAATAGGCTAGCAGTGGAAGACTGACAGGGCTTTTCACTCTGAGCTAGCTTCCCCATAGTCCCACTTGAAGGCCTTCCAGCCAGGCTTGCTCGTCTGCTCTTAGAACCTTCTACAGCTTTGAGTGGGACACAAAGGAATGTCTACTGCATAAGGACCAAGTCTTGGATTCTAATTTCCATTTGGTTGAGCCACTCTCTTAATCAATCAGATTCTTGGTTTTCTTATAGCAGCGTGGGAGCCTGGCCTAACCATCTGCGTGATAAGGATAATGCTTGCCTTGTCTATCTCACAGCATGCTTGGATGAATCAAATAAGAAGATAACATGGAAATGCTTTACAAAACTTTAAAAATGCTGTGTAAATGTGAAGTATCATCATATTATTATTGTTTCCAATCCCTATTGAATTATTTTCAGAGCAAATACCACTTATAGCTTAAACAGGCTCAATCATGGTGCTGATACAAAAATCAACATTTAAAACACTGTTTTTCACACATCTATTCTAATTAATTATTTCCATTGCAGGAGTGAGAGGTAATAATTGCTTAATATGTTTCACATTGGGAATACTTGAAATTTTCATGCTTGAACAATGTCATACTAAAGTTTCTCAATATAATTTTCCTGTTAAATTTCAATAGGAGGTAATAGCTACCATTTGTATGGCATGTTATATTTTTACAAAGTATGTGTATGCATATTATTTCCTTTGATTCCTATAATAACATTGATTTATATGATATTATGCCCAATTTACAGACAAGGAGCTGAAGCTCAGAAAAATTAGTAAAGTAGTTGAAAAGAGCTGCTGCTGAAGAATGATGCTTGTGTATTGTAATTATATAGGTGGATTTACAGGCTCCATCTGAAACTCACATTAAAATTTGCTGTGGTGGGGTGTCCTTCTCTGCTGAGATTTAGAACTTACTTACAGTCCTAGTTTTACTCTTTGAAAAGTATCTATGAACTTTTTCTGGGTACTTACTATGAGTTGGATTCTATTAGATACCTTACATGCATTAGGTAACCCCCTTGACATAATATATATATATATATATATATA
>NW_005871049.1:16802454-16962568 GCF_000147115.1 Myotis lucifugus | reverse complement strand
AAGGTAGAGGGATAGAGAGTTAGAAACATCAATGAGAGAGAAACATCGATCAGCTGCCTCCTGCACACTCCCCACTGGGGATGTGCCCGCAACCAAGGTACATGCCCTTGACCGAAATCGAACCCAGGACCCTTGAGTCTGCAGGCCGACGCTCTATCCACTGAGCCAAACCGATCAGGGCAATTATATATTTTTAAGAGGAACTAGAAGCTTAGAGAGATTAAGAATTTCCCCAATGCCACAGAGCCAGCAAGTTTAAGACCCAAGTTTCCCCCTCTAAAGCTCTGTTCTACTTGTTTCCCTGGAGGGACTAATAGCAGCCTCCTATTGACATATTCAAATTCATTCTAGAATTTTGGTTGCTCCAAAACTTGACCTCTTCAAATATATAGGGTCACATTTCTTGTCAAGAGTCTCATCTTTGATGTTGTTGATGTTGCTCTAATGAGGTTCATCTCCTTTCTCACTCCTCAAATGGGTGGTTTCCAGGTCATGTTATAACTGACCCCTATCTTCCCACCTGAAATACCCGCTGGCCTTTTCTTTCCCATCGTTCCCATTTATTTTCCATGAACAATTCAATCCCCTTCATCCACGAACAGTTTTTCCATGACTTAGTCTCATATCTTCCCTGGATTTCTATAGCATAGGCTGCTTTTGCCACACCTTGTGATTCTATTTTCCAGTTGTTTCCAGGTTTGTATTTTATTTCCACAACAATACTGCAAAGCCTGCTAGGGGAGACAGTCATATGCTCCTTTTTGTCTTGGCAGAGTTCCAAGCCAAATTCAATGGATACACACACAAACACACATGGTCAATATACTCTTGGCAAAACCAGTAAATAGTTCCTCTATTTGGGCCTAGGATCCAGTTAGGCTCCCTATTTCACAAAAGAAATACCTAATATTATAACTATAAAGAAAATAAGACATACAAGCAAACAAGACAGTATTTTTATTTTCAGGAAAGCAGGCTAAATCTTGAAATACAGTATTCGTAAGCCTTTTGTTGTCAAGGACAAAATAGTCTTGGCCAGATTTTCATAATCTTATTACATTTACCTGTTTAAGATGTTCACTGAGGGCAATTCTCAAGCTTCCATTCCTTCTGTTTAACATCTCACAAGTCATGAGGGTGTAGAAAATTGCGGTGCACACCAAGGGCATGCAGAAGTAGAAGCCAAACAGCCACCAGTCCTTCACATCTTGGTAGAACTGTAAATGAAGAAAAGGGAGAGAGAGGGAGGGGGCTTTATAAGGTAAATTAACTGTGTAGTGCCTCTGGGTCCTTAAAAATCTTCATGTTTGCAGATACATTTGTATATTCATGCTCTCTGGTTGTGGCAGTGAGCTTGGGGTGGTGCTCAAAACCCAATTAAATTGGCAACTCTAGAAATTATCCTGGCTTTATAAAATAGCACATGAATAAACTGCATTAAAAAAAAGATATATTTTATAAGACACCTTAATTGTACAATGGAAGAGCCCTAATCAATAAAAAGAATTCCCTTCCAAAGCTCACAAAACGATTCTGAGACATACAGAATATATATTTATCTTTATTAGTGAGCCTCAAAATTTTGCTAATGTCTGGTTTACTTTTGGCTATTACGGTCAAAGTGTACTTAATGTGAATATCTTGTTTGGAAACAGGGAAGGTTATGAATGGCTTATCTGTGTAGCTTTGGTTACCAGGAGTTAACCCTTTGCCTGGTATGCCTGCTATGTGACCTTTTAGCTAGCCAGTTTGAGCCATAAATAATCACGCCCCTTCTCACTCTTTTTAATACTTACCACCTGGAAACTATCAAGACAGAGTACCTTATCTGAAGGCATATTTAGCATGATCTCCCTATGGGCAGGAGTTGTAAATACTAGGATTATTCACTTTTATGTCTTTTTAAAGAAGAAAATTTAATACCCTATAAAAATGGAAATTGGAAAATTATATCTACATTCTTCTTCCCACTAAATTAATTATCAACTTGGGAAGAAATGCTTTTCTTTTCCTTATTCTGTTTCCTCAGATTGTTTATTTACTATGGATAATGCAGTTATAATATCTCAGTTCCCACAGTAAAAACTAATCATGTTGCTCTGTGAAAAACTAGACAGTTTCTGAATATAGAAGAGGCACAGTGGGATACATTTATAGCATGTTTATTAAGATAATCTATAAATGGTTCCTGAGGAAAAAAAGTTCTGGGCAGAGGTTCCTAACTATTTTTATGCCATAGACCTTCTTGGAAATCTGGGGAAGACTGTAATCCTTTCTGGGAATAATATCTTTACATGCATAAAATAAAATATGTACGATTATAATGGAAACTAGTTACACAGAAACAGTATCAAAACATTAAAAATAAAATTTTGATATAGTAATATAGGTGTTTATTAACAAATTAAATGACATATCCAATGGTGGTTCTAATAACTATCAGAATGTTGAAGCAATGATGACTGTAAGTGATATTGCAAGATTATACAAATGTTATATGGTATGAAAATGTATTATTTCTATTAGTGACAAAAATGTGGTACTGTTAAATACTATTGTAGTTTGTTGCCTATATTCATAATAGAAAGAAATGATAAATTTTAGTTATTAGTTAGTGAAAATAAACATGTAATTTGTTTCTCATTCAAGTGAACAGACCTCTGGATTTTAACTTCAGGTTAAGTCAAACTCCCATTTTATGCAGATCTTTCCCTATCCACATCACACTGTAGAAAGATTTCTGTAGTGAGCTTACAAAACAAACAAACAAACAAACAAACAAACAGAAAAAATCAGGACTCTTGTTTCCTTTGAGTACAATACAAACACTCCTTTAAGTACCCTCTTCAATTTGTATCCCCTTCTTCCAGGTGCATTGCTGGCTGGTGTGAATGCTCAAATGCAGTTACAGAGGGCCTGAAAGATGACCCCCTGAGGGGCCTGGACGGAGTCCCCTTGCCCCCTCCATGGCAGAGGCCTATAGAGAAAGGGGTCACAAATTCCTTTTGAACTGATGTCATCAGCAAGGGCATGGAGGGGCCTCCCTCCAGTCTGTTAGAGCAAAGTGTAGGAGGAAAGTGTGAAACAAAGAATAAGAATAAAATTTGAGAGAAAAATACAAACAAAAAACAGGAGGAGAAAGAGACTCTCAAATTTAAAAAAATTATCAGTTCATACTCATACCCTTTACTACAACCCTCTAGGCTTTTCCTGCCTGAAGGAAAAACATTGCTTGACCATTTTATAAAGGAGACTCAGTCATTACAAAGTATCCCTTTTCTTTTTGTCAAGTTCTAGTGATTAGTAAGTTCCTATGTTGAGCCTTTTCTCCCAGACATTTTATTCAGAAATATTTAGGTTGCCTATTTACACTGCCCAAATTCTGATAACCTCCTACTGACTACTTTGTTTTCCACTATGAAGATTTGACGTAATAAAAAAGTCAGTAGATAAACAGACCTTAATTTTAAGGTTGCCAGTTTGGCAGCTTTCATGAATAGTTTTAATTTTAAAACAAGAATGTCCAAGCAGGATAACTGGTCAACTGTAAAACCACTAATTTTGTGAATTTTCCAAGTTAGGAAAACATACCTTGAGATGTCTGAAAGTGATTAAATGTGGAATCTGAGCTGCATGAAATTTACATCAAAGCACTAAATTATGCTGATTTAAGTGAAATAGTTATCCTTTTGGTTTTCCTCCTCAGTCCACCTTTGACTAGTTTTGCAAAGGTAATATGCATTGTAAGTATGTTTCCTGATACACTCATGTGATTAAGCTTTTCAGAGAAACATTAATGTGACCAGATGTACTAAACAACAACTGAATTTGTTAAACGGAACACTTTTTTAAAAGTTCTGCAAATTTATATTATTTGTACATGCAAATATAACTTTCTTCCTACTTTGAGTTAAATCTACCTTTAAAAAATGTGTGAGCAACATATATTTCCCTGAGTAACCAAAAATAAGTATCAGCATGTCTGTCAGATGGAAGTTGTGCTGTATTCCTTATTATAAAACACTAGAGGCCCAATGCACGATATTCGTGCACAGGTAGGGTCCCTAAACCTGGCCAGCAATCAAGGCCGATCTGTGGGGCAATTGGGGGGGCCCCCGCTGGCACCCACCTTGGCTGGCCTGGTGCTGTCTACTCCCCAGCCCCGCCCCCTGCTGCTGCCAGTCGCCTCTCTCTGCAGGGCAACTGGCAGGGCGATCGGTGGTGGTGGTGGTGGGGGGGTGGGCGGCCAGCTCACACCCGCCTTGGCTGTCCTGGGGCCTTTGGGCTGGGGCAGATCCTGCATTGAGTGTCTGCTCCTTGGTGGTCAGTGTGCGTCATAGTGACCAATCGTTCCACAGTTTGGTCAATTTACATATTAGGCTTTCATTATATAGGAAGTAGCACTTTATACATATAATCTCTCTTTCCTAATAAATGCATTTCAGAATTCTGGGTTTTTTTGGTACAGAACAAAAGTTGTATCTACAGTTGTGCTATAAAATTAAAAACAAAATAATTGTTCTATTCAAGAAACTAAGCCCTAGTTTAACATCTACTTTTTATGCAACTGAAGAATATTTGACTGAACTAATAGAGTAAACCACACTGGGCACTGCAGAGGTATCAACAAGTCATGGTGATGGTAAGTAAAAGTGAAGACCTCCTCCTCTCCCCAGTTAATTCCCTTTAAACTATTTGTACCTTCATGAACGCTGATGTGGCATTGAGCATACAGGTATTAAGCTGTTCACCCTTGTATTCAAAGGGCACCATGACGAAGCCAATTGCTTCAGGGATGGCCAGGATAAAAGAAAGGATCCAGATGGAGACAATCTCAATGGCAGTGACCAAGGGAATCCCAATTCCCTGAACACGACTCCAGGAAGCAACAGCTCTGTACCTGAAAATAAAAATGGGGCAGTGGAACCAAGGTGTTAGGAAATTTTGAATAATTTCAATAAAAAAAAATTATAAATGCTGGCAGGTTCCCTCCCTTGGCCAGTGACCAACCATTGGCTTTTTAGGAACTTACTTTGGCATTCTTGTGTGAAAAACAAGTGGGGCTGTTAAAAGTCCTACACATTTGGAAATCAATTGCCTGGCAGGTCTGAGTCTGAGCTCTTCATTTGGCATCTAGCATAACCTTGTGAGAATATAGGATGTGGCAGCATCAGATAGGAGTGTCTATGGTTTTTTTTTAATTCCTCATCCAATGATATGTTTTTATTGATTTTAGAGAGAGAAGAAGGGAGAGGGAGAGTGAGAGAGAGGGAAACATCGGTTACTTCCCATTTGTACCATCTGACCAGGGATCGAACTTGGATATGTGCCTTTACTGGAAATCCAGCCCTCAACCTTTACCTTTTGGTGCATGGGACGACACTCCAACCAACTGAGCCACACCAGCCAGGGCAGTGTGTCTATGTTTCTTAAGTGGGGAGGGGTAGAGGGGGGAAATTGGATGATAGAAGAGGTAGTGAAAGCTGCCGGTACTTGTAATGGTAATATCTTACTTCTCTTTATATATTACAAAATAACAACATTTGAAATCTTATCTATGAAGTGGAGCTAGATATCCTTAAGCGAATAGTGACCATAGATAGTCCATCATTTTCTCTTTTCTTCTACCCTCAAAATATGATTACAGTGGACCTCTACCGGGTGGCAGTTTTAATAAATAGAGAGTATTTCTGGTAAATGTCAAAGAATGACTATATCACTTTCATTATGGTCCTGAGCTAGAATATATAAAAATGACTTAAAGATACACTGATTTCTAATCTTTAGTATTTATAGTCTAATAGAAAAGAACAGTTTTTATAGAAGCATAGAATATAAATGTAACTGAACAATTATGTCAACTAAAAAACAAATTGGCATTAATAAATTGTGTTTACCTTTTTTTAACTTTAATATTTTTGTGATAATAATCACATTTAAATGTTAAGTTTAAAGAAAGATTGGTTTATGGTCTTTGATCTCATGTGATGGTCTGATGCTAACTACTTTCAGACTTAGTTCTAAGAAATGACCTGTGATGTAGCATGGTATTTTTGTGGCTTCATTCTTGAAATTTTTGTTGCTGTTGTAATGGAAAGGAAACACTCTCCTTTTTATAGCTTCATGAGATAGAGCCAGAAGGCTATAAAACAGATCAAGGCATTGGAGACAGGTACACATGGGTTCACAGGATATGCAACTTAATGTGGAAGATTAGTCAGGAAAGCCAGGCAACTTACAAGCTACCCATATCTACCAAGATGAGTCCCATCACTTATATTCAGTGTTCTATCTCAGTATATCTTTAAGGTACATCTGTGGAAACACAGCTTCTTGGAATTATGCTATCTTGTTCTTCATGGTAGATTAGAGTCTATAGTTTTGGTATGCACAATGATGCCACATGGGATATATACAGCACAATTTTCTGGAGAAATGTTTTGCAAAAGATTTTTAGGGTAAATAGTTTAGGGTGCAGTACAATCTCTAAAAAAGTCCAGATGAGTTCAGAATGGAATAAAATACAGCTATGCAAAGAGACCAAGAAAATCCTTTTACGATATGGCCAAGATTGCATTTTTAAATTTATGGTTATTTTCAGTAGGATAAAGATTGCTATTTATTTTGCTACTCATTTCTGTTTACTTTTCTTTGTTGCCCTATTAGACTGGTAGCCTGAAGTTCAGTAAAAAAGGAATGGAGACTGAATGTCTATATCCTGAGGCTCTCAATGAGTTATACTAGTATCTATTTCTTCTCTCCTCCTCTCAGATCAGTTATCAGGAAAGGTGACTTAAATAAAATACTTTAAAATACTCTCTTAAGGGAGTAAGAAAACCAGATGTCTTAGGCAGGATTGGAGATAGAAAGTCGTTTAAATGTAGTCAACATGTACTTATAATGAATATATTCAAAGACTAGCTTCATTTTATAATGTGACATGAGTTCCCAGAATATGACATGTCTATAATCCAATGTAAATTAAATATTTAAAAACAAATAGAAGTAATTTTTAGTGTCTATCTTAGTAAATTATTCATAATCAGTCTGCTCCTTCATTAACACACATGACTGAGAACTAGAATATTTTCCATTTGTCATCATAGTTGTCTTGATAAAATCTCTATGAAATGAGAAAACAACCATAAGAGCAATTAGAAACAATTGTGATGATGGAGGTGGGGAAAGTTGTGGAAAATAAGAAATGCTTGGATCCAAGATAGCAGCAGGGTAGGTGGATGTTACACTCACCCCCTCCCAGGACCAGACTGGAATTACAACTAAAATGTAGAGCAATCAACCTGAATAACCAATTGAAGGCTAGCTTAAGAGAAGTCTTACAACCAAGGATTTACAGAAGAAGGGTGGAACTGGGGAAAGGGCTAGCCCCACCCCACCACATGGCAGCTAAGGTTTTGGAGGGGTATCTCAGCTGAAAAGGTTCCTCCTGAGAAGTGTGCGGTCTCAACCCCAAGCCAGGCTTCCCAGACCAGAGCATCAGAGCTAGGAAGACATGGCTGTGAAAATCAGTGGGATTCTATTTGTCAGGGGGCCAGGAGAGTCTGCTAGACACAGGCACCCTCTTAAAGGGCCAATGCACAAAAATCTCATTCACAGCCACTCACCTTGGGCTCCAGCAGAGGGAAGGCAGATTGGACTAATCACGTGAAAAGAGACTGGGCTTTATGGCTCTGTGAGAGAGCTGAAGGGACAACTGCCAGGATCTCTGTGCTGAGTCCCTCTCCCACACCCCAGACGCCTCCCTACTTGGGTGGAGCACTCCCCTCCGTAGACGTTAGCCTGGGGGAATGCAATTGCCTCACACTCTGGACTCCCTGTTGCACCATCCTGGGAGCTTGTGCCCTGAGGAGTCAGCTGCCTGGGCTGGGTTGTAGAGGTCTTGGCAGACTAAGGGATGTCAGTAACTGAGTTGAGTGGCTCTGGGGTGGGGGCTACTCCCCCACCTTCCCTCAAGCCTGACCTGCACCTCTCTTTCATGGGAGATCCACTAGCCCCATCTTCTCAACTCTTGAAGGCCCCCCACACACCCAGTGGCCAGCTTCAGAGACCACCAGAGCAGGATCCAGGTAGCTTCACAAGCAGCATATCCAAAGGGAGATCTTAGCAGGTATCAGACCCTGCTGAGGTGAATTCTGCTTTTTTGTGGTCAGTATCTGCAGAGCAGCTTGTACATCATGGTAGGGATCGACCCTCCCATTCAACCAGCCTGAGGGTCCACCCCACGCATGAATGGGGTCAATAGCAATCAAGACTCAATTACAACAGGAGGGCCCACATAACTCACACAAGGATCATTCCTGGAGCACCCAGTTTAGGTGAGCAAGGAGACTGTGCCAATGGGTCCCACAATACAATATATAGTTGATGTATTATAGAATTGTATATCTGAAACCTATATAATTTTAGGCCACCCCAATAAATCCAATAAAAATAAATTTTAAAAACTGGATGTTCCCAAAGTGATTTCTTTTGGAATATAATAACACAGCACATATCTACTCAAATAGGTTCTTCTTATTATGTGTGATTATAAATAGCCTTCAATCTAGTCATCAAAGAATATCTGCAAGTGTAGATCCTACCTCCAATAACTGATATTTGAGAAAAAAATCCCTCCTCTTTGAAATGCTTTCTATTCTTCGCTTCCCCCACATTCTCCTGGTTTTTCTCCTGCTTCGCAGGCTACTCCTTACTTCCTTAGCTGGATCCTGCATATTCCTCTTAGTGATCCCTCCAGTCTCATGGCTTTAATATCGTTTAAACTTTTTATATGCTGATAAATAATTCTCAAATTTATAACTCCAGCCTAGAACCTCAGCTCTAACTCTAGACTTGAGATATCTACTCAGGTATTTAGTAGGCAAATACTAAACCTAACATAACACTAATTCCAGTCTTCTTCCTTGTCCCCAAGCCTGCCTTCTTTTCAGTCTTTACCATCTCAGGCCAAAACTCTGAAGTCAGCCTTCACTCCTCTTTTTCTCTTCCACCAAACAGCCAAGTATTTAGCCAACCTTGCAAACTCTTCCTTCACAATATTTCCAATGCAATCACTTCTCACCACCTCTCCTGTTACCATCTTGCCTGGCTTATAGCAATAGCTTCCTAACTGGTTTCCCTGCATCCACTTTGCCCTACTGCAATCTACCCTGAACACAGAAACCAGGTTAAAACATCAGTCAATCATGTCACTCCTGTTCTCAAATGCCCCAATGGTTTCCCACCCCAATGGGAATACCTCCCAGTAACCTCAGAGCTGCTTTTTAACTTCCCTTAGGTCTTTACTCAATTGTGCCTTTTTACAGAGGCCTTCCCCAAACATCCTGTTAAAATTGCCAGCATCCCCTCAAACTTACCTGTCCTGCTAACCCTAATATATTTTCGCCATAACACTTACTACCATGAGACCAGTCAAATATTTTACTTATCTATTTTTTTATTGTCTGTGCCCACCCTTCTCTTTAGAATAGAAACTCCATAGGGTAGACATTTTGTGTGTTGGTCACAATACTTAGAACAATAGATGCTGAATAAATATTTATTAAATTAAATGTCTTTGTTTCCTTACCATGCATTTGTCTTTATTGGCTAAAGTCGATAGAACACTATATTGTGAACACTTTCTTATTTTTCAAGCCAGCCCTGAATAAAACAACAGATAAAGAGCTAATACGTTTAGAATTTTAGAATCAAATAATTAAAAAGCCAGGAGGGACCTTTGGGCTGATCTTTCTCCCCTTTATGTTCCAGTTAGGAGCCTGAGGACTGGCGTGTTACCATGTCCTCTGCCTGGTTTCCAGTGAATTTTGTACCCTGTCATGTGATATGCCAAAATAAAAGTATAAATTACATGTTTTCTTTATGTAAAGTTGTTGGTTACTGTATACAGGGTGGGGCAAAAGTAGGTGTACAGTTGTTTGTGCAGAAAATAATAAAATCATTAATAAATAATGATACAAGAATACACTGTGTTTCACAGTACTTACAACTATACACTTATACTTTTGCCCTACCCTGTATTTTTTAAAAAAAATATTTTATTCATTTTTTTACAGAGAGGAAGGGAGAGGGACAGAGAGTTAGAAACATCAATGGGAGAGAAACATCAATCAGCTGCTTCCTGCACACCTCCCACTGGGGATGTGCCTGCAACCAAGGCACATGCCCTTGACCGGAATCGAATCCGGGACCCTTCAGTCCGCAGGCCGACGCCTTTTCCACTGAGAAAAACTGGTTAGGGCCCACCCTGTATTTTTAAAATAGATTTTCATCAAGGCCAGAGATGTTTAATGCATGTTTTGAATCTTTACAGTATGGTCTAGTATGGTCATTAAATTTTTAAAAGTTTATTATTGAATGTGCTTTTAAACAGTATAAAAAGCAAATTCAAAAGATAGTACTTCAACAAAATCTTTTATTTCTTCTTCTTATTTGTCCATTTCTATTCTAATAAGCATAGTTTGAATATAAAAATCAGTTATAATTTTATTTTAGCTTTATTTACATTAGATTATAAAAAACTCTCATGTTTCTACAGAGGCATATCATTTATTAATTTAATGGTTACCCTGTATAATAAGATACTGATGCAGTTTACTAATGTTCATATTTCTAGCCTTTGAAGGTTGTGAATAACACACCTACAAATATTTTTTTTCTCTTTTTGAATGATTTTCCAGGATTAATTATCTTGAGTGGGTAGGATTATTGAATTAAAGAAATAGAAAGGTAACTGAAGTATGTTAAAAAACCTTCCTACCAAGTGCCTATCAAAATTTGCCTACATTAGAATTTATTATTTTTCTTTCAATTTCCCACTTTCATGAGGTAAAGTGGTACTTCTGTTTTAACCTCTGCACATTTTTGATTAACAGCAAACCTGACTGTATTTTTAGTGTTTGTTTATGCTTTATGTCTCATGTGATAGACAACCCAATTGCCATAGAGAGGTTTGGAGGCAAAATACTAGGTGTGAGAATTTTAAAGAGAAACACAGTGTGGTGGATTAAAAGATAGCTGCCCATAGACACAGACAGCAGCGTGGTGATGGCCAGAGGGAAGGGGGCAGGTGGGGGCTGGGTGGAGGTGGGCAAAGGGGAGGAAAATGGGGACATCTGTCATAGTATCAACAGTAAAATGAACTAAAAGATGATTTTAGAAAACATAAAAACAAAATTATAGTAGCAAATACTGTGACACTTTTTCAACTGAGTCCTTCAACTTGGATGCAGCTGAAACAATGCTTTGCCACTTTTAGGTCTGGTCTCTAAGCAGAGCAACAGGTTCCCCTTGGAGCCCTGAGCCTGCTGGGCAGAATGTGTTGAGGGGCCCTAGATTACATGGAGAGGGAGATGGGCTCTGCTGAGCTCAGACTTCCAGCTTTTCTTGCCAACAGGCCAGACATGTGAGTCTTGCACCAAGGAGATGCTCAGCTGCCAGCTGAAATCCACCAAGAGACCCCAGTCAAAGTGACAAAGATCAGAAGACTTGTCTGTGGTACGATAATAATAAAATGGTGGATCTTTTAAACCACCGTCTTGGGGTAGTTGGTTATCAAAGAAAAATGAGCTAGCAAAATTAACCAGTTGCCTGATTTTGACATTAGAATTAAGATAAAGAATGAATAACTATGTGAAATAGGGAACAGAACCCCAAATGAGATCCCAAGTTGCCCTACAGCCAGCGTTGGACTTTGTTCAGTCCCCACATTCTCTTTTCTGGCTCAGCCATTTCTTCCACGCCTTCACTATTGTCATCCAGCAAAGGAAAACCGTAGCACCAGGAGAGTAAGGAGAAATTAAGTTCATGTCTAAATACAAATGAAGGTTTTCAGAAAATCCCCTTCATGCTTCTGAAATTAGGATGAACCTTTGATAATATCACAGAGCCCACTGAGCAGTTATTTGAAATTATGGGATGAAGAACTGACATCAACTTTTGAGTTTGAGACCTATCAAAGTTGCCTTATTAATCAATCTTTGCAACTTTTCCAGGTGTCTAATTATACATCATTCTGGAGTAGTTGTTAAAGGAGTTTTATCTTTTTACAGCCTCCTTCTCCAGGCAACTTTTAACTAGAAGTTGAATCTGTACCCAAACCCTTTTACTGGTCTAACCTCCATCATCTTCCACTTTAAATACGACTGCTAACTACAAAGAACAGCACTGAATTCTCCTCCCCAAACTCAAAGTTGCCACCTGCCTTGGGTGGGTAGCTCAGTTGGTTTGAGATTTGTCCCAATACAGGAAGGAAGGTTTAGAGTTGAATACTCTGTCAGAATCAGCCAATGAATACATAAATACACAAATTGAGGTCTCTCTCTTTCTCTCTCTCTCTCTCAAAATCAATAAATTTTTCTTAAAGTAGGTTTAAAAAAATCCATCACTTATGGCATGTAAGAATATCTATTTTAATTATTGGTAATGGTTGATTATTCATATTTTGCTGGGAAAAATTTATTCATTTTAGAAATATACTTATAGGAGTATACTTTTAGAAGTATACTACCTTAGCATTTAAAAAATTATTTCACTGATAAAGCTGAATTAGGGATCAAAAAGAATTTCCTCATTCTTTTTCTGAAATTCCCACTTTATCTTTTTCTTAAGTGACTATAGATGTAAAATACAAATAAATAAGAGTTATATTTGAGGAGGAATTAGTGAAAAGGTTACATCTCTTGTTTACCTTATTCAGATTAAAAGCTAACAGAACTTTTCTTTGATCCCACAGCATCCTGTATTAATTGAGCAATCAATGAAATAATAAAGAAACTGTATAGAACTTGGATGTACAGTTACTCTCATTATCCCCCCAAAACAACTCTGAAATGAGAGCTAACTGATATTTTTAAAAAAAATATAAAAAAATCATGAAAAGTCTTTCTGAGCCATAATTGTCTCAGCTCATACACTAATAGCATGAATTCTCAAGTTTCAAATTGTTTTGTAAAAGGTTCCAATTTCTTTTTTTTCTCCTTAGTTTAGTAAAAGAAATAAAAAGAAAGATTTTCATATTTTTAGTAGAATGCAATGCAACCAAATCAAGCTCAAAGCAAAGGTACCTTCAGGAACTAACTGTGAATGATTCATTCTCATGTGAAACATTTTGAAACAGAAATGTCAAAATAGATTCCCTACATGCAGGTTCCCAAGCTTAGAGTCAATACCCAATAAAATGTAAAAATAATAAAAAGGACCCATGAAACAAAGAATGATGAGTTTATTACCAAGGAAAAAATTCCTGGATTAAAGTAGATTTTTGTGGGAGTGGAATTTTAAAATGGCTTATCTTCTTGACCTAAAACTGAGACCAAGTCTTAGTAAAATATAGGGTGTCTGCCAAAAATGTTTACACACTTTGAATAATTATTATTAATAATAATTATTAATTCCAATGGGTTAAATCTGAAAAGAAAGAAACATTAATTGAGTTATCAACTGTTAAGTGTGTATACATTTTTGGGGGACATCCTGTAGATGCTTGAAATTATTTTTTCTGTCTTGAAAAACACACACACAAATATTAAGAACATTGATACAGAACTGATAATTTGTAATGGAATGTTTAGCTAATTTTTTTCCATGCATGGTGGGGATGGTATGGGTGAGGCAAACCAATACCAGAAATAGGAATCTATGCCCTATTACTGAATCAGAAGGCAAACCTTCAGTAGGATTTTGTTTTCTAGAAGGGCTGTTCAATGTCTACTCCTTTTAATATGCTTTTTAATTAGAATTTTTGTTGCCATTAGACTGCCAAATGAATATAATTGACAAAATGCTCTAGATGCAAATTGCCTAAGCCAAAGATGACTAATAATCAGTAAATGTGAAAAGCAATTCTAAACGGTAGAGTAAGACTGTTAATATTTTAATTCACATGAAATAACAACTATCTAGGCACCAACTCTCAATGCTTCTTGACTTCCCTTCTTATGATAAAACTGCTTTTCTAAATCCAACAAAAGAGTAAAGGGAAAGAACCACATTACCTGTCAACACTGAGAGCACAGAGATTGAGGACGGTGATCCCCACTGAAGACTTCTGCAAAAAGGGGAACAGCTTGCATAGAAATATGCCAAAGTCATTGTGATCAAAAGGCCAGCGCCCAGCCAACAGCTGAAAAAAAGGAGACAAAGTAGTAAGAAATGGCAGAGCTGGCATGGAATACATGGACACATACTTCTAATTATCTTCCAAACTTCTACATTTTATTATTCATTATGCTTTCCAGTTAGCATGGTAATAACAGAGTGTTCTTCTTCTCCTTTTTTCATGTTTTAAAGACTCAGCAATCTGGAAAAGTTTGGAAAATGATAAATATAATAACAGAAGAGATAAATCTTTGATCTTACATATAATAGTCGTAACAACTACTTTTAAAGAGTAGCAAAAGTGTGGGGCTTGGATGATAGCTTAACAGAGAAGCAAGGCAGTCATCTCTTATCAGTTCTTCCTAAACCATAAGTAAAGCAAATCATTTTCAGCTAGTGGAATTGGGAGATAATATTGTCTCCTGACAAGCAGCCAAAGTTTTGAATGCGAGGTTATGAAGAATACTGGGAAAATGAAGTGGTTTAAGATGTACTGACTTTGTCAGCTGGTTAACACCCAAAGCCATTTGGAACTTATCTTTCCCTCTGTGCTTAAGGAGCTGACTGCTTCAGTACGTGTGTCATAAGCGGCCTTTCTTTATTAAAACTCAAACTTGCCTTTATCATACAGAGAAAAGTGTGGGTCCTGTGATCTGTTTGTAGCATTTGTGGAAAATCTATTTTTTCATGTTGACAATTTAAAGTCTTTGTTGGTATGAAAGGATGGACCCCCTCTAGTGGCTGTGGTAAGTAGCAAGAACATGAAGTCCCTGGAGTTGCTGATATTCTTTTAATTGGGGTATTGCACAAGGAGAAGAATAGTTCAGCTACCTAAGAGGGGGAAGTCTTTGCTGAATATATGATGCATTTTCAAGAGTAAAAATGGTATGAATTTCTTTTCCAAATTTTGCTTAGTGACTCAGAATTTAAACTTTCTTCACTCAGTGGGAAACACTATCCTACTAACTAGATACATTTGTCTTTTTTTCTTTGCAAAGTACCTATCGCCATAGTAACTCTAAGTTAAGTTTCGAATTTCTGTCCTACCATTTCTAAAACATTATGTGAGGTTTAATTTCATGGTCAATGTGGTCATTAATGGGAGTCCATTGAAAGAGGGTGGGAAACCAGTATCCCATAGATACAAAATCAGAACCTATGCATTTTGAGAATTTAGTAACAAAAGCTCTCTAAAATTCTATTTTTTATGGCTAAGATCCTATATTGACTTAATTTTAGAAGTTATCTTTAGTCTTTTAATATATTTCCCTTTCTTCTGAATAGTTTTCTAAAAGGACCTTTGTCTTTATTCCAGTCCTGCCTCTAGTCTCTTCTTCCTCTTACTCTAACTAGTCTTCGTTGGTGTCTTCTCAGAATTTCTACATAAACTTTTGTCCAAGGATAACTGATAGGCTCTTCACAAAAACACTTCCCTAAACTCTGACATTTTTCATGAAGCTAACAATTATACCATTGCTGATTGCTGGTTATTAATGCTTGATGCATGCAAAGGCAAAACACCATTTCTGGGATGAATCACCCCTATAAAGGAAAAAAAAACACACCTAAAAGCTCCTTTTTATAGAGTTTGGTATTTTATCTCAGAAATGTAATTCTCCATTAAAGACTACAGAGATATAATTTAAATGTGTAGGGGTTGTCATAGGATATGCTTTGGAATAGTTGAACTATTATGTTATTATTGGTTCATTCCCAGAGGCAGAGGATCCTGAAATCCACTTGGATGGATTTCCCAATAAAAACATCCAATAATTAGAGAAAAAAGGATGTTTCTTGCTTATTCAGGGAGACTCTGAAATCCTGTGAAGGTCTAAGTGACATGTGCTAAGAAAAATGATGCAGAAAAGTCCACAACTGAGCATGTATTGTTTTGGGCCAATCTCAGTTGAATTTTTTCCTTTTTCGTGCTTGCTTAAAATTTTAACTAGGACTAGGTGTAAAGGAAGGACTGAGGGAAAGATATGGTTTTGGTGAGCCCAAAAATATTATAGAATTGTATTTCTTTGACACAAATAGGTGTTTGTTATTTTTGTTGGTATTTTTCTTTTCTCCAGGAGTGAGCATTGATTCTTTTGGGGAAGTATGGACAAAGGGAAATGAAAGAACTCATTGAAGGAAAAGATTAGATACAATCACAGTGTAGACTTCCCCAACCTAAATCTGCCCCATTCTGAAAAATGTATGGATAGTAACTGTTCCAATGCAGTCAGGGGAAATTAGGCCCTTGCCTGGAGGCAACTTTTTCCCTTTCTGGTTAAATGTGGCTTCTTCAAAGAGGCTCTCCTTAACTACCCAATCTCAAATCACGTAGGACCTGCTTCTTATTCTGATTCATGTAACCAACGTTGGAGTAATTTTACATTTAAAGTCTCCTTTCTGCTCACTCTGTTTTAGCAATAGAACATATACAAAAGGAAGAGGCATCAAAGAGGCATGGAGTGCAGCTCACCCATTTTTCTCTTATTAAAAGAGGCATTTTGGAACTTCTGAAAGACTATAGGGAGCATGTACTTTCTTTTATATACCAGTATGTAAAATTGAAAATAAAAATTTTAAATGGTAAAAATAAGCTGTATAAAAGTATAACGAAAAGCATGTTTCCCTTCCAATCAAGGCCCCTAAACTTCCTGCCCAAAGGCAGCCACTGTTAACTGTGTTTTCTTCTGGAAATCTTCCTAAGTACATACAGGAATATGCCTTTCATAAAAACAAGTGGAACTGTATGAAAAACAATACCTATTAACAGTCTTTTATGATCCTTTTTCCTAAAGTACTTTCCTGGGAGGCCTAATCGAAAGGTTTTAATTTTTAAAAGCACAATGATGAAACAGTTTAGGCTAGGATAGAAAAAGATAAGCAACTGCTTAGGATAAATTAGATTATGGCAAAAGAATTAGTTGGTTTTATAAAATGTGAACAAGCTACTACCAATTGGTTCACGGAGTTAATCTGGCACCTTGGAGCAGTCAATTCTTATTTTTACTATAAAAGGGCCTATAATTTCTAAGCATATAACATAGTTCTTAGTATTACCAATTTTGCCCTGAAAACACATTCATCTTGTAATTTATTTTCTATTTAAAACTTATTTCTCAGTCTCTCAAAGTAGCATTTCCACTCTTATTGTTGAAAAAAGCAATCACCTACAACTGTTGCTTGAGAAAGTGGGAGAATACTGTTCTACTTCAGACCCAGGTTGAAGAGGGCAGGTCACAAACTATTTTCTTGGAGACCTATCACTTTGGGCTGGGATGGGACTGCTCAGCCTATAAGAGGTGCAGAGCAGGCACTTGGAGATGATGCACATCCTAAGGTCTAAAATGTATACCGTGCCCTCCCCTTCTCGGGATCACAGAGGAACACCACAGAGCACTCACTGAGGCAGCAGAGGGCCGCCTGCGGAGAACAGATTTACCGAAGGACACTTGCCTTGGTTCTTACATAGGGGATTTTCCTACAGTTGAAATATAAAGTCCCTGATCATCATCTGAAAACTAAAATACTACTAAATGGCACAAATTAATGTAGAAATGGGTGATTTGGATTGTGTCAAAATCAACATCATAAAATTGACAGGCTGAATTTTTTAAGCCTGTCAAAACAGATTTACAGAAGGTCTTATATCACATGAAACACTGATAAGCATCCTGTTTTTAGAAGGACTAGGTCTGAAAGCAGGATGTCCACTATTATATTTAGCACAAAGCAGTATCTACTTGGTTGGGAATTTTTAGATAAGAGCAAAGTACCTGTTTATGTCAGTTTTCTGGAACACACCCAACAGCCAGAAAGTCAGCAAAAATGTAAGGAGCCAATGGTTGATGTGAAATTTACACCCTAAAGCCTGTATACTTGACTCCTGGGCAAAGTGCCAGAGTCTTCACTGCACGTTGATTTATTCTAACTTTACACCCAGTGCTATAAAGTTTACCTTTTCTTGTTCTTTAGTCCATTGCACATCCAAAGCTGCTCATTAAAAGGAACCTTCCAGAGTGACAGTTCCTAGCCGTGGCTGTACATTAGCATGATTGAGGGAGCGTTTAAAAATCCCAGTGCTTGGGCCATGGCCCTAGATTAGTGCTTCTCATCTTTGGCCCCCAGGGGACATTTGGTAATGTCTGGAGACATTTATTACAACTGGTGGTGGGGGAGAGGGAGGCTACTAACATCTATTGGGTAGAGGTCAGTGATGCTGTTAAACATTTTGCAATGCACAGGACAGGTCCGCCAACAAATAATAATCCAGCCCAAAATGTCAGTAGTGATGTGGTTGAAAACCATATTGTAGATCAATTAAATCAGAACCTTTGGGGTTGGGACAAAAGCCTCAGTAGTTTTTAAAGTTCCCAGGTGACTCCAGTGTGTGGCCAAGGCTGAGAATCATTGCTTTAGCACAGTGGTTCTCAAGCTTTAGCCCAGGGTTCTTAAGCTTTAGCAGCATGAGAATCATGAGGATCATCTAGAGGACTCATTAAACCAGACTGCTAGGCCCTAACCCCAGAGTTCTGAGGTGGAGCCTGAGAATTTGCATTTCTCTCTCTCTCACACACACCAAAAAAAAGGTACAGGTGACCTAACCCTAATGTTGCAGTCTAATGTCTCAGGCCTCACCGGTGTAACACTACAAAATAAGGCTGTTCTTTCCCAAATTCAACATAGATTGTGAACGCATAAGATTTAGGTGCAAGTACAAGATTTACCTGTTACTAATTGTGTGACCTTGGACAAGCCATTTTCCCACTGTAAGTCTCATTCCTGTATTTGTTATTGGGATGGTTCTCATATCTGCCACATGATTGATGAGCATTTGGGAGGCTCAAAATGCTCATGAAAGAATTCTGCAAACTGAATGTATACCACACAAATGTTAGATATTTTGAACTGCTATGATTTATAATCATAAACTGAAATGTACCATTTATTCATGACTTAATGATAAAAAGATAATATAAATGAATTTCCCCCTCTTTATCCATTCCAGATGGTAATATTCCTTGCCAGTTAATGTTGTTACTTGGACATTATTTTTCAGATCGGCATAACATCCTAATAATGAGATAAATGAAACCAGTGGCACATTTTTCTTTGTGTTTATTTTCCCTCCACCCTGTCTGGTGAGGCTGAGGGATTCTCCTCCTCCCCACCGTCTCACTCCACCCATCCTAGACAGGAATGAGGGATTTATGAGTACAGTCTGTAATAGCTGAAAACCTGAAAGTAAATAAAAGGTTCTCTTCCCCTCAACATGAATTATTGTAGGGTCACTTGGAATTGGACATGATGGACCAGATGCCAGTCTTAAAACAAGTGGGGTTCGAGGTTTTCTTTTTTTGCTGGGGCCAGGGCTGGGATGTAGAAGTTGGTACATCATCAAAATAAAAACATCTTCCAACAGCACAGACTGAGATCATTATAAGCCTGTGACACCCAGGACAGGCCTTAATAATGAGAATATGCTCGATGGGTGTTGCAAATTTAAAATCAAATACAATAAAATAAATAGACAACCGGGTGTTACTGAGAATAGATTTTGATCTTCCATTATGCTTTAATTGCTTCAGGATTGAGGACTAGAGCATTCATAGAAATAAATAAAACCTGTGGCTGCTACCCTACCCACACACTCTTTCCTGCGATAGACTCCTCTTGCCTCCTGACCAGCCCAAGCAGTTAGAGTGGATGACAAATGCAGAGCAGAACAGGAACTCCACAAGTGTTCCCAGCTCTGGCATGAGGTGCCCAGGGACCCGGGGATCCATTTTCTTTGATGCGAGTGTCCTGGCTTACTAGTTAAGTGTGGGCCATGAAGCTTGACTCCCTGGGTCAGACAGAAGGCTCTGCCATGTTCCTGACCCTGTGACCTTGGCATGTTGGTGAACCTTACTGCTTCTCAGCTTCCTCCTCTAGAAAATGAAACAGAGATGGTAGCTACCTCAGAGGATTACTGTGGGCAACAGAAGAGACAATCCATAGAAAGGGCTTAGGTACAGTAAGTATCTGGAAATGTGAGCTATTTGCACAGCCCATGGTTATCAGTCTCTACTTTTTAAAATTATTTTTGATTTCAAAAAAGGAAGGGAGAGGAAGAGAGAGAGAGAAACATTAATAATGAGAGAGAATCATTGATCAGCTGCCCTCGCTCCCCGCACTGGGGATTGAGCCAGAACCCGGGCCTATGCCCTGACTAGGAATCAAACTGTGACCTCCTGCTTCATAGGTCAATGCTCAACCACTGAGCCATGTTGGCCGGGCTATCAGTCTTTACTTTTTGTCCTGTTTTCCAATGAGGTTGTGAAGGAGGATCATTCAGGTCACCATGCAGGGTGATAACAGACCACAGAAGCATAAAAGCCCCCATTCTCAAGGAAATTGCTACCTAGAAGATAAGCACCAATGACAGTTCCTAAGGAAGCTGTGTAACAGTATTCTGCGGGGGGTGGGGGGGGTGGGGGGGGGCACAACAGAAGGAGAAGGTGGTGTGGCACATGACAAAGAGCCCAGGTTCTGGAGCCCGCTGCTTTGTGCCCTGGCATGACTTAGGCAGGTTAACTGTGCCTCAGTGAAAACTGGAGATAAATAGAGAACCCGAGTCATGTGGGTGATGTGAGTATGAAATGAACTCCTGGCCCATCACAGATCAGATCATAAAGGTTAGTTCCTGTAAGAGATGGTTCCTGTTACTCCGCACTTAGCTTTGAAAACATGAAACTGTTGCTATTATTTGCTACCCATATTGTTCACTGTTGAATATTCAGTGTTTCAGTTTTGCTGAAGTCCTAACTTTTAGAATCTGAAACACATAGATGTTAATAATAACCAGGAGGAAGGGAGGAAAAAAAAGAGGAAAAATACTTTTTTTTATTGCTTAAAGTATTACCAAGAGTATTATATATGTCCCCCCCCCCCGCCCTTGACAATCCCCCAGCCTGCCCTACCCCCCAGTGGAGGAAAAATACTTTTTAAAGTCAGAGTTCCAGAGTCATGAAGGTTTTATTCCTTAGAGGAAAGATGATTCACCCAACATATGGGATTATTATCCCCAACAATCTCAGTCATCTGAAGGCTGGGATGACAAGGAAATTTCTCATTTTGATCACTGCTGTAAGGATGCCATTCTGGATGCAAAGTCTTGAGACTTCTATTTATTTTACATTCATAAAACCAAAGGATCATTGGATGGAGAAGAATTAAACTTTGCTAAAGTAGAAAAACTAGAAATACTCAATATAAAAATTATACAGGTTAGTTCCAAATGTACATCTCAATGCTTTAAAATTTCATTCGTAACAGAGAGAAGATTTATGTTGGAAAGAATGAATCTGGCTTTTCCTGAATGGAGAAAAGATTTCACACATATGTCATGAGTGGAGCCTTATGTTTTCTTGAAACAGTGCAAGCATAATTATGGAAAATAAGTGCTCTGACCTGGACACACAAGAAGGCCCGCCATCTAATGAAAAAGTTTTATTGTTTATTTTAATTAGCAGTCTCATGGCAGTACATGCTAGTACTCATCTGAAAGAACCATGCAGGCAAAACCAAAGTAGAATTAAACAAAACAAACTAGCAGCAATCCCTACATAGAGATTTAGGTAGTAGCCCCAAAAACTTACCAGGAAGGTGGTGATAAGTAGGAAAAAGGGAAAACAAATGGCATCTTTGAAAGCAGGCAGCTTATTTAATGTAAACAATCTTAAGATCTGGAGTTAATTCTTCATTATAAAGTATGTCATGTGGTCACGATTATCCTATGTATAGATGGAAACAATGACAGAACAAAGATATGGTATGCAGCATGAAGAAAATGATACCATATGTGACTTTCTTGGGGGAAAAAAGAATGCAATTGATGCTGAAGCTGATGTGTTACAGTAAATAAGGTTGAGGTAATTTTGAATGTTTAATAACAGAAACTCATTAGAAAATAAACAATTCCCAATAGCTGAGGCATAAAGTGAAATGGGAAGACATACTCAAGATGTCTGAGTTACCAGTCATGTTATGATGCATCACATAATAACGAGTGCATTTCAACAATGCATCCGTTAACGTTTTAGAAGCCTTGGTTGTCTTCTAGAAAAATGCTATGTGTGGTCTAGAGAGTTATTAAAACTACAAAAGTTTTATTTAATGTGAAGGGGGAAGGATGGGACATACTGAAGGGAAAGTTAGAAATTGTGGCTTCCAGCTCTAACCCTATTGAAAATCTTTGGGCTTTGGTTCCCTCCTCTGCCAAATAAGAAATGTCGGGCTAGAACTAGATTATTTTTAAATTCTCTGCTAGCTCTTATATTGCCTGATTTTTTTCACATCAGAATTCCAGTATATAACTGGTTTCTCTGAAACTGTTATTAACTCCATTTATCCCTAACCTAACCTAACCTAACCTAACCACAATCCTTCCCTTCATTTTTTATGGTTAATTTTACTTTTCCCATTTTTCTGTTATTCTTCCCATTATTAAGTGTTTTAGTCCCTTTTGCCTTTTCTTTTACCCCAAAGGATTAAGGATGTCCGAACCTGAGGAATCCCACAGACTGAAGCCTTAAGACTATTTATTTACTTTGACTGTATGAATAGTATTTTAGTACACTCCAGGGAAAAAGCTAAAATATATAGTAAACTTGCTCTATGTGCCATAAGCATCATATTTTAAATATTATCTTAACGATATGTAAAATGCAGGAAAAAATAGTAGCTAAATGGCTAGTTTACCTTCCAGTCAAGGGTCTATTATAAATAATAATGTAAAATTAAGGCTTTTAAAATAGTTTTGAAAATTAGTTTGATATTGCCTTATGTCTTATTTATGGTCATTTGGAAATGAGATAATATTAACTGTACTAGTAAAGAACAATAGATTTTAACCTAGTTTTCCTTCTAGTGTTGATATTTGATAACTGCTGCACTTCCGCTGTAAGAATTTTGTTTATTTTTAGTGCTAGTAGAACAAAAAGACATACAAATTAGGGGTCTAATGTAATTAGCCTACAGTGAGCTGGTATTCAATTAGAAACTTGAATACTCAGAGAGACTTGTACTATTCCTTGAGATTAGAGCCCATGTTTTATTTTATTTTCATTTTTTCTTAAGGACCTGGTATGTTGTTCCACATGCAGCAATTGCCTAAGTAATATTGACTGCCATGACCATCAACCATTTAAGCAAATGTTAACATCAGTCTGGTAAACAACATTTATCTTAGATTTTTTAAAATTATAGCATTTCAGACTTGCATAGGTGCTTAGACATCATCTAGCTCTCTAAGTGTTGTCTGTAGACTCCCTGGGATCTCTGAGAACCTTTCATGGGTTCTGCAAGATCAAGATATCATTAAGAGATTATTGCCTTTTTTACTGGTTGACATGTGTACTGTTGGTGCAAAAGCAATGGTGGCTAAAACCGCTAGTGCCTTAGCATGAATCAACACAGTGGCACCAAACTAGTCTAATAGTCACTGTATTCTTCACCATTACACACACTCAGCAAAAAAAAATCGAGGGATTATGAGTAAGGGCGTGGAGTTCAGCAAGGTCACAGGATGGAAGAGCAATATGCAAACATCCATTGCATTTCTATATACAAGCAATGAAAAATTCAAAAATGAAATTAAGAGATAATTCCATTCAAAATAGCATAAAAAATAAAATACCTAGAAAAGTTTATCAAGAGAAGTGTAAGACAGGTACACTGAAATATACAAAATATTGGAGGAAGTAAAGAAGATCTCAACAAATGTTTATGGATTGGAAGAATCAATATTGTCAAATGGAAATTTTCTCCAGATTTATCTAAAGGGTCAATACATTCCCTATTATAGTCAAGGAAATTAACAAGTTGATCTTAAAATTTACATAGAAATGTAAAGACTTAAAATAGCCCAAACCACTTTGAAAACAGAGAACAAACTATGGCTTTAAGTACCTGTTTAAAAACTTACTCAAACCCACAGTAATCAAGACAGGATGGTGTTGGCAAAACAACAAAGAGATCGGTGGAAAAGAAAAGAAAAGAAAGTTCAGAAATAAACCCTTAAGTATTTATTGTTAGTTGAGTTTTGACAAAGGTGCCAAGGCAATTCAACAAGGAAAAAATGGCCATTTTAATAAATGACATTGGAATAATTGGATATGCCTATGCAAAAAAATGAACTTAGATGCTTGCCTCACATCATACACCAATTCAAACTGATTATAGATCTAAAAGAAAGAGCTAAAAATAAAAACTGTTAAAGAAAAGATAGGAGAATTTTTGTGTAATCTTGATTTGGCAAAGTTTTCATAAATATGATACCAGCAACATGATCCATAAAAGAAAAGTTTGATAAATGGGATTTAATCAAAATTAAGAACTTTTGCTCTTTAAAAACACACCATTAAGAAAATGAAAAGCCAGAGTGGAAAAAATATTTGCAAATTATGTATCTGATGAAGAATTTTTGTCCAAAATACCTAAAGAACCCCCACAGCCCAGCAGGCATGGCTCAGTGGTTGAGCATCGACCTGTGAACCAGGAGGTCACAGTGTGATTCCCAGTGAGAGCACATGCCCAGGTTGTGGCTTGATCCCCAGCGTGGGGCATGCAGGAGGCAGCCGATCAATGATTCTCTCTCATTATTGATGGTTCTATCTCTCTCTCCCTTACCCTTCCTCTCTGAAATCAATAAAAATATATTAAAAAAAGAACCCCCACAATTGAGAAATATAAAGGCTAAAAGATTTAAATAGTTCACCAAAGTAGATACACAAATAGCTAAGAACATGGAAATTAAAAATCCATAGGGGAATATCATTAAGGGAATGCAAATGAAAACCACAATGATTACTTTTTAAAAAAATATATTTTATTGATTTTTTACAGAGAGGAAGGGAGAGGGATAGAGAGTTAGAAACATCGATCAGCTGCCTCCTGCACACTCCCCACTGGGGATGTGCCCGCAACCAAGGTAGATGCCCTTGACCGGAATCGAACCTGGGACCCTTGAGTCTGCAGGCCGACGCTCTATCCACTGAGCCAAACTGGTTAGGGCCACAGTGATTATTTTAATAGGGATTGCATTGAATCTATAGATTGCTTTGGATAGTATGGATATTTTAATGATGTTAATTCTACCAATCCGTGAACACAGTATATTCTTCCACTTGTTCATATTCTTCTTCTGTTTCTTTTTTCAACATCCTGTAGTTTTCCAAGTACAGGTCTTTTACCTTCTTGGATAAGTTTATTCCTAAGTATCTTAATGTTATTATTGTTGTTGCAATGGTAAATGGGGTTGTATATTTACTTATTTATTTTGTTAATCTTCACCCGAGGATATTATTCCATTGATTTTTAGGGAGAGTAGAAGAGAGAGGGAAAGACAGAGAGAGAAACATTGGTGTGAGAGACACACATCGATTGGTTGCCTCCTGCACGAGTCCTGACTAGGTCCCAGGCCGAGAAGGAGCCTGCAACCAAGGTTCGTGCCCTTGACTGGAATCAAACCCAGGACTCTTTGGTCTGCAGGCTGATGCTCTATCCACTGAGCCAAACCAGCTAGGACGGGATTGTTTTTTGTTTTTTGTTTTTTTAATTTTCTCTTCCTGAGAATTCATTATTGGTGTATAAAAATATCATCAATTTCTGGGTGTTATTTTTGTATCCTGCTACATTGCTGAATTCATTTATTAAATCTAGTAGTTTTTTGGTGGAGTCTTTAGGGTTTCCTATGTATAATATCATGTCATCTGCGAATGATGACAGTTTTACTTTCTTCTTTCCAACTTGGATGCCTTTTATGTTTTCTTGTCTGATCGTTTGGCTAAGACTTCCAGTGCTAGGTTGAATAAGAGTAGTGAAAGTGGGCATCCCTGTCTTGTTCCTGTTCTTAGGGAAAATGGTTTTAGTTTTTGCCCATTGAGTATATTGTTGGCTATAGGTTTGTCATATATGGTCTTTATTATGTTGAGATATGATCCCTTTTTTCCCCACTTTGCTGAGAGTTTTTATCAAAAATGAGTGTTGGATTTTGTCGAATGCCTTTTCTGTGTTTATTGATGATTATGTGATTTTTTTGCCTTTCAATTTATTTATTTGATGTATCATGTTTATTGATTTGAGAATATAAGAAAATAAAATTAGTGGAAACAATGGAAAGATGCAAAGAAACAAAACATTTATGACATAAATGACACCAAGACATATTTATTTTGTGAAACTAAGCTAAAAGTTCACAGTGGTCAGAGTTTTTTGTTTGTTTGTTTTATTTTGTACAGACAATCTGCAGAATTGCTTTATTGTTTGCTTTTAAAGTTAGGTCTATTAATAAAGTTCCTTATTCAAATTGTTTTGGATATTTTGGTATCATTTCACAAAAAAAGTATATTTTATATGTAAATTTTTAAAATTTGAGGATTTCTAGTTTCTTTTAAAATATCAGTTGAGCCCCAGCTGGTTTGGCTCAGTGGATAGAGCATTAGCCTGAGGACTGCAGGGTCCTGGGTTCGATTCGGGTCAAGGGCACATACTCGGTTTGCAGTCTTGATCCCCAGTGGGGGGTTGTGCAGGAGGCGGCCAATAAATGATTCTCTCTCATCATTGATGTTTCTCTCTCTCTCTCCCTCTCTAAAATAAATAAAAATATATTTTAAAAAATCAGTTGAGACATATTCTCAAATGTCATCTGTTTATGCTTTCGCATTCCCGTTTTAACTCCTGTGCAGTTATAAACCTAGGGAGGCAGGTCCAGCAATGTAACCTTTAGTTTTTTCAGTAAACTCTGATATTTCAACCCCAACTGAAAATATGGACTAGTCATAGACACTCATTTTCTGGATCATGTCCATACTGTCCTTTCCAGTGACTAGGGGAGGACACCAGTTTGATAAAAAATGTTCCTCTGAGCAGATGTATGTGTCTAGGGCAATTGGTCCATCAAAGAACTCACTCTTTCCTTTCAGTTTATTTTTTTATTTTCTGGCTCCCTTCTGTCAGTTGGCCTCACCAACATGACAATGAGTATAGAATACAAAAATCTGTTTACCAGATGTTCCAGTGCAAATCTGCAAGACTTAGAACATGCATGCTATTTTCGAAGACAATCTTTGTTTCATACACATTTTCCTTATAATAGCTTACTTCTGTTTTAAATAAGTGACTAAAGAAACTGTTAGATTTATGGAGGAGAGAAAAGGGGATGACATTCATCATTGATCATTCTGAAAATAGACTTCTGTACTAGAGATGCCATTTTGATAACTATGAAGTTTGCCTTATGAGGTAGGTATATGGGAGAGAAGCAGAGTGGCAGCTTAGCTAATAGCATGGCCTCTGACATCAGAATGGATTCAAATCCTGGCTCTACCACTTGCTGTGTAACCTTAAATAAATCCTTAAACACCATCCTCAGTTTCTTTATTTTTGGAATTCAGGCAATACTAGTGAATCATAGGTTTGTTTTGAGGATCAAATGAGTTAGCCTGGCACAGAGTAAACACTAATTAAGCTTTAGGTAATATTATTCTAATGTTATATATTGCTATAAATAACATTTTTAAAAATGTATTTTTACTGATTTCAGAGAGGAAGGGAGAGGGAGAGAGAGAAACATCAATGATGAGAGAGAATCATTGATTGGCTGCCTCCTGCATGCCCCCTACTGAGGATCGAATCTGCAACCTGGCACGTGACCTTGACTGGAATCAAACCTGGGACCCTTCAGTCTGCAGGCTGGCGCTCTATCCACTAAACTAAACCGGTTAGGGCAGTGGTCGGCAAACTGGCCCCTTGAGTGTGGGTCTTCCACAAAATACCACGTGCGGGTGAGCACTTACAATGTGATTGAAACTTCATGGCCCATGCTACGGGGCCAAAGAGCCGCATGTGGCTCGCGAGCTGCGGTTTGCCGACCACTGGGTTAGGGTATAAATAACATTTTAATATTGCATATTTTCCCTTATTAACTTAAAAATGTTTTTTCAACATAGTAGCCATTATGTTCTTGTTAAATTTAAATGAGATCATCTAAAAGCTTCCTATCTCACCCTGGCTGTGTGGCTCAGTTGTGTGGAGCAACCTCCCGTACACCAAAAAGGTTGAGGGTTTGATTTCTGGTCACGGCACGTACTTGGGTTGGGAGTTCAATCCCCAGTCAGGGCTCATAGGGGAGGCAACCAATTGATGTTTCTCTCTCACATTAATGTTTGTCTTTCTCTCCCTTCCTCTCTTTCTCAAATCAATCAATCAATCAATCAAACAATAAATAAAAGCTTCCAGAGAAAATAGATGAAGGCTTTATAAAGAAGTATTGGTAGGCTGATCATACTTCCTGGTTTATGCAGGACAGTCTTCATTTATGCATACAGTCCAGATGTAATTATTGATAGTGTCTCCTTTTACTCTCATAAATATCCTGGATTGGACAATAACTTATATAGTCACCCTATTATTGGGCCCTATGTATTCTGCTTCCCCCATCTCCTGCCCAACCCCATATTCCTGTGACCTCTGCTCTCTCCTTCCATGTAGTTGCCATGGCCTCCTTGTGTTCCTCTAGCCCCCAGGCAAGTCTCGCCCCAGAGCCTTCCCAGTTTGCTCCACTGGAGGGCTCTTACTTAGTGGCATGGTTTGCCCTTCCTCTCTTTCGTTTTTATTCAACTGCCACTTTGTATTGCCACTTTTTCAGCCACCCACTCTTAGATTAATATCCTCTCCCTCCTTCTCCAATTTACTTTTATTCTTAGCACTTATCTTATATGCTGCAGGATGTACCAAAGACATGTATACACACTTTAACAGTTGATAACTCAAATGATGTTTCTTAATTTTCAGCCAGACTAAGCTTTGAACAAAGAAAATTCATCCTAAAATGCTACTGGAAATTTGAAAACTCAATTGAGTACAAACACTGCCTTTATAATTATTTAAAGTGTATAAACATTTTTTGGGACACCGGGTATCCTCCCAAAATGTATGCACCTTTTAACAGCTGAGAACTCACTTAATTTTCACTCCTTTTCAGGTTTAGCTGATTTGAAATAATGCATGAAGCCAGATTAAGCTTTGAACAAAGAAAATTTATCCACTAGACTTTTTTTTATGGGGATACATAAAAGGTAAAGTTTATGGTACAAAACTGGCAACAGTTGACGAATTGAGGGCACACAAATACTGAACCAAATGATTCTTGATGTTTGTGATTCCATTGCTTCACAGTATCAGTAATGCCTGGGCCAGAATGGTCATCAGTTTGAATATAAGTGTTGACCAAAAAATTATTCATTTGTGTAGATTCTTTTAAATTTTGAAAATGAACTGTATGTTAATAAACCCTGACTTTATAATCATTCAAAGTGTATATACATTTTGGGGCACCATATATATGTATATTTATTTAACTAGCTTATTATCTTTTTCTTCTATGAGGGCAAGGATGCTTGTCTGGCTTCTATTTACTGCTATTTCTCCAATAACTGGTATATATTTTTTTAATGAATAAATGAAGAACATGTAGACAGGAAAGACCTGATGTGACTGAGAAATCAAATGGCCAACTAGTTTCCATCCCCATTACCTTTTAGTATAAAATTTTATCTAAAACAATAGAACTTGCAGGTTTAGGATGTTCTGAGAAGCATAATTTGACTAGCTCTCATTATTGATACTAGTCTCCAAGTAAATTGTTTTAAAAGTTGTGATGGCAAAAATTATCAGTAAAACTCCTAAAGATGTTTAAATTCTAAAAGGTGACCTCCAAATTACACATTAAAAAATAATATTAAGTCTTTCTGAGGGCACTCTTGATTTTTGCTTCTAGAGTCCAGGAACATTGGGGGCTTCAAACTTTCCAAATTTAAATAAACATTTTATAGTATGTGGTTTTATAACATTTTAATGTTTAAATTTAAAAATAAGGCTACCAAAAATTAACACCAAATGATACTTATGTTCAGTTCTATTATTGAATTTAACTATTAATTTTATAACATAGGAAAGTTTTCCCAAGAAAAACTAGACCTTGTTAAAAATAAAATTGTAGCTATAGAAAACTCCCAGGAGTATATGATCTAGAAGGCAGTTGTAGAATTTCTGGAAGTCTATCAAATTTACTTTGACAGAATTTCTTAGAACATCCCTTATTTAACTGCTCTATAGTCTTAGAATCAATTCCAGAGACAGTAAACTTGATTCCCCATCCTCTTTCATTTTAGTTCGCACACTCTTCAGACGAACTGTGTAAACTTTGTATGATAATAAACAAATAACACTCACATCCTGGCAACTCATAAGATGAAGACACTATAGAAATATTTCAGCATAGAAGAGCCAGAACATCTGCTTTAATTGATCAGAATGCTGGAATCAGTGCAGCACTCCCACACGCACTGTGTACCATGTGAAAATTCCTGTCTCCCAGTAAAACTTTACCCATCACTGCTTTATGTTAAATGTAGAGTACAACAAACTCTTTCATGAGCTGATCTGTTTGATGGAGGAATATCATCAGGAATGATGCTTTTATTTATTTATTTTTTCCCATCTCAACACCTTCCTAACGAGAACAGGACTAAAACCATCTCTCCCTCCTCAGCCATGGGAAACAAGCTTGCAGTTATGGACTGTTTCCATCCCCCACCAGAAATGGTATAACTGTGCTATGAGCCAAATGCTGAGGGTTAGCAGAGTAACCTCACATGAGAATAATTACTTCACATAACCATGAGAGCAAGCAATGAGGTTCCCAGACACAGGAAACGAAAAATCAGAAGGGGAGGTAGAGTTGGAGAGGGTTCTGAAGCCTTTCCAGACAGCAACTTCCTTCTAACAGCAAATTGGGTAATAAATTTATCACTCTGGCATTTGATATGTACATATATTCTTAAATCACCTGGTTAGCATAATGTTTTGCGATGCACGTCTTAGCAATGGCAGAAAATTAACTGTTTCCTATTCTCTAAAGAACAAAATCTTTTGTGCTATGAGTGTTCATTTTCGTATTCCACATCACTTGTAGGATTAATATTTCAATCAAACCACAATTGCAACTACACTCAAAGAATGTATATTGCACAGAAATCCTGGAAAGAACCTTTGGCTTGGTTATCTTTACAGAGAGAGAGGAAATTATACAACACAGTGCCTGAACCATAGGAAAAGAACTCTTGACCTCCAGAGACAAAGGGAAGGGGGGAAAGCGATCCTGTTGTTATGTGCTGCTCTGCTTTGCTTGTGCATTTATGGACGCTGAGACATTCCTGGTTTGAAGGAAAAAAGTAGAAATTCAGTAAATTAGAACAGCAGGTTTGCCTTTAGATCTGGAATTGCGTGCGAGAAAACCATTCTTATAGAGGCAACGATAGTACATTTTCTTATTTGACTCATTCATCAAATATTTTTAAAGCTGGGCTCAGTGTTAGATGCAGGAGACACAGTGATAAATGAGAATGATGGCAGCTTGCCTCAAGGAACTTGCGGTCCAGTGGGTCAGACAGGCAAGTGAATTGGCAAATACAATAGAGTGTGTGTTACATGCTATTACAGGGTTAACAGAGGGTGCCCTGGGAGCACAGGATAAAGGCACTAACCTAGGCTGGTCATGGATACTTGCCAGACAAAGAGATGTTTAAGCTGAGATCTGAAGAACAAAGTGGAGTAAGCCAGAGGAGGCATCAGAGAGAAATATTTTAGGTAGAAGGTTCATGGCATTCTCAGATGGAGCAGATTAGCTGGAGTAGATGAGGCAGAAGAAAAACATGAAGAGAGAGGCACCTGGAAGGAGGCAGAGCCAGAGCTACATACAAGGAAAACTAGCTGGGAGGCGTTGTATCAAGGGGCAGAAATCTTGGTAAAGGGACACATTTTCTGTCTTAAAATTCAGGGATAGAGTTTCTATACCTAATTTTGCACTATTATTATTACTGGAGTACAAGAGAAAGGTTTGCTTTTATTTGCTTGATGATGAGTAAAAGGGTTAGACAATATCCTTATCACGTATGCAATTCATTGGTAATTTAATCAACTTGGGAGACTAGCATGTGCAGACCACAGATAATATCCTGTGCCTTGTCCATAAATGAAGAATTCCTCTGAGAAATTATCAACATTATCATTATTTTAATTTGAAGGTCTCAGAGGAATCTGATTAGAAGTTGATTTTAACAGCTAAGGCTCTAATCAAATTCTAAGCATATATTGAACAGCTATTGTGTTTGAAGCATAAAATCTATAAGTTGTGGCAATTTGCTTTTGAGACAGAAATTGTCTTGATGATTTGATGTGTTGAGAAACAACTTTTGTATGGCTGCCCTGACAGGATGGATCCCAGTTGTACAAGATGTCAAAGGCTGTGTGAATATGGAGATAACTGGCTTGGTGTGAACATCTCTGGTTTCCACATTTCTCAGATCCTCTGCCAGAGTGACATACTGGGAGCCTTGACTTTCCACTGCAGAACATTCCTGATCATTTCATACAGAAATTATATTTGTTTGTTTTTCATTGTTGCCCTCAACAAGAGGTGGTTGCTTAGATTAGACCCAATTAGTAATCAACAGTCAGTTACTGGATGCTTTCACTGGCTCTTTAACCTATTTTCTCAGATCTGCTATACCCTCTGTGTTTCAATGAAGACAGTAATCACCTACAGTATTATCTCTGGTTCCAACTCCCCGCTATGAATGTCAGAGATTTCTATGCTGAGTCATTGGACTCAACTTCTTCCTTCTTCCCATGACCACCATTTTAATCTTCTCCACTCTACTTTTCTCACTTGTATTTTCCCACATTCCTGTTTTTATTTAATAGGCCAAGGTACAGTAGTTTATGGGAGTGTCTGTGTGCACATATGGATGAGCTTGGCACAATAAGCCCTGGCCCACCCATGCATAAACATCACTTTTAGGGTTTCTACTTTATTTAAAACTAGAGGCTCAATACATGAAAATTTGTGCACTCGGGGGGGTCCCTCAGCCTGGCCTGCACCCTCTCACAGGCTGGGACCCCTCGGGGGATGTCCACCTGCCAGCTTAGGCCTGCTCCCCAGGGGATCGGGCCTAAGCTGGCAGTGGACATCCCTCTGACAGCCCAGTCGGACATCTTAAGCCGCAATCAGATATCCTTAGCACTGCCACAGAGGCAGGAGAGACTCCTGCCACCACTGCTGTGCTCGCGGCTCGCAGCCATCAGCCTGGCTTATGGCTGAGCAGAGCTCTCCCTGTGGGAGCACACTGACCACCAGGGGGCAGCTCCTGTTTTGAGTGTCTGCCCCCTGGTGGTCAGTGCTTGTCATAGCGACCAGTTGTTCTGTTAGGGTCAATTTGCATATTACCCTTTTATTATATAGGATTATAATCCAACTTGCTATAGACAACACTCCATACACAAAATCTTATGAATCATTAAAGAATATAATTATTAAGTTCTATACTTCTATCCATATTGCCACTAAGTAATTGGGGGTTATGTTTTTGTCCCTAAAAACATACAATATTTTAATTGTTTTGTAATGAATGCATATATTTTATATATAGATTAGTTTACATGGTTAAGTTTTTGCATTTCTTGAAAATTCAGGGTATAAAATAATGTGATTTCTTGACAAATTGAATTCATTATCAGTTAGGTTATAAGTGTGGGTATTTGAAAGGTTCTGCTAACTCATTTCCCTTCCTCCCTCCTGTTCTTTTCGGTCTTTTCTTGAAATTAGAGATACTATGTTTTTTGAACAATTAAAAACTAGATAGAGTGATTCTTTGATAAACTTAGTAATAGGTTTTCTTCAGTATTGCCATTTGCAAGGCCCTTTTATGCTTGAAAACTAAGAAAGTAACTGGCATTAATTTGCTTTTTTAGGTTCCTTCTGCTTTACATTTTACTATCTCAGAATGTCGGATTTTGTCACCAGTTAATATAACGTGTCTATGTGTGTGAGTGTAAGTAAGGGTCAGAGGAGTTTCTTTCCAGCTTTTGGTTTATTTTTTCTTAATGCAACATAACTCCAGGCGTAACTCATTTTTCAATTTAGGATCTGTAAAGGTCTCTGCAGCAGCAATTTGGTGACTCTATTCCACTTCTCTGTGAATGTTATTTAGGGCACAGCATGTTACTTAGGGATAGTGAAGGCATTCCGACAGAGCTGAGCATGCACGTTGGGAAGTGGTTAAGAAGTAGGTAAAGTATGTCCAGAGTGGGGGGGGCCTTGACTACTAAACATGGGAGCTCCTGGGTGTTTTGGGTAGAGTTACATTCAACAAATAAATAGAAGCAAAGTCCAGTATAGGCCGGTAGGAAGACACCCTGAAGATGTAGAGATCTTTTGGAAACTTTTGGAAATTGTGTGGAGTGATCCCCTCTTGCATGCCCACAGACTGTCCAGAGCTACCCTGCACTAGCTGAACGGAATAATGACAGATTAGAAACAGCTCAGCCGCTTTGCTTTTCAGTTGTGTTTTACATCACATTCATATATGGAACATTTTCAGTACAATCTCTTTCAAAGTGAGAGAAAGGGAATAAAATGTGAATAGAAGGAATAATTAATCACTTGTAACATTACTGCAGTCTAATCAGCAAGTCTACCTTGCCCAAAGATGCAATTGTCTCCTTCCACTTAGGCTGGCTCTAGACTCAGTGTAATGTTCTCTGCCTGGAGACACCTTGGAACTGAGTATAAAAGCAACTGATAGAATTGTTACACACAATAACCTGTGTGATTTGAAAACTCATCGTTCTTTAAAGAGCATAATAAATATTTTCACATTCTTCTTTCAACCTAATTCTTCTAATGGGGGTAGGGAGAAAACTTCATGCATCCTTTTAACAGAATGTTCTCCAAGTCTACACATTGTTTTCATTTCATGGATACCTAAGCATAATAGTAAAGTGAGATGGACAGCTGCTACTTTGCCCTGAAGTAAAGAGATAGTTTAACATAGTTGAAGAGAAGTCACAGGCCCATTATGTGAGACCCCAAAGCATCAGAATTTTATAACAGGAGACAGCTGTGGAGCAAAGGCGTGAGGACCTGGCACTCACATTGCTTGGAAGGATTTCTCTTGACTCTTGTGGTCAGAAGTCAGAGAAGCAGCAATATCTTAGGGCCTCCTAACCTAGAGAAGAAGACTGAGAGAAGCAAATAGAAATAGCTCCACCAATATTCTAAGCTCACTGCAATGCTTTTCTCTTTTCAGTCTGCAAGATTGAAAATAGTACAAGATTGAAATGACTAAAGAGTATTTTTGTTGAAACCAAAAGGTTTATTTTCTAAAAGTAACGTTGGTTAGTTTTAGAAAAATAGAAATTACACAAATGTACTCCTGTGATGCAAAAGCACAAAATTCACACTGACTACATTATTTAAAACTACAGTAGGTTTTACTGTACAGTCATCCCTCAGTATCTGCAGCATTTGGTTCTAGGACCCCACCAATAACCAAATTCTTGGATGCTCAAGTCCCTTATATAAAATGGCATAGTATTTGCATATAATCTACATACATCCTCCTGTACATTTTAATCATATCTAGGTTACTTATGATACCTAATACAATTTAAATAGCTTTTATACTGTACTAGAAGCCCGGTACACAAAATTTGTGCACTGGGGGGAGGGTCCTTCAGCCCGGCCTGCACCCTCTCGCAGTCCGGGAGCCCTCAGGGAATATCCACCTGCTGCGGGCCTAAGCCGGCAGTCGGACATCCCTCTCGTAGTCCGGGACCCTTTGCTCCTTACCGCCTGTCTGCTCGCTGCTCCTTACCGCTCAGCTCGCTGCTCCTTAGTGCTGCCACGGAGGCGGGAGAGGCTCCCGCCACTGCCGCTGCACTTGCCAGCCATGAGCCCGGCTTCTGGCTGAGCAGCACTCCCCCATGGGAGTGCACTGACCACCAGGGGGCAGCTTCTGTGTTGAGCATCTGCCTTCTGGTGGTCAGTGCGCATCATAGCGACTGGTCATTCTGATCGTTCTGCCTAACGGTTGCTTAGGCTTTTATTATATAGATTATATAGGGAATAATGACAAGAAGAAAAGTCTGTATATGTTAATCATTGACACAACCATTGTACGCCTAACTACATAGTCATGTCTGCAACAGCATAGCCTTTTCTTCTGAATATTTTCAATTTGTAGTCAGTTGAGTCTGCTTAAGCAGAAACTGTGGATACAGAGGGCTGACCATATTAGATTCCCAAGAGGTAAGAACCATATAGTCAAATAAGAATGTATTAATTTTTATCCATTATTATATGAATGTAAAACAAAGACTTTTTCTTTTTGGATTTTCAACAAATTTGAAGACAGTCCACATGATCTGACTTAAAATGTTACTATGGAATAGAAATGAAGTTTGGTCTGTTGATTGGCAGGTAGCACCTTAAATCAACAAGCAAGTCCCCTTCCCAGCAATTGCAGATATTAATTTGTCAAGAAGCTGCTTTGTACATGGCCAAATGGGACTAATTCAGAGATGGTTAATTATTCTCCTGAGCCATATGGTTAACTGGTATATAAACATGAATAATTAATGTTTATTACTCCACACCATGACTGCTGAAGAGTTAAATTTTGAATGAGCCATATCAACATTTTTAAATCTATGATTAAATAAATATGTCACAAGAAAGTGGGTGTTGAGTACACATAATACTTCATAAAGAGAAAATAACCTTGTAAAGAAAAAAATTGAAGTTCTCTAGCATACGTTAAACCTTTTAAATTAATTACACATTTTCATTTGCATCATTGTTTGGTTCTAAAATCCCATTTTAATTTCAAATAGAAAACACATGTATTCATGCTATTCTGTGGAAAGAGATGATATGTGATTTTTTAAAAAAATATTATTTGTTGCCTAATTTCCCCAATTTTGCAGTGTATTGAAGGAATGTTGAAATGTTTTTTATTTGTAGTGTTGAAAATTGTAATCATTGCTTACAACTTTATTGTTAGCCCACTGATTTTCCTGGTACATTAATAAAATTTTGTCACAGTTTAAGTGTATCTATTGGAAACCGAAAGCTACTGGTCTATTTAAAAGCTATGTCTTCAATTGACATAACTTGCCATTTAAAGTCCTATTTCAGAATATGATTGCTCAGAACTGTTTTATTTCTATGGCTAATACAGAGAAGAAAAAAATAAAGGCTGAAGAAAGTGTTTTTTCTGGGCTTAGAATAAAGACATTCCAGAATATCTGGCATAGATCGTGATTTCATTTGAATTTTAGTTCATTTGAATTCTTTCAGCAATTTCCCCCTAACATCCAGAAATCAAATATGTAACATCTAATTCCTTTTGGCTTTAGTTTGTTTTGGTACTAACTCATCCTGAAAGCAAGGTGACCATGGTAGCAGTGGGCGAGTTATCCTCCTCTCCCTCTAACTTTGTCTCATTTATCTTTGGAGCCCATTGCCTAGCTCAGGGGTGGGCACACAGTAGGCACTCCTTAAATGTAAACTGAAGAAATGAAAGAGGCAAAGGTAAACTGATGCCTATTTTAAACAGTTTAGTAATACTGCTCACTGAGGTCCCCAGGAGCCTGCTATCGTGTGGATCCTATTATCTCTAAGTCACCCAGATAACCAAGGAAGCTAGCATGTGCGTGGGCTCCACTCATCAATCTAGTCAAAATAAAACCAGTGCTTTTCCTTCTAAGCCATACTGTGGACATTGAGCTTCTGTAGAACATTACATTAAAAGGGTTAACTGCAACTGAATATATTTATGTAGAGCACTTTTTGGGCTCAGTAGGTCTCACCCTGAAAATTAATTCTCAGAAAAATTAAGTGATCTCCAAAATTGCCTATCCACTCAGCAATAAGAAGTCGATGCTGCATGAAAGACCTTCACTTTGAGGAGTCACTCCTGCAATACTATTTGGTTAACAATTAAGTTAGAAAACTAAGTGTAACATTAACAAATAATAAACATTTAAAATGCCACTAGTTGTAAGATAGCAGAAACTGCTCTCAGTAAAAACAGACTAAAATCCAGAAGGTCAGAAAAGTGTGCAGCAACTCTCTTACTGTAGAATCAGAGCATACGTTCAAACTTGCAAATACATTTGTGGTTACTTCCTACCTTAAATACATTGATGGGGATATCAATGATCACATAGATAAGATCTCCAAGGGCAAGGCTGGCTATCAGCGCGTTGGGTCCGTTCCTCATACACTTGTTCTGGTAAATGATTCTGAGCAGAGTTGCGTTCCCCACCATTCCCACGATGAAAATAGTACAAGATATCACAGTGTTAATGTATTTGAAAGCTGAAGTAATCTTAGTCCGCTGTGGACAATAGTTGTGCATTGAGCCATTGCTGGGTAGGGCCAAATTAGTGGGTCGATGAGTGGTAACCAGGAAGCTGAGCTCTGTCCCACGAAAAGTGGTAAAGTCGTCCATATGAGTGCTTAGATTTGTGCTGTAGCTCTCAGGATTATCACTAATTACACATCCAACCAGTGCCACCCAAAAGGACACCCTGAAGCAAAAGGTTTCCATCTTGATGCAAATTTGAGGAAATGTCTTTTATTCTGTTGCTTTTACACCCTCACTTTTTTTTCCACCTAGAAAAAAAAGAAAAATAATTTTGGTTACAAAATCCAGCTGCCAGTAAGGCTGCAGTCAATGATTATTTACTGCTCCAGTTAAAAAGCAGGATATATTTGGTAATTTAGATAAGATATATCTATGTCAGCTTACCCCAAAGCAGAACAAAATCAGAAAAGAGCAAAGCTCTATTAGGGCAAGTTCTCTCTCTCTCTCTCTCTCTCTCTCTCTCTCTCTCTCTCTCTCTCATCTCTGTCCACAGCTATACTTATATCTAGATTATAATACGCAGAAGGATATGTCAGTTTGTTTTTTTTAAGAAGTAGCTTAAAAGCTGCTGTTTTCCATCCACTATACCTCTGCTAAGAACCTGAATTACAAAAATCTTGGAGAGTTGAGATACATTTTACTAGTGGAAAAGAAAAGGCATTAAATGCTGAGTAAAAGTTATATAGTGCTAAGGCAATGGTTCTCAACCTTCCTAATGCCGCGACCCTTTAATACAGTTCCTCATGTTGTGCTGACCCCCAACCATAAAATTATTTTCGTTGATACTTCATAACTGTAATTTTGCTACTGTTACGAATCGTACTGTAAATATCTGATATGCAGGATGTATTTTCATTGTTACAAATTGAACATAATTAAAGCATAGTGATTAATCACAAAAACAATATGTAATTATATATGTGTTTTCCGATGGTCTTAGGCGACCCCTGTGAAAGGGTCGTTTGACCCCCAAAGGGGTCATGACCCACAGGTTGAGAACCGCTGTGCTAAGGCATAAGATTACCAATTCTATAATTACAAATCCAATATTCCAAAATATGTGCTAGTTTGCACATGGTAAATAATGAACATGGTAATAAAATGCAGCATAGGTAGCCATTTAAAGCATTACACAATGTTAATTTAAAATCAGAACTCTGGTTAACACCATCTCTACATATAACAATTTTACTACTAGTTTGAAATAAACATGGCATAACTGATAAAGACAAAATATTTATTTTTATTGAAAACCCTGATGATTAATGTGTACAATCTACTAGTACATCTTCTGACAGGAGTTTTGGGTTTTTCCATTCCTCAGAAATTATTGGCATGATATTTGCCAACAAGTGAAACTGGGAATAATGGACTTCCCCAGGCAGGCACACCATTGGTTTTCCGAGGGATATCTGTCTCATGCCTAGTCACGGTGCTGGGCACTCCATAGGCATGTTGCCATCTGATCTACACTCTCCCTGACCCTGTGAAGCAGATACATTTTCCGTTCTAAAGGTAGGGAACCAGAGGCTCAGGAACGTCAAGATGCTTGTCAAAAGCACAGGTGGTGGATGGCAATGCTGTGATTCTAAGGCAAGTTAATCCAAGGTTGAGCTCTTAACCTCTAGCCTGCACTCCTCTCATTCTCATGCCTTCTTAGCACCTGAAATGTTTGAATGAATTCTCCAAAGTTGCAGTGAAGCAGTGGACTTAGAGGTTGGTGAGATGTTTTCAAAAGACCATTTGTTTGTTTGCTTGCTTGTTTTAGTCACTTTTGTAGAGCAAGTGGTCTTTCTTGCCCAGGAAGTCTATGTTTTTCTACTTTAGTCCTTAAAGAAAAGATGGGAAAATGAGGGGGGTTGGTGGTAACACAATAAGCAAAGGTAAACAAAAATGGCTCCTCACATTTAAATAGTTTTGTATTTTCTTGCTTGTGAGTTTTTAACAATCTTTTAAAATGAAGGCCCTAAGTTCATTTATGCCCATCAATGGTGCGTGTGTCTATGACATAAAATTTAATTTTTAAAAATTGTGTCCTTTTTCTGAGTTTATTCGTGGTTGGAATTAACCACTTTTAGGGATTTTGAGTTATCTTTGACAGTTATCAATAAAGCGTAGTCAATATGTGGAGGAAATGAGATTTATTCATGTTGTATAGAAGATCTAAAGTAAATAGATCTCAGAAACAACTCTAGGTGGGCAGGGCCAACATCCCCATTTTATGCATAAGGAAACTGAGTCTTTTTCATGGCCAAGAAGCAGTTCAGCAGATAGAGTGCTTCACTTTACTTTGCTTATAGGACTTGACTCAGTCTGATATTATAAAAATAAATAATAAAAAGTGATAAAAGCATCAAATTTTCTAAGCTAGGGGCATATTATGTACATATTAAATCTGCCTGGACTTATAAGTAGTTTTTTTCTTGCTTCTTACATAGGGGAGTGAGTATCTAACCTAATATTGACAGACCCTGTTTCCATCAGCATTGGAGACCAGGACTCTGAGAACAAAGCATACTGTCATCCTCTTCAGATCAGAGGAGGGAGGAAAAAAATCCTTCAATATTTTGTGCTGTTTAATGACTAAAGCCTCCTCCCAGTTTCCCAATCAGAATGGAACCTTCATTAATGGTTTTATTAAAACTAAGAGAGAGAAGGCTTTTCTCAGTAATGGAATGACTCCCTGCCCATTAGAGTCTGTTAGAGGATATTTAGTAAACTGACCTGGCTATCGTATTCCACCACCCACAAAAGGTGCCACTAGTGTTTGTACACTAGCTTGCTGGTCTGCTTGGTCAGCTGATTATAGCAGGAGCTAAGGAGGCCAAGGCTGTGGGTTCTTATCAAAGTGTGAGCTAGCTACTATTAAAACCACTTTCCTTCCCCTGCAACAATGACACCACCACAGAAATCATTTCTGATGGTGCCTCCATCAGCTCTCTACATGTTAAGCTTCGGAGCTACAGGATACTTGGCAAAGGCATGTGAATACCACATATTGCATGAAAAATAGAAAACCACACAAAAGAAGCTCCTTCAAATGCATGTTCCTCCAAGGATGAGCCTGTAGCTCATTTCCATGGATCTAAGTCGTGCTGTGCTTGGAATAATCAGTCATACCCAGTCACAGCTCTAGTGAAGCATCTGAGGTTCAGACCTCAGGGACACGGTTTATACATTCAGCATTGTTCCGTTTGGGGTCTAAGAATTCGCTTAAGTTCAAAAGTTATTATTAAGGAAGAGGACTGGACCCTTATGCTTACACTTTAACCATTTAACATCTCTGATTCTCAGGATCAAAGTGGACCTGTACTGTAATTAGTAATTTGGAAATTCCAACCTTACCTAAATGGTCTGAGTTCAGAGCAGGTAGTTACATGAAATGATTGTCAAGATGTTTCCCAATTAGTTGCAACTTAAAACAGAAGGTATTGGGGAGGGGGAGGCGGGGAGCGAGGGAAGCCATGAGTATCTATAAAAGGAAAACCAAAAAACTAGGTACTTTCTACAAGTTCTCTGTGGGTTTTGCTCGCTGGGTAAGATATCAGCAACTGTCCTTGCTGACAATGTCTGACTTTAATTTGCCTCCCACCCACCCCTCTCCGCCGCCAGCTCTATCCGGAACGCCATTAGGATGGTGTAAACAGAGGCTGATTATCTAGAAACAGCACTAGTTTTCTGCACGTGAAAGGCAACAAGTGGCCTTTAAAGGACAGCATAGAACCAAACGCCCAGACATCCACAGGCAGGTTTCCAAACCAGCTGCCCTGGGGGTTTTCCAAAACATCTGTCCCGCACACCGAGAGCCCTTGGCTGCCCTTGACAACCCCGGGTGTGCAGGGAGCAGAAGCAGGCGAGTCAGAAAAGGCTGCGGGACACCTCTCACAAGTGGGCTTTGGAGCTTGCGATAGGGGCGTGATGTTCCATAAAGTTCTTGCGTGCCCGGGGAAAAGGGAGACCCAGGGAGAACTGTATATTTTCCTTTAACTAAAAATCCGAATCCCACCTGGGTAGGCAGCGGGCTTTCAATCAGTTCCTCAAACCCCAGACGTGCCCGCAAAGAGCCCCACCTAGGAAGGCGCCGGCGGCACCACGCACCCCTAGACCGTGTGGGAGGGTGGCCCAAGGTGCAGGGCGCCGGGCGGAATTGATGCCTGCTCCCTCTCCTCCCAACCGAGGGGCTCAGGCGACATTTCCCCCACCCCTGGCGGGTCCCCGAGAGGAAAGAGTTGCACCGACCGTGGAGCTAGGTGGGCGCAGACGGCTGCCCGGTCCGTTCGGCACCTGGGCGGCTGGGCGGCTGGGCGAGAGGAAGCAGAGCCGGAGAGATGGGGTGGCCTGGGTCCTGGGCTCCCGCGCGGCAGCAATCGGGCTGCACTGCTGCCTCTGCGTCGGAAAACTTCCTGGGCACAGCTTCTGTGCGGAGGTCTCCCCAGCCCCCAGCCTCTGGCCACCGGCGGGGATGGAGCCTCGCCACCTCGATCCACAATCGCCAGACCACAGGGATGACTGCGCGCAAGGACTAGAAGAAAAAGGAAACTCCAGAGGAGCACACGCCCCCCGTCTGTCTGGCCTCCCCTTCTCCTCCAAAATCTCCCCGACCTTCTGCTTTACTCTAGGACAGAAAGAACGTCCTAAGCTTCCAGCCCTCCTTAGAGGCAGCCACTATAAAGTCTTGTTTTAACTATTTCCTTCCTGAAATGAAGGGTGTGTGTGTGTGTGTGTGTGTGTGTGTGTGTGTGTGTGAGAGAGAGAGAGAGAGAGAGAGAGAGCGAGAGAGAGAGAGAGAGAGAGAGAGAGAGAGAGAGAGAGAGAGATAATCCAGGAAGGAGGATAGTTCATCAGACAAGCCCGACTCGAGGAAGGCAAGCAGAGAAACCCATTCCCTTCCTGGGAAATGCAGGCAGATTTGATCTGTGATGGAACCACTGCAGACAGAGGCAGCTAGGGTCCAAGCTCAGCTGCTCCTCTGCGTTCCCTGCCCCTTTGCTTGGCTTATACGCTCCCTCTTAAACTCAGAGCAGGTTGAAGAGCCCACGTGGACTGTATTTTACCGGATCAAGTACTTTTGCTTCTGTCTTGTCTCTTGAAGCCAGCACCCAAAGGCTACTAGCCCAGGACAAAGCAGGAGCCCTGGAAAGTCTATGGAGGGTCCAGTGTGTGGCTCAGAGAAACCTATGATTCCTCTGGAGATCCAAATAGTGAGGGTGCAGATGCTGCAGAAGATGGATCTTAGCATCTTTATATGATAGTGAGTTTATCCTAAATTAGGCAGTGGGAGAGGAAATGAGAGACAAAGGCCATTGCCTGTGACATGTGAGAAAAAATTGAGGGCTCCTTAGAGAAGGCCTTGCCTCGGAGTTCTTTCGTTCACTGTTGGTGTGAGACTTATTGTGAAAATGTGTATGTGGAGGACTGGATGGTCACATTATATTGTAGACTGTTCTGGTTGTCTACTGTAACTAAAGAAAATCACCCTAAACCGGTAGTGGCCACTTTACTCATCAGTCTGCAATTTGGGTGGGTCTTGGCTAGGACAGCTCATCTTTGCTGGGGCTGGAGGCTTCACTTCCAAGATAGTTCACCTACTTGGTGATGGGCGTCTCTCTACAAAGTGGTTTAGGCTTCCTCAGAGCATGGTGGCTAGCTTCCAAGAAGGAGTGTTCCAGTAGAAGGAAGTGGGAGCTGCTAGTTTCTTAAGGTCTGGGCCTGGAAACTGGTACAGGGTTACTTCTGCAGAATTCTATAGCCAAACAGTCACAGATCCCAGATGCAAGGTGAGAGGATATCGATTCCACTGTCAGTGCAGTGTCAAATAATTTGGGGGGCATTTTGTACAACCATCAAAGAGATCCACAGAGTATCACCATTGAAAGGGGCCTTAATAGTCATCTACCAATTGGACTCATTATTACTAATCTGTTGTATTACAGTATCTCCATGATGAGGAATCAATCAGTCAGCCAGGATAACCAGTAGCTTTTATAAGTGCCTTAATTTGCATTAAAAAATGAAAATGGTGCCCCTTGGAGCACATGACCCGGTCAGCTGACATTTATTTTTCTTTATTGATAAAGGTATTACATATGTGTCCTTATCCTTCCATTGCCCCCCCACCCCCGCTCATGCCCTCACCCCCCTGGTGTCCATGTCCATTGGTTAGGTTCATATGCATGCATATAAGTCTTTTGGTTGATCTCTCCCCTACCTTCCCTCTGAGGTTTGACTTTCTGATTGATGCTTCTCTGAACCTGACAAGTTATTGCTTCCTCCAAGAAGGGGCAGCTCTACACCTGGGTTTGCACCTTGGCATGTGAAACGTGTGCTGGATTTCAGCCCATACTCACCCTGTGATCAGATATATTTGGACAGTGCACAACTTGCACTAGTGAACATGTCAGTCTATCCAGTCTTTGATAGAGCATATCCATCAGCCCCTGTCTCCTGGACAGCTCGGTCCACTGTAGTGCAGATCTAGTTATTAAAAATTCTTCCTTCATACCCATTAGGGTGGCTATTATTAAAAAGCTGAAAAGAACTGGTGTTGACAAGGATGTGGAGAAACTGGAACCCTTGTGCTGATGGAAATGTAAGATAGGGCAGTAGTCATGGAAAACAGTATAACAGTTTCCCAAAATTTAAACATGAAAATTACTCTATGACCCAGCAATTCCACTTCTGGATATATACCCAAAATAACTGAAAGCAGGGGCTCAAACAGATATTTGTACACCCATGTTCATAACAGCATTGTTCACAAGAGCCAAGAGGTTGCAAATAACCCAAATGTCCATGTATGGATGATTCGATAAACAAAATGTTTATTTACCCTAAAAAGGAATGAAATTCTGACATAAGCTACAACATAGATGAAACTCGAAGACATTGTATTAAGTGAAATAAGCCAGATGCAAAAGGACAGATACTTATGATCCTGCTTATAAGAAGTACTTAGAGTAGTAGTCAAAATCATGCAGACAGAAAGGAGCATGGTGGTCACCAGGGATTGGGGAGAGGGAGGAGTGAGGATTTATTGTTTAATGTGTTTGAGTTTCAGTTTGGGATGGTGAAACAGTTTTGGAGATGGATTGTGGTGATGGTTGCACAACATTGTGAATGTACTTAATACCACAACTGTACACTTGAAAATGATTAAAATGATAAATTTATATTATATGTATTTTGCCACAATAAAGACAATTCTTCCTGACATTAAGATTAAGTCCCTGCATTGTACAGTTAATGAAAATATAATCAATTAATTTGACTACACTTCTCAATTTGACTTCCAAAGGTTATTTCTTTTCCTTGGAACGTGGGTTGGATACAGATTTGCAGGTCTTCTGGGTTTCAGGAATACTTTGACTTCTGGTTCCAGCAGCTCATTAAGCATTACTGTAATGGTAGTTAGAATTACTTTTCTCAGCATCATATTATCATTATTGATTTCCTAAATGATAACTACCAAAAATAAAGTACTCAAGATGGCACTTAAAAACCAACCTTGGAGTGAATGTTCTTATGAATTTAAGTTTCTTGATTCAAATTTTCAAGTCCATTTCACAATTGCTAATTCCACAGATCCTCAAACTTGAAATGCAGTAAAGGATCGGAGTCTCAGAGTATGTGCTAGGAATGTTGTATTCACTTTAGGGATCCCTGGGGGAAATGAAACACGAAGGGTTCAGAGGAGAACCACAAAGATAAGGAAAGGCTGTGAGAGGAAAATTGGAGAAACTGGGTAAATGTACATCAGAGGCCTGACCCCGTCACTGCAGCCTTCACATTGGGCTGTGCCATGGCCCACTCGCTGTTGGCAGCAACCAACACTGGCCTGGAGGGAAAAAAGCAATCCCGTTAGTTGAAGGTCCATTTTTAATTAAAATTTACTATAGGCAGTTTGTTTTCAAAAGGAAATATTCCAAAATATTAATTTGTAGATGGGTTGTTGAGGATTCTGAAGTGTGTTGGTGGTTATTTCATCAAAATAATCTTTAGGCTTAATGTAGCTCCAAGTTTTGTAAACTGCTGGTGGCCTCATTGGAGGGCCGAAAAATCAGTGAATCTAAGCATCACTAATGATTGGGCAAGCAGATATTACGTGTCCTCTGATTATATATTCCATCTGGACAAAAATATTGAACTTGAATCAAATCTATAGCTATCCTAATTTTGAGGAAATATAGGAGATAGATACATGAGTTAAATAAATACCACGAGGAAGCAGTAAACAAATCCAGAAAGAATGACATTTTATAGGAGAACTAGTCCTGCCTCTTCAACAAGAAGTCAATGAAGAGGGATCTTTTTCTAGATTAAGACTTAAAGGAACATGACCACTACTTGCACTGTCCTGGGTTGGATCCTGGTTTGTATAGACCAACTGCAAAGGACATTATTTTTTGGACAACTGGGAAAATTTAGATATGGATGAGGTATGAGATACTAAAAAATTTAAAAAATGCGAAATTAATTTTATTTGGGGCACATTCTTTTAGGGGAGGTACAATTTACTTTTAACTGCCAAAGCAGAAACAAAAATGTCACAAGTTTAAAGAATGAATATTACCTAAAGGCTTGGCACATAGTAGGAGCTCAATAAATGATAGCTCTTTTCACTTTCATTTGTTCCTTTTTGTTTGTCAGTGAGTGACTGGGAGAGTAGAATAAGCAGCTTCACATGACATTATGGGTGACCTCAGTAAGGTGTCACATAGTAGTGGCAGAGGCCAAGGAGATCAGTGGTGTCCAGGGAACTACAAGGTAAAAACTTAAGGGGATCTGAAGCCTTGAATTAGCCATGATGAGAACAACCATTTATAGCAGAGCTTACACAATGCTGCAGCCTGGATCCCTTAACAAAATAGGAAGGGCATGAGGGTTCCAGAGTTTGCTAGTGAGGACCAAGTTGGGTGTTAAGATGACATCTTTGTGGCTCTGACTCCCTAGTGTTCTTTTTGGTTGGTACGAACTTGGATTGCACTTGTAATAAAGACAAACAAAAGTTGCCTATGCTTGAATAAAAAAGGTTTAATCAAAAGAGGTGACAGCAGGTCTCCTCTGGAGTAACTTCAGGGCAATTAGCCTATAGATGGTTGTTTAGATATGTCAGGGAAACTTATGAGAGAGCTTGAAATTGCCAGGAAGGATTACTAGGTATCCTGTCTAGTGCAATTTTCTGTCCTTTCATCATCTTTGGGCTATTTTGCAACTCCGTAAGTTGTAGAAAACTGATAGCAATGCCAAGTCACTCTTGTCTATAGACCTAAATGTTAGTTTTGATTGGTAGAGATGCAAGTGATTCTTACCTTATGGATCTTGACAAGTTGTCTTAGATCAGGCTGCCATACTAAAATACCACAGACTGGGTGGTTTAAATAGAAATTTATCTTCTCACAGTTCTGGAGGCTGGCAGTCCAAGATTAGGGCACCAGCATGCTCAGGTGCTGGGGAGAGCTTTCTTCTGGCTTCAGAGGGCTGCCTTCTTGCTGTTTCCTCATAAGCACAGGAAAAGAGTGACAGAAGGTGAGAGTGATGAAGGTCAAACATATATGTGAGAATAATAATAATAATAATAATAATAATAATAATAAAAAGCCCGGCTCCTCTCCACGGCAGCGCATAGCGGTGGCGGCGGCTCCCTGTAGTCCAAGCCCAATGGCGCAGGCCCCTCCCGGCGGTCGGCGGCCGGGCTGGGCGGGGGCGCCATGTGGTTCATGTACGTGCTGAGCTGGCTGTAGCTCTTCATCCAGGTGTCCTTCATCATGATGGCTGTCGCGGCTGGACTCTATTTCCTGGCTGAACTGATAGAAGGGTACACAGTGGCCACCAGCAGGATCATCAAATACATGATCTGGTTCTCCACAGCTGTGCCGATTGGCCTCTATGTTTTTGAGCGCTTCCCCACCTGCATGATTGGCGTGGGCCTCTTCACCAACTTCGTCTACTTTGGCCTCCTCCAGACCTTCCCCTTCATCTTGCTGACCTCGCCTAACTTCATCCTGTCATGCGGACTAGTGTGACAGTTTTTTGCAGAGGAATATTATCCTTTCTCAGAGGTCCTGGCCTATTTCACTTTCTGTCTGTGGATCATCCCGTTTGCGTTCTTCGTGTCACTGTCGGCTGGGGAGAACGTCCTGCCCTCCACTGTGCAGCCAGGAGATGACGTGGTCTCCAATTACTTCACCAAAGGCAAGCGGGGCAAATGCTTAGGGATCCTGGTTGTCTTCTCCTTCATCAAAGAGGCCATTCTACCCAGTTGTCAGAAGATGTACTGACGCCCCTGGGGAGGGGATGTTGGGGCGAGATCAAGAGAATCAGGACCCTGGGCCTCTCTGTGAGCCTGGAAGGTTCCTTCCCCCAGACCTGGCCTGACTTCCTTCAAGTCTCCCTGGAGCCTCCACCCCCACCTTCCTCGGGATGCTCAGGTAGGTTCAGATCTGATGCTGCTAGAGGCCATGACCTAGCAGCCCTGGCCCTAGCCCTAGCCCTAGCCCCTAGCCCCTAGCCCCAAGCCCCAAGCCAAGAAAAAGTTTCTTTGAAGGTAACATAGATAAAAGACCACATTCCCCCTAATTTATATGGGTAGGATAAACCTGGAATATGAACAGTACTGACATATTTCTAAGTCTACGAAAGGCCATTTCACCAGGCAAAGTAGTCAACAAGGTTTATTTTGCTTGCAAAGGGCAAATCTACATGAGCTCTTGCAGGGCAGGTGAGCAAGAAGGAACTGACAGTTATTGCTCTGTCTCTAGATGTTATTGTGAAATAGTGTATACATTCTTCAAAGGATTATTACTTAGTCTTTCATTTAGCCACATGTATTTACTTGAAATATGTTTCAATAAATGTTCTTTGTATTTACAAATCCAAAATTGTTTATTTTTTTCATTCAAAATAGCTTTGTACTTCTCAATGATTGCCATTTGTACATCTGCCAGTCTTTACGTTGTATTTCAAAAAGTAAACATATGATGTTCATTTACACTGAATCAGAAACAGGTATATAATGCTCAAAATCTCTCTCATTTGTAGAGAAAGTAATTAAAAATTTTGTCAGATAGCCTTCAAAACAAATCATTTGTGAATCAAAAAAAAATGAATAGATCCTTATTTTTTTTAAAGATGCGTTTGCAGAGAAGTGAAATATTCTAAAGTTTTAATTATAGGAAAGTAGTCAGTCTTAGCTCACAGGACTGTTTACAAACCTAACTGGTTAGATAATATAGAGTTGATATATATATATATATATATATATATATATATATATATATATATTCAAATCCAAGTAGGTTTTTCTTGCTTGCAATTAACCATGAAATTTTGTTCACCCTCATTAGTAATCAGGAGATAAAAATCAAATCCACAATGTGATTTCACTACAACCTAAAACAACAGCTAAAATTTTAAATTGTGGAAGTTCTAAGTGTTGCCAAAAATGTATAAAAACTGAACTCTTTATCTAATGCTTGTGAGAGTAAAAATTAGTACAAATTCAAATATGCATGTATCAGGTAACACATTCTAGAAACATGCTTCTAAAACACATACATGCTTCAGAATTTATATTTTAATAATGTTCTTAGAAGAAGTTTTTGAGAGTGACAGACTATACAAGTTTTCACCAGTAGTTGAAGGAATTCCACAATTGAGTAATTCATAGTATTAAAATGAACTACTACTATAGCTATCACATGAACAACTCTCACAGATAAAATATTAAATAAAAGATGCCAGATACCAAAGAATGCACATTGAAACTTCCATTTATATAAAGTTTACAAACATTTTTGGTCATTTTTGGCTCTGACATCCTGCTTGCAATCATATTTTGGTGTACAGATTATCATACCTTCCTAATCAATGAGGTCTTTTTCTAGATGACTAAAGTTTGAGCCATCTCCACTCAGTGAGGTTTCACCAAAATGTCCACTTACATATGATTTTGAATGTGCAAACATCACAGAGTTGTAGAAAAAAAAAGTGAGGTTTATTAAAGGAAATCCATTTAAGTTATTTATAGTCTTCTTAATATATCTATATCCACATTGCCCTATGCACAGAATCTAACCTCCCTTAAGTTCATTAGTGCATTAACAAACCCTTAAAAATAAAATTTTATTTTTTATGTTTTTTTATTTTATCTTTAAATTCTTTATTAGTTAAGGAATTACAAATGTGTCCTCATCCCCCCCCCCCCCGTTGTTCATGTCCATTGGTTTGGCTTATATGCATGCATACAAGTCCTTTGGTTGATCTCTTCCCCTTACCCCCACCCTACCCTACTTTCCCTCTGGGGATTAATAGTCTGATTGCTGTTTCTCTGTCTTTGGATCTGTCCCTGTTCATCAGTCTATGTTGTTCTCTATATTCCACAAATGAGTGAGATCATGTGGCATTTATCTTTCTCTGACTGGCTTATTTCACTTAGCATAATGCTCTCCAGTTCTATCCAAGCTGTTGCAAAAGGCAAGAGTTCCTTCTTTTTTATGGCAGCATAGTATTCCATTGTGTAGATGTACCACAGTTTTCTAATCCACTCATCTACTGATGGGCACTTAGGCTGTTTCCAAATCTTAGCTATGGTGAATTGTGCTGCTGTTGAACATAGGGGTGCATATATCCTTTCTGACTGGTGTTTCTGGCTTCTTGGGATATATTCCTAGAAGTGGGATCACTGGGTCAAATACGAGTTCCATTTTTAGTTTTTTGAGGAGGCTCCACACTGTTCTCCATAGTGGCTGCACCAGTCTGCATTCCCACCAGCAGTGCAGAAGGGTTCCTTTTTCTCCACATCCTCTCCAACACTTGTTGTTTGTTGATTTGTTGATGATAGCCATTCTGACAGGTGTGAGGTGATACCGCATAGTCGTTTTGATTTGCATCTCTCGTATAATTAGTGACTTTGAGCATGTTTTCATATGTCTTGTTTTCTATTTGTTGACTTGCCCTTTTTTCTTTACTCACCTCTCTTTTTTTCCCTCTTTTTCTGGTTTCATTTGAGCATTGCATATGATTCTATTTTATCCCATCTGTTAACATATCAATTGTTATCTTTTCAAAAATGTTTAGTGGTTGCCCTGGACTGCCTGCGAGTCTCGAGACTTTACATTTTAAGCTACAACCAGTGCAAGGGGGGGAAAAGGGTCAAAGGGGCAAAGTGCAGTACAATCAAGATATGGGGATAAAGTAACTACATTTCTTCCTCTTGTTCCTACAAACCTTCTCTATGGAAATATGTCTTTTCCCCTTGTCCTCTGTCACTTTTTACATCCCTAAAGAGTAAATAATATGTCCATCCAGGGAAATAATAAAAGCTCTGAAATTTAAAGATGTTTGGCCGCTTCCAGGCCTGATCTTCTGCATCTGAGAAGCCTGCAGTGGGACAAGGACTCAACCAACTTTTCTCCCTGCCTGTGTGTGGTTTCTGACATCTCCATGGTTGGAGATGAAAAGACAGAAGTATGGAAACAGAAGGCTCTCTCTTGACTGGCACTGAATGTACATTGGCTTTTTTATGTGTATTTCAGTGGGGGTGGGGAGGGTGGGGGTTAATGGGGGTGGGATAAGGACACATTTGTAATACCTTAACTAATAGGAAATTATAAAAAAAGAAGAGCATTTTTGTGCATTAGTTTTAACAAATTTTGGAGCAGTTCAGTTGGAAAATTTTTTAAAATATGTTTTCATTGATTTCAGAGAGAGGAAGGGTGAGGGAGAGATAGAAACATCAATGATGAGAGAGAATCATCAATCAGCTGCCTCCTGCACAATCTCTGCCTAGAATCAAGCCTGAAACCCCGGAATGTGTGCTGAATGGTAATTGAACCCTGACCTCCTGGTTTATGGGTCAATGCTCAACCACAGAGCCACACTGGCCAGGCCAATTGGAATTTTTATTACAATTTTATTGTTCTTATATTTATACTTAATTTTTGTGCAGGGCAAGCTAGTAAATATTTTGACTTTGTGGATCCTACAGTCTCTGTCAAAGCTCCTGAACCCCAGTGTTGGTGCACCAAAGGAACCATATACTATATGCGAGCAAAGTGGCAGGTGAGGAAGATTGACCGTGAATCCATCAGGGTACCTGGAAAGGGAAGCCAGATTTGAGGGGCAAGAGAGGCTTATATGGGAAGAGGAATTCAATTGTTAAACAGTTTGAAAACATTCAAGTTGGATGTAACTGTAATCCATGTGCATAGGGAACTATAAGCCGGGGTCTGGGTCAGGGCTTCGGGTTGAAATACGAGTATGTACTAATCTGTGACTGAAGCCATGAATTGGATACATTTCACTGGGGACCAAATGTGAAAAAGAAAAGGTCAAAGAAACCAGGATAATCCTTGCACTAAGCATTCAGTTAGGATAATCAACTAGAAGAGCAATTTTTAACCTTTTCATTTCATGGCACACATAAACTAATTGCCAAAACTCTGGCACACTAAAAAATATATTTTTTGCTCATCTGACAAAAAATAGGTATAATTTTGATTCATTTCCAATGGACAGCTATTGTTATGTTGGCTGTTGTCTTTTTTTTTTAAATTTGATAATCTAAGGGAAAAGAGGTCAGTGCTCCTAAACAGTCAGGTATTGCATGTTTTAAACATTTTTGTGACACATAAATGTGCCCACCGTGGCACACCAGTTGAAAATTGCTGAACTAGAAGCTTGCCAGAGTAAAGCATCTATAAGAAAGAACCAGGGAAGGGCAGTGTCTGAGATGTGGATAAAGAAGAGAGTTTCAAGAATGAATGGGTGGTCAAGAGAGGTCAAAGGAAATGAAGACTGGGGACAGTCATGGAGATGGCCCATAAGGGGGTATTGTTCTAAGGATGTCAAGCTGAGCCTTTAGGCAAACTCTTCTGCTTTACATGAAGAATAACTAAAAAATTAGAAACAGTACAAAAAGATCTGCAGAAACATTGCTAAGTAGTAAGTATAAATCTTTTGCTAAATTTATTTTTGTAATTTGTGGAAGAGATATCAACACCACCTACAGTTAGCATGTGCTATAATAAGCTTTTTTTCAAGACTTCTTGGTAACTTTGGAAAAGAAATTTTATTGGGAAACAGTTCTACTTATATTTTTATATAGAGGTGAACAAGGAAGCTTGCAAGTAAGGTAAAGTGTGAAGGAAAGCCTTTTTTTTAAATACAAAAAATATTTTTCATTACCTTATCTGAATTCTGAGTCAAAGAGACAATGATAGAGACTTCTAGCTTTTCATGTGTATTTACTGATTAAAGTTAACTAATATTAATGCAGAGTGTGTTCTGTAGCCAAGCCTTATAATTTTTTTCCTTTTCATTTCTCAACCAAAGACTGAAGACTACTGTTCTGAAATAGATGGCCAAAACTGGCTGATGGTAAAGAATTTAGAATTTAGATTTCAGAATTCTATTTTCAGTGTGCCTTCCCTAACCACTGTCATCTCCCATGGAGAGAAGACTCTCTTTATCCTTATACTGGAAGGCTTAGAGATGGATTTGCCTAAAGGATGATGGATAGATTAGACAGCATCTCAAGGACCTTTGCTTACAGCTTTCTGATTTCATTATATTTGGGAGGACATCTGTATTTGTTTGCTGGGGCTGCCATAACAAAATACCACAGGCTGGGTGGCTTAAACAACAGGAATTTATTCCTCATAATCTGGAAGCCAGAAGTCCAAAATAAAGGTGTCCACAGGTTTGGTTTCTTCAGAGGCCTCCAGCCTTCCTTGTAGATGGCAGCCTTCTTGCTGTGTCTTCACATCGTCTTTTTCTGTGTGAGTGTGCACTTGTGTACATGTATATTCTAATCTTCTCTTCTCATGTGGGATTATGAGCTCATATTGGATTATGGTCATATTGGATTAGGGCTCAAAATATCTCATTTTGCCATAATCACCTCTGCAAAGGCCCTGGGTCCAAATACAGTTTCATTCTGAGGTATACATATGAATTTTAGGAGGGGACACAATTCAGCTCATAATATTGCACGTTATGGCTTAAAATGGCAGCTGATTTTGCAGGCAGATTTAGCTTGCACCGCTACACTTCAGGCTCCATAGCTCTGCTCCACCTTGCTGCTTCATGTACTACCGTTTGGATTTGAATGATTCAACGAAGTTATTCACAGTTTGATTTATGTGCTTCATAAATGTATATATTTCTGTGGAAATATTTTAAACTAAGTTATAAACATTATAACACTCACTTCTAAATATCTGATTATCTCTAAAATACAAATATTTTCTTATTGAATTTATTTGTGATTTTATGAAATATTTATTCTCAAACATGAATTCAATTTTGATATTTTCCTTAAGCACTTATTTTTGCTCTCCCTTTTTTAATCAAGTGTGCGTAATAGTATCCTCTAGGTTGGTATTTCATCAACATTTTATAATAAATCATTTTGTGGTTAAGTAACATTAGAAAATGCTGATTAGGTTAGTCTCAAGGATGTGGTTATGCATCATTATTCATCATTTTAGTAATACTACATTGATGTTAGTCACCCAGGTAAAGTTTATTGATGCTATAGTTTTGTGATTTCTGTCCATGTGACACCAAAACGAATCATGCCTCAAGGATAGTAAGTTTTAGATATTATTTTTAACAACATTTTTAGCTCTTTTAGTTTGAGCCCTTCCCTACTTTATTCCTTGGAGATACCCTCCCCCCCTTCTTTTTTTTTTCTGGGCTGTGGTCATGTTTCCCCAGAAAATTTATTTTCTTTATCCTTAATACCTGGTAGGAACTAACTTAAGTGTTCAAATAAATGAGTCCACCCAAACCCCTCTTTCTATCTTTATTCATAACCAGTTCTACATAATAGAACCATTGTGTAGTTAGCATGCACATACACTCCCAGCCCAGAATCCTGCAAGGATATTCACTGTCTTCTTCCTCAAACTACATGAAACTAGAACTCCCCATTATCATATCTCTTAATCAGCATTACAAATTAAAATCTTACTGGTCTGTATTTGTCATTTTTTATACATAAGGCTCTATTTTTAAGCCTAGTGCTCTTGGAGTTTAGCCAAATATATTTGACAACTTTCAAGCAAGTGCCTGCCATCAAAGCCTTCACGTATGACACTCACCCTAACCAGAATGCCCTCCCAATTTCTTTTGAGAAACACTGTTATATTTTCTTTTTTTTTAAATTTCTTTATTAAGTTATTACATATGTGTCCTTATCCCCACATTACCCCCTTATCCCCCCAATAATGCCCTCACCCCCCTGTTGTATGTGTCCATTGGTTAGGCCTATATGCTTGCATATAAGTCCTTTGGTTGATCTCTACCCCTTACCCCCACCCTCCCCCTACCTTCCCTCTGAGGTTTGACGGTCTGATCGATGCTTCTCTGTCTCTGGGTCTGTTTTTGTTCATCAGTTTATGTTGTTCATTATATTCCATAAATGAGTGAGATCACATGGTATTTTTCTCTCACTGACTGGCTTATTTCACTTAGCGTAATGCTCTCCAGTTCCATCCATGCTGTTGCAAATGGTAAGAACTTCTTTTTTACCACAACATAGTATTCATTGTGCTGATGTACCACAGTTTTCTAATCCACTCATCTGCTTATGGGCATTTAGGCTGTTTCCAAATCTTAGCTATGGTGAATTGTGCTGCTATGAACATAGGGGTGCATATATCCTTTCTGATTGGTGTTTCTAGTTTCTTGGGATATATTCCTAGAAGTGGGATCACTGGGTCAAAAGGGAGTTCCATTTTTAGTTTGTAGAGGAAACTCCATACTGTTCTCCACAGTGGCTGCACCAGTCTGCATTACCACCAGCAGTGAATGAGGGTTCATTTTTCTCCACATCCTCTCCAGCACTTGTCATTTGTTGATTTGTTGATGATAGCCATTCTGACAGGTGTGAGGTGGTACCTCATTGTTGTTTTGATTTGCATCTCTTGGATGATTAGTGACTTTGAGCATGTTTTCATATGTCTTTTGGCCTTTCTTCTGTCTTCTTTTGAAAAGTATCTATTTAGGTCCATTGCCCATTTTTTGATTGGGTTGTTTATCTTCTTTTTGTTAAGTTGTATGAGTTTCCTGTAAATGTTGGAGAGTAAACCCTTATCGATGATAACATTGGCAAATATGTTCTCCCATGTAGTGGGCTTTCTTATTGTTTTGTTGGTGGTTTCCTTTGCTGTGCAGAAGCTTTTTATTTTGATGTAGTCCCATTTGTTTATTTTCTCTTTAGTTTCCATTGTCCTAGGAGCTGTATCAGTGAAGAAATTGCTTTGGAATATGTCTGAGATTTTGCTGCCTATGGATTCCTCTAGTATTTTTATGATTTCCCGTCTTATGTTTAAGTCCTTTGTCCATTTTGAGTTTATTTCTGTAACACTGTTATATTTTCATCACACCATCAGACTCACCTCACTAGTGAGATCTTTCCAGACCTTGGTCAACTGAGCCCACGTACATTATCACCCCAGGGGCTAGAATGTATCCATTGTTTTCTGCCTTCTAGATTACGTAAATGCTTACTTAAATGTATTCCTTTTAAAAGTGTTCCTTATTTGGGCTTTATTATGGAAAAGCATATAACAGATACAGTCCTTTGTTGCATATATTTTAGAAGCTAAAAGGATGAGCGTGTATAGCAATCATGCTGCCCACCTTAGGAGGGAACATTAAAAAAACTCATAGTGTTACTATGAAAAAGGTAGGGCAGGTATAGGCAAATATAATTTTCTCTGGAAACTATATCCTGTAAGGAAATTCTATTTTACCCAAAAAGGAAATGTTAAATTTGGAGTTTTCATACCTTACTAAAGACTCTCACTTTTCTTGGAGCTGTTCTAAGAACAGTATAGTAGGTGTTCAATAAAACCCTGACAAAATGCTTTCACATTTTTTTTCCTCAGAGGCATTTTGGAGGTTAAATACCTTACTAAAGATGCCCATTTATCTCACAGTTGTTCTAAAAACAGTATAATAGCTGCCTTGGCTGGCCTGGTTCAGTGGTTCAAAGATTGTCGGGTTCAGTTCAATTCCCAGGCAAGGGTGCATACCTGGGTGGCAGGTTGATCTCAGGCCCTAGTCAAGGCATATGCGGGAGGCAACCAATCAATGTGTCTTTTTAACATCTCTCTCTCTCTCTCTCTCTTTCTCCCTCTCCTTCCCTCCTCACCTCCCTTCCATTCTCTAAAAATCAATGGGAAAAAGATGCTCAGGTGAGGATTAACAAAAAACCTCACAAGAAACAAAATCAACAAGCAAACAGAAAACCAAAAAGTATAGTAGGTGTTTGATAAAAACAAACAAACAAACAAACAAACAAAAAACCTTACAAAATGCTTTTACTTTTTTTCTTACTGGCAGTGTTCTTAAAAATAAAACGCAGTGAATTTCAGCTTTACTTTCTCCAACATCCTCAATTTATTTAGTTATAAATGTGAATGCTTGATACCAAATAGATGAACTCTTCCACCCTTCAAAGATTTTGGACCTCCAAACATTTTGTTGACAGATATTAATTCAAAGCGTTGTCTATTTTCTTTCTAATATTTATGGTTGATTTTCTTTCTTCTTTTATTATATTATCTAGGAACTTTAGAATAATTTTGAATAATAGTTATCATTTGTCTTAATTCTTTATCACCTTTTACTTTTAAGAATGTCATTTGCTTCATGTTTCAGATACATTCCCTTTATCAAATTAGGGAAGTTTTTTTTCTATTCTTAACTTACTAATAGTTGCAGGAATGGCTATAAAAATTTCAAGTGTGTGTGTGTGTGTGTGTGTGTGTGTGTGCGTGTGTGTGTGTGTATCCATCTATCAAATGGTGAGATAGCATAGTGAATTCTGTGAATTAATTTTCTAATGATAAACCTGTCCTTGTATAAACTCTATTTAGTTATAACACTTTATTCTTTTACTCTATGTTAGATTAGATTTGCTAATATTTTAGTAAGAATTTAATTAAAACTCACATTCACAAGTAAAGTTGGTCTATGGTAAGAATTATAAACTCAAATACCTAGAGAGCCAAATTTGCTTTAAATATTAGTAGAGTTAGATGAGGCTCACAGAGAAATGGAGACTGGGATACTAGAATAATGTATGTTGTGTCTCATAACATTTATATTCAGCCTTAAAAAATGCTATCTGGATGTAATCATTGACAAGACAGATGTGGCCCTGAGAACCCAGTAAGTAGCATTTGGTATGTGTGTATGTGTTTATGCTAGTCTCACAGAATGAGTAAAGAAAAGAAGCTTTTTTTTTAATGTCTAGGAACAATGTAAATAAAATAGATATCATTGGTTTTATTGAGACAAATTCACTCATAAAGCAGTCTAGGCCCAGTGCCTTTTTGTAGACATACATTCCCCCATATATTTAATTTATCCTATCATTTAATTTTTCTAATCTGGGTTTACAACTTGTTCTGTAAATATGGATATTTCTTTTCTAGGAACATAGCATTTCTTCTAGAATTATAAGCAAGTAAGTCTACATGCTTCCTTTTAGAGCATATTAGCCGGGAGGAGCTGTGCAGGCTGAGAAACCCCCGGATTGTAAATGCAAGATTTGTTTGAATGTGGAAGTTGCTCCCTTTCCTGTGTGTGTGTGTATGTGTGTGTGTGTGTGTGTGTGTGTGTGTGTGTGTGTGCGCGCGCGTGCGCATTGTAAATGTCTGGAGTTACCTTGGACTTGGCTGTGCTTCCATTCTTGCCCTGTGCTAGGAGCCCTGCCCAATTAGATCCTCTGAAAGCAAAAACCCAGGCCAGATTTGCATGGACAGAAGATGGGGCACAGCTAGCTCAGCTGTTGTGTAGGTGTTTCTTTAATTTATCATTTTGATAATCTTGTCATCCACTTTGCCCCACAATTGTAAGTAAATTCAGGGCTTCCAGTTTCTCCCTGACAGAGTTGTTAGAGACAAACATCTCTCACGGTGGCCCTTCCCGTATCTAGTGTGTGTTTGCAGTTTTCTCTGCTTTGGATTTTTTATCTGTCTGATCTCATCGGCTTTTTATTTCTTCAAAAATTTCGGTCTGTTGATTATACTTTTTCTTGTTTCCAGTGCTGTGAGGAATTTATTCTTTAAATCTGTATGTTTTTAATTCTTTCAAATGGGGTTTGGGAAGGAATTAAAACTAAACATATGTGTTTAGTCTGTCACCTTGAACTGAAAGCTCGATGGGCTCTGTATAGCAATTGCATTACTTTATTGGACTCTTTCTCAGTCTCTTTCCTAACAAATGTACAATATTTTCCCTTTCTAACTGTTGAGGAGTTTATATTAGAGTTTTTTTATTGCTTAATATTATGGTATGAATACAGTCTTGGCTAGAACTATTTCTTTCAATTACTTCTAAACTTTAGACTCTATTATGTTTGAACCATGAACTTATTTGAGGGATGAAAGTTTTTTTAAAAAAATTACAAATTCGATGATGTTTTGGGTAGTCCATTCAGTTAGATCAGTCTGGAACTCAATCACTAAATCAACTGAGTAAGGATGGATAAGTAACCCCTTGGCAATAGGGACAGTGAAGGTGGATCTACTGTTTTCTGCTTACTCATATGGGACATATGTGAGAAAAGAATGTTGGGTCTGGAGTCATATAATTAGGTTTTGCCTATAGCACTTACTAGCTGTGGGACCTTGAGCAAGTCACTGAAATTTCAGAACCTTAGTTGCTCCATCTGCAAAATGGCAATAACACTTGCTAACTCCTATCCTACAGGTTTTGAGAGAATGAATGTGAAGGCCCTTTAAGAAACCAAAGTTGGGAAAATGTAAGTTAATATTAAGAATTCTCATACCTTACCAATGACTGTCTTTAAACAAAGATTAGATTTAAAACATGAGTAGAATTTGTGACTTCCTTAAAACAAAGACAACTTGAATTTAAATATTTATTATTAAAATGAAACATTTTGTATGAGGAAAAGACAAATGCAGAATAATAAGTTATTTATTTAATAAAGTAAAGCAGTTCATTAGATCTGGTAGAAAATAGAGGTTTGCTTCATCAGTTTCAAAATTATGCTTCCCAAAAGGAATAAAGTTAGAGATGTTTTTATAGAAACATCTGGATGGTGGGTTAGAAATGTTTAGAATGTGCCTGGTCTAAGTATACTTACTTAATTTTGGCTGACTAAAGCTTTTTACTAGAAAATATAAATATAAATATAAATATAAATATAAATATAAATATAAATATATATATGTTTCATGCAGAACCAAATTTATTGTTTTATTTTTAATTAAGTTTATTGGGGTGACATTGATTAATGGGTCATATAGGTTTCAAGTATACATTGCTATGATACAAAATCTGTATATTGCATTGTATGCCTACCACCCAAAGTCAAATCATCTTCTGTCACCATATGTTAGAATTCACCTTTCCTTGATTAGTTCTGTACATTAACTAGTGTCAGCTGAAGAGACTCGTTCTTTTAATCAGAATGCCCAGTTCGGTAGTCTGTGTGAGTCAGTCCTCAATCTGAGAGTTCTGACAGGTAGGGAATTGTAAAAGAAAAAAATTTGAAGTCAGGCCATAAAAACTCAGGATTCATTTGTGCCCAGCTAATTAACCAGGGAACATAACCTTGGGGCATCTTTATTACAGAAGAAAATTAAGCATTCTAATGGGTCAGGATTAAGATTTGGAAAAAGAGGATTCATTAACAAATAGTCCCTTTCTCTTACCCAACCTTCTGGTTATGGAAACAAAATACTCCAAAGAACAAATGCCACTGAAAGTTTGTGGTGGTTGAAGGGGAATGGTATCCCACAGAGCTGGAACAGAAGAATAAGTGCCAATGGAAAGTCCAAGACCGTCCTGTTTTAAATGTTAAAAGTTTAAAAACTGACTTTATTGGTCTAAATATACTTCCTAATTTGCAAAACTGTTTGGAATGATAAATAGCTTGCATATGTGCACATTCAAATGTAGACTATGACGGATTAAGAATGTGAATTATTGAAAACACCTTAATGTGATTTTTGAGCATCACAAGTGCTCAATATTGCCCTTTGTGATATTCTTGATATATTGGGTAAGATTAGAAAAAAATAGGGAGGATTTTTTTATTGGCTATTTGGAAAGAATGCAATAATCCTTCTTGACTTCACTCCCCCCACCCCAACTCCTTCCCAAACCAGTCATGCCCCTAAATCTCTGTTCCCATTTGTAAGACATCTTAAGAGAATTGTCTATATTCATTGTCTCTAATTTTCTTTTTCCTATTTTCTCTTAAATCCACTGAATGTGAACTAGCCCAGACTAACTGGTCATGTATGACAATTAGATTCTTTTTGGCTGGTGATAGTAGTAGCCACCAAGAGAGGCAAGTAGGGGTTTTCCTTTCTTCTATCACCTCACTACCTAGTTATAATATAAGCAAGTTTCAAAGAAAATTCTGACACATGTAAAACGTTTATTAGCAAGCAGGCACAAAAAGGAAATGAAAACTCAAATCTTTGCCCTTTTAGATATTCTGACCACAGCTTGTTTGAAAATGTCATTAAAGCAAACATGACAATATTTTAGAGGCACCATTCAGACAACTAAAATTCCCTGTATTCAAAGCTGGCCACAGGACCAATGAGCCATCTTAGCTAGGGTGCCATCCTGAACTATACGGGTACAGGGCATACCAGACTTTCATATCATCTTTTTATTTTATTTATTTATTTATTTTCCCTTTTAAGAATTGTTTAAAGTATTACAAATAGTAGTACACATGTCTCCTTTTGTTTCCCCAATTGACCTTCCCCCAGCCTCCCCTACCCCCCGGCACATGCCCTCATCCCCCTCCCAGTGTCTTGCGTCCATTGGTTATGCTTATATGCATGCATACAAGTCCTTCGGTTGATCTCTTACCTCTACCCCATCTCCCATCTCCCATCCCTCCCAAGCCTTCCTGCTGTCATTTGACAGTCTGTTCGATGCTTCTCTGCCTCTGTATCTATTTTTGTTCATCAGTTTATAATGTTCTTTATTATCCATAAATGAGTGAGATCACGTGGTATTTTTCTTTCACTGACTGGCTTATTTCACATAATGCTCTCCAGTTCCATCCATGCTGTTGCAAATGGTAAGAATTCCTTTTTTTTATAGCAGCATAGTATTCGATTGTGTTTTGTTTTTTTTCCATTGTGTTGATGTACCACAGTTTTCTAATCCTATGGCTTCTTCTAAGATTTTTATGGTTTCCCATCTGATGTTTAAGTCCTTTATCCATTTTGAGTTTATTTTTGTGTATGGTGTAAGTTAGTGATCTAGTTTCATTTTTTTTGGCAAGTATCTGTCCATTTTCCCTGAGCATCCTTTATTGAAGAGACTGTCTTGACTCCATTGTATGATCTTGCCTCCTTTGTCAAATATTAATTGCGCATAATGGCTTGTGTCGATTTCTGGGTTTTCTGTTCTGTTCCACTGGTCTGTATGTCTGTTCTTGTGCCAGTACCAGGCAGTTTTGAGAACAATGGCTTTGTAATATAGCTTTATATCTGGTATTGTGATCCCTCCAACATTGTTCTTCTTTCTCAAGATTGCTGCAGCTAATCTGGGTCTTTTTTTTTATTCCAGATGAATTTTTGGAGAATTTGTTCTAGGTTTTTGAAGTATGCCGTTGGTATTTTAATGGGGATTGCACTGAATTTATAGATTGCTTTGGGTAGTATGGACATTTTAATGATGTTGATTCTACCAATCCATGAACATAGTATATTCTTCCATTTGTTCATGTCTTCCTCTATCTCTTTTTTTCAGCGTTCTGAAATGTTTTGAGTACAGGTCCTTTATCTCCTTGGTTAAGTTTATTCCTAGGTATCTTAATTTTTTTGTTGCAATGGTAAATGGGATTGCTTTTTAATTTCTCTATCTGTGAGTTCATTATTGATGTATAGAAAAGCCATAGACTTCTGGGTGTTAATTTTGTATCCTGCTACATTGCCAAATTTATTTATTAAGTCTAGTAGTTTTTTTATGGAGTCTTTGGGGTTTTCTATGTACAATATCATGTCATCTGCAAATAAGGACAGTTTTACTTCTTTTTCAATTTGGATGCCTTTTATTTCTTCTTCTTGTCTGATTGCAATGGCTAGTACTTCCAGTACTATGTCAAACAGGAGTGGTGAGAGTGGGCATCCCTGTCTTATTCCTGTTCTTAGGGGAAATGGTTTTAGTTTTTGCCCATTGAGTATGATGTTGGCTGTGGGTTTGTCATATATGGTTTTTATTATGTTGAGGTATGACCCTTCTATTCCCACTTTGCTGAGGGTTTTTATCAAGAAAGGGTGTTGGATTTTGTCAAATGCTTTTTCTGCATCAATGGATATGATTATATGGCTTTTATATCTCAGTTTGTTTAATATGGTGTATCAGATTTATTGTTTTGCAGATATTGTACCATCCTTGCATCCCTGGAATAAATCCCACTTGGTCATGGTGTATGATCTTTTTAATGTATTTCTGGATTTGATTTGCTAGAATTTTGTTGAGGATATTGGCATCCATGTTCATGAGGGATATTGGCCTGTAATTCTCTTTCTTTGTATTGTATTTATCTGGTTTTGGGATTAGGGTAATGCTGGCTTTGTAGAAAGCACTTGGAAGTGTTTCTTGCTCTTGAATTTTTTGGAATAGTCTAAGGAAGATAGGTTTTATTTCTTCTTTAAATGTTTTATAAAACTCCCCTGTGAAGCTGTCTGGTCCAGGGCTTTTGTTTGTTGGAAGATTTTTGATTACTGCTTCAATTTCCTCCATAGTTATCAGCCTATTCATATTTTTTGACTTTTCCTGGCTGAGTTTTGAAAGGTCATATTTTTTTTAAGGAATATGTCCATTTCTTCTAGGTTGACCAGTTTGTTGAAGTAGAGTTGCTCATAGTATTTTTTTTATGATTCTTCATATTTCTGTGGGGTCTGTTGTTATTTCACCTCTTTGGTTTCTGATTTTGTTTTTTAGGTCCTCTCTCTTTGCTTCTTGGTGAGCCTGGCTAGAGGTTCATCAATCTTGTTTATCCTTTCAAAAAACCAGCTCTTGGTTTCGTTGGTCTTTTGTATTGTTTTTTTTTTCCTTTTGGTCTCTATGTCATTTATTTCCACTCTGATCTTTAGTATTTCCTTCCTTCTGCTCACTCTGGGCTTTTCTTGTTGCTCTCTTTCTAATTCTCAAGTTGCAGAGTTAGATGGTTTATTATCAGTTTTTCTTGTTTTTCAAGGTAGGCCTGTAATGCTATGAATTTCCCTCTCAGTACTGCTTTCATTGTGTCCCAAAGATTTTGGATTGTTGTGGTTTCATTGTCGTTTGTTTCCAGGATGTGTTTTACTTCTTCTTTGATCTCTTTGGTAACCTACTCATTGTTTAATAGTATGCTATTCAGCCTCCAAGTGTTTGAATTTTTGTGATTGTTTTTACTGTAGTTGATTTCTAGTTTTATGCCATTGTGATCTCAGAAGAGGTTTGATATGATTTAAATCCTCTTGAATTTGGAGAGACTTTGTCTGTGTCCCAATATGTGGTCTATTTTTGAAAATGTCCCATGTGCGTTTGAGAAGAATGTATATTCTGTAGTTTTGGGGTGGAATGTTCTAAAGATGTTGATTAAGTCCATCTGATCTAGTGAGTCGTTTAGGATTGAAGTTTCTTTGCTAATTTTTTGTCTAGAGGATTTATCCAGCGATGTTAATGGTGTATTAAAGTCTCCTACTATGATTGTGTTGCTGTCAATCTCACCCATGATATCTTCCAAAAGTTGTTTTTTTATGTATTTGAGTGCATAAATGTTTACCAGAGTTATATCCTTTTCTTGTATCGATCCGTTTAGAATTTTGAAGTGGCCTTTCTTATCTCTTGTTATGGTCTTCACTTTGAGGTCTATTTTGTCAGATTAAGTATTGCTACCCCAGCTTTTTTTCATTTCCATTTGCCTGATAGATATTTTTCCATCCCTTCACTTCCAGTCTGTGTGAGTCCCTTGTTCTGAGGTGGGTCTCCTGTAGACAGCATATCTATGGGTCATGTTTTCTTATCCATTCATTCACTTGATGTCTTTTGATTGGAGCATTTAATCCATTTACATTTAATGTTATTATTGATTGGTACTTGCTTGTAGCCATTTCTGTACTTTATGCCTGTGTTCCTTCCTCCCTTTCAATTTCTTCTTTTTATAGCATTTCCTTTAGCATTTCTTGCATTGCTGGCCTGGTAGTAATAAACTCCATTAGCTTTTTTTTTTTTGTCTGCAAAGCTCCTGATTTCCCCTTCAATTTTGAATGATAGTCTTGCTGGATAGAGTATTCTTGTATTCAGTCCTTTGCTTTGCATCACTTTGTATACCTCCTTCCATTCCCTTCTAGCTTGATGTGTTTCTGTTGAGAAATCTTTTGATAATCTGATGGGGGATCCTTTGTAGGTAACTCTCTGTCTCTCTTGCAGCCTTTAAGATTCTCTCTTTGTCGTTAACATTTGCCATTATAATTATGATGTATCTTGGTGTGAGTCTTTTGGGATTCATCTTGTCTGGGACTCTTTGTACTTGTGTAACTTTTCCTTCTCCATATCAGAGAAGTTTTCTGTGATTATTTCTTCAAATAGATTTTCCTGACTCCTCAGGCTTATTCAAGTGGCTGAGTTCTGACACTTCCTTTTGAAATGTTTCTTATTCATCTCTTCCCACTATTGCTTGCTCAAGTCTTTATTTCTGCAAATCTGACTTATGAAGGTCTACTAACTAGTCCTCTAGCTATTTGTATCCATCTTGCTCATTATTGTCAGATTCATCTTTCTAAAATGTCATTTTGATTTGTCTATTCTTGCTTCAAACGTTGCAGTGGTTTTGCTGTTACCAATAGGCAATCTTTGCTATCTTTTCACCATGCTAGTCAAACTGTGACTTTTCTCATCTTTTTGCTCTTGCTCAAACCTTTTCCCACCAGTGCGTGTCAGGCAAGGTTGGATGCTTTATTTATGGGCATAACAAAGGGATGAGCATTAGATCTGGCTGGCTTAAATTTCGAAAATTTAATACCTGAACGTTTTACTTGCTTTGGCCTAGACAAATACTTTCTTCTAAATGTAATGTAGTGTTTCATATTCTATTTAATGTAAACCTGAAGAGTCTATTGAGCATTATAGTCATTATAAGAATGCCATGACTGAGCATGTACCTTTTTGGAGTAAATAATTATTACCTCTTTGTTACTTTAACCACTGTCTCTGAAGACACTTTAGCCCAGACATGTCAATTAATGACAGAATCATTAGTTCTTGGCAACCAGTGCTTCTTGATACCTTTTCCCTTATTCTAGCCAAATGCTAGCAGCTGCAATCACAGAGATCCTTTTTTATTCCCTATAACCTCATTGTTATTTTTAAAATTGTAGCTAGAAAGAGTATTTCTCAAAGAATAAAAAGTTTTCCTCTGAGGAAAATAAATTATGTTTCAGCCAGTGAGGCCTATTGTTGAATATTTATAGAGAGTGTAAGAATATATTTCAGTTCTTTCTTTCACTCTTTCAAAGTCCAAATCACTAAAAAATAGTTGGAATGAAATTTTTGTTTATTTTTTACATCAGCATATGCCACAATATCTACTCGGGTTGACTTAATCTTAGGAAATGACAGAGGAACTTTTTAATCAGATACTTTGACTTCTGTTTTTCAAAGTATAAACCCAAAGGAGGCCCAGAGAAGTAACATTTGTCAGGAGCCACCTGGCAGCCGCTTTTATAGTGTTTCTTCCTCGCGGAATATCTAGGGAGGGAAAGTGGTCGTGGTGCCTAAGGCCGACTTCCAGGAGGCCAGCAGTGCTGTTGGGATCGTGTCGGCGGCACCAGTCTGTCAATGCCTGGCCCATTCTCTGGAGATTGGACCTGCAGGACTACTGAGGGAATGAGTGGCTGCTGCTGGGCTGTTGGGCCACCAGGACAGGTTGGTCAGCTGATCAGTGATCCCACTGAGGGAGCACACTGACCACCAGAGGCCAGCTCCTGCATTGAGCGTCTGTCCCCTGTTGGTCAGTGCGTGTCATAGCAACTGGTTGTTCGGTTGTATATATATATATATATCTCCTATATAATAAATGCCTAATATGCAAATTGTCCCCTTGACCAGGAGTTCAATCAGGAGTTTGACTGCTCGCTATGATGTGCACTGACCACCAGGGGGTAGCGTGGAACCTGGCTGGTGTCAGCAACATGGCATTGGTAGCGGGCGGCAGTGGAGGCACTGCTGGCCCTGATGGGCCCCAATGAGAGCGGGACCACAGCAGGATGGTGGAGCAGGTGAGTGGGTGGCACCAGGCCAAGTTGGGTGTGAGTGGGGCCTGATTGCCCCTTTGATTCCCCCACAGACAGTGACCAGTGGTGGCAGCAGCAGGGGGTGGGGCCGCTACCCGGCTCCCAGGTACTGAGGCAGCCGGGCAGGTGCCCGATGACTCAGGCAGAGGGGGGCGCATGGGGGCCAAAGGGCTCAGGTGCTGCCCAGGGCCCAGAGGTCAGCTGGGACCTGTCCTTCCATGCCAGATGCTTGTGCTTCAATTGCTGGCGAGGCCTAGGGACTGCATCTGTGCACTAATTTCATGCACCAGGTCTTTAGTCCTCATATAAATGTCCAAGCTATCTTAAATTCCTATGGGCATTATAACTCTTTGGAGAATGCTCACTTATTTATGAAGATAGAGATAGTTCATTAAATCCCTTAGTAGATTTGAAGTTGAAAACCAATTCTATTGGATGCCACCATACACTGGTATCTGGCTTTTTTTTTTTTTTTGAATGGGCCCTTAAGAGAGGTGGCTAGTTATAGGCTTTATTTGTTTATTTGTTTTTCAAATCTTTATTGTTGAGATTATTACAGATGTCCCTCCCCCCCCCCCCATTGCCTCCCTCTATCCAGTTCCAGCCCCACCCCAGGCCTTCGCCACGCTATTGTTTGTGTCCATAGGTAATGCATATCTACACTAATAAAAGAGAAACATGCAAATTGGTGTCACTCTGCTATGCCCACCAGCCAATCATAGCAACAATGCAAATGAACCCAACAAAGATGGTGATTAATTTGCATATGTAGGCACAGAGCGAAGACTGAAGGCTCTGGCCAGACTGAAGACTGAAGACTGAAGAGGCTTGGCTTCTCTGCTGCAGCTGCAGCAGAGAAGCCAAGCCTCGCTGAGGCCAAAGTGGAGAAGCCAAGCCTCACTGCAGCTGGAGCAGAGAAGCATTTTGACTGCTTCCCTGTGTTTGTTTCTATGTATTGGGTAGAGCTGGTATGTCTCCTTGAGGCTTGGCTTCTCTGCTGCGGCCAGACTAAAGGCCTGGGTCCCCGGTGCTGGAGGAAAACCAGTGCCAGCAGCCAGGGGAAGGAAGGCCTATTGCACGAATCTTCATGCAACGGGCTTCTAGTATGCATATAAGATCTTTGTTTAATCTCTTCCCACCTCCACCCCCACTCCCACTTCTCTCTGAGAATCAGCAGTCTGTTCCACTTCCATGCCTCTGATTCTATTTTATTCACCAGTTTATTCTATTCATTAGATTTCTTAATCATTTATTTTGATTTTTAGATTCAATTGTTGATAGGTATTTGTTGCCATTTTGTTGTTCATAATTTTGATCTTTTTCTCTTTCTTCTTTTTCCTCTTCTTAAAAATACCTTTCAACATCTCATGTAATACTGGTTTGGTGTTGATGAATTCCTTTAGCTTTTTCTTGTCTGTGAAGCTCTTTATCTGACTTCCAATTCTAAATGATAGCTTTGCTGGGTAGAGTAATCTTGGTTGTAGGTCCTTGCTAGTCATCACTTTGAACATTTCTTGCCACTCCCTTCTGGCCTACATAGTTTCTGTTGAGAAATCAGTTGACAGTCTTATGGGCATTGCCTTGTAGGTAATTAACTGCTTTTCTCTTGTTGTTTTTAAGATTCTCTCTTTGTGTTTAGCCTTGGCATTTTAATTATGATGTGTCTTGGTGTGGTCCTCTTTGGTTTTCTATTATTCAGGACTCTGTACTTTTTGGACTTGTAAATCTATTTCTTTCACTAGGTAGGGGAAGTTTTCTGTCATTATTTCTTCAAATAGGTTTTCAATATCTTGCTCTCTCTCTTCTTCTGGCACCCCCATAATGCGAAAGTTGGTACACTTCAAGTTGTCCCAGAGGCTCCTTACACTATCTTCATATTTTTGAATTCTTATTTCTTTTTGCTCTTCTGGTTGTGTGTTTTTTGCTTCCTCATATTTCAAATTGTTGATTTGATTCTCAGAATCCTCTAATGTACTGTTGAATCCCTGTATATTATTCTTTATTCCAGTCAGTGTATGCTTAATTTCTGACTGGTCCATTTCCATGTGTTTGGCATTCTCATTAAGATCCTTGAAAGTCTCACTAAGTCCCTTGGAGGTTTCTAGAAGATTCTTGAGTAACCTTATAACTGTGGTTTTGAACTCTATATCCAGTAGTTTGCTTTCTTCCATTTCTTTCATTGTGACATGTTTCTTTGTCTCCACATTTTGACTGCTTCCCTGTGTTTGTTTCTATGTATTGGGTAGAGCTGGTATGTCTCCTAGAGTTGGTAGAATGGCCTTGTGTAGTAGGTGCCCTATAGGGCCCAGTGGCTCAGCATCCTGAATCACCTGAGCTGGGAGCTCTAGGTGAACCCCTGTGTGGGCTGTGTGCACAGTCTTGTTGTAGTTGAGCCTTGATTGCTGTTGCCATCACTGGGAGGAATTAAATGGTCTCTGTGGAGGCCACCTGGAGAAGCAAAGGGTCCCACCCCCACACCAGACCCCCAGCCCAGGGTCCCAGAGTTGGGTAAAGAAGTTCCTATGGGCAGTAAGAACTACGGGCTGTAAAAACCATAGGCAAATTGGCTATGAGGACTAGCTGTGACTACAGTGGGAGAGCTGCTCTGCAGGAGACACCCCTATGGAGCAGGACTTGCTTCAGTGGGGCTTTGGTGCTCACTGAGTCTGCCTCTTGAGTGAGTTGCTTATGGATGTGTAGAGTTTTAATCTGGTATGGTCTAATACTGAAAACTGGGTGCACTGGCTCTTGGGTCTCCAGGGAGGTACAAAGTCAGCCACTGCCTGGGCCACCCAGCAGGAACTACAGAGAGATCTGTAGATTCCTCCTCTTTGTATTAGCTTTGGAGGTGCCCAGATGAGGCCCAGCTATGAAGTAAGGCAGGCTGGTGCTGGTGCTGTGTCTTGGGCCTTTTATTGATAGGTTTGGGCCTCCATGACCAAGCTGCAGCTTGTTTGAGATTTTTAAGGACAGGCCATTCATATGCAAAAGCAGCTGCACGCAGCTTGGGTGAGGTTGTAAATTGGATGAGGTGGGGTCTTGGAGAATCACCAGGGCAGAGCAAACAGAAATAGCTGCCATTAGCCCTGTGACCAGGGAGGTCCCAGCACAGGAACAATGATCCCTGTGACTACCTCTGTCTGGGAAAAAGCTGCCCCCAAGTTCCTGCCCCGAAGCCTGACAAATGTGTCTCCCAGAGCCTCACCCTGGTGCTGGAGCTCAGAGGAAGCAGGACCTTGTAAGTTCAGTTTGTGGTGCTGGCCTTTTAAGAAAAGCAGGTGGGTCTCCAGCAGCCTCTTTTGTCACTGGGCTCCAATTTGCACTGGTTTTTAAAACCTGTAGTTCTTACTGCCCATAGGAACTTCTTTTCCCAACTCTGGGACCCTGGGCTGGGGGTCTGGTGTGGGGGTGGGACCCTTTGCTTCTCCAGGTGGCCTCCAAAGAGACCATCTACCTCCCAATTGAAAAAGCAGCACACGTGGGTGCTGGACAAGCCTGTTTTGCATCTCCACGCCTCCTACCAGTCTCAAGGTGCTTTCTTCTATACTTCTCTAGTTGTAGGACTTCCATTCAGCCAGTTTTCTGGCAGTTCTGGATGATGGTTGTTCTTTATTTTAGTTGTAATTTTGATGTGGTTGTGGGAGGCGGCGAGTACAGTTGTTTACCTATGCCGCCATCTTCCTGGAGTTCTAGTTCTAGCCTTTTGACATCTGGCTTTGATTAAAATGGTAAAGCTTCCTTATGAATAAATGAAAGTAAGACTTTAACATATTGTCCATGGTCTTACACATTTTCCTACAATAATACAATTTCAGCATTACTAGCATACAAGTTAACCTCTAATAATTAAGAGCAAGTAATTAATTTATGCCAAGATAAAAAATAGCACTTTTAAAGAAATACAATTCCAAGATCCTTCCATAAGACCTCAACTGTTATCAATTATTGTTTAATCTAGTACTGATGAATGCTTTTTTGGAAAATGTATTACCAGAAACAAAGCTTTTCACCCTTGATGCATTTGTATGCTTTCTTTCATTGGCATTATGTAACTCACTGTGTTTTCCTTTTGGTCTGACTGCCAAGAAGCTTGGGGCCAAGCATAGACCTCAGTCACAGTAACTGTATTATCCTTTGTGCTTAGGATATTTGTTTCTCCTTTTCTGGATTTAATTTCTATTTCAACAGCATTTATGCTCTACTTCAACCAAAAGCTATATCAAATTTCCCACACCCCGCTCTCTTAAATAGGCAAGAAGTAATAATAAGTAAATAATAATGGATTTACTTCTTTGGATAAAATACAAATTTTTTTCAGAGTCAAAATTTGCTTCTAGACTCTACATGTCTGATAGTCATTTAGAACTTGATTAACTTTGCATTAACACGCGCGAGCATACACACGCACATACATTATATACAGCAATGCTGTAACTAAGTCTTTAATTTCTTCTTCTTTATCAGAAAGGAGGTGGTTTGACATTTTCTGTTTGGCTCTTTTGATTACCTATGGTCTACAGCTTTCCGCAGCCCCTCTTCTGAATTGAAGGGCTCGGCCTTTCCTGCTTAACCTCCTAGTGGCTGACATCTGGGGGTGGTGGGGGTGGGAGTGAGTGAGGAAAAGCTCACTTTTAATATTTTCTTATATCTGTGTTTTTTGGGACCAGCCAGGAGAAATTCTCATAGCAGCCTAGTTATTTATTCTTCTCAACAATTTGGTTCTTTAGCTAAATTATTATTCTATTTAGCCCGGTGAACCCAAAGTTCATACCTGCTTAAGATCTCTAGGTCTTTGCCAGTTCTTAAAGAAAAGTATATGTATATACACATATAGTTTTATTTTGTTTATTATATATAATATGTAAAGAATATATAGTATATGTATTATACACAAAAACACATAGAGGGTATCTCCCCCAAAATGTCTACACACTTTAATAGCTGACTCAATTTTGAAAATGAAATGTGTTTTAATAAACACTGCCTTTATAATTATTGAAAGTGTGTGTATACATTTTTTTGTAACTCCCTATATATTTTCCTGCTGGCATGCCTTGCATATTCAAACCTGCCAGCCCTCACAATCATATGAACCAATTCCTTAAACTCTCCCTGTCTCTCTCTGTCTATATAATATATTATAATATAATATATATACTACTTAAATTCTATCTATCTATCTATCTATCTATCTATCATCTATCAGCTTCCATCTACCCTATTTGTTTTCTCTGGAGAACCCTAACTTCCTAATACATCCTCTTTTTTGCTTGTTGTTACTTTTATTGAATATTCAGATTTGAGTATTCCAGATAGAGCTGAACATAACTTATACTCCAGATCATCTATACTTTTTCTCACTGGTATTAGTTTCCTCTTCAGGTCAAGAGATTGACTAACAAAAGTAAAGGGTAATGAACATAGCTTCAGAATGAAGCATGAAGAGCATGGGGGTCTGTTCTGTTTAGATTCAGCTATTCAGTGTTACCCATCGTTCCCTCTTAGCCCATTAATGTCACGTTACATTCGAGGCTGGGCGGTACTGCACTTTGCTGAGAAGAAGGAATGTAAGCTTCTTTATTAATGGATATCATGTTATCTTGACCTATCTTTGTTTTTTCTGAGCAAAGATGACTGGAATTTTATAGATGATAGTTCAAGATTTTACTTTTTGATTTGTTTTAAAGTGGAGTAAAACTTATATTCTTTTAATTTTTGTTTGGTAAATGAACCATCTTCAGCTCAGCATTGTTCAATAGAACTTTCTATGATAATGGAAATGTACTTCCACATGTGGCTATTGAATGCTCAAAGTGTGGCTAATATGGCTGAAGAATTGAAATGAAATTTGTATTTAATTTGAGGTCATTTAAATCTAAATAGCCACGTGATGCTATGTTACTGTATTGCACAGCACAAATGCAAGTGAGTCTCCAAATATCAATTTTCAGTTTGTTTTCTCTCAAGTATATGAATTAAGGTTCTCCAGAGAAACAGACCCAATAGTATGTGTGTGTATATATATGTTATTGTAGCAATTGGCTCATGTGGTTATGGAGGCTGAGAAGTCTCTTGAGCTGGTATCTGCAAGCTGGAGAACCAGGAAAGCTGGTGGTGTAATTCATTCCGGGTCGCACAGCCTGAGAATCGGGACATGACAGTGTGGCCCTGTCTGAGGCTGAAAGCCTGAGAACAGGAGAGCCGATGTCTGGGGGCAGAAGATGGATATCCCAACTTAAGCAGAGAGTGAAAATTTGCCCCCTTTCCACCTTTTTGTTCTATTCAGGCCTCCAATGAATCGGATGCCCACCTTGTAGTGGTGAGGGTGGTTTTCTTTACTCAGTCTATAAATCAAAATGGAAATTTCTTAGAAAAATCTCCACAGACCCACCCATAAATAATCTTAACATTCCTTAGTCCAGTCAAATTAACACCAAAATTACCATCATAACAAGTAAAAGCAGATCTCTTCATAAATCAACTTAATGATAAAAAATATCATAAAAATCCTACTACTTGTAACTGAGGTCCCTGACCCAGCAGCACCAGTGTCATCTATGAGTTTTGTACATGTATAGAATCTTAGGCCCCATCCTAAACTTACTGAATCAGAATCCATTTTAACAAGATCCTCAGTTTATGTGCTCATTAAAGTTCAAGAATTACTGATTAAACCATACAGTCTTAGTTCACAGACAGAGGTGGGGGAAAGCAGTGAGGAGTTTATCCAAAACGCTTGTGTGACTTCTGAGTACCTTCCCTACATGCCTTTAGCCTCAGTTCTGGGGCTCAGGACCTCCAACCCTGGTTCTTGCATGACCTTTTAGGGGAAGTATTAGAGTCTCTATGCATGTTTTTGATTTTCTGATTTTTTTCTTGCTCTCTTGGAGTGGGAACTTTCTTAAAGTGAAAAAGTATTGTTCCCGACTAAGTATCTAGTTGTGCTGTGTGATACCTTATGCCATGTAGTTCATTGATAAAATAACTCTCAATGTACAAATTGACATCTGCATTAGTTTTCTGTTTATTATAAAATAAATTATGTCATTATAGCATGAAACACAATGAATGTTAAATACTATATATGTTTATGACTACCACATACCAAGCACTGTGCTATCATTATTTGGGGAAGTAAAAATTGCAGCATATAATAGAGATGGGAGGTGGTAAATTTAACATTTACTTGATATTAAGTCAAATATTTAGCCCCTGTAGTAATTAGGGGCTAAACCAGTATGATAGAAAAGGCAGATAACAACTGTGATGTGTCCCTCAAGATCTTGTAGCCCACAATCCATGGTTACATATTCATTAGGTTGTAAAAACAATTCTGAGCCACTAAGCTTTTCTGACACTATGATGGATGGCATGTCAAGCAACTTAGAGCAGAGCTGTCCTGTCCCATGTCTGGTGCTTGGTGCTGACTATAGACTGACCTTAAGTCCTTAGCAGGCTAGGGTTTCTTAAATTGTGGCAAAGATTTCAGATGCAGAAAGAGGAAAATCCTCTACTTGTGACATTTGTTATATCTCATTGGCCAAAACAAGTGATATGGCTAAACTGAGAGTCACTGTGGGAGAGGACTATACAAGGCCATAGATACAGGGATGCATGAGTCATTGGCGGAGGTCATTACTGCAATAAATACTATGCCAGTTGTTGTATTATAATGATTAAAATAGGTTTTTAGTTCTTAAAATGTAGATGATAATAATTGTATCTACCTCATAAAATTATCATCAAGATCAAATGATTCAATGCATATGTATAATTTTTCACAGTGGCTGGAACATTATAAGTGTTCAATAAATGTTAGTTATTATATTGAGGACTTGTTTATTTCTTTAGGAAATGAATTGAGGTATGTACTTGGTAAAGACATTAGATATCATTGGCAAATTACGTATTTTCACATATCTTTTTAAAAACATTGGGTATTATCACTTTTGAAAAATCATCGTTGTTCTGATGGGCATAAAATAACCTATTGTTATCATTTATGTTTCTTTGATTACTTGTGTTTCTTTGTATATCATTTCCATAGATTTTTGACCATACGTATTTCTTTAGTGATTGACTCATTCATTTTCCTTGTCCATTTAAGAGAAAATAATTTTTTATTTTGGAATAAGTTTAGATTTACAGAAAAGGTGCAGAGATAGTATAGAAAGTTCCTATACATTTCAGGTGTTTTGATTACCATGGGATATTTGTCCTTACTAAGAAACCCATATTCAGATATTACTGTTAACAAGTTCAGCCTTTACTTAGATTTTACTAGTTTTTCCACTCATGTGCTTTTCCTGTTCTAGGATCTAGTCCAAGATACTACATTGCATTTACTCTTCATGTTTCCTTAGTCTTTGGGGTATGTGACAGGTTTTCCTCATTGTTTATCATGACCTTGACAGTTTTGAGGAGTACTGGTCAGATATTTTGTGGGATATCTCTCACTTTGAGTTGGTCTGATTTTTTTCATGATTCAACTGGGATGATGGTATTTGGGACACAGACCACAGAGGTGAAATGCCTTTCCCATCACCCTATCAGATAGTACATGCTGTCAACATGACTTAGCAATGGTGAGTTTAACCTTGATTACTTTGTTCTGGTGGAATTTACCAGGTTTCTCCTGTTAAGTCATCATTTTTCACTTTCCATACTCTTCTGTGGAAGCAAATCATTAAGTTCAACCCACATTCAAGGTGAGGCATGGGGGTTAAATGCCACCTCTGAAAAGGGAGGTGTATTAGTTTGTTAGGGCTGCCATAAGTAACTATCAGACACTAGGTGGTTTAAACTACAGAAATTTATTTCTCAAAGATACAGAGGCTAAAAGTCTGAGATCAAGATGTTAGCAGATTTGGTTCTCCCCTCACGCCTCTTTCCGTGGCAAGCAGATGGCTGTGTGTTCATGTGGTCGTCTTTCTGTGTCCTGTATGTTTTGGTGTTAGGGATCTGAACAAGCTGTATATTTAAGGAAGCAGGAGGGAGTGGAAGAGGACCAGAGTGGTTTCTGAGCACTTTAGTCTGCCAGAAAGCATTTTATACAGGCCATGTTGCTACAGAAATTGGGGCAACAGAGAACCCTAATGTTTGTCAAGTTATACAGTGTTCAGTGAACACAATGTAGTTGTTAAGCGTGTAGGCTCTGGAGTCAGAGCAATTTTGTTCATTTCCTACATTTACTAGCTCTGTAAGCTCTGTTAAGTTACTTAACCCCCAAAGCCCTAGTTCTTTCATGGTGGGTAATAATCACATGTATCTCAGAAGGCTGTGGAGAGAATTACAAAAGATAATACACACCGAGTGCTTCATACAGTGCCTGGAACATAATAACTGCTCAATAAATGTTAGTGTCTTATTATCATTACTATTATTACTGCCACTATGTTACTGCTCTGTACCATCATCATTGCCAGCACAGTTGGGTCACCTCAGTCTCTGTCTGTCCCAGGATTAGAGTACTTTTTCCAAGCAGAGCTCAAGATTCAGGGTCTTTGAGTTTTTCTGGTATTAGAAAGTGTGACTCAGTGACACTCTGAAGCTAGTACTTTTGGCATTTGATAGACTGATCTTGTTAGATAGCTCTGAGTCCTCATATTTCCTGGGTAGATGTAAATTATGATCATGTGGGCTTTTCCAAAGTCATAAAGCTGTAAAGGATAGTCAGATCTGTCCAGTCAGGTCTCAATGCCTTTCACTCACCAGCTGGCTCATGGAAGGACTGGCTCAAGAATCTTATGCAGACTAAAATAAATTTCTTAATATTTTAGATTAATAGACCCCAGGTTTGATGTATTTTTAGGAAGGGAATACGTAGTTCCCAGCCCTTTGTTTGGATCCTACCCATTGCAATTTCTAGTACTTATGCAAAGACAAGATTTTAAACAGCAACAGGCTTTCAAAAGAACTTGGAGGTAAATGGTAGCCTATAATGATTATGAGCTAATATTGTCAAGGTCACGTAACGATGCAATACTGGGGCTGTAGGGCCTATGCTTTCCCAGAAGGAAAATGAAGATAGATGTAGAGTTCATGCCCAGAGAAAACACTGCCAGGTTCAGTTTTCAGGTAAAATACAGTTTTCCAAATGGGCTCTGTGTTTGCAGAACTCTGGCCCTCTAGGTTCCTCTTTTCTGTGGACCATTTCACCCTAGAAAGTGTGCTCGGTACTCAGGCTGACTGGAGAAATCCTCTTGGAGACAAAAATTTAAGGGCTCTGAGGAGAGTTGCCCTCCCATATAATACTGTTAAAGACCAACTTCATGCCAATTTTCAAAAAAAGTAATAGGCTCCAATGGGCTGTAAGGAATTTGCCCAACTACCCAAAGTAGCTATTTGTCTAATTCTCCCCACAACTTCGCTTCAATTCAATATTTATACTTCGAATGTAGGATGAGTTCTTTCCTCTTTGTCTCCTCCTCTCCCTCTGTCTTTTTCAAAATTTAATTTTAAACTCAGAGAAGAAGCTTCAAAGATAGTACAGAGAGTTCCCATAGTCTTCAGCCAGCTTCCCTGTAATGCTTGACACCAGACATACCAAGATAAAATTTGCAAAACTAAGAAATTGCATTGGTGTAATATGCTTAACTAAACTACAGACTTTATTTGATTTACTTCAGCTTTCCACCAATATCTTTTTTCTGTTTTAGGATCCATCCCGGATTGCACATTATATTAGGTTGTCATTCATACTTAGTTCCCTCAAATCTGTGACAGTTCCTCTGTCTTTCCTTGTCTTTTGTGACCTTGAATTTTTTCCAGAGTACTGGTATTTTGTGGAATGCTCATCAATTTGAATTTGTCTGATATTTCCTTCTGCTTAGATTGAGGTTATGAATAGTTCTCCCTTTCTTTATTTTTATTTTTTCTTTCTATTATTATTATTATTATTATTATTATTATTATTTAATCCTTATTGTTGAGATTATTTCAGATGTCCCTCTTTTTTTCCCCATTGCCCTTTTCCACCCGGTTCCCTCCCCACCCCAGGCCTTAGCCACCCTATTGTTTGTGTCCATAGGTAATGCATTTATGCGTATACAATCTCTTCCCGCCCTCCTACTCCCATTCCCTCTGAGAATCATCAGTATGTTCCATTTCCATGCCCCTGATTCTATTTTATTCACCAGCTTATTCTGTTCATTATATTTCTTATTCATTTATTTTGATTTTTAGATTCAATTGTTGATAAGTATGTATTTGTTGCCATTTTGTTGTTCATATTTTTGACCTTATTCTCTTTCTTCTTCTTCCTCTTCTTAAAGAATACCCTTCAGCATTTCATATAATACTAGTTTGGTGGTGATGAACTCCTTTAGCTTTTCTTGTCTGTGAAGCTCTTTATCTGACTTCCAATTCTAAATGATAGCTTTGCTGGGTAGAGTAATCTTGGTTGTAGGTCCTTGCTATTCATCACTGACTATTTCTTGCCACTCCCTTCTGGCCTGCATAGTTTCTGTTGAGAAATCAGCTGACAGTCATATGGGCATTCCCTTATAGGTAACTAACTGCTTTTCTGTTGCTGTTTTTAAGATTCTCTCTTTATCTTTAGCCCTTGGTATTTTAATTATGATGTGTCTTGGTGTGGTCCTCTTTGGGTTCCTCTTGTTTGGGGTTCTCTGTGCTTCCTGGACTTGTAAGTCTATTTCTTTCACTAGGTAGGGGAAGTTTTCTGTCATTATTTCTTCAAATAGGTTTTCAATATCTTGCTCTCTCTCTTCTTCTGGCACCCCCATAATGCGAAAGTTGGTACACTTCAAGTTGTCCCAGAGACTCCTTACACTATCTTCATATTTTTGGATTCTTATTTCTTTTTGCTCTTCTGGTTGTGTGTTTTTTGCTTCCTCATATTTCAAATTGTTGATTTGATTCTCAGAATCCTCTAATGTACTGTTGAATCCCTGTATATTATTCTTTATTTCAGTCAGTGTATGCTTAAATTCTGACTGGCCCATTTCCATGTGTTTGGCATTCTCGCTAAGATCCTTGAAAGTCTCACTAAGTCCCTTGGAGGTTTCTAGAAGATTCATGAATAACTTTATTCCCATGGTTTTTCCATCTCTTCACTGTCAGTCTGTGTGAGTCCTTTGTTCTGAGGTGTGTCTCTTGTAGTCAGCAAATATATGAGTCATGGTTTCTTATCCATTCAGCTACCCTATGTCTTTTGATCTTATAACCATGGTTTTGAACTCTATATCCAGTAGTTTGCTTTCTTCCATTTCTTTCATTTGTGACATGTTTCTTTGTCTCGCATTTTGACTGCTTCCCTGTGTTTGTATCGGGTAGAGCTGCTATGTCTCCTTGAGTTGATAGAGTGGCCTTGTGTAGTAAGTGTCCTCTAGGGCCCTGTGACTCATCCTCACCAGTCACCTGAGCTGGGAACTCTAGGTACCCCCCATAGTGGGCTTTGAGCACATTATTATTGTAGTTGAGACTTGCTTGCTGTTGGTGTTCCTGGGAGGAATTGACCTCCAGGCCAATTGGCTCTGAGGACCAGCTGTGACTACAGTGGGAGAGCTGCTCTGCAGGAGACACCCCTATGGAGCAGGACTTGCTTCAGTGGGGTTTTGGTGCTCACTGAGTCTGCCTCTTGAGTGTGTCACTTATGGATGTGTAGAGTTTTAATCTGGTATGGTCTGATACTGAAAACTGGGTGCACTGGCTCTTGGGTCTCTAGGGAGGTACAAAGTCATCCATTGCCTGGGTCCACCTAGTAGGAGCTACAGAGAGATCTGCAGATTCCTCCCCTTTCTATCGGGTTTGGAAATGCCCTGATTAGGCCCAACTGTGAAACAAGGCAGGCTGGTGCTGGTGCTGGTGCTGGGTCTTGGGCCTTTTATTGATAGGTTTAGGCCCCCCTGACCCAGCTGCAGCTTGTTTGGGAGATTTAGCCTGAACAAGGACAGGTCATTCATATGCAAAAGCTGCTGCACACAGCTTGGGTGGGGTTGTAAATTGGATGAGTCGAGGTCTTAGGGAATCATCAGGGAGGAGCAAATAGAAATGGCTGCCAGTCAGCCCTGTGACAAGGGAGGGCTCAGCATAGGAACAATGATCCCTGTAAGCACCTCTGTCCAGGTGAGAGCCACCCTGAGTTCCTGCCCTGATGCCAGACAATCCAGTTCCAGCCTCTCCCTGGTGCTGGAGCTTAGAGGAAGCAGGATCTTGTAAGTTCAGTTTGTGGTGCTGGCCTTTTAAGAGGAACAGATGGGTCTCCAGCAGCCTCTGTGTCACTGAGCCCCAATCTACACTGGTTTTTAAAACCCGTAGTTCTTACTGCCTGTAGGGACTTCTTTTCCCAGCTCTGGGACCCTGGGCTGGGGATCTGGTGTGGGGCTGGGAACCCTTGCTTTCCTGGTGGCCTCCGCAGAATATCCCTCCTGATTAAAAAAGCGGCACACGTGGGTGCCGGACCAGCCCATTCGGCGCCTCCGCACCTCCTACCAGTCTCAGTGTGCTTTCTTCTTTACTTTTCTAATTGTAGGACTTCATTCAGCCAGCTTTCCGGTGGTTCTGGATGATGGTTGTTCTGTATTTTAGTTGTAATTTTGATGTGGTTGTGGGAGGCAGCTAGCACAGGTGTTTCCCTACACCACCATCTTGGTTCTGTCCTGTAGCATCTTTATTAATATGATCCTCTCTCCTAGGCTTTTCCTCAAAAAGTTTATTTTCCCTCTTTATAAAAGTAATCTATGCTATTTTAGTAAATTTCGAAAACACAGAAAAGCCCAAAGAATAAAATCATAGTCTTCCATATATCTTACACCAAGAAATAATAATTTTCAACACTGGGTGTGACTTCTTTCCATTTCCCTTTCTCTTGTTTTCTTCTGTGTTATATGTAAGTATGTATTTTAGAGGTTTTTAAAATGTCATTCAAGTATTGAGATTGCTTTCAATTTTTAGCTATTTTAAATGCATTTTAATTGAGCATTGTTTAAGATGATTTTAGCATATATTCCTAATTATTAAGTGGAAATAGAATTGTTGCACTAAAGTGTATGGACAATGTGAAGACTTTTTGACAATTACTGCTAAATTGCTCTCAGGAAAGTTATATCAATACACTTTTCCCACTAGTAGTGTCCAACATGCCTGTCTTTCTCCCTTCTTGTGAATAGGACATTATCTCGAGGCATTCCCTTAAGTTGTCTTATTTTAGGCATTTAAATACCTTCGTAATTATATGAGATTATACGTTGTTTAAATAGTAAGACTTAACTTTTTAGAATGCTCTCTAACTGAAACACATCACTCAGTTTTCATTTCCTCCAGGAGTAGGTAGGCTATGTGTGCCAGGTGGTTGTATGTGCCATATAGTGAGAGGGTAAAGGCATGGAATGGGCATCCCAGGCACTGCCATGCTGTAAGTATGTAGAATAAGGAAAAATGAAGGAGACAGAGAAGCCAGAAAGAAGTCGGGAGAGCCTAGGAATCAGGGCTAGGATGAGGCAATTTTCATAAAGCTGTAAAGTTTCAATTGCACAACAGTAGAAATGCTCCAGAAAGTAGTCAAACAGTCAAGTAAGACAAGGGCTAAAAACTGTCCGTTTAATTGTGCAAAAGGGGAGGACAGCAATTTGGACTATTGTGGGCTGAGGTACATGCATCAGAAAACTGTTTTTGCATTGCCTGTTTCTGTTTAGTTCCTGTTGGCTTTTTCTTTTTCTTCTTCTTTTTTTTTTGGAGTGTGTGTGGGGAGTGAATGTACAAACATGGATTATTCTGGAAACAGCTGGCACAGTTTGCTTCAGGCCACCTGCTTTGGGGGAGCAGCAATTCCATAAATGCAAAGTAGCAGATAATTGCAGATACTATCTTTCTGCTTTGGATCACCATAAAAGGCCAATTCCAATTTTGTTCTAAAAATGGGCAAAATTTTTAAACTGACCTATCATTGGTGAAACATTTTAAAGACGAATTTTCATCTCTTCAGTAGCAATATAAACTATTATCAGGAGGTAATCAGTTATTGCATTCCAGTAATGAATTGATGGTGTTTCACCCTGACCCGTGACACCAACTGAAATGACACTTTGTTTCAGGGAGTGGCCTGAGTTTACACGTGGCATTGAGTCCTATTCTCAAAGGCCCATTTAGCAAGAACTACAGAGACCTGTGTTTTGGCAACTACCAAGCAGACATCACTAACGTTAAGATGATGCACTGGATCCTGGTGTCTTTTCAGATGCTTCCTAAGGACAGAGACACCTTTAAGTGAAAGGAAGGCTTATACTCTTCAGTGTCTCTTGGGACTAACCTGGGAAGGGCTGACCTATATCTGAGAGGAATTGGGGAGTTCTTCCCATTCTGAGTTCTTTCAGACTTTGCCTAAGAGAGTGTGACATAATGGAACAAGAACAATAATAGGGCTGCTATTAATAGCTAATAGTCACTGAGCAGTTACTTTGTTCTACGCTACGGATCAGATACTTGACAAGTGTTATGTAATGCAATCCTCACCACAGTCTTGAGGAGATACAAACCATTAGATTTTACAATTGAGCGAAGTGAGGTGCAGAGGGTTAAATAACTTGCCTGAACGACTCAGCTGGTGAGGGTTGGAGCTGAGCATCACACCTTGTCTCCCTGACTCCAAGGCCCTTCTCACATCGTCTGGCACACAGTAGGGGCTCACCAGATGTTTTCTTTCACGTTTTCTGGGTAACGATGGGCTGTGATGGTAGCCCTGCAGTCTCTTGTCCGATAGGATGGCCGCAGACCAAGAACATAGGATGGCCGCAGACCAAGAACACCACCCTGATCCTGGTCAGTCTGGCTGGAATGACAAGCACGAGGAGGGCAAAGGTTGCAGGGCTCTCTGGACCCTCCCAGGGATTTGAGGACATTATATAACCTTCTGAGTCATTCTGTGTCATTTTGTGCTATTTCTTGCCCACATCCTTAGCAATGGTTCATGATTTTAGTTATTAACTAATTCTTAAAAATTTTTTTAAACTTGTGTTTCTTTACCAGCTGAAGACAGATTGCTGTGGTTTGGGGGACGGGGAGGTATTTGAAAGGAATGTTTTCATCTGAAACCTTAAAATATGTGTCAGATCCAAATCCTTGTTGGATGCTGGGGCAGAATGACACCTTCTACAGGTCTTCCAGGGAACAGTAGACCAGGCAGCGAGATGCCTGACCCCTGGGCTCTCCTCTTAGGTGCCCAGCAGAGATGAAAGGTGCTTGACCTTCCTGAGAACGGGAGTGCGTTCAGGGGCACACGTATAGCAACAGTCCTTTTGAAACAAAGGGCTAAAAGCCTAATCACATATTTATATTTTAAATGAAACATGGGCTCCTAACTTCAAACTTCTGCATTATAATTAGTTACACTAACTAGCTTCATAACTATAAGGCCTAGAGCCTTCAACCACTTTGGGGTACAGTCTAGCAACCAAAGAGAAGAAATGAACTCTGCAGTCAGACTGGCTGGGTGTGAATCACATCTCCAGTGTTTACTGATTTTAGACCTTGGACAAGTCACCTGAGAGTAGTGCCCCAGTTCCTCATCTTAAAGTGGGGCTAGCAGTAATACCTACCTCATAGAATTGTTGTGAGGGTTAAATGAGTAATGATAATAATACATCTAAAGCAATAAGTGCCATGTAAGTGTTAGCTATTATCATTTTTATTATTGTGTTGTTAAATGTTACAAAATGGCATATGCTTGGTGATGGGGAGAGGGGAGGGACTCCTTACCAAGACGTCAACAAAAATTTCTTGGTAAGGAAATTAGTTGATGGATTTCTCTGTGTACAGTTTTATGTAAAAAGAATGGAAAGTCCACAGTGAGATACCAATACTGCTTCATACCCACTAATATAGTTCTAATTAAAAACAAAAAACAAAATGGAAATTAATAAGTGTTGGCGAAGATGTAAAGAAATTGGAACCCGCCGAAACTGGTTTGGCTCAGTGGATAGAGCGTTGGCCTGCGGACTGAAAGGTCCCGGGTTCGATTCTGGTCAAGGGCATGTACCTGGGTTGCGGGCACATCCCCAGTGGGGAGTGTGCAGGAGGCAGCTGATCGATGTTTCTCTCTCATCGATGTTTCTAGCTCTCTATCCCTCTCCCTTCCTCTCTGTCAAAAATCAATAAAATATATTAAAAAAAAAGAAATTGGAACCCTCTTACATTGCTGGTGGGAATGTTAAATGGTTCAAATATTGTGGAAAATAGTTTGGCAGTTTCTCAAAAAGTTAAACACAGAATTGCCATATAACCCAGCAATCCACTCCCAAAAGAATTTTATATCAAAAGAATTGAAAACAGCTACTCAAACAAATGCTTGTATATGTGTTTATAGCAACACTATTTACCATAGCCAAAAGATAGAAATAATCCAAATGTCTGTCAATTGATGAATAGGCAAACAAATTATGGTATATTCATACTATGGAATATTTTTCAGCCACAGAAAGGAATTTGGCACTTATCTGAGATGCAACATGGATGAACTTTGAAAATATTATAATTTTGTACAAAAACCCTGAAAGCTATATGTGTTTTAACTTTAGCTAATACAATATGAGACATTTCTATCTGGTTTACCTTGCTTGAATTCAGTCAGACTGAATTCAAGACAGAGCAAATCCCCAACAACACCACACGTGTGGTGATGTAAATCAATGGGCATTTTCATGCTGACTGGTTACGAAGTCGGCCTGTTAGTGAGGGTGAGGAAGAACAGCTGTCAGTTATTCTTTTCATTTCTTAGCACTAAATTAAGTGAATTTGGATTAAATTCCCCAAACCAAACTTTTATGAAGTACTGAAAAGATTTTGTACATCAATCTTGTAAGCTATATGTATTTTAACTTTAGACCCTGAGCTCACTCTTTAAAAAAATAATTTAAAAATATAATATTAAAACTTTTTGCCTGAGTAAATGTAAACCTGTAGTAAACTCTGAGTTCTGACATTAATAAAGGGACTGCTTAATTGGCCAAAAAAAAAATCACACACTTGAAATATGTTCTGTTAATGTGTTTCTATTAAAGTGATAACCAGGAACTTCCACATTTTTGTTAACCTCGGTGAAATTGAAACTATCCAAGAATGTTGATTATACTTTCAGAAATGTGTTTTGTTCTCTCTCTTTATATGCTAGTAACAATAGGAGTTAATACCTTAGCTATTCTCCCTAGACTAGAGCCAAAAGCATTTCTAAAGCTTTGACGCTTTGGTTTTCCTTTCTAATTTCTTACTTTATATAAATTTCCAGACAAGCATGTATCAACTGAATCCCGATTTTAGTCTACATAAAAGAAAAGACACATTATGGGCTTACATGGGGTAGGAATCTCATTATTGCCAAAAATAATTGATAGATTAATATGACAATGACTGACCCAACCTTAATGTGTGTGTGTGTGTGTGTGTGTGTTTGTGTTGGTTCAATCTTTGAGGCAAAATAGGCATAGAGGCTCTTGGTGGTGAGGGGAGGGCCACTGTATCATTTTGCAATATAATTCTCTTCAAGCAACAAAACCCCAGACATGTGCACTTGAGATTAAGGTTGAGTGCGGTCAGTCAGCACACTTAGGCTTTTGCCTGCCAAAGGCTAAGGGTAAAGAAAGATCAATTTGAGTCACCAAATTACCTCATTTATCTGAATGTTAGCTTAGGGGCAGGTTGTGGCATTAGCTTATGAATGGGGGCACAAGGCATGTTGAAGCTGGAGAAATCTGTTCTGTAGAGCAAAATGCTAGGTAAGGAAAATGTTGACTCCTTGCCTATAATGTTTTGTTAATCCATGAACTGCCTAAACTTTCTTTCTGTGAGGCTTTTGTCAAAGTTCCCTAAACGTGAAGACATTTACATTGTTAAAAATTATTTATCTTTTATTTATCACTGTTATTACTATTTGTTAAATGTTGGTCACTAAATCCTGAATTTAAATTCTAAATAAAGATAAATATTAGGTTTTAGATGATTATTTTTTATTTATTTTTAATATATGTGAATAGGTATTTTAGATAAATGGTAAATATTTACATTTTGCTTTTGATAAAGTAGTAAAATGTATTATATATGAGTATGATAATTTGAATGGCAGTGATTTTCAACAAAAATGACTATCAGCTTTAAATGGGATGGCATTTTTAAATCATTAACTGTTTATATGTAGTATTAAATAAAACAGAAATATTTTTGGTTGGAGTTTGGCTAAACATAAGGATGAATATCAAGACTAGAACTTTGTTCCCAATGTTGTTCACCTCTGCTGTAGAAGACTGCTAATTTGTCATAACTCCTTTATATATTTAGTGTGTATATATTTATTTATTTGTTAGTTCATACATATGGTCAATGTTTATTACTTAGTGGAAGGCAGTCCTTGATGAGGGTGAAGATTTTTAAAAAGTCTTTGTTAGGCTTCTGTTTGATTCTCTGGAGACATGTTGGTGAATAAGACAGATAGGTCCCTGCTCTTGGGTGCTTATATTACAGAAGACAACTAAACAAAGAAATGAATGAGCTATTTCAGTCAGTGAAAAGTGCTATGAAGAAAATCTGGCTGCAAAGAGCTAGGGATTGACTAGATGTGGAGGGAGAGTGCACTTAGAGTGACCTGGGGAAGTTTCTCTGGGGTGACAGATAAGGTGAGTCATAGATGACAAGTAGAGCAAAACATGTCTAGTCTGGAAGCAGAGTGTTCTAGGCAGAGGGAGCACAATGTGTGGTAGCCACAATGGGAACAAGCTCAGTTTATTTGAGGAACAGAAGGAAGGTTTGGGTGGTTGGAGAAAAGTGATCATATAAAGGAGTATTCAGAGGGAAGGTGAAAAGGAAGGCATGGCCTTATCACATAAGCTCTTGGAGGCTATACTTTATTTTATTTAGGATACATTGTCCATTTTGTGCTTTGTCAATATAGCATCAACATAAACAGTTTTGAGAGAAACATCTGCTCCACTGATGTTTTCTTCAATTAAATGTGAAATAATCAGCACTGACCGGTTTGGCTCAGTGGATAGAGCGTCAGCCTGCGAACTGAAGGGTCCCAGGTTCGATTCCGGTCAAGGGCATGTACCTTGGCTGTGGGCACATCCCCAGTAGGGGGTGTGCAGGAGGCAGCTGATCGATGTTTCTCTCTCATTGATGTTTCTAACTCTCTATCCTTCTCCCTTCCTCTCTGTAAAAAATCAATAAAATATATTAAAAAAATGTGAAATAATCAGTTGGATTTATTTTTCTCTGATTGAATTGATTTTTAAAAAACAGCAATTTATGCTTCTGGTAGGCAGAACCTTTGGGTTTGTTGTATGCTGAAGAACATAGAAAAAAAGTAAAGAATACAAGTAATTTAAAATCTAATGTATCACCATGAGGAAACTATAAGGCTAGAAGTCACCTCTTCTTTAGCTCCACTAGCTTTAGGTGTGCCCTTTAACCAAGTCTACATGAGCCAAATGCAACAGAGGCTTAGCACATCTTGCTCAAGAATGTTGGAGAGCCTGTAACTTCAATATGTGCAATTCACATTCTCATGACGGTGCTGCCATTAAACTTTGAGGCTAGTAAGACATGGACAAGAGCCCAAGAAAGTTCGAGTATGGGCATGTCCTATATTTACATGGCCTATTTCCCTTACCTCCTTCAGGGCTTTGCTGAAACATTGCCTTCCTAGGAGACCCTCCTAAATACCCTATCTAAAATTGTACTTCTCCAGTACAACTTCTCTCTTCTGCCACTTTGGTTCTCTGTAGCAGTGCACTGTTTGAGAAATGTTTTAGGTTTTGTTTGTTATGATCTACTTCTTTCAATAGAGTGTAAGTTCCATGTAGTTTTTGCTGTTTTGTTTGCTTTAGTACTAAGAATAGTTCCTGCACGTTGTATGTAGGCCCTCGCTCAACATTTGGTCAATCAAGTAATGACATTCTCACCATCCTTCTTAGTCAAAATGATCTCTTTCTCCTTTATTTTCCCACAGCACTTTCTCTATATCTATATCATAGTATGTGTCATATTCTAGCAGTGTAGAGTCTATTGTACTAGTATATTGCTTATTTCTCCTACTAGAATAGGTGTTCTCTACTGACTTAAAAACTTTAACATGAGGAAGAGGTGTATTTTTCTGATTTGTGCTGAGGTCCTGTAAGGAAAAGTGGAAGGCAGTCCTTGTTGATGAGGGTGAAGAACATATCCATGATAGTCCTAAGTGAGAGAGGTCACAGAGATGACCAAGGCTTGACTTCTGCCCTTCTGGTGCATCCAGCCCAGTCTGGAGCTGGCTGTTTTGCAGTTCTAAGATTTATTCTAAAGCACCACTCCCTGTCTTTGTTTTTTCTATTGCTATGTGGCAGTGGCTTAATTCCAAGGATTTTACTTTAGAACAAAAAACAGCTATGTTAAACCTACCTTGAAGCAATGGGGTTAGAGAACAAAAAATGGAAGCCAGTCAGCCAGTATGCAGTTACCTGTAAATGTTACTTTGTGTGAGTTTTTCTTTATTCTACTTCTGATCGTGAACAGGTAAAGTTGAGAGACTTCACAGACCCTGTGGAGATTAGCCTTGTGTTTTCAGGACAAAGATTAGTCAGGTTGGCAATGTGTTATTTTTGACAGGACCTGTCAGCTCTATGATCACCAAACATGTAAACTGAAGATGTCTTCAGGTACAAAAAGAAATTCCTCAAAGCCAATGCTCATTTGCTTTTAGACAAAAACACAGAATCCTTTAAAATTATGTACTTAAACAAAATTGATTTTTAGAAATGAACTTTGAGATTCATGGAAGCTGGTTGAAGATAAAAGAAGAGTTGTTTATGAACCAATGATGAAAGTGTGTGAAGAGCAACAGTTATTTTGCAAGAGGCATCTCATTATAATTTGAAACCACTGTGAAGAAAAGAAGTTCTATAAAGTCAGACAGGTTAGCTGAGCTTGAATGAAGTGAGTCACACCTGGAAGCAAGGATCTGAGGGAAGTTCTTGTCCTGGTGGTGTTGTGTAGACTGAGAGGAGTCAGTACTAAGCAGCAGTCTAGTTACTGGTTCTTACTATAAATCTCTTGAAAGCATAACTATGTTAAAGTTAAAGGCCCAATGCAATGATTCCTTTTAAATCTCTTATATGTCCTTAGCATTTCCCAGTATATTTGAAACTTCTTATTTTTTTCTGTTCCAGAATTTGAACAATAAGGTCAGTGATAAACTATCCAGTTTAATAATTGTCTATTGATTTGTGGATGTCTGAGCTCCACCCTATGTAAATTTATTTTCATGTAATATGATGGATTTGTTAACCCTTACAGGAATATAGACCAAGCTGTATTAAGCAAATTAGATGTTATTTGGCTTTCTTCCTATGGAAATGGCATAAGCTATCCTTAAAATATGATTATCTACAAAAACTCCATGTAACTGCATAAAAAGATACTGAAATAAAACTAAGGGCAGAAATAAATAAAATGACAAATGACTAAAGTAACATCCAAGAGAGAAATTGGTTCTTCAAAATAACAAGTAAATTAAGTGAACTATTGACAGGATTTATTTTAAAAAACTTGTTGTAATTGATAAGGAAAGAGAATAAATACATAAATAAGAGAGAAGAGACAAATTTCCAAAGTACAAGAATTCCAAATAATTTACCTAGATAGTCTGCTAAGAGGTAGGATATAACTTCACACTGGGCTGTGCATGGTGGTTACTTCCTCCCAAAAGTAAAGTATGGAAACAGGGAAAAAAGATAACTATTCTGTGGAGAAAGCTGATAAACACTACCTCATCTAGGTGATCAAGGTTAATATCAAGAGTGTATGTCCTCTTGGTAATATGTACTCCTGATATGATGCTATGAAAATGACATATACCTTTGTGGTCTTCCTCTCCCAAACACTAATGTAATCCTGAAAAGAAACATTAGACACATCCCAATTGAGGATGTATTAGTCAGCTTGGGTTGCCATAACAAAATACTATGGACTGAGTGGCTTAACCAACAGAAATATTTTCTCACAGTTCTGGAGGCTTTCTGAGATGAGGGTGCCAGCATGGTTGAGTTCTGGAAGGGCTTGCTGCCTGGCTTGCAGATGATACCTTCTTGCTCTGTCCTCATACAGTAGACAGAGAGCTCTGCTAGCTCCTCCTCTTCTTACCAGGGTGCCAGCCCTATCAGATTAGAACTCTACCCTATGACCTCATTTAATCTTTATCACCTCCTCAAAGGCCCTATCTCCAGATATAGTAACATTGAGGTTTAGGGCTCCAACATAAGAATTTGGGGTATAATCCAGTGCATAACAAGGAAAAATCTACAAAGTACCCGGCCAATGTATCAAGGTTATCAAAAACCAAGGTTAGGTCTGAGAAACTGCTACAATCAAAGAGGAGCCTAAGGAGACATGATGACTAAATGTAATCTGGTATCCTGAGTGGGATTCTGGATAAAGAAAAAGGACATTAGCAAAAATTACAGAAATCTAAATAAATAATGGATTTTATAAAGTTAAATCATAGATTAATATTGGTTCATTAATTGTAACAAATGTGCCCTACGAATGTCATATTTTAATAACAGGGGGAAATGAGTAGGCATATGTGCATAACTTTCAGTGCATATAAAATATTCTGAAAAATAAATCTTATTATAAAAACACAGTGTCATTGGATTAAAAAGAGAAAACATAATTATACTGAAATTTTAGAAGAATTTACAAACTATTTTAAGAGGATAGAGAATGGCATTACTAATCACTAACTCTAGCAGGGTCAACTGGCAATTGTTATAAAGAAGTGAACCTTTGACAAATGTGTTATAAAGAAGTGAATCTTTGACAAATGTACCACATATTACAATAAGGAACTCCAGATTTATCAAAAACTAAAGCACTAAAAAGAAGAAAGGACATCAGATACTTTACCTATATCCTTTTAGGTGTTTTTTTTTTTTTTTTACTTGATCTTGTCATTCAACTCGTTTATATTTTCTCATGGCCTAATTTTTAAATTCTATTTCTATTTTGACAAACTATATTGTGTGTATTCATCTGCAAGCTTTTTCTGTCATCTTTTGGAACAAGATAGGAAAATAAAATCCTAGCTATTGAAGAAACCAAAGATATTATTATAGGGTAAAGGCCCAATGCACGAAATTCGTGCAAGAGTAGGCCTTCCTTCCCCCGGCTGCTGGCACCGGCTTCCCTCTCAGCCCCGGCTTCATCCGGAAGGTCCTCCGGTCTAATTAGCATATTATGTTTTTATTATTATAGATAAGATGGGAGGCTCTCATATGATCCTTCTTTTTTTCTGACTGTTCCTTTTTTTCCCCCCTGACAAACCACACAACAGAGGTGGGAATTAGTGACAGTGAAATTCACCTGAGACCGGCCCAGACTGCTTTCAATTTGATCACCTCTGATCCTCTATGCCTCTCTGACCTCAGTTGACCCAGCCCTTCCAGTGTGCACCCTGATTGGCCCGCTTTAATATTTCAGTCTTTCTCACTGGGAGCAGAGCTTCTCTCCGACTCTCTGTCATGGGTTCTGTGTGGCTTCCAGCTGGCTCTCTTTTGTCTTGCCCAGGAACCCTGCCTGCGAACTGCCCCCTGCCCCAGGGACAGCTCTGTGGGCTGGGATGGCCTCTCCCAGCCTCAACCTTCATCCCTGGGTCTGGGCCTTAGACAAGCTAAAAAAATTGTATAACAATTCATAACAGGAAAAAATTTCAAAGAAAACAACAGAATGACTAAATAAGAGATACAATTTCAAACATATATGCTACGTATAAGAAAATAAATAACACAAAATAATACAGGAATTAATATACATGCTACTTAAATTTATATAAATGTCATACAAGTACTAAATCCAGTTCTATATTGAGATGAGAAAAGAGTATATACACTCACAAAAAATGTAAGAAAAATCTGCTCATGGCTAAAGTGAGGGTATAAATTCCAAAGCAGTATTAAAGTGCTATTTTATACCTATTTGTATATCATCAACCAATAACTCTAGCAAACACAATGGTGGTTGGTGGGCTTTGAGGAAGGCACAATTATCAAACATGTAAATTGCTTTAGTCCTTTTGAGAGTAGTCTGACAAAATTGAAAAGAATAAAAAAACACCCAAAACTTTAACACTGTTTCTCCATTTTGATGTGGTAGCTCACTTCTGGGACCTCACCCACTGCAGTGATGTTCAGACCAAGCTCTGAAGAGTCCTAGAGGAAAAGAGGGTGGGTAGGTTAGGGTTTAAGGTCTTCCTTTGCCACTGCTCATATGTTTATGTTTCTTTTGTGTGTGAGCGTGTGTTTTAAATTGGATTCTCAATTAAAATTTGGGTAAACAAAGGGTTTAGAACAGTGGTTCTCAACCTTGGCTGCACATTAGAATCACCTGGGAATCTTTTTAAAATCCTGATTTCTGGGCCTCATCCTCTGGAAATTCTGTCTCTTTGTTACTAATGTTGTGTCCTCGCCCCATAACAAAGAAACAGAACTTCCGGAGGATGAGGCCCAGAAATCAGGATTTTAAAAAGATTCCCAGGTGATTCTAATGTGCAACCAAAGTTGAGAACCACTGGGTTAGAAGAAACTAAAATTTAGTTGAAGCTGATGCTCTATGAGGTATCCCTAAAGAGAAAAAAAGTATAAATTTTATCAAAATAATAAAAAGAACTCAGTTGAAAATAGGAGAAAATAGGACAGGACTCCAAAAGCCCCCCAAAAGGTGAACAGCAATAGCCACCCAAAGTTGCACCACATAACTCTTCTGTGACGCAGAAAAGGCCAACATGGGGTTTGCTCAGGTACAGAGGAATATTAAGTAAAGCAAAGGAAAAGCAGAATACAAAACAGGATGCATGCATGTTACAATAACATATAAATGTACTATGTATGTACAGTGACAAAATTTGGAAGATGCTCTTTAGTTTCTTTTTTTATAAAAAAGATTGAGTGTAATTTAAAAAAATACTCTTTACATATATGGATTATTTGGATCAAACTTTCTTAGATAAGTGATGCAGTTACAGCTATAATTGATTTATGTACAATGGCAATATACTTGTTTTTGTACATTTCTATAAAATCAATCAAAGGCCTCTGAGCACGTTGTTTGAATGAACTTGGCTTTGTGCACCAGGCTCTCTGGACATTTGCAAGCATATGTTTGTGTACTCAGATGCATAAACAACAAAATGATGGATCTTTTCCATGTGGGAGTGTTTTAGCATTTCAAAGTCAACATCCAAAGAAATACACAGATGTATATACAGCTGGAGAACAGTCTGATCTGCCCCTCACCCCCATTCTGGTAATACATTTTCCTTCTCAGTTTTTGTCTGGATTGGGTTGTTGGGTTCCAGCATAGTCTTGATGAACCATGATTTTAAGGTCTCTAGAGGGAAACTCATGGTGACAAATTAATCTGACATTTGAAAATGATGAAATGCAGTGGAAAACAAGCATCCTCAAGATAAAATAGTTCAAGTTCTGATAAGATAACAGAATAAAGGGTAAGGTTAAGTCTGGGCCTTTTTTTAAACTGAAAGATTCTAAACACGGCAGAGGACAAGATGATCTGGCAAGTGCCCCAGTCAGAAGACAGATCTAGTTCCTGCAGAGAAAGAAACTGAGGTATAACCTGAGGACTTCACCCCCAGATCCAGGACAGCACTCTGCGCAGACGGAGAAAATCAGGTGAGGGCTGCCATGGACTCAGGGTGAGAAGAAAGCAAACAATGATGTTCATTCATTCATTTACTTCCTAGTTCTATGATCCTTGGTGAATTACTTTTCTGTGCCTTAGATACTTCATTTATAGATGGAAAGAATGATGGCACCTACCTCACAGAATTGTTGTGAGGACTCAATGTGATTGCACATGCCAGACACGGAGGGTGTTCTTAACAAATGTTAGCTATTGTTATTATTGGCAGAAATGAGGATTGCGGGACTTTGCTGAAGACTGGAAAATTCCATCATACAATTGAGAGCTCTCCAGATAATCTGGATTACAGAGCCTGCTGAGTGGGAGCTATGTTTCTACTTATTAGGTTATGTAGAAGATTTGTGGAACATAACAAACCCATTTAGCCAAATTGCAGAAGTCATGTTCATTGAGATGCAAAGGATGGCTACATGTTTATTTTCCTGTGTGTAGCATCTGAAAAGTTTCCTTGATGTGGTTCATGAGGGTCCTGGTTTGATTTAGGTTCTGACCACACTGACTTGCAATAAAAAGGAATGCAAAGCCCAAAGGTGGGAATTAGATCTCCTGATGGCTGGTGGTGTTGTTTTCCTAAAACTGGGAAAGGAGGGATGCAGGAGATGAGGCAAAGTGTTGGATTTCAGCGTCTAGCTCTAAGGTGGGCACGTAGTAGGTACATGATAAAGCACAAGGAGAGAGCTGCCCACAAGAAGAAGGCCAAGGCAAAGTAAATACAACTGGAACCATAGGCTTGAGCAGGCCTAGGAATAATATTACATAGAAGGCACATCAGCTTGAGATACCCAACTGGAGCTCCTTCAGTGTCTTCTGAAGAGTGATTATATGGGACCCCGATTCTGGGGAAGGTTTCAACCTGGAAATGGGCTCAAGTGGCCTTCACTTTGAGGAGAGGAAGTTGCAGGGAGCCTGGTGGATCTTGAGAGTGTTAATTTTCTGACATGGACATGCCACTTCAGAATGCCCTCCTGTCCCGCAGTTTCAGAAGCATTGGTGTGATTCCTACTAATATCTGTGATATATTTTCCCAGTTACTTTAAGTTATGTCTTCCTCCCACATATTTATAGCAAAATATCATGCTTACTAAAATGATGGAGTTCAGTTGCCAATAAAATGAAACAGGTCTGTAGACCCCAAGGAAGTAGTTAGGTAAATATTTACATGTGTAATTCAGTTTTCTAAGTGTTGTGTGTCCTTGATCTTTCTGGAACGCTACAACGTTTTGCTTACAGTTTAGCATATTGTGGAGAAGGAAAAACAGGCAGATGTTTAGCTCCTATGGAGTGTCACTGACGGGCCTGCTGCCAATTGTGGCTGATGACTTCTGCCTCAGCCTCTGGATTTCAGTCCCCTGCCTCATATGTTTTTTTTTTCTGAAAACCCTAGAGATGTGGATTGCTTTTATTTTTTGGCTCTTTTACTCCCAAGGACTGGCTGCTTGAGTAAGATGCTATCTTCCCATCTCCTTCTTTCCTTGTTGTCACCACAAATAAGCACGCAGGCTCTCTTTATTGAAGGATTTTACCGCTTATCCCTTCTTGTCTTGGGACAACTTGTAATAAAGGTCTAGGTCTAGGATGATACTCACACAATTGGGCCAAGGACCATACTCTGAATGGCACTGGTCTGGAACACTAAGAATTGTGGTTCTAATGTTGGGTAGACGTGGGCTTCCTCACCAGATTTTTAAGCTACTGTTTGGCCCTAATCTTCCAAAAGTCCCCATGGCCCCATCTTTTCTCTACAACAGTGTAGTCAGACTCTGATTCCCTTAGTGAAGGGAAGGGAAGGGAAGGGAAAGGAAGGGAGCTATTTGTTATGAAGGATATAATCCGTACAGGCACTGAGGAAGGCACAATCATGTATTTACTTCATTCAATGTTCACAGCAACCCAATGGCATCAGTACAGTTGGTCCAGTTTCATAGAGCAGTTCAATAACTCACCTGATAATTATCAAGTTAATATCAGCAGACTGAAATGTAAGCCAGGCTCTGTACATATCACCACAAGGTGCTGTTCTCCTGTCCAAACCCACTGCCTTTGGATGAACTTCCCCAAAAAGGTTCTTGTTTAACTAAAAACAACAACAACAAAAACAGCTCCAAGGAGAACAATAACTTTTATGCCCTGAATCCAAAGTTCAGATAAAGATCTCTACCTTCCCCCTAGGAGTCTCTGAGACTTACTCAGTTGCCCCCATGAAAGTGCTCTGCAGAGTTACAGCTCAACAATGCCAGAAATAGCTCATTACAAAAAAATAGTTATAGACAATTTCCACCTATGGAAGAAAGTGATTTTCTAATAGGCCTGCAAGAGAAATTAGGGTAAATCTAAGGAAAATCAGGAGATAGGGCTAATGAAATGTAGTGTTTTTTATTTTTTCCTTGTAGTTCTTTATTTCCTTGATATGAGATGACTCTCTGAGAATGAATTTGCATTTATTTAGAAAACATAAGTCCACATAATTGCTATTATCATTTTGGCATAAGAGAGTAATAATCAAACAATTATAAGAGCTTATTGCAACTGTTTAAGGCTGGCATGAGTCATGATCCATTTTGAGCTTGTCTGTGTCCTGACACAGTGAGCTGTGGGCTCTCAGTGTCCAGGAATTGTATGTGGGACAGTGGGGTGGCCCACTGTTTCCCAGCTTCTTTAGCTGCCAGGTTTTGCTGTTTTTGCTTCACGGAGATAGGCAGTAGTTTTCACAATATTCTTTGTTTCAGTCATTGCAGGGAGCCTGAAAAAAAGATGCTATTTGATCTCTTATTCTTGCCTATGCCTTCTAAAGCCTTTCCCCACCCTCCTCCCAGTTTTTGAGTCAAGTGTAAAGTTTATAAGGCTCACAGCATCATGACTTATGGCCACATCATGGGAGGACCTGTTTCAGAAGTCTGAGGATTTGTTTTTACAGTTCTAGTTTTGTCATATATTTAGCTTAACTTGGGCAAGTCACTAATCTTCACTGGGTCTTATTTTTGTTATCTGTAAAGTAAGGAAGTTATATTAAGTATTTCCAAGATTTAAAGTTACATGAAACTAAAATTGCTGTAGAGAAATTTTATTTTCATTTTGAATAAGTCATTCATTCAAATTGCAACAACTTACAGGTAAATGCCTAAATAATTTTTCTTAGACTGTTGACAGCTCATCAACTTCAAAATCAATTTAAAAAACACACACCAAAAGACCTTTCAGGTACTTGAGGTATTCTGGCCTCTCCCTTAAATTATTAAGGGTTTGGGCAGAATAATGGTTTGATGGACAAATTGGTTCTTGTATTTCTCACTTAAAAGCATTGTTTTCAGGATGTGAAAACTTTGTCATTTGCCAGTGATCAGAAAAAGTGCTTTCAAGTAATTTCTTCAGAACAAAACATAAAGCTTTAGGGAGTCAGACCACAGGACAACTCAGTGATTCAACTGTGCACTTAGGCACCATTTTCTGAAGAGAATCTACAGATGAAGGGGAAAAGAGTTGTGAATGTGGGGTGGAGAAAATTAAGGAAAGCTGAACAACCCGAGAAAACCACATCTCTGACTCATAACTTTCCATGAGATTAGATAAATTCTTAGGGCTCTTCCTTTTGCGAAGTCATTCCAAACATGGGCATTAAGTAAATGACCATTATTTGGAGAGGTGCTTCTAGGGTCTACTTGAATAGGATAGGTAGATGGGGGCATCTTTGATGCTGGGGACCAGATAGTATTGCTGTGAACTCCCTGGCATTTTGTTCTGTAATCTGCATCCTGATGAAGGATACAGTGGGTGGCTTAGTCCAAATGGAAACCCCACTAGTTTCTAGGTCATTTTCATGGCTAAAAAAAGGTTGGGTGCTCATTAGTGCGAGTCTTCATACATTTCACGACATCTCATTTAGCTGTAGGCGACTGCCACAAGACCAAACACAGTCTCCTTGAGGAGCCTGGCCTGGCATCAATCAGAACCCCTGCCTTGGTTCTAACTTAACATCTCTGAGAGAACACTGAGGTTTGGATGAGAAAACAATGGAAATTTGGCAGAGCCCAGAAGTGTGTGGTCCAGAATGGCAGAATGTGCTCAGGTGTCAGACTTTGCATGAGACCCAGGAGGCAGAGTTTTTGATCAGTGGACACTCTAAAAGAGTTATTTTAAGGAGGGCCAGAAATCCAAAGCCAAGTTTGTGAACAGGTGGGGAAGTACCACTCCAAAGCAACAGGATGAAAGCAGAGATTAGTCAAATACCACTGACAAAGCAAGGAGGAGAGGGTAAAGTAAAGTGATTCATCCAAAGGTTTGGTTGTCCTCTCAGATGGATTTTATTAACCTACCTAGGTGTTGGGCGGCTCAGGGAAACTACCTATGAGAGGGTATTTAAAGAAAAGTTTTATGATGTATAGTTCACATGCTATACATTTCAGCCATTTCAAGTGTACAATTCAATGATTTTTGAAATTATGTTCACAGAGTTGTACAACCATCACAACAATCTAAGTTTAGACTATTCTCATTACTTGTAAAAGAAACCCTATACCCCATACCTCACATAAGCAGTCACTTGCCCCCACCTTGCCTAACCCTAGTGCTCAGCCCATGGCAACCACGAATCTACTTTTTGTTTCTGTAGATTTGCCTATTCTGGACATTTCATATAAATGGAAATGTACAATATGTAGTATGTTGTGACTGGATTCTTTCACCGATAGGTTCATTGAAATTCTATTTTCTCTACAGAATTTACTTTTCTGTTAAAACTGTTTTGCCTGTGTGTGTTTATTATTGAATTTATACTACTTTGGCCACTTATAAAGTATGTATATACATGGAAGTGTCCTGATTAAGAAAAGGTTATGGTTACTTTGATCCCAATTTCAAAGAATTCAAATCAAGTATAGTACATGCCATTAAAATGGATCTGTTTTTCCTTTGATGATTCATGTTATGAAGAGCCTCAATATAATTATGCTTCAACATGAATACCATTGTTGAGTATCATAGGCATATAAGAGGTAGGTGATTAGTTTAAGGTGTACCTATTACCTACTCAAAATGGTGGAGAAACAGCAGCACCACATCAGAAAACTACCAAGTGTCTAATACCCATTTATTTGTTTTGACTCTTTTTATACTGAGGTAAAACATAGAAAAAATATAGTTATCTGAACTTTTTGGTTGTTTAAATTCTAGAAGAAGCATTATAGTAAGTTAGGGAAAAGACATCTGGCAACGATTTATAAAAGAAGAGATGAGAATATTGACCTTCCAATAATTGGGTGCGTCCTATTTCCTGTTTCCTGCATTCATCTGCCTCCTCAAGCAGAAATTATATCTCAAGTTGAATATCTTCTTTCTTTTAAAAGGGAAGGCAAGACTGGGAATTGTGCTTCAGAAAAATTATTCCCTCTGTTTAGAAATATGGCTTAACCCATGCAAATGAATGTATATCCAAAAAATGATTACACAATCAAACAAAATGAATCTTGCTCGAGTGAAAAATGTTTACTTTGTAAATTAATTTAATGAATTTCTAGCTACAGGAAGCTAATCTTGAATAAAGTAAACTATCAGGATAGGGATGGGGCATTTAACACCAGAATGATCCTGAGATATGGCTTGGTACCAGAATGTATACCAGTAAAGGAGAAGATATAAGTGGTGGGAAAGTCATTGTCCCATGGGATCAATCCCATCTGTATAAGCCATAACTTTCTCATTTATGCCTTTCATTACTTTACATCCTTGAGAGATAAATCATGCCTTTGTTGTTAACAAGAGCAGCTGGACTCCTGTGACTAAGAGGACAGCCTGCAGGAAACATTGTTGATACTGGACTATCATTTCCTGCAGAGACAAGAGCAGTTTATGTGGTGAATCCTCTTTCCTACATACATTTGCAAAAATGCTCCCTGTTCATAAATTTTGCAAAGGAGTATTTTTTAATGTGGCATTTGGGTTTTTCTGCAGATCCTGGCCATGAACTTGATCATATCTTACTGATAAATGCCAAGTGAGCTGCTTAATGCAGAGAAGAAATAAGAACAAGTTCAGAATGGGTCAAGAAACAGCACCATCTGGAATATATTGCTCTTTAATCTTATTACTAAGTTCCCTAAAAGAGGTGTTAGTTCTTTTATGAGCAACGCTTATAACCCAATCACCATTGTCCAGGATAGAATCTTTTGCTTTTAAATGGAAGACTTACTAGGTAGCCTCTCTTGCAATTTCAGTGATCTAAAGCAGAGCCTGCCCTGAGCCCTCTCGAATGCTCAGTCCGCTGTGTTTCCTGTATCTACTTGGTTCACATTACCATACATACAAATCAGCTGCCAGATGCTGGCTCGCCCAGGGTCCTGGGAACATGTCCCCCTTGTTTTGATTTCCCTTTATTAACTGTACAGTTTCCTTTCAAACTCGAGTTTAATGAACCTTTCTCTTCCCTAGCTTTATGATCTCCTTTCCTCTACCTCCTCCCTCTCCCACTACCCTTGTCCTTCACCCAGACTGCTTATCTAGCTAGAATTTATTTGATTTATCCTTCCCTTTCCCTTGTCCTATGGGAAAGCTCAAAACATTTATGAACTTAGTTCATGCACTCAAGTCCCTTTGGATAATTTGGAGTTTGACCCTCTCACATATCTTTTAAACAAGAATTGCTTTGAGTGCTTTAGTATTGAGCATGTAACATACCCTTCAGATTGTAGGGCCATGAATTATGCTCAAAATGAAGAACAAAGAGACTGACATAAATGCCACATTTTCCATGTTCAAAATCTAAGAGGAAAAATACCACATGTTCCATGTAAGGACTCTACCCCAATGTTCACAGTGAATTTGATTTTGATTATAACCCACATCATTATTATTATTCTCCCACTCCCCACTCTTCGGAATAGGAGGAAAGAAAAAAGTGAAAAAAGAGGAAGAGCAAGGGAAACAGTTCATGGTGTTTCCTACTGAAGCACTGTATGAACTCTTGTTAAATCAGTAGCTTCTAACACACATTCTATCTTCTATATAGCACATCTGATCCAGGTATACACTTTGCATATTTGGTCATACATCTCAGTTTTCTTTAAAACGGCTGATACTTATTCTCTTGGAATAGATACTGCTTTTTGTGGTTATTCACAGTGCATCTTGGCAATGGTAAGTAGTTCTTTGTTATGGATTCAATGTTGTTGTTCTAATGCTATTAAGCATTTTGGAGGGTGGGCTGGGGAGTGAAGAGGAGAGTTAATAAAAGACCAACTAGCTATAGCCTTTCACAGTACAGAGGCAAGAAAGGGAAAGAAAGTTTTCTATTTAATATAGAAAATTTGGACAGAGTTTGAATAGGGAATAAGCAAAAATACCCAAATGTAATTTTATAGCCAATTTCCCATGGCTTAATGTCTGCAGGATAACTTAAAATCTTTTCATTATATTTCCCTTGCAATTGAATTTGCTGATGTTCCAAGAGAAATAGGAGGAGGGGTGGGAAAATTCTTTTTGTGGTTGGAATACAGAAGGTTTATTATGCTTTTTAAAATTGCAGTCCCTTTGCACAAGTGATAGCTATTATATTTTTTGATGACCTTATCTGGGTAAATGAAACATGAAGATCACAAGGAGAATGACTGCTAAACTGGGCATGTATGTGTTAGTGCATTCCGCAAATGGTCTGGTTACTGTAGGCCACCGGACAGGCATATTCCTGTGGCATAAAGTTAGGCTTACCTTTCCTGCCACTTCACTGTCCCAAGACAGAGCAAGAGGGAATTCAGTCAATTGTTTTGCCTATTGGAAGTGAGTGAATGAGGACAAGCCTGAAAGTTGCAAAGTGGCACCTTCTCACCTGCAAGCCACCCTTATCTCCTGCTGTCCCTTCATTTTGGCACCTCTTCTGCTTCCCCAAATAGGGTTGTAATGAACTCAGATTTCCCTCTGGTATGTTTTCCCTTTTATCTCATGATACGGCTTCCAGGTCTACTCTAATGCCACCAGACTCATATTGATGGTGACCAAGTTTTTCTAAGGAAAAATCAAGACACAAATTGTAATAGATGAAAATGTGCCTGTTAGCAGCCAAAGATGGGCTTGAGGACATGACAGAAACAGGATTAAATAATCGAAATTTTGACTGTGAGACTCCCCTGACTTCATTCCTTGCTCTGCTCCCACACACTGGCAGAGAGTGGGGGGAAGCGCCAAGGGCACTAAATGGCTGAGGCATCTGCCAGGCATCCTACAGTAGAGCTCATAATTGGACAGACCACACCCTGGATCTTCCAGAAAGGATTAACCAAGAGGAGAGATTCTAATTTGAAGACAGGAACCAAAACAAATAAACAAAACAAAAAGTCAGAGGGAAAAATTAAATACAGGGATCACAAAAGTAATGTTGAGACAGAGAGAGAAAGAGAGAGAGAGAGAGATCCTTAGAAAAGTAAGACAATTTATGTACATAGAACAGAATTAAGAGTCTTTTAAAAAACATTTGTTAAGAGACTTAAAGGGTCATAAAAAATAAAAATATAGCAGATAAAAAAAATTCAAGATTTAGAGGAAAAGTTTGAAGACTTCTGAAAGGTAGGACAAAAGTCAGGAATGAAAAGAGAAAAATAAGGAAATTCAAAAATAATGAAAATCTAACATTTAAATAATAAGCATTATAGAAAGAGAGAACAAGGAAATGGAGGGGAAATATCAAAGATTTATAAAAAAATTTCAAAATTGAAGGACAGGAGTTTTTAGATGGAAAAGGCAACTGTGTAACTTGTATGATGATTGAAAGAGAAAAAGACCTACTCAAGGGCATATGATTATCAAATTTCAGAAATATAGACAACCTAAAAGCTTCCAGAGAGAAAAATAACAAAAAACAAAACAAATCCAGAAACAAATCATATATAAGGATGTGAACTAAGAATGGCATCCAGACCTTCAACTGCAAGATGGGAAACTAGAAGATACTGGTAAGTGCTTCAAATTTTTCAGGACGATTTCTGTTTGTTTTTGTTTTGTTTTAATCCTCACCCAAGGATATTTTCCTACTGATTTCTATAGAGAGTAGAAGGGAGGGGAGAGAGACAGAGAGAGAGAGAGTAACATCGATGTGAGAGAGAGACACTCAAACCAGGGCTGGGGATTGAGCCTGCAACCGAGGTATGTGCCCTTGACCAGAATCAAACCCAGGACACTACAGTCCGCAGGCCAATACTCTATCCACTAAGCTACACCAGCTAGGGCAGGAGAATGATTTCTAACCTGAAATGGCCAATCCAGTGTTGATGATATAAATAAGCCTGTTTCTGAATGTCCAAAAACCAAGAGCATTGATGTCTGAGGGAAGGAGGAAATGGATATCCCATTTTAAGCAAAAAGAGCAAATTCGCTCTTCCTTCACCTTTCTGTCTTATTCAGGTCTTTAATCAAATAGATGATGCCCACCGGAATTGGTGAGGCTGATCTTTACTCAGTTTACTGACTTAAATTCTAATTTCATTCAGAAGCACCCTCACAGACACACCCAAAATAATCTTCTACCAGCTCTCTGGGCATTCCTTAACCCAGTCATAAAATCTCTCTCTTTCTCTCTCTCTTTCCCTCTCCCTCTCCCTCTCTCGTCTATTTACCTGTTCTGAAAGAAAATAATGTGTATGTGTGTATTACTAAATATTAAACCCCAAAGTGAATTGCAGTAGGTCTTGCCCAAATAACCCTTAAATTCTGTTCTTTGAGAGTAGTTGGTGGACCAGCGGTATCAGCATCCACCACAGAAATGCAAATGATCAGGCCCCATTCAGACCTATCAAATCAAAGTATCTGGGGTGGGGCCCAGGACTCTGCATTTTAATGAGCTCTTTAGGTGGGCTGATGCATGCTGAAATTTGAGAAGCACTACTCTAATTATCACACCACCTTCCCCTTTCCTGCCTGCTCAGGAGAATGCTGACTCTGCTAGTTTTCTGGGACTTTGCTATGAACTGGGTTAATGAAAAGAACTGAGACCAGCTTGATTGGTTAAGGTTGGGAAGAAGAATTACTCAGAATGGAAAAGATTAAGAGAATTAGGGACAAGATAGAAAAAAACTAGCCTAGGCCAGGTTTCAGAGGAAGTTCTGGGAAGTTTTGGAGACACAAGGAAGACAGTGGGATAGTTGTAGGTTTTGTGGATTACTGAGAGCAGGAAGGGTTTTGAAGATTAAGATGAACTATCTCTGTGGCTTTTTGTGAATGTACACCATAAAGATTTCAATTGTTTTTCAATTTTACTTTTTGGGTGGTGGATGGATATACATTTCACTGTGAGATCATCCCAAGACAGTTTCCAAGCAAGAGAGCTTTGTGGGAACTGTGGGGAACCAAACACCAAGATTTGCCTGTTATGTATTACATAATGATGGTTCTTTTGGTTTACTTGCTTTTGTTGTTGTACTAGTGGAGGTTACCAGTCAGATCTGTGGAGAGATAGCTCTTTGATTAAGAGCTCATGATATGTCAAATGACCAGGACAGGACACAGCTGGCTTTTGTATCATCATGGTCACTGCTGACTCAGAGGTCACAATTATCATGTTATTTTTCATTGCATGGTTTCTCAGGCTCCCTCATCATCTCCTCCTCCTCCTCCTCCTCCTCCTCCTCCTCCTCCTCCTCCCCCCCTCCTCTTCCTCCTCCTTCTTCTTTTTCTTTTTCTTCTTCTTCTTCTCCTTCTCCTTCTCCTTCTCCTTCTCCTTCTCCTTCTCCTTCTCCTTCTCCTTCTCCTTCTCCTTCTCCTTCTCCTCCTCCTCCTTCTTCTTCTTCTTCCTCTTCTTTGGTGTGCTGCTACCACTTCTGTGTAAGATTCCTCTGATCTTGTCAACCCTAGAAATTGTATTACCACTGAATTCTTAGAATTGCATGTTTTTATCTTCCAAGGTCATTTGCTCAAACCTCCCTCTACAGAACATCTATCTGTTAGCAAATCTTGTTGGTTCTTCTTTCAAGCCAAGTCTCCAACCTGGCATCTCCTCACAGTCTTTACTGCTAACACATGGGTTGAAGGGTAGAAGCCACCATCGTCATGAGTTTATACCAACTGGTCACCCTACCTCTGCTCTCATCTCCCTAGAGTTTGTTTCTTACAATAGTCCAAGTTATCCTATTACAATGTAAATCAGATAATTTTACATCCCTATTTAAAATATTCCCACAGCTTCCCCCAGCCATTGCAATTAATCCAAAATCCTTCAATATATAGCCTCCAAAGCTCTATCTGATCTAACACTGGGTTTCATCTCCAACTTCACTATCCTCCCTTAGCCCCCTTGCCCACTATTCAAATTTATGAGAATAAATTTGCCCTCCTTGCTTTTCATTAAACCAGAGGATGACAAATTATAACCCATAGCCAAATCCAGTCGGCTGCCTATTTTATAAATAAAGTTTTATTGGGTAATAGCCACATACATTCATTTATACTTTGTTTAAGGCTACTTTAATGATAAAATAGTAGAGCTGAGTAGCTGTAACAAAGATATAATGGTTTTAAAATCCTAAATATGACCCTTTACCCAAAAAGTTTACCAATCCCTGCCTTAGACACATAAACACATGCCTGCCTCAGGACCTTTGCAGTTGCTGTTTCCTCTATTCAAAAAAATTTCTCCAGAAAACTCAAATATCGCCTTCTTTTCACTTTATGCCTCTATTTAAATGTCATCTCTACAAAGGCTATCACTAATTATCCTATATAGAAAGCAGTCCCTATCTCTATTTTTTAATGCCAACTTACTTTAAATTCACCTGACATTTTGTATCTCTTTGTTCATAGATGTGATAAGAGACTGCTAGTGAACCATCAAATATTTATGCTTCTCTGCATAGTGTAGCATTGTTTCTGGAAGTAGTTGCTCAGCCCAGGGTCTTATTTCTCAGCCCCCTTATATCTAGGTGGGATCACCTGACTTGTTCTGACCAATGAAATGTGAGCACAAGTGATATATGTCCTTTCCAGGCAGAGGTGGTAAAACATCAGGGATGCCAACTGCTCACTCTCTCCCTCTTTCTCAGTAACCTTGGAGCTCATATGTTGGTGATAGCATCATCACAAGATTGAAGGAGTCTGGATCGTTGAGTTACTCTTTGGAGAATATCTGCCAGACCAGAAACTTTTACATTCAATTTTAGTATTTTTTGTAGTGAGTCTGCTAAAAACAAATTCCCAACTGGGCTAATTTATTCTCTGCCAAATTCATGGTTTTAGACCAGCTAAATTACAAAATTATCTCACCACTTTTGTCTACTAGGTGCAGGCTGTATTCTTTAGATAAGACTATTTCAGACCGCTTCTTCTTGTGTAGACCTATGATATTACTTTTAGCTCCACATGACACTTTCAGCTGATGATCAAGACTTTTATATGTTTGAGAAAAGAAAAACAACCAGGAAAATCCTAATCTTCTCACCAACAAATCTATAGATCCACCACCATGAATACCCATATCCTCTCTACTCCCTCCTAATGAAACTGATTAGATGTCATATCAGTGGCCAAACTTGACCAAGAGCTTTGGACCCTATCTTCCATCAAGGACTTTTCTCCTTTGTTTATTTTTTCTCTCTCCTGCATTGTCAATATTCCCATCTCTACTGCATCACTCCCAGGAGCGTACAGATAATCTTCAGTGTATCTCAACCTAAAATGCAAAACAAACAAACCCAAAGTCCCCCTTTGATACCTCAGTGTCTTCTGGTTATTATCTCATTTCTCTGTCCCCTTTTATAACAAGGCTTTTATAAAGAGTTACTTATACATGGTGCCTCTACCTTCTTACCTTCTGTTTGGACCATAATCCTTTCCAATTTGGTTCCAATCCAGAAAACTCTACTGGAACTGCTTTGGTCAAAATCACCAGTAACCTCTGTATTGTTAAATCTAATGAGATTAGCATCTCCTCATTTTATTCTATTCTTCAGCTGCGTATAAGCCAGTTGTCTACTTTTGTTTTCTTAGAGAACTCTCATCTTTTGGTGCCTGTGACTTACTGTGACTCCGTGGTTTTCCTTTACCTGTTTCTTAGTTTCCTTCACAGGTTCTTCTCTCTCTTCTTGACACCTTTAAATGTAGGGACTCCCTAGGGCTCAGGTCTTGGTCCTGTTTTCTTCCTCATTCATGTTCTCTACTTTGGAAGTCTCATCCTTCCCATGGTTTTAAAAACCGCCCATTTGCCGACAACTTTCAAACTTATATTTCTGTCTTAAACTTTTCATCTCTATTTCAGACCAAATATCCAACTATATACTTGACATGTTTAATTGGATGTCTCCTAAGCATCTCAAACTTAACTTGCTCACCCCTCCATACACATTCTAAACTTGTCCTTTTGCTACCCCCTTAATTGCTCAAAGCTGACATATTATGCTACCCTTGTTTCCTCTTTCTTCCTTAAAAATTATATGAGTGAGTCATTTTACTCCCACTTCCAAAATAAATCTCAAATTAATAATTTCCCCCAACTCTATGGCCAACAATCTAGTCCAAGTCACATCATCTCTGACTTGGACTATTAGAATAGACCTAGTTTATAATCTCCCCATTTTTTCTCTTAGCATACTCCGGAAGTGTCTTATCTTCTGTAAAGTGATAGCCAGGTACTTTAATGTGTATGCTTTTTAGTTATATGTGCATTAAAATGATAATAATATGCCTTATGAAGTCTGAAGTGTGTCCATCTGGTGAGAATATAGGTCAGGCTTTGGAAACGTCGTAACAAAATGTCTAGCTTGCCAATTATGGTATCCAAAATATATAAACATGGCATTTATATTGTTCTAATCCCAGAAGACTTGTCCTAATAGTGTGTAGTTTGATAAGAAAATTTGAATTCAGGACTATCCTAGGCAATGTAGGCCAATATGTTTCCTGTAATCATAAGCAGGAAATTCATGTGTACCGAGATGTTGCCAGGAACTCTCTCCTTGAACTATCTTGTTCCTTTAAGTCAGACTAAGAGCACTTCTTTTAGAGAAAGAATGTTTAAGTCCTATTCTTCCAAAGAGGTAAAAATAGAACTGTTCTAAGTTAAGGCTCCATCTCCCTTTCCTCAGAACACCTGGAAGACTTAGGGAAATTCAGGGTGAATAGTCATAGTACCCTGAGTTCTTCATTTTGTCCTGGTGTTAAATGAGAAAATTATATACCTTGAATCTTATATCAGCCTTTGTTTTCCAAAAGTTCAGTGGCTTAACACCACCATTTTTTAAGCTCACAATTCTTGTAATTACCAATTTTGGTTACTCACAGCTGAACCATTCTTCTGGCCTCTTCTTGGATGACTCATGCAGCTGTATTTATCTGACATCTGGACTAGAGTAGGATAGTCTAAATTGGCCTCACTCATATATCTGGTGCTGTCCATCAGATTGATTTCTGATCCTCAAGAAGTCCAGCCTGTGTTTCTGCATGTGGTAGCAGCCTTGTTACTAGAGTGTGAGAGAAGAAGGGGGCAAGGTCTCTTGAATCCTAGGTTAGGAAGTCACACATCACTTCTGTTGGTCAAGCTGATCTCAGGACCAGCCCAGATTCAAGAGATGGAGAAATATATTCCACTTTTTGATAAGCAAATGACAAAATCACATTGCTTAAGTAATAAAGTTTCCATAAAAATCCCTAAAATACTGGATTTGGAGAACTTCCAGGTTGGTGAATCTGTGGAGATTGGGGAGAGTGGAGAGAACATAGAAGTCTTGCCCTCATCCCGCAAATCTTGCCATATGTGTCTCTTCCATTTGGTTGTTCCTGATTTGTACCTTTTTATAATAAAGCATTAATCTAATCTAGTAAGTAAGTTGTTCTCCTGAGTTCTGTGAGCCACTCTAGAAAATTATTGGACTTGAAGAGAGGGTTGTGGGAACCTCTGATTTATAGCTAGTTGGACAGAAGCACAGGTGACAACCTGGACTTGCAATTGGCATCTAAAGTGGAGGCCAGTCTTGTGGGAAAGAGCCATTAAACTGTGGGGTCTGACACTATTTCCTGGTAAATGGTGTTATCATTGAATTGAATTATAGGATACCCAGTTGGTGTCCCCAGAGAATTAGATAATTGCTTGGTGGGGAAAACCTTCACACATTTGGTGGCCAGAGGAGAGTGGGTTTGAAAAGAGAGTTTTTTTCAAGGGACTATAGCATTTTAGTCATTTAATAATTCAAGAAAACTTCACTTATTTAGGGATGGTTTACCTGGCAAACTTCCATCCAGAGTATAGTTACCAAAATATCGTACAGTAAACAAAGATGGTCTCTAGTGGCTAAAATAGGTGCCATTTTACTCACTGGATTATCCAATAGGCATTTGAGAAACCTGTCTACTATTACTTTGCACTCATCTCTCTATGGTTATTACCTAATTTCCAAGCCCATAAGCAGATTACATAAACAAAGTAGAATGAGATTGTGAGTTGCTTAAGGAAGGTTCATTGAGTTCCAGAAATTCCAGAAATTTTTTGGACATTCTGATAATTATAGAAACAGAAAAACCAAGGAAAGGAGGCACAACAATTCAAAAAGCATAGCAATTTCAGGCACTTGTGCATAATCACAAATAACCTTATAAGTATTAACAACCTCTGAGAACAGTATTCCATTGCTATAAGACACAATATTTGCTAGTCATTATGATAGTCCTGAGTTGCCAGGAAAATACTAGAATTATATTACACTAGAGGCCTGGTGCATGGATTCATGAACATTGAAAGTAAATTAATTAGAAGGTGGCCGGCAGGGAGGGACTGGGTGAGAGGGGCTGGATACACCCTGGAGCCAACCTCCCATGGTCCCTCCCTGGCCGGCTGCACCTGGGGCTGTGCTAGGGTTTGAAGGGCATCTGCAGAGTGAGCAGGGTCCCTCCAGCAGGTGGGTCCCTTGGACTGGCCTGTGGGGATCAGGCTGAAACCAGCAGTCCAGCATCCCCTGAGAGGTCCCTGTGAGAGGGCACTCTGCAAAGTTGCTGTTGCTCAGCAGCTCCTGCGTTGAGCGTCTGCCCCCTGGTGTTCATTGTGCATCATAGCTACCAGCCAGTCTACCGGTCGGCCATTCACTTAGGCTTTTATATATATAAATTCAAGTAGTCAATTAAAAAAGACATTATTATTATTATTATTATTATTATTATTGTTGGTTTTTGTACTTTAAGGGGTTAGTTCACTTAATGGGAAGATTAGCTTGTTGCATGACTCATTCGCCATCCTTTCTCACACATTTTTATGTAGCATCTACTACAATCCAGGCACTAAACTGGGAGCTAGACCCATAGTGGTAGACGAAAACACTGCTGCTGTCCTGGTGGAGACTGTAGGATTGCACTGGAGATAGGTAATTACCAAACAGGCAAAAATAAGGAAATACATAATTCAACTATGTGAAAGCCTACCAGAGAATAGAATGTGGAGTGTGATAGAGACCCCCAAGGGTGGGAGTGAAGAGGTTTAAAATATGGTGACAGTCATGTGCTGCTTAATGATGGGGAACTGTCTGAGAAATGTGTTGCTGTGTGAACATCAGAGAGCACAGGTCCATAGACCTAGATTGCATAGCCTGCTGTACACCTAGCGATATGGTAGCCTATTGCCTCTAGGCTACAAGCCTGTTTAGGATGTTACTGTATAAAATAACACAAAACTAAATCAAGCACAAGAGAAAATTATGCAACCAAGAGAGTAAACATGAGATTATGAGGCTGCTGTTGGTGTAACATGCCATGGCATACTGCTTTATGCAAACTTTTTAATTTTTTATAAGTAGAAAGAGTACACTCTAAAACAACAACCAAAAGTATATCATAGTAAATGCATAAAGCAGTAATATAGTTATTTAATATCATTATCAAGTATTATGGGGTGTACAAAATTGTACATGGTATACTTTTATATGACCACAGTGCAGTGGGTTTGTTTACACCAGCATCACCACAAACACGTGAGAAATGATGTTCAGATGTTTCCACGTAATGGTGTTAAGATGGCTATGATATCACTAGGCAGCTCCATTATAATCTTATGGAACCACTGTAGTATGTGAGGTCTGTTGTTAACCACAACTTGTTATGTAGTGCATGACTGCATTTATTTACAGTCATCAGGCAGGGCCAGGGAAGCCCTGAAACAGGATGGAGCCAGCAATGGGAAAAGGAGGAGGAAGAGAGGTTCAATAGCAGAAACAATGGGAAAAGGACTTTGGATAGGAAAGAGGTTGGCAACACACAGGAGCTATAAGAAAGCTAGAGAGACTGGAGAAGGTCATGCAAAAGATCGGGGGTGTGGGTGGGGGTGGGGGAAATGGAACTGAAGATGAAGGAGCCAGATCATGGAGGGCTTTGCAAACCATATGAGGAGTTTGGATTTCAAAGTACCATGGGAAACCTTTGAAGGATTTCAAGTATAGTCCCTGGGTAACCAGCGCTAAGTGGTTTGAAATGCTTTATTATTATATATTTTGTTGTTTGTTTCTCTTTGTTTTATTTATATTTGTAGAAATGATGAAGGGATACTTCTGTAAATGTGTGGTACAGACATGAATCCAAATATTAAGGGCCTTAAGTCTTAAACAATTTGGGAGGGCCTCCTTAAGGAAAAGGACTTAAAGTTACAAAAATTCAGAACAAAGTTGTCCTTGGAAGGGCCCCATGCAAGTGAGGGGCACTAAGCTCAAGCTTCATTGAATCACTATATATCTGCTCCTGGTATTGTGGAAAGGGCTTTATAGATACTCCTGGCTTTAGGTGGGAACCAAAGTTGATTTTCAGGTTTGAGAAGTGCTTGGAGCAGTCTCTCCACACTCTTCAGAAGCACTGTCCTCCTCCTCCACCTCCTCCTCCTCCTCCTCCTCCTCCTCCTCCTCCTCCTCCTCCTCCTCCTCCCCCTGCCTCCCCCTGCCTCCTCCTCCTCCCCCTGCCTCCCCCTGCCTCCTCCTCCTCCCCCTCCTTTTCCCTTCTCGTATCCCACTGTGCAATGCTCCCTGACTCAAACAGCTCAGGTTAAAAACTCTAGTTTTTGTGATGATCTTATAACTGTTTTGAAGTTTTTCTGTTGAAAACAGAAAAAAAAACCCAGAAAAAAACTATTTCATTCTTCCACATAAGTGTACATACATCCTTTGTAACAACATACAACTGAAAGTTAGCCTGGGTGTATCTGAAATGGTGTGGAGCCCAGGTGGAGGGATGGGAAAACAATAATGAGATTCATGTATGTTAATAGTCACATTTTAGAGATTCCATTTTCTTAGAAGAAACATACTGGCGATCTTCCAGGAGCCTGTTGCAGTGATTTTCAAAGATTACAAAGACCAAAGAGCTGGAAAGTTCAGGTGCTTTATTGCGGTGAAGCCCTTCCCTATCTCCTTTGAAATCTTATTAAACACTGTTGTGTATCTCTTACCTATTTTTCAGACTGTTTTACTACAAGAAATGGTGTCTATTCCATGAACTGCTCTCTCTGCAGAAATAGTACTCTGTTCTTTATGAAATACAGGGAAAGATGAGCTGGCTAATTTATTCTATCCTTAATGCTTTGCAACAACAGTTGAAATGAATGAAAATGATTGCGTTTATAGGCCTGGTCTGCAGATATGAAAAACTGCTGGAAACCGTTGAATGTGGAATGGCTTTAATTTGCTACGTGGATCTCAGCCCATGATCTGCCTGCTTTTTGTTAACTTCTATAAAAGAGAACAAAATACAGAGAGAAAAAGCTTTCAGAATGGCTGGAGTTTAAAAGAACCAGCACTTGAAGCTCTGAGATTGTTATTTACATTAAAAAACAGAGTATTGTTCTGACAGAGTGGAAGAGGAGGGGGACAGAACTGCAGAGAGGATGGAGAGTTAGAAGGCATGCTCATTAGTGAGAATGCAGATGGATACCCCTGTCAGTGGCTTCCTCCATTGGCAGGACGGACTGGAGATGCCCAGGGACAAGCAAAGCTTGGTGTGATGAATGAGCAGGTCAGGAGAATACAGTTTCACTCTATACCTAGAATGTTGTCCCTGGATTCTCCATATGTGATTTAAATAACAACGTGTTTGATACTGACTGGACTAAAGAACGGTAAATGTTGGTCATTCTTTTATCTTTCTGTCCCAATGCCGATGGTTCATTAAATAACATAAGGGAAGGAAACCCCTCAGTACACCTACTCTTTGCTCCTCAGTTTCCACATTCAGCTTTCATTGCACAGTACTGCACTGCTGAGCACTGCAACTCCAGCCTCCCGCCAAAGTACTCGAATTGGGCATCCTGGATGATTTACAGCAACATTTAATCACCAGGCCTTTGATTTTCACATCTTATAAATACAAAGTAGAAGAAAACAGTCCCTGCCTCCCTCCTGTCCCATAAGAGGACAGAATGGTTATTCATGTCTCATTATCATGCCCTTAATCTTCCTTCTTTTTTTTTTTTTAAAGGTAGTATTGAAACCATCTGGGCTGCTTTGAAGTCAGTTTATTTTACTAAATTAAGCTTTCTCAGACTGTGTCCTTCTTCTTTACACCATGCTACATAATATCTGATTAAATTTGGCACAAGAACACCTGTGTTTATAAATCTGACAATTTGGTCTGTAGATGAAGGAAGCTGGAGTCAGAAATTTGTGCCAAATTAAGTCTATTGGTAGGCTCCAGGTTTTTTTCTTCTTCTTGAAATGATTTTGGATTAAACATTTCCCTATGTGACTAAATATCTTTGGTTTTAAGTATCAGGTTATTTAAAGAGACAGTATAGTATCATGATAAAAAAAAATAGGGGATTTAGATTCAGAGAGAACCAGGTTCAAATATCAGGTCCACAACTTCCTGTATGACTTTAGGGAAGTCCCTTTACCTCTCTGGCCCTAGTTGTAAAACAGTGATTGTGGAACCCAGATTCCAAGAGGGCCCCAGTGACCCCTGCCTCCTGGTATTTATTCCCTGGTCTCCTCCTATGTTGAATAGGCTGGACTTTTGTAACCAATATGATGTTGTGGAGATGATGGTGGATGGCTTCTGAGTCTAGGTAAGAAAGACATCATGACTTCTGCCTTGCCCTCTCTCTTGGATTCCCCAGTCTGGTGGAAGCTAGGGGCCATGTTGTAATGGATAGTCAAGCTGCCTGAGAATAACCCATATGGCAAAAACTGTGGTTTCCTGCCAGCAGCCAGCACCATACGAGTGAGCCATCCTGCAAGCCCATTTAAAAAAAAATTATTGTTTAAAGTATTCCATGAGTCTCCTTTTTCCCCCCATTGATCTCTCCCCTGCTACCCCCTCCCCAAAACACCAGCCCTCCCCCTCCCCGCTACTGTCTGTGTCCATTGGTTTTGCTCATATGCATGCATACAAGTCCTTTGGTTGAGCTCTTACCCCCTCACACCCCCCACCCCCGTCTTCCCTCATAGGTTGTACAGTCTGTTCGATGCTTCTATGTCTCTGGTTCTGTTTTTGTTCATCAGTTTATGTTGTTCATTATATTCCACGAATGAGTGAGATCATGTGATATTTATCTTTCTCTGACTGGCTTATCTGCAAGCACATTTTCCAGCCTCAGGGAAACCTTCAGATGTCTTCAACCCAGGCTGGTGTCTTGATTGCAACCTCATGAGAGATCCTGAGCTAGAAACACCCAGTCATGCGGTTCACAAATTCCTGACCTCTAGGAACTGAGGGAGGTAAAAAATGTTTACTGTAGTCTCGAGGCCCTGAGTTTGGGATACTTTGCTATGTAGCAATAGGTAACTGATACCATTATGATGATAGTACTCCCTCACAGGATTGTTGGGAGGATTAAATGTGACAATAGAAAGGCTTTGCACAGAGACTGTTAGGTAGTAAGTGTAATTCCAAAAGATAAAATCATTAGTTATGGGTGCAACTTGCTACTAGAAGACAATTCTCTCCAGTACCTGTACTCCAAATGCTTTACCTGGGCTCTGCGTTTAGTTGATGAATAACTCCAGTTTTATAGCAGGCTCCTGAGTGAATGGCTAATGGGGCGATCTTTCTGTTACTTCTTGTGTCCTGCCTCATAGCTCTTATCCCACTTTATAATTGCAGCCTTGCTGTTGAAACCAGCTGCAGAGTAGTATGCCGATGACACCTGCCTCAGCTGCATAGGTGCCTTTTGCTCCACCCTGCAACTACCTCATGGCACCCATGCATGGACCCTTTCAACCTTTCGGATGCTTGTGCAAACTTGGACCCATTAGGAATGGGAGATGGTTCATAAATACTCTCTCTCTCTATCATTTGGCTGAATGATTCTAAGGAGTTGTCCTTCTGGGGTGGAGGCCCGATGCTCACATGGAGATCTGCTAAATGGTGCGCCTGTGGAGTGGCTCTCTCCTTTGTTTCACTCCTCCCAGTTCCCCACTCCTGTTCCTTGGGCTCACTACTTAAAATAAACTACCGCTTGCCAGCAGCCCTGCATGTCTCTGGCTCTGCTCCTTGGAAGTAACCTTAGGCTGAGACACATGGCTCTAATAAGGTGTTGGCTGAGTATTGTTTCCTTGATATGTGTTCTTGAAACTATTACCGATACTTGCTTTAATCTCTTCAATAGTTTTCCACTGTTCTGAGGACAAAGTCTCAAACATCTCATGTGGTGGCAGGAGCCTCCAAAACTGAGTCCTGCCTACACTTTTAGCATCTTCTCCCAACTTGCTGGCCCATTCTTCTCTACCTTGACCTTACTGGGCTGTGATTCCTTTTATGTGATGGTCTCTCTGTTGCCTCTGAACCAGGAGAATATTGTTTCTTCCTACCAATTGTTACTGTTCAGGCCCCAGCCTAAATACAATATTCCCAAGAAGGCCTCGAAGATGTCACTTTAAATATCCCTGTTTCAACCTGAATGTCTGTTTTCTTTCTTTTTTTCTTTCTTTCTTTCTTTCTTTCTTTCTTTCTTTCTATCTTTCTTTCTTTCTTTCTTTCTTTTCCTTCCTTCCTTCCTTCCTTCCTTCCATCCTTCCTTCCTTCCTCCTTCCTTCCTCTCTTTTCTTCTTTCTTTCTTTCTATCTTTCTTTCTTTCTTTCTTTCTTTCTTTCTTTCTTTCTTTCTTTCCCTTCCTTCCTTCCTTCCTTCCTTCCTTCCTTCCTTCCTTCCTTCCTTCCTTCCTTCCTTCCTTCCTTCATACATACCTTACTACATTCCATCTCATTCTTTTCTTTCTTTCTTTCTTTCTTTCTTTCTTTCTTTCTTTCTTTCATTCTCTCTCTCTCTCTCTCTCTCTCTCTCTCTCTCTCTCTCTCTCTCTCTCGACTTAGCAGCCTTCACAAGCTGCAGTTTTATTTCCATACATAGATTTAAAAATATATATATCCTGGCTACACATTTACTTAATTTTAAAGAAGCAAAGATAATTGTTTGCCACAATTATTATTATTTTTTTACTTTATATGCTATCTTGTTTTTCAAAATTTATCTTATTGTTGAAAGTATTACAGATGTCTGCCCCGCCCCCTCTCCCTGCCCCACTGACCCTCTCCACACCACTCTTACCCCCTCCCTAGGCCTTTACCGCACTATTGTCTGTCCATTGGTTATCTGTATATGCATATAAGTTTTTTAGTTAATCTCTTCCACCCCCCTTTCCTCTGAAATACATCAGTCTGTTGCATGCTTCAAAGTTTTCTTAACACCTATTTTACTTAAAAGTATTTCCTTTTTTAAAATTGAATTGGGTTGACATTAGTTCATAAAAACCATACTAGTTTCAAGTATACAACTCAATAAAACATCATCTGCACTCATTGCCCAAAGTAAGTATTTTCTTAATGTTCACATTTTCTTCTTGAGTGTGAACTATGAGGATAGGAACTGTGATTATCTTGTTCTCTATTGATTCATGTTTGGCTTAGAGAACATTTCAATGGATGAAAGAATTTATCATGGCAAAATCTACTTGGCTGACAATTTTCTGTGTTATTTTTTTTAAATGCTCTAATCTGTCTCTTTAAACCATGAATCATATCCAAAAGGACCTTCCTCTTCAAGCTGCTGAGACAAGGAAGGTATCACTTTAATAACACAAATAACAAATTTGTTGGTAGTAAAAGAATTTATTTTTACATTTACTTTTTCACCACTTTATTAAAGAAATATCATAGGCTCACCTCAACTGACAAGCTCCCCTAGTAATCCTATCCTATATAAGGGTAATATGTAAATTGACCAAACAGCAGAATGACCAGTTGCTATGACACACACTGACCACCAGGGGGCAGACGCTCAATGCAGGAGCTATCCCCTGGTGGTCAGTGCGCTCCCACAGGGGGAGCACCACTTAGCCACAAGCCAGGCTGACGGCTGGTGAGCACAGCAGCGGTGATGGGAGCCTCTCCTGCCTCTGAGGCAGTGATAAGTATGTCCAACTGCAGCTTAGGCCCGCTCCCCATCAGTCGGACATCCCTGAGGGCTCCCAGGCTGCTAATGGGTGCAGGCTGGGCTGAGGGGAACCCCCTTCTCCCCGAGTGCACGAATATCATGCACTGGGCCTCTAGTTTAGATTATAAGTCAGTTTACAAAATTTGATTGACAGACAACTTTTAGAGATCATGTATTGGATAGGGTCTACTCCTGCCTGTTTAAGTAAAACTTATAGTTTCAATTCATGTAATCTAAGCTCTACTTAAATGGAAAAGACTTTTTCTATTCAATATATGTTGAAGGAGCACTGTACTGATGAGTCAGTAGAAAACAGGAGGTACCCATCCTAGGAAATCTTCTAGCCATTTCGAACACCATTTAGATGACTGAGGGTTACATCAGGATGCTGCTTGTATATTTTTAAAAAGAGAGTATTTTATGAATGAGATCATTCTTAGGACTATATTAGGGTAAAGTCTAGATGCATCTTGTATTTGGTAGCACTGGATAGTTTAAATTTATAAATTAATACTGAAAATCTGAAATTGTATCAGATTTGTATGATGGTACAGGTAAGAAACCTCTGAACAATGATATATTTGAAACACATATTATTGATGAATATGTCTACAAAATAGAAGTCAACTCTATGGTAGATCAATAATGCGCAACAATAATTTCCTTGACATTTTATAAAGGGCTGTGTACTAAGTTTATTATGTCCTTCACAATGATCAAGATCACACACTTTATGTGGCAAGAAACCATTTATTCCACAGATATTTATTGAATGCCTACTGTTTCAGGACCTTCTTGGGACATATGAGATACAGCAAGAACAAAATATATCTTAGCATGTTCTTTTCAAGAACAAATTTTGCCATGGCAGAGGGCTTTGCAAAACCTCCTGGAAAGGAAATGGCTGACATCATTGGGAATTAGTGTTGGTCCTGCTACAGGAAATTGCCAACAGATTTCCCACGGTGTTTTCTGAAGTACTACGATCTTCCAAAGGGGAAGCAGTGTCATGCATTTCATCTAGACCCAGCTGTCACGGCAGTTTATTCGAAGGCTAGAAATGTTCTTTTTCTCTAAGGAAATTGAGATAGCAATGAACTAAGCTGATTGAACTCATGTCTCAGCCACAGGAGTTCCCTATGGTGGAACTGACCCCTCTTTCCTCTCTCTAGGACGGGGGACACTCAGCCAGACATTGAGCTGTTGCTGAAGACTAGAGGATAATCATATATAGAGAAGCCAAAGATTGTAGACAATCTTAGAAATTAAGAACAAACCACATTTTAGTCCAGATTTGATCAGGCAAGATACATTAAAAATTAATTCCTGGGACAAAATAGAATAAATTGAATGTGAAATCTAGATCACTGATTCTAAAGCTTGGGTGAGCACCTGAATCGCCTGTGAAATGAAAGTTAGAGATGCTTCCACTTAACTGGAGCAAGTCTGACACAGCAATACTGAAGTTTGAGGACCATTCACAGAGATGTTAAAATTCACTTGGTGATGAACTCAACACATAGTTTCTCAAAGATTTCTACGGTCACTGGTTGAGATAACTTTCTGTGGTGCATGAAGTGGACACCTTTTTATTTTTAAAAACGTGTATAACCAACAAAAATAAAAATAATCACAAAATTATACAACATTGTAAAAAGTTGCTTCTTAGCAGGTTATATTGACTAAGAAGGTTGTATATGACGATAGGTATTGTGGTTCAAATCTTAGATTAAGCATTCCTTTGGTTCATTGGGAAATACTGTAAAATATATTCATTTGTTTTTAGCCAAACACCACAATTAAGGTCTGAGTTTGGATCCTTGCACCATTGACTACTGAACTAGGGATATTTCAACTTTAAAATAGTTTTTACTTAAAATGTATACCATAGTATACATGAAATCAAGTAAATCAACAGTTGGGAAATATGAACTATGTTAATGGGATTGTTACTGTTATTTGGTGAGACCAGTGGCTTTTATGACTTACGTACAAAGAGAGTCTTGTGGGTTTTGTTTTCTTCGAGTGTTACTCAATTTAATATATTTTTTTAAACTAAAAAACAAATTCCTTAAAAAATAGTAGATTATATAAATCCTTGATTAGCCACATTTGCAGATTTCTTTGTAAATGATGGTAGAAACAACTTTTCCTTTGATGTTTTCTCCCAACATTCTGAACTTGATGTATAAAGTGTATATTTAAAGTGTATGCAGCACATTACTCTTTTGCTAAAATTCTTCGAGTTTTTCTTTACAAAAAGCAGTGGAAATTTACCAGAGTAAACCATAAATCATTGCCACACTTGACTCCAACAAACTGGAATTGCACAACAAAATGAGCAGACAGTTTAAAAAGTGGCAGGTCTAGTGATTGTTTAAAGTATAATACAGCCCAAGGAAAAATGAAAAAGAAGTTATAAGAGTTGAGTTGTATATGGTATAGCAGGATGAGACTCTAAAGTACTAACAGAATTTAGAACTCTCATAATTCTAGTCTAAAGCAAATATCTTTTCTTTCTTTTGCAGATTTCTGGAATTAGAAGCCTATGTTTACAAGTTGCTATAAATCACTTTTTTCTTTTATTACAGCGTTCGACACTATGATGCTTTTAGTGGGTGCTGCTCTATCCTGGAAGTGATGCTGAATGAACATGAGAGGGAATTATAGCTATTTAATAACTGTTTGCAAAGGTTCCAAAATTTTGGGGAGGGAGCAGGAAGTATTCATTTAAAAATAGTTTCCAAAGCCAAAATGAAGAGGGAAGAAAAGAGCATTTTATTTCTTAATCTCTTTGGATTACCTCTGAGGAGATGAGTAATGAATGCAATTCAGGATTAGTATACAGGAAGGGCTCTTAAGAGACCGTCTAGACTGTAGGCAATATTTCTCTTTCATGGAACTCCTCCTGAAATTTTTAGAGACAAAACTCTCTGCCATATTTTTAAACACTTTGAAAAAAAGGAATTAAGAAACTCTCTAATCAGTCCAGTGTCTAGTGAACTTTATCATCATTATAGTTTTCTTTGAAATATATTTTTAACTTCTCTGATTGCAATTTGTATTTTCTTAGAACTTAGAAACTCAGTCATTTTATATCTTGGATTTATATAGTTTATTTTTCTGTCTGTTTTAAAAAAAATTGGTCAAAGTTATCTTTAATTCTAAAACTCTGCAAAATCACTGCCCTTTGTCTTAAAATTTCAAGTAGTTTGATAATTTAGCCATGGTAGTTCTCTAACTCATTAACAGAGATATCTTTTTCTATTAGTACTGATACATTTTAAAGTAATATCAGAAAAAAATGTCTAGTAAAATTGTTTGATGCCTTTCATATATCTTTAGGGTAGTTATGAAAAGTTTAAACATGGAACTCAGCTAAGATGGCCCTGTAAACAAAGGATGAATCCTCTGTGGATTTTCCAATTCCAGTGCTACCTAAAGGAAGGAAGATCATTTTTAAAAAGAGATTTGCTTATGCATCTCCTCTAAATAATATAAATGAATATTACAGACCCTGGGAAGTAATTACAGAAATGTCTTTGTTGATAGATTGGGTTTAAAAACCAACTACTGTGCATCTCCTTTTCCTTACAGCTCCTCTGCTGCAGGGGATGGCTCACTCACCTTGCTGCACTTCAGCACTTTCTACAAATTGTCACCTGCCACTTGCCATGTACTTTCTGCTGTTGTAGAGAATTAGATTTTCCTTGATGAGCATGTTTGCCGGCCTGTAGAATGGGTGGGACTTCTGGGGAAAGTGTTTTTTATAACTTACTTGCCAGGAGGCCCATTTTCCTTAACTGTCATGTCCTTCTTGAGACAGAATGCAAGACCTTTCCCTTTTGCATTTATTGCCTAGTGGTTAGAAGGCTCCTGGCTGGTGCTTTATTTTGCTGGTGATCATTAAAACTTAGTCTAGGATAAATTCTTCAGTTCAGAGATGTAGAAATTGAGACTCAGAGGGCAGAGTGATTTGCCACAGTGAGTGACAGCACTGAGTCTAGAATGCACAACTCCAGGCTGTCCTTAGGGTACCCTTCCCGCCATGTCACTTTTTCTCCTAAGAGCTAAATTAAGTTTAAAGTTTTCTTTGGTCTGGAACAGCTTTAGTTTGCATTGCTGTTTCATCTGACATGTAAAGTGTAAGAGCCAAAGAATATGAGAACAGTTTTCTTTATGTCTGTTCTGCCAAAACTAACATGCATTGGCAACTGAACCCCCAAAGCAATTAAGAAGTGTTCAGTGCTAGGCAAGGCCCACTTTCCAACATGAATCACTTGAACAAAGTGCATGACCACACGCTTTTGCATCAGGGAATGGGAAGTGAACTTGGGAGAGGGCATTTCCAAAATGCAAATATCCACGCAGAGCTAATAACAAGACCTTGTGGGGAATAACTCTCCATCTAGCCTTTGTGCTTCTCCTCCGTGGAGCTCAGGAGGGTTGGGCTTGCATTCGTGCTTTTATTTTTGTTTGTGTTGCAACACTCCTTTGGGGGCTGCTCTGTGTATTACTACTTCAAAAAAATTCTTCACCACAGAACAATTATTTTGACTAATTGGAAAGAAGTTTGCATTTTGTCTGTTTAAAAGATAGAGAATAAGAAGGGTATTTATTGAGGGAGGTGTGACATGCCTCACATTGCTCTGTGTTTAGCAGTGTCTTGGTAGACTGTTCAGCTTGGGATTTGTGTAACTGATGTCAAGACGCTGTCAGTGGCTGTAAAGGGGTATATTTCTATGTTACCATCCTAAACAATGCTCATGGAAGTTTTGAAAATGAAAATAAAGTGTTTTTTTCTACATCATCTTTAAAAACATTTGAAACCTCACAAACTTACAAAAATGCTTTGCATTTATGTTGTATCATATATTTCTTATAACATCCCTCTGGGAGTATGGATTGTTATTTGTATTTTAAAGATGAAGGAAAGTTAAATTACAACTAAAATTTGGCAGTGCAGCATGGTTTTGCCGTGGCCTCTGGTCTCAAATTCCTGCCCTTCCCCCCTGTCACCTATGATTTATGGCCCCTCTGCTACAGGGACCCCATTCCATTTACAGAATAAAAATTCACCGACACTTTTGCACTTTAACAAAGATCTTCTGGATTTGTACTTTATTGCTTGTGGGAGTTCCCATGATCTGCATCTTTCTCAGGAGGAATGGAGCAATAATAACTTCAGAAATTTCTCCTGTGGTAGTTTTTTTTTTTTTTTTTAAGAGTCAGCTCATTTTGCTGGAAAAAATTATAAGGGGTAGTTGGATTCAAATAATGATTTTTATTAGAAATATTTATTATTTGATTCATTTTTTTAAAAAGTGCATGTGTGAGCACAGACTTAACACAGAATATTAGTATTTTAAACTTAGGTTTTCAATTTGCCTGCTTAGGTAATTTTTTGGCCATCAGAAAGGAGAACATTAGCAGAGAAAGAAAGGTCTGTGCTCATTCATGAGTAGTTTTCATAGCACATTCCATAGTTTCTGTTCTTGATAATGTACTTTAGACTGTGATATGAGTTAGTAATTGCTGGCTGTTTTGTTATGATATTAGTTTTTTTTTTGACACCCCAACTCTATAACTGTCACTAATGAAAAATATCATGCTGTTTATTCACCTTCTACTATCTCACTCTTCAACACCATTTTTGAATGCATTTTCTCATTAAAAAATATTTATGGAGAGCCTATTTTGAAACCTGCATATAGACTGTCTGGTTGCAAAGCCACACAGTTAACTGCTAAACCACTATAATATATGCTGAGAGAGAGAGAGAGTTAAAAGAACACATAAAACATGGTCCCTCCTGCCATCCTTTCAAAGGACAACACATTGGGAGTAATGTAGTCTTTTGTATAAGCTCAGCGATGCCTAGACATATATCTTCATTATTCCCTAATGCTAAGAAAACATAGCTTGGTAGCATTTCATTGGCGACCAGAGTGAGACTAATCACTCTTCCTGAAAAAGAGACATTTTCTTAGTGACCTTTATTTTCTGACTTTGGACAAATATTTTAATCTTTGGTATTTAAAAACATCAAATAATACAAAGATTAAAAATGAACTCTTTTATGCTTGAAAATATTGAAAACTAATTTCAACAATACAGGTGATCTTTCCTCTCTGCAAAGATCCTAGTGTTAAGCATTATGGGAATGAGGTGAAATGAAATGTGAACATACTCTGAGTTATTGCCCTAAATCTGGTCAATTCAGGACAAAAGAAAGAAGATTGGACCTAAACTAGTATGACTCTCAGTGGGATCCACAGAGTGATACTACCCAGACTGATTGCAAACAATTGTGCCCAGCTAGATGCAAAAATTGAGAGTGTTTAGAAACTTTTTGTGTAACTGAAAGAAACTTGACAGTGTAATTTTAGGTCTGTTGAATCTATATATCTATATAAAAGCCTAAGTGACTGTTATGCCCTGTCGACCACATGACCGGTGGACCGGTCGCTATGAGGATGCACTGACCACCAGGAGGCAGACGCTCCATGCATGAGCTGCCCCTGGTGGTCAGTGTGCTTCCACAGCCAACCAGCCTTGGCCGGCCAACCTCCTGTGGGCCCTCCCCCTGGCCGGCTGGCCCTGATCACCGGCCAGCCCGAGGGACCCCATCTGTGCATCAGGCCTCTAGTATAATGATAAAAACAATGACAATTAACCCTGGACAGGTGGCTCAGATGGCAAAAGGATGCAGTTCGATCCCCAGTAGCCTTGTTTATGGGAGGCAACTGATCAATGTTTCTCTCTCACAATGATATTTCTCTCTCTCTCTCTCTCTCTCTCTCTCTCTCTCTCTCTCTCTCTCCCTTTCTCTCTCTCTCTCTCAAATAGATAAAAATATATCCTTGGGTGAGGATAAAAAAAAAGACAAATATTTTCTACAATTGTATTTTCTTTTGTTTTTCTTTTCTTTTCTTTTAAAAAAAATATATTTTATTGATTTTTTACAGAGAGAAAGGGAGAGGGATAGAGAGTTAGAAACATCGATGAGAGAGAAACATTGATCAGCTGCCTCCTGCACACACCCTACTGGGGATGTGCCCGCAACCAAGGTACATGCCCTTGACCAGAATCGAACCCGGGACCCTTGAGTCCGCAGGCTGACACTCTATCCACTGAGCCAAACCGGCTAGAGCTGTTTTTATTTTCTTATTCCCCCTCCAGCTTTACTGAAGTATAATTAACATATAAAATTGTATATATGTAAAGTGTACAACATGATGATTTGCCATACATATACATTTGAAAATTATTGTTGTTGTTTCTTGTTCTGGGCCTGGCGAATGGAGTAGTGACCCTCCTCAATGTAAAGTGGTACAGTGTGAACCGCCAGTACTCAAATATGGAAAACCACTGTCAGAAATGAAAGAAAAAATTTTCTACAAAGATGAGGTTGCATTTGAATGCCTGAAGGGTTTCTACCTTAATGGCAGCAACCCAGTGTTCTTTGGTGGAAACAGTATTTGGGAGCCTGAGATGCCCACATGTATTAAAGGTTTCAAGCCTACTCATCCAACCAAACCTCCAGTTTCAAGATATCCAGGATATCCCAAGCCTCTTGAATCACCACCAATTGAAGAGATTTTTGAAATAGATCCAGGAATCATTGCTCTAATTATTCTCACTATACTTGTTGGCATTGCAGTAATTTGCACCTGTGTGTACAAATGTCTTCGCAGAGGAACAAAAGGGGTAAATTAAACATGTTTCTTCTAAAAAAAAAATTAACACATCCATTACCTCATGTAGTTTTTTGTGCATGTGTCATGAGAATGCTTAAGATCTACCCTCTTACCAAATTTCAAGTGTATAATACAGTATTATTAACTATAGTTACCATGCTGTACAATAGATACCCCAGAACTTATTTATAACTGAAGACTTGTACATTTTGACCAGCACCTCACCATCTCCCTACTTCCTGGCAACCATCATTCTACATTCTACTCTATTTCTACAATTTGGACTTTTTTAATCTTTTAAGATTCTCTGTATTAATGAGACCATTCAGTATTTGTCTTTCCTATGTCTTTGTCTGCCTTTGTTCACTTAGCATAATGTCTTCTAGCTTAATCCATGTTGTTGCAAATGCCAGGATTTCCTTTTTTGTCATGGCTAACATCTATCTATCTATCTATCTATCTATCTATCTATCAATCATATATCATCTACCACATTTTTTTATCCATTTATTCATCAATGGAAACATAGGTTGTTTCCATATCTTGGTTGTTGTGGATAATGAATATGGTTGTTTTAATTTTCTTTTTCTGATAATTTATTTTATTTAATTTTACAAAAATATTTGTCTTTTTGGACTGAAAGTGTAAAAAACCCACAAAAACAAATATGTCTTCCACTACAGATAGTTTGAGAACACTATGCTAAACCACAATTAAGTCAGATTTGTTATTGAATTGAAAATAATGTACTTTTAAAACACATTGAGTATAAAATACAAGATTAAAATATGTAAATTACAGCATTAGATATATTTCAATCCTTGCTCTACTAGGTAAATAGAATCCAAAAGATTCTGTAGATTTGCAATCACATGGAGATAATTTTTGCTTAATTCCAAGTGAGAAATTTTGCCAAAAATTTGAGAGAGGGCAAGCTCTACTAACTAGCCTAATGGTTATCTTCATCCAGTTATCTTTCCTCAGTCTTTCACACAAAGAATTACTATATAACCATTCATTCATTCTTTCATTCATTCATTCAGTAACTATTGAGCCTGGCTGTTCTCTGTGTATTAGGATATGCTTCAAGAATAATATAAGGGGTTGTGTGTATACATATAATCATTCTTAGAGATGATTTAAATCCAAGCCCTTTGAGTTCTTTAAATAACACTTGAAGAACTCAGGCTCCCTGAGCATTTACAGAATGTTCTTAGCTGACTGGACTTTAATCCTGCTTTATCTATTTTTTCTGACCCCCTGATCTGTCACTCCAGTTTTCTTAACTCCTACTTTTGGAATGGATCCAGAAGATAGCAAGTGGAACAAGGCAATGGGATAAAAAAAAAAGAGTGAAAAAGTTAAAGCTGAAACATAGCTGTAGGGGCAGCCTCCATCACAAAAGTAATTGGCTTTGGCAGGTAGGCAAGCAGGTGTGGGAGGTATAAGACCCTTGAGGACACAGTGAACCTACACAAACACCAATATCATTTTAGCATAAATTTAGCAACATATGCGTAAGATAGAAATCAAATACTCCAGACAGACCTTAATCCTGAATCAGCCTGTTTATTTCTCTGTCTGGAGAGGGGAAGCAAGACTATAGTGAAATTCCTGCTAGAATCCTATTTGGGATGTAACCTCTGACATCCCACTGCAGGATCTTTTGGGAGTTCCAAAGACATAAGATGCCTTTAGAAAATAGCACAATCTTGTCTTTTCATTTTTACTTTTTAAATTTGATTTATCTTGATTTATCATTGATAGGTTTTTTGTTATCATAAACAAGAAAGTTGCAATCAGAAATGTCATTGGTGATGCCAAGTTGCAAAATGGTCTGTTTTGCTGACAGATGTCCAGATAGCATTGAACAGGGGAGGCCCAATCATTCAATCTCCATCAGCAATTAGGGTGGATTCATAAACAAGAACACATGTTGAGACTGATGGATTGACTAGAAGAGCAAGGTACTTCTTTAGCAAAGTTTACAGAGTCTTGCGTTTTCTCCACATGGTGTGTGTATGGGAGAAGTTGGGGAGGTCAAGAGAAAATAAGTACAAGTCAAAGGGAGACTTGTAAAATAAGCAGCAACATCTGGCAAATGACTTCCTCCCATGTACATAGGAAAGACTCTTATTCAGGGCAGTGAATGAGAAATGTTTTTCTTGGCAGCATGTTAGATTAATATCCATTAGATCTGGGAATGAGGTTCGCTGAGGTTTATAATATTTCTCTTGCTGATGGTGTGGACTCTAAAGCTTGATGCTCAAAACATCAACCATCCATTTGGCCATTCTTAAGAATCATTAGGTTAACTTTGAAGTGTTTTCAAAGGATATTTAAACATTAAAGACCTTGTAATTCTTTATTATCTAAACTTTTGTTTATCTTCTTAATGAAGTATATTATTTACATTGGAGACTTTTTTAGTACTGCATTTCTCTTTGCTCAATAGCAAAAAGAACATTAAATTCTAACAATTCAATATGGTAGAACCCCTCTGTAATTTCGTGATGCATAACTATTCATATTAAATGTTTAATAAGAAATTTTATCTGCCATAACTTATGTTATTCTGTATCTTATCACTGGCTTTAAAAAGGGTACTTTCAGGCCTTTTCTTACCAAAATAGACATATTTTTATTGGTTTCACAGACTTAAAAAAGAAAATAAAGCTAATTATATATGAAAAAAATTAAAACAAATTTATAAAATAGAAAACTTTCATCTGGGTTTATCCAGACACCTGGAATCTTTCATCCAGTCCACATCAAGTGACAATTTCTTGACTTTGTATAACTCAGAAATGAAGTATTAAGAATTATTTTCATATGGTATTCACTATTTTTACCTTAATATAAAGATAGCAAAAATTTCCAATTTTTGGTAGTTCTGTACAATTGACCCTTGAACAAAGCAGGAGTTTGGTCAAAATCTGCATATAATTTTGACTCTACAGTTGGCCTTTTGCATCTGAGGATTCAACCAATCTCAGATCTAAAACAGTATTTTCCATCTGAGATTGGGAATCTGCAATAAAGAATCTGTAGTTAGGAATGTGCTAAAATACTGTTTTCCATTGCAGTTTCTTGAATCCATGGATGTGAAACTGCAGATATGGAAGGGCTGACCTGTATTTATTGAAAATAATCCTTGTATAAGTGGATCTGTGTAGTTCAAACCTGTGTTGTTCAAGAGTCAACTGTAATCTATTGCTTCTCAGCACCATAGGGATTGAGAGGTGTTTCCTTTGTTATGGGAAAGAAAATTGGATAAAAGCACATTCCTCTGGAAGGTAAGTGGGAGAGACTGTCCATACAATTTCCCATCTCACTGCTTTTCCCTTCTTCCCATTTCGTAGTCATTGCCATTTATGAAAAGCAGATGGAAGCAAAGTGATTTATGTGTAAAATAATACTATCTTATGTTATGGGAAATGTGGATGCCCCAACTTTAGGATTTTTATAACCATGTTGCTTTTAAGATTCTCTCTTTATCTTTAGCCCTTGGTATTTTAATTATAATGTGTCTTGGTGTGGTCCTCTTTGGGTTCCTCTTGTTTGGGGATCTCTGTGCTTCCTGGACTTGTAAGTCTATTTCTTTCACTAGGTAGGGGAAGTTTCCTGTCATTATTTCTTCTAATAGGTTTTCAATATCTTGCTCTCTCTCTTCTTCTGATACCCCCATAATGTGAATATTGGTACACTTGAAGTTGTCACAGAGGCTCCTTGCACTATCTTTATATTTTTGGATTCTTATTTCTTTTTGCTCTTCTGGTTGTGTGTTTTTTGCTTCCTCATATTTCAAATAATTGATTTGATTCTCAGAATCCTCTACTCTACTGTTGAATCCCTGTATATTATTCTTTATTACAGTCAGTATATGCTTAATTTCTGGCTGGTCCTTTTCCATTTTGGGGGAGGTTTTTAGAAGATTCTTGAGTAACCTTATAACTGTGGTTTTGAACTCTATATCCAGTAGTTTGCTTCATTTCTTTCACTTGTAACATGTTTCTTTGTCTCCTCATTTTGGCTGGTTCCCTGTGTTTGTTTCTATATATTGGGTAGAGCTGATATGTCTCCTTGAGTTGGTAGAGTGGCTTTCTGTAATAGGTGTCCTATAAGGCTCAGTGGTTCAGCATCCCGAATTACCTGAGCTGGGAGCTCTAGGTGCACCCCTGTGTGGGCTGTGTGCACAGTCTCGTTGTAGTTGAGACTTGACTGCTGTTGGTGTCACTTGGAGGAATTGACCTCTGGGCCAATTGGCTCCGAGGACCAGCTGCAACTATAGTGAGAGAGTTGCTGTGCAGAAGACACCCCTATGGAGCAGGACTTGCTTCAGTGGGGCTTTGGTGCTTATTGAGTCTGCCCCTTGAGTGTGTCACTTATGGATGTGTAGAGTTTTAATCTGGTATGGTCTGACACTGACCACTGGGTGCACTGGCTCTTGAGTCTCCAGGGAGGTACAAAGTTAGCTACTGCCTGGGTCCACCCAGCAGGAGCTACAGAGAGATCTGTAGATTCTTCCTCTTTGTATCAGGTTTGGAAATGCCCAAATGAGACCCAGCTATGAAGCAAGGCAAGCTGGTGCTGGTGGTGGGTCTTGGGCCTTTTATTGGTAGGTTTGGGCCTCCCTGACCCAGCTGCAGCTTGTTTGAGAGGTTGTAGCCTGAGCAAGGACAGACTATTTATATGCAAAAGCTGGTGCACACAGCTTGAGTGGGGTTGTAAATTGGATGAGGTGGGGTCTTAGGGAATCACCAGGGCGGAGCAAACAGAAATGGCTGCCAGTTAGCCCTATGACTGGGGAGGTCTCAGCATAGCAACAATGATCCCTGCAAGCACCTCATCTGGGAGAAAGATGCCCCCTAGTTCCTGCCCTGATGCCAGACAATCCAGTTCCTCCTGGTATGTGTTTCTGTCCCCTAGAGCCTCGCTCTTGTGCTGGAGCTCAGAGAAAGCAGGACCTTGTAAGTTCAGTTCGTGGTGCCGGCCTTTTAAGAGGAACAGCTGGGTCTCTAGCAGCCTCTGTGTCACTGAGCCCCAATATGCACTAGTTTTTAAAACCTGTAGTTCTTACTACCTGTAGGGACTTCTTTCCCCAGCTCTGGGCCCTTGGGCTGGGGGTCTGGTGAGATTCTGCATTTCTAAAAAACTTTAGTTTAAGTATATCAAACTTGTGGCCTGTGGGCCACATGCCTTGTTTATTTGGACCGTGTTAGCCTTTGAGTTTGACATGCTTGCTTTAGTCAGCGGTTCTCAACCTGTGGGTCGGGACCCCTTTGACGGTTGAACGACCCTTTCACAGGGGTCGCCTAAGACCATCCTGCATATCAGATATTTACATTACGATTCATAACAGTAGCAACATTACAGGTATGAAGTAGCAACGAAAATAATTTTATGGTTGGGTCACAACATGAAGAACTGTATTTAAAGGGCCAGCAGGTTGAGAACCACTGCGGGTGATGCCAATGGCTTTGGTCCCAGACAACTACTTTCTCAAAGGATTAAAGAACACAGTTTTTTTATTTGGGGGAAGGAGAAGGGAATCCACGTTTGGTGTTGACTGATGAAAGCAGAGATAATATTAATTAACATTTATTAGACTTATTATATGCCAGAGACTCTTTATATGCATTACTAATATAAACTCATATAATCTTCCTAACAACCCTTTGAGGCAGATACTATTATTACTCCCTTTTACAGATGAGTAAATTTGCTCAAAGATATACAGCTGGTAAAGATAGAACTAGGATTTGAACCAGGTGATGTTGATCAGCGCTGTTATGATTAGCTATTTATGAGAAGTGTGGAAATTTAGTTTTAAGAGTCTATATGTTGGGGGGAACACTATAAAATATATGATTGTCTAACCACTATGCTGTACACCTGAAACTAATTCAAAATAATATTGAAAATCAACTGTAATTGAAAAAAAAAGTCTGTATGAGGAGAATGAGCACTAGGACTAGTGGCCAGAGGTCTTATGTCTCTTGGTAGGCACTTCAGAAATATTTGAATAAAGAAAAACAATATTTCATTGTTATAAAAATCCTATGGTGTGGATAGGGATCATCTGTTAGATGGGATTTGCAGTGATTTCACTCACTTTTTGTTTACTTATATTTTCATAGACATGAACATAGTTCTAAATTTAAATTAATAACTATAACTATTCACATACTAGCTACATGCAGTCATTAGATTATTGATTTCCCCCAGATCTTTCTCGTGTGTTAGAAGCAGCATGGGAAAACACCCCAGTTCTCCTGTCCCACCATATTACACTTGGATAAATATTCTTATTTCTTTTTGGCCATCCTTAGTGCCTATTTGTGGGTGAACACTTGATAGTTGTAAAATCTTCCATAGCCTTCTTGAAGAGCTTGGAGGCACTCTGAGGACTCTTGAAATGTAAATCATACTTATGACAGCTGGAACATAGCATATCCATCTACATCAAGTTGGCAAGCTAGTCATATTCTTTTGGCAAACTGATCACATTCTTTCCAGCTCAGTTTTCACTAGATTTCTTCCTAAGGGAATCTACAAAGAGAGTAATGAGTAGAAAGATTCTTTATATTTCATAGAAAAAAAATTGAGTATTTTCTCTTTCTCCAGACAACCACTCTTCTAGAAAGGTGGTATTGCCTAAGGCAGGAAATTCAAATGGGAATTAAAACTCTGTACAGTGAAAGAGACCATGCTTTAAGTCATGCAATATTTAGCTAGAATTTTTTTTATTGTTGGTCTTCCACCTAAAGGTAAAGGACTTGAAGGGGTTTCAATGCTCATATTTCATTATTAAATAATCTGGTCTCAGGTCCCTGGTAGAAAATAGTTCACAGGTTGAAAGCATAGTGGCCCAAGAATTGCTAAATAATAAAGCTGTTGGTGTCAGTATTATGTTTTAGATCAATCACATTTCTAAAATCAAACTCTGGAAAGAGTAAGTGGAGTGAAGGATAAAAATTAAGTAGACAATTCTCTTTTGGAAAATACCCTCTGCACCCAATTTGGTCACTTTCTGCCTGGAGCAGTAAATATATCAAGCACCTCTGTAGGTTGTCTTCATGAATGGCAGCTTCGGCATTTAGAAATGTTTAATGCAATAAACAAGTTTTAAGGGAAATGAAAGATATTCTTTCGATCACCAGTGATACTATGTGAAGAGTGTGCAATTGTGTTAATATTGATACTAAACCAATGCTTTGTTATTTAAAGCATAGCTTGCTGTCTTCCTTGGACATCATTATCTTGTCCTTGGAAAAACCCAATAATTCATTTCCCACTTTCTATTCTTACTCCTTTGCAATCCATTCTCCATACAGCTGCCATAGAACTTTAAAAAACAAAAAAATATACACCAGAGCCCATTATTGCTTGTCTTAGAACTTCACAATATTTTCCTTTTGTAATTAGAACAAAACCCACACCCCATATGTGATGTGACCCCTGATTAATTCTACGACCTTCCTCATACCACTCTCCCTTTGGTCACATTAAGGTAGCCGGACAGCTGGCCTGGGCTTGCTCCTGTTGTGGGTCATTGCATTTGCTTTCCCCTGTCTGGAATGCTCCTTTCCAGGTCTTCACACATCTTCACCAAAAATGCTTGTTCAATTCTCAGATTGCTAGATTTTAGACAATAACTCATTTAATACAAGCGAAGTGGTACAATCATCTAGTTTTTGTTGGTGTGAACACAGTGATCCACTTCACAACAATGTTTAGTATTTTCAAGGAGTCATAAAATGTCCTAAAACGTTAACATTTTAATTCCTCTTGATAAGGATATATGCTTAAAATAATATACTATGCACTTTTACACCTTACAAAATAGAATTTATAATAATAAATGAACCATCTCTTGATGACGCAGGATCATTAATATCCGCATCCTGTTATTGTGGCCTAATATGAGAATGTTCTCTGAGACTGCGGAGGATCTCTGTCCTTTCGCTGGATTACTCACCCCGTGCTGCATTTTGGGTTCTAAGATCTGATTTTTACAGTTCCATTTTAAAAAATCTACTACTCCCTGTTAAGATATATCAGCTAATATATCTATTGCTTTCAATGACTCTTCCTAAGTCCACTTCATCTTTCTACTTTCTTGCTTTTATTTATGTTATGTCTTAGAGAAACAGATTACTGAGCCAAATTAAACTGTGCCCAAAATAAGGGAGAGTGGCTCATTTTAAAAGTGCATTTTTACAAATGAAGTGCACACAGATCAGTACAAGGAATTACTTATATACAGTTTGACTTTTGGAGGTGTTTTCCAGTTTTTTTCAGCTTTTTGATTGCATTACTATTTCATGGCTAATATGAAAACTGGATAAGAGCCATGTGACTATTACGATTTTCATTATTTTTAGAGTTCCATATGAATTGGTTCTGCAGTCATCTTATGATTTTGATTAAGATAAGCTTGTGAATTTTTAAAATTTATTTTTCCAGGTTTATTGAGATATAATTGACATATAATATTGTGTAAGTTTAAGATGTACAATGTGATGATTCAATACACAAAAATATTGTGAAATGTTTACTATATGATAAGGAAAGTTAACAATAACCCAATTAAAATTCACTTCACATAATTACCATGTTGTTGTTATGATGAGAACATTAAAGCTGTACTCTCTTACAATTTTCATGTGCATAATACAGCATTGTTAACTAGTCACCATGCTGTATATTAGATATCTGGGACTTATGCTTCTTGTAAGAGAAAGTTGTATTCTTTGCCCAATATCTCCCCTTTCTCCCACCCCTCAGCCCTTGACAGCCACCATTCTATTTCTATAAGTTTAGATTCCACAAATAAGTGAGGTCATGCCATATTTGTCTTTCTCTGTATGATTTATTTCATGCACAGTGCCCTCATGGTTCAATCATGTTGTTGCAAATGGCAAGGTTTGCAAATTTCCTTCTATCTACTGGCTAAATAATATTCCATCATTCCATATATGTATACCTCATGTCTTCTTTATTCATTTGTATGTTGATGGACATTTAGGTTATTTTCATAGTTTGGCTATTGTGAGTAATGCTACAATGAACAGATGTATCTTTGAGATCCTGATTTTATTTCCTTTGGCTATCTACCCAGAAGTAGGATTGCTGAATCATATGGCAGTTCCATTTTTAAATTTTTTGAGGAACCTCCATATTATTTTCCATAGTGGCTATAACAATTTACATTCCTACCAACAGTGTTCTGAGTCTCCTTTTCTCCACTTCCTTGTCAGTATCTCTGTCTCTGATAATGGGCATTTTAATAGATGTGGGGTGATATCGCACTGTGGTTTTGATATGCATTTCCCTGATGGTTAGTGATGTTGAACATCTTTTCATGTACTTGTTGGCTATTTGTATGTCTTCTTTGGAAAAATGTCTGTTCTGTACATTTTTAAATCTTTTTTTTTTTTGCTATTGAGTTGTTATATATTTTGTATATTTTGTATGTTAATCCCTTATGAGATGTACAATTTGCAAATATCTTCTTCTGTTATGTAGGTTGCATCTTTTACTGATGTTTTCTTTTGCTTTGTATAAGCTTTTTATTTTTATGTCATCCCACTTACTGATTTTTGCTTTTGTTACTTGTGCTTTTGGTTTCATATCTAAAAAATCATTTCCAAGACCAGTGTCAAAGCATTTTTCCCCAATGTTTTGTTCTCATTCTACAGTTTAACTCTTTTTAATTTTGAGTTAATTTTGTGATTGGTTTAAGATTGGGGTCTAATTTCATTCTTTTACATGGGGATATCTGGTTTCCCCAGCACCATTTATTGAAGAGAATTTTCTTTTTTTAGAGTATTCTTAGATTTCTTGTCAAATATCAATTGGTCTTCTAAGTGTAAGTTTATTTCTGGTCTATGTGTCTGTTTCTACTCTAGTATGTCCAGTACTATACTCTTCTAATTACTATAGCTTTGTGATACAGTTTGAAATCAGGACACATGGTTCCTCTAGCTTTGTTATTTATCAAGATTACTTTAGCTATTAAGGATGCTCTATAGTTCCATGGAATTTTAGAATTTCCTGCTACGTATCCTGCTACATTTCCAAATTCATTTATTAAATTTAGTGGTTTTTTGATGGTGTCTCTAAGGTTTTCTATGTACAATATCATGTCATCTGCGAATATTGAGAGTTTTACTCCTTTCTACTTATTTGAATTATAGTTGGGACATTTTACCAATATTAACTCTTATGATCCATGAACACAGGATGTCTTTCCATTTAGTTGTTTCTTCTTCAATTTCTTTAATCAATATCTTATAGTTTTCAGTGCATAGATCTTTCACTTTCATTGTTAAATTTACTACTAAGTATTTTTTATGCTATTGTAAATAGAATTGTTTTCCTTAATTCTTTTTCAGATAGTTAATTATTAGTGTACAGAAATGCAATCAGTTTTTAATTTGATCATAAAATAAACCTCATTCTTAAAAGTACCTGGCTGGCCACCTCCAGCCACAAGGGACCCTAACAGTGCATGAATATTGTGCACTGGGCCTCTAGTTAATAATATTTGTGAAGGGTGCATCAAGTAACCAACTACTACCAAACGTCAATAATAATAATAATAATAATAATAACAATTATTATTTTTATTACATCATCAATAATTCCATGGGGTAAAATTTAAACACTGTTTTAGTATCTGGGCTAGGGACCATATTCTAAGCTATTGCTTTAAAAGTATGTAGCCCAATTTAGTGCTTCATCTTGAATTCATATAGTTTTTTTTTTCTGAAGATATGCTTTACTTATCTTAATTTACCAGTAATACACTTAGGGATAAACTGGTAATATATTTGATTTTATAGAAAATTAGTGCAGATATAATGTCAAATGGTATAGAAACACCCCCAAAATTTTGTGCATAAAATGAATGGAAAACACTCTTAAAAAGTTTATTTTAAATTCCCTTAAATATAAGTCATTAGGCTTATGTGTTCATTTCTAGGTTTAAATTCCTCACTAAAGTTGCAGTTAGTCACAGTTGATGGCAATACCTCAATGCTTATTTCAGATTTCCTGAAAAATTATTCCTTCCAAAAAATTCACTAAAAGACTATAAACACACAAAAAGACAGTCTTTGGAGGTTAAGGATAGTTAAAATAGAAGAAAGAAAGAAATAAAGGAACTAAAAAGTTTATTTAATTGTTCAGTCATGCATATTAAAAGGATTATTTGTCAACTCTCATAGTATTCTCTGAAGCCTTATGCTTCAGTCAAAAAAGCATCTGATTCATTGCTTTTTGCAAAGGTAAAATTATTTTTGGAAACTTTCCTGAAGAGTGTTTCTTTAAAGAGCTGTTCACATTTCTTTCCTTTTGCATTTACTTAAGGTAAGGAGAGGCGCACAAGGAGAAAATAGAGACCAAGTGTTGGATGAATCTCAGCTTAACCTTGCTCTGTATAACGTAGAGGAAACCAGTCTCCATTGCACTTCCGGCTATCAATGACCTGGAGGCATTTCTCTGTCTAGTTATCATCCTATAACAGCTCCTTTCTTGCCAGGTCATTAAGATCCCCAGCAAGCCTCTGTGACAAGCTCTGCTTCTCAGGAACTCAAGATTAATACTTTAGGGAGACTTTGGGAATTCCTTGTTATCAAATTGGTCTATGAGAGTTTTTCTTTTTCTACTGGTGTCAGGATTGTACGGTTGCCATAGAGGAAGCCAAACTAACATAAACATATACATGGATACACATCTTAAATCCATTCTCTCTAGTCTTTCTCTTTTCTATATTAATTATCCAAATGGTTAATTATCTCTGTATGAGATAGTTTTGTGTTAAATAAAAATAACACAACTGAATGTTGGAGTAGGGCTGGTATTATAGTTTGGAGTAATGTTTCAACTTGATTTGGATAAAATTGGTGTTACCCTAAGGTGATTTTTCTATTAAATCTCTAGAAATCTTCCTAATTGACTGGAGTTGTCTTAAAATCACACATTTTCCTTGCCCTCACTTCACCTTTACTAGTGGAGAGAGCACTGGTAGACAGATCTTTGCAGAAGCCCCTTTCTGAGTTATGGTTACTCTATCTGTAAGGTACAAACTTGGATGAGATGATTGCTAAGGGGATGCCAGCTGTCTGGGCTTCATAGGTCATCATGAGGTGCACTGTAAGCACCACACTTCCATTCATTGTTAGGTTTTTCATCACGAGGTATATGATTTTGCCCTTTATCCCATATATCAGTTGTGACATGTTAAAATAAATGAGGATTATCTCTGAGACATAAGTGTTGGGTAAAGGTCAAAGGGTTTACTAACTGTGGTCAAGTTCCTTGGTATTCTCTACCATATGTGTAACATTAATATTGGAATTTATGATGAGAGGGAGCAGAGGGCTGTCAAGGGGATGATTGTTCCAACCTGAGTGATGTTGTGTTAAAATTGTAATGATTTTTATGATAATCATCATCATGCAGTAAATACCTATTTGCGTCTCCATTTGTCCTGGTTAAAAAATATGAGTAAATTGAGGCAAGGATCTAGCTGACTTAGCCAGGATATTGATAACTTCTGTGCTAAACTGTGAGAAGGTTTGGCTCAGTGAAAGAGAGCAGAAAGCATGCTATGTCAACCAAAATGCAAAAGGTATTGGAAAGGGTTTGGGGAGGAAGAGGAAGATACTGAAAAGTCTAGAGAATAGACACATTCTATACATTATGAAAAAAATCATCTTGACTATGAGATAGGAAATAGCACCAATTATAAACGGTCACAGGTAATCATTATTAGTTTGAAGCTGCTTCCACCAATGAGTTAAGACCAAGTATTCAAATAGAAGGTAATTATTTCAACAGTACTTTCAGACCCTTTATATTCTATTAAGTAAATTGGAGGAAGCACATCTATCTATCAATAGACCTGCAAAAAGGGTGCAGTTATTCTACACTAATAACAATAGACAGAAGCCTAGTGTGGGAAAAGTGGGGGGTGGAGGGTAAATTAGTCACCTTTTGGCAGTGGAGTAACTCCTTTAGGCCCTTAGGGTGCCATTCAGTTCATACATTTTTTCACTAATTAACACCCTTGGGTCCAAGTATTAATGCAGGCCAAGCGGGGAATGGTTCGCTCCCCAGGCATCAGGAACATAGGCCCATTATTATTGTTTATAGTATAATATTGTACTTACCCCACACCTTTGATCAAATACTTTTTTTTTCTTTCCAAAAACACTCTCATTAATCCTAGTACCATCATTTGGATTAAGTAGCTAAACCACTGTATCATTATTTCTATTTTTGAGAGAAAGGAACTAGCCCAGAGAAGCAGCAAACTTACTCAGGCCCTCATGAGTTAGAAGTGGAAAGGGGACAAGAAATCAGGATTCCTGGCTTTCCTTCTTGGGCTAATGAAAAGATGTCGGGAACTGACTCTAGAAATCAGCAAATACTTTCTCCCACTCATCTCCTTCTTACCTGCAGTACTTTCATTTGATAAAAGAGCCAAGGGTCGTTTCTCCTTCCCTCAAGATGATTGAAGAGGGTCATTGGTTCACTGGCTACCAGCATGTAAAATTTTTTTAAATATATATAGAAAGCCTAGTCTTCTCATGACATTTAAAAACTTTAAAAAATGATCTGATAATACATTCTACAGGAAAATCCATTTGTGAAATTTAACATTAAAAAGGAATCTATTGCCTGGCCGTGGTGGCTCAGTGGTTGAGTGTTGACCTATGAACCAGGAGGTCATGGTTCAATTCCTTGTCAGGGCATATGCCTGGGTTGCAAGCTTGATCCCCTGTGTGGGGCATGTAGGAGGCAGCAGATCAATGATTCTCTCTCATCATTGATGTTTCTATTTCTCTCTCCCTCTCCCTTCCTCTCTGAAATCAATAAAAAATATATATTATTAAAAAGGAATCTATCCCTTAAGCACTTAAGAGGACATGGGTCCATTTCAGCAATGTGAGCAACTGAGATATGAAGATCATTGAACACATAGACATGTGAGCACTCAAGAACCTGGAACTTCCATTGAGTAGTCAAATGACCTCTAACCCAGGCCATTTTGTGCCTTATTTTTCCTATAGATTTTCTAGTTTTCCTCTCTAATTTCTAAACAAAGCTTTCATTCTTTCAAATTATGAGATTTGTCTGAGAGCTGATTTGTAGTTTAAAAATAGAAGACTTAGCTTCCATGACAAATTGGTCTTTGGCAGACTCCCAAGGGAAGTGGGATTCACTGACAATTTTAGGTTTCCTGTACTTACAAAAGCATTGTGGCTTTAGGGAATAGGGACTCATTCATCAGGGCTTGGGTAATCTGGTATAGTAGAATAATCATTTTTGGGACAGAAATATATTTTTCTATGTGTGTTACATCTATAAGGTGACTACTAGGTCTTCATTTAAACCTATGGTATTATCAAAAAGGATTAAGAACATGGGCTTTGAAGTTCTTAAAACCTTATGTAACCTTGGGCATTTAACCTAAGTCTCAATTTTCTCTTCTGTAAAATTTTCAAATAATTGTACTTGACCACATAGCAATAGATGAGAGAATGCATTTAAAGTGCTTTATGCAGTGCCTGTAACATAGTAAGAAGTCAATTAATATTGGAAATTATTATTAACCACTGGTACTTTTGACTTATAAAAAATAATTAAGGTTTAAAAACGTATTGTATAATGCTTGTTGGTGGCCATAAATTTCACTGTTTTGTCCAATTCCTTTGTCAACATTGAGGAAAACAAGGTTTCTTAGCAGTGTTTGGAACTAAGTTACAGAAATTTGCCCATTTGATCATAGCTATTTTATTATCATATCTTAGTTCTACATGAGTAGGAGGAGGCTATTATTGGGAAGAGACTCAGCCACAGTAATTCGTAGCTTTGCCAGCACATTAAAATCACCCAGGGATGATCCTTAAAATCCCAATGTCCAGGCTGCACCGCAAACAATCCAACAGAATTTCTGGGTGTGAGATCAGGCTTTACTTTTAGAACTCCACAAGGGTTTCCATTTGTAGTTGTAGTGTTAGCCCTGCACTTTAGCAAGCACCAGGTTTGTGGGGAACCTGGTGATTCCAGGGTCCCACCCTCAGAGATTCTGCATTCAGTACATGTAGGTTAAGACCTGGGGATTTTCATTTTTAACAAGAACCCCCTAAAATTCCCCTCCCCTTGGTGATTCTGGCTGAGTAGTCTTAGGACCACACATAGGGAAATATTAGTGTTGACTAGTAATCTATTTAGTGATCCCATTTTGAATTCATAATGTTCTAAACCAGAGTAAAGACCTCATCAACAATACACATTATTCTGTCTCTTCCAAGTCAGCATATAAGGAACTGCTGTTTGCTTTTAGATGTGTGGTAAAAATTTAAATTAGCACCTCACAGTTTTGGGGTTGGCTTTTTGAGAACAACTGCAAAGCTGCCTTAATTCACCAGGTGAGAGGTTGACTCGTGGAGATGCACCTGGGAAGTTTTCCAGAGACATGGTCTGCTCACATCACAGATTTGCCCCCAGGGTTCAGCCCATTGTTTTAGATAATTCTATTAAATTTTAAAAATAGGCTTTCACAATAATTATCCTTTAGGTTTTCAATCATCTACTGAGATTTCTATAACTCTACTATGGTTTCATTAAATGAAAGCTTTTCTGATGAGCCTCATGTAACACTCTTACATTTAATGTTGAACTTCCTGTTTGCTTTGTAATAAAATACAACTAAAATTTGCACATGCTTTATTTTTCTCAAGTCCCCTTTCAGCTTCTTGGGCTTGACATTCCTTGGAGACACACCATGCATTTCCCTTCTTGTGAAATCTGAGCTGTAAGCATGCTCTGTTTAACCCCTGCAGCCGACTCCAGTATAAATTGTTCTTGGGAAAGGCCAACAGGGTATGACTTTTAAAAATATTTTTTTATTGCATTTCAAGCCAAGTATATTAAGTATCCAAAAAAGCAAAATATAAAAGAAAAAGAAGACAAACATTATCAGAGGCCTTAGATTTTAGGGAAAAATGAGTATAATGTTCACTAAGCACCAAATATATGGTAATGTAATTTGGCTTTTTAAAGAGTTAGGATGTTTGCTAATTAGCATGGCAATATGATGATGTCATGGGCCCTTTTTCAAAAGCCAACCTTATAATTTATGGCCTGTGGAACTAAGGTTTTATAATCTGTTAATGATATGGCAGATTGAGAATAGCCATTCCAGCTCCTTATCCTTAATTCTGAGAACTGATAATTTAAGCAGCTGTGCTCATCTTTACTGTTCATCGTGTGAGACCTGTGAACGTTACTCTTGTCTTGGACATTACTTTCAGTGCCCCTGCAGAGATGTCCTGGTAAGAACCACCTTCATAAAAACCTTTCCGGTGACCCAGGGGCCAAGGATCAAGGGAAAGTTGCTCCACTGAATTGAGATGGACATTAGTCACTATACAAAAACCCCACTTTGCCCAGAATGTACTGAATTACCAAATAGCTCTACACTGAGAGGACTTATGTGGAGGGACTCTTATCTTCCAAAGCATCCATTAATCCATTCATTCAACAGACATTTTAGATCACTTACTGTATGCCAGGTACTGTTTGGGCATTGGGGATATAGCATTGAGCAAAAATTCCTGTCCTCATGGAGATTACATTGTAGTGGGAGAAGGTGACAAAAAAGAAAAGAAGGAAGTAAATTAAACAGTATGTAAGATGTTGGTAAGTGTATTAGAGAAAAATAAACAGCAAAAGAGAAACGGATGATGTTGGGGGTAGAGTGTTATTGAAATTTTGTTAATAGGAATCAAAGAAGGCCTCACTAAGAAAGTGACAATTGAGTAAGGTCATGAGAGAGGAGACAAGATTTATGTGGGTATTTGGAAAGAGCAGTCCAGGCAGAGAGGAGTATGTGCAATGGTCCTGAGATAGAGAGTGCCTAGCCAGTCATAGGCGAAGGACCAGGATCTTTAGGGTGAGGTGGAATCTATCACTGGTTGGAATTAACCAAGTGAACCTAATTAAACTTAAAATGCTTATTTTCTAGGCTTGGAAATGGAGGCCCTTCCTAACTTCAAAATTCTCCTTATCTTCCTCTGCTCCCCCTCTACTCTTCCTTCTTCCTCTCTCCCTGACTTGTTTGTGGAACTATTCCATGTTTAAAGTTTTCTTCTTAGAGCTCTCCCATCAAGGAGAATAAAGATTCAAAATTAAATAGCCATGGCCTTGTCCCCCAAGGGAACATTCTAAAAGGTGTCTTATAACTTTGTATGAAAACACTTCTAGCCACATGAGAACCATATACAAAAGATAATTGCATTTGATAACCCAATTTTATAGCGAAAATTACAAATGTCAATTTGCAATAGAAGATTGGCTTGTGTTCTGGTCGGGAGATAAAAGAGATTAAGCTGGTGTGGACTTCATTGGGAGGTGCCATGGTGATGGTGTGGGGAGCAATACATAAGGCTTGGCATCAGACAGATGTGGAGTTTGAACTTTAGTAATGACATTTTCCAAACCTCAGTTTTCTCATTGTCATATGGCAAACACCTCATTTATATTTGGAGGCCAATACATTGTCTGAGTGCCCTTATAAACATTTAGGCAGAAACAGTGAAAGAAGTTCAGTGAAGAAAGACAAGGAAATGGAGTAAAGGGGTTTCTTTTAGGAAAACAGAGAGAGGAGCATATTCATAGGCTAAAGGTGGGAAGCCAGTCAAGATTCAAAAGGTGAAAGGCCGGTGCCCTTTCACTTTCATGCATTCCTGTGGGGAAGGCTGCAGATAGGACACTGTTGTCATCACTTCCTTATAAAGCTGCCTTTGTGCCTCATGTTCTGAGGGAGTCATGAATTGAGGTAGAGTGGAGTGACAGGGGCGACTGGGAGCCTGCAGGCCCATGTTTATCAATAATTACCTTCTGGGTGTGGACTCAGGTGCTGATAACAACTGTAGGTTTAACTAATGTGATTTATGGCCTGTGAACATAATCTGTCTGTGAGAAAGAATTAGTGCAAGTCAACTTTGGTGAGGAGGTGATTTTTAGTTTGATTCCTTTGAATCTTAATGACTGTGGAAAGATGTTCTCAAATCTTTTTTTAAAGAAATGAAAGAATGAATAATAAGGCACATGCATAATGTCTGGCATATAGGAGATGTTCAACCAATGGCTATTGGCTGTCATGATAATTTCAGTAACAGCATATACCTATATTTAAAGTATTATTGGATTTATTAAGAATGTGGAATAATATTAATACATTTAAAAATTGAGTAGTATTACATGAGGATAAAATCATCACAGTTTGAAATGAAATAGAAACAGAAAATATTCATCTCAACAGTTTTTGGTCTAGGAGAGAAAAACATGTACTAAACAAAAACACACAGAATTTTGCCTAGATGAAAGAACATGCTTGCATCAAAAGCAACTTGAGACTTCCCTTGATTCTAGTCTCTCAAAATAAAAATGTAACTGTTTATCCTCTGGTGTCTTTTTAAAAACATTGAAACTGTTTTAAACTGTAGTTGATCATCATTCATGTGAAATGAAAAGCTGTTGCTTATAATAGATGAAATTACTTCATAATCACATACATGTGGGAATGAAAATGAAATACAGAAAATGAAATATGGCTTAATGTACTTGAGAACTGTGTGTCACTGAAAATCTGGCCAGAACATGCTGACTTCCCTTTCCTTGCTTGAGAAGACCATGCATCTATATATGAGGGGAAAAATAAAAAAAAAAAAATTGGGAAATGACCCAAGTTTTTCCTTCTATGCTCTGAAATGTATGCACTGATGTTCAAGAGATGTTTGTATTGTTTTATTGCTTCTTACTATGTTCTGGGTGCTTCAATATATTTCCTACATTGAACACACACATCAATCTCATGAGAAAAGCATCATCATCTCTATTTACAGATGAGAAATATGTCTATGTGACTAAAAAATAAGTATTTTTTTTCCCCATGGAGGTTAAATAGCATGTTATTAAACAATGAATGGGTTACCAATGAGATCAAGGTAGAAGTAAAAAAAATTACCTGGAAACAAATGAAAATGAATACACAACAACCCAAAATCTATAGGACACAGCAAAAGCAGTCCTGAGAGGGCAGTTCATAGCATTACAGGCCTACCACAAGAAGAAAGAAAAACCTCAAACAAACAATTTAACCCTGCACCCAAAAGAACTAGAAAAAGAACAGGAAAGTCCAAAGTTGAAGGAAGGAAATAATAAAGATCAGAGCAGAAATGAATGGCATAAAGACTAAACAAACAAACAAACAAAAAACCCAAACCAAACCAACCAACCAACCAAACAAACAAGACAAAGGATCTATGAAACAAGAGCTGGGTCTTTGAAAAGATAAACAAAATTGATGAAAATTTAGCCAGACTCATCAGGAAACAAAGAAAGAGGACCCAAATAAAATCAAAATGAAAGAGGCAAAGTAACAGCTGACATCACAGAAATACAAAGGACTGTAAGAAAATACTATGAACAACTATATGTCAACAAATTGGACAACCTGGGTGAAATGGACAAATTCGTAGAAACATACAATTTGCAAAAACTGAATCAGGAAGAATCAGAAAACCTGAATAGACTGATAACAACTAATGAAATTGAAGCAGTAATTAAAAAAAACTCCCAGCAAACAAAATTCCTGGACCAGATGGCTTCACAGGTGAATTTTACCAAACATTTGAAAAAGAGCTAACATCTGTCCTCCTCAGAGTATTCAAAAAATTTAAGTGGAGGAAAGACTTCCAACCTCTTTTATGAGGCCAGCATTGTCCTCATTCTAAAGCCAGATAAAGAAATTACAAAGAAAAAAATTATGGGTGAATATCCCTGATGAATACAGATGCTATAATCCTCAACAAAATATTAGTAAATTGGATCCAGGAATACATTAAAAAGATCACACACCATGACCAACTAGGATTTATTTCAGGGATGCAAGGTTGGTACAATATTCACAAATCAATAAATGTGATAAATCACATAAACGAAATGAAAGATGAAAATCACATGACCATAACAATAGATGCAGAAATTTTGTTTTTATAAAATGCAGCACCCATTTATGACAAAAAATCGCAGCAAAGTGGGAATAGAGGGTTCGTACCTCAACATAATAAACGTCATATATGACAAACCTACAGCCAACATTATACTCAATGGACAAAACTAAAAGCATTTCCCTTAAGCTCAGGAATAAGACAGGATTGTCTGCTTTTATCAGTCTTATTCAATATAGTACTGGAAGTCCTAGCTATAGCACTTATATACTCTGCTTCCCAATTTGTTGTAGTATACATCTGCCACTGTCTTACCATCTCATCTATAAAGATATCTAGGAATCAGGACAATTGTTGATAAAAGACACTGTCATGCAGAAAGTTCCTCTAGGTAATACATAGTGTGACCCTTGGAAGACCTAAACCTGGCAATGAAGACTGATTACAAATATTCATGGGTAAATATCTCAGTTTCATGGGAAACACTGAGGGGACCTCAAAGATGAACTGCATCAGGTCTTAGCTCTTTTCTCTTTGCTCATCTAAACATTCCTATCTCATACTCGTGAATTGGATATTTTTCAGTAGCTTATTTTTAAAGGAGACATGTTTTTCATCCATGACTTGTTCAAACCACATCAGGATTCTCATCAGAACTTAGAATTCCTTTCTGAGAAGATTGTCATGAACACTTAGAGAGATTTATTTGTGTGCAGTATGAATCCTCATGCTAATGGTAAAAAATCATTTTCTAGCCTGGAGTGAATATCTTTGGAAGTGTTTTTATATCTTAATGGTCATGAAAGCTGCTCTCTTCAAATCATCTCACTGTGGGCCCTTCACTGCCTAATGCTTCAAGAAGGGTGGGCTATTAATAGCAGCCATTTCCTCACAAAGAGTGGAGAGAAGGCTGGCTATCGATGGTCCCATTGTATTCTTGAAAGATGATGATTAACTGAGAAGTCACCTCAGCTGCCTGATTGATTTTCATTTGTGGATGGTTGGAAGGCAAGTTTCCATACCTTGGTGGGCTGGAAATTCACAATGAATAACTCCTATTTTGTCTCAGCTCATGCAGACAATATAGAGACATACTTGAGGAGAGTACATTCCTTTTCATTTCAAAGTTATTTATGACAACTTAAATTCCACAACTTGAAAATGGTTGAAGTTATGTATTCTCCTTCGAGATAACATGAATATGGGGTGGGGCAAAAGTAGGTTTACGGTTGTGAGTAATATTCTCATATTATTATTTATTAACTAGAGGCCTGGTGCACGAAATTCATGCACAGGTGGGGGGTCTTAGGCCTGGACGGCGATCAGGACCTAATGGGGCTGTCTCGCCCAGTCCTGATCGGGGCCGGGGCCTGGGGGCCTGCTGGCTGCCGGACAGAGCCTGCTGGATGCGGGGAGGGATGAGGGGGAGGACCGAGGGAGGTTTGTTGGCCGTGGGAGGTTGGCTGTGGGAGCACACTGACCACCAGGGGGGAGCTCCTGCATTGAGTGTCTGCCCCCTGGTGATCAGTGTGCATCATAGCAATTCACTGACTAGTCGTTCTGGTCCTAACGGTTGCTTAGGCTTTTATATATATAGATTATTGTATTATTTTCCATATGAATAGCTGTAAACCAACTTTTGCCCACACCTGTAATTTCACTTTCCTTTCTGAAAGACATAAAAGATATAGAACCTTATTTTAATTTTCCCATGGGTCTAATTACTTGGGTGCCTTCTATGCTTTTGGCCTATTTGGTAATCCACATTTATGAATCATCTGACAAGCAAATTCATAAGCAATTTTAAGTGATTTTGAAAAACAAAGAATTGTGAAGCATTTGTTCTACATATATTTTGATTTTGGTTGTCAGAAATTTCTTTGTTTGGAATATTGTCATATGTAAAAATGACATGAAATGTAAAATGTTTTATTTATAACTAGAGGCCCAGTGCACAAAATTTTTTGCACTCGGGGGTTCCTCAGCCCAGTCTGTGCCCTCTCGCAGTCTGGGACCCCTTGGGGGATGTCCACCTGCCAGCTTAGGCCTGCTCCCTGGGGAGGGGGCCTAAGCCGCAGTTGGACATCCTGAGCGCTGCCAAGGAGGCAGAAGAGGCTCCCGTCACCACCGCTGAGCTTGCAGCAGTCAGTCCGGCTTGTGGCTGAGTGGAGCTCACCCTGTGGGAGTGCATTGACCACCAGAGGGCAGACCCTGCATGGAGCATCTGCCGCCTGGTGGTTAGTGGGTGTCATAATGACAGGTCATTCCCAACCATTCTGCTGTTAGGTTCAATTTGCCTATTATCCTTTTATTATATAGGATGATTAATTCTGTGTGCTTCACATATTCATAAACATTCTGGTAGAATAGTGAACATGAGGCAGAACTCTTTTATGCTCTGGGTAATATTGTTTTTCTATGTTTTTTTTGTGTGTTTTTTCCTGTCTACCCTATCAAAATGTAATCACAGCAATAAAGCTGTGTGTACTAAAGCACAGTGTAGTAAATGGAACACTAAATGCATACCTTTTTAAGCACAATTAATGTAATCTATTCCAAAGAATGGAAATATTTATAGAAGGAGCTGGCTCTCACCTTCTTTGAGTGATAAAAAAATGTCTATGTAGCAGATTAAAAAAAAACACTCTCAGCAAATATGAATATTAAAAATCAGACTGGTGAATCAATGAATGAAACAGGGTCAAACCACAACTATGTAAGCAATGTACATAATTTTTTTCTGCAGCTACAAATATTTCTATTAGTAGAGTGAGGTCGTCCACTTTAGGCCTCGTTGCCTCTTTTTATTTTGTAGTCCTCAGAGATCTAAACTTTGCTATTGGTTTATCCTAAAACTCTCTACCTCAGTTTTCTCTTTAATATGTAACAAATATTAACTAGATATAAAAAAAAATCCAAGACAGTCTTCTGGATTAAAATTCAAAATATATGGCAAGAGAAATTCAAGAAAGTGTTCTTAAATATCCACATGTGTATAGAGAATAGAAATGAATGAAAGCCAGGTAACTACTAGATTTTTGTTTGTTTGCACACTCACATTTTATAGCGGATGTTTCAGTTAGTCAAAAATAAGAATTTATTTTTGAATAAAATTAGATATGAAATTCCTATCAAGCTTTACTCTCTAAATCTTGTGTTCTAAATGGTGTATAAATGGTGTGTAAGCTACATAAAAATATTTATGTTATGAATAATTTCTGTGGAAAATCATATGTTGTCACTTGTAATCTAGAGTATGTTTGACTTGATTCCTTTTGTGGTTGCTAACGTTTCTTTTGAGTTTAGTTACTTGCTTCTTTCTCTGCTCAATGACTAATATTGATATAAACCTCTGTCTACTGGCAGCTTTTCTGTTCACAGCTAGAGCCAAGATTTCATAAAGTGCAGCCACTGCTAGTCTGATATTTGAGAAGAATAAATATTTGGGGATGGGTGGTATAAATGTTTTATATTATCTCCTCATTGCAGAGCTAATGAATGCTCATTATGAAAAATGTAAAAATTGGTGTAGTAGAAGATAATATCACCAATAGCTCAGTAAAAAAGAATCTATTTGGATCTATTTCCTTTAATCATTTTGCTGAGAATATTATTTTATATGCCTATTATCACACAAAATTAGGTATATCAGTGTTTTTAAGAATATGTTTTCTTATTTAAAAAGTTATTCATGCTTAGTATAGAAAATTTGGAAAATAAGACATTTTTAAAAAAGAAAATTGAAAATTATTGTAAATCCTGTCATCTGAAATAGTCACTTTCAGTATTTAGCTTATTTATTTATCATGTTTTTCACATGCAAAATGCTATTCAAAAATAAGCATTTCTTGAAAGTTTTAGTAATCTTCTGGATAGGAAATGTCAACAACTTTACATGATAGCTTTTATTAAATTGGAATTATCCATAATTTAGCAAAGTAAATTTAATTTGTTTTATCCTTACTTACAAATATTAAGTTGTAAGAGTAAATAATTATAATTAGACTAATATTTTGGGAAAAAAAACTTATGTCTGATAACTCCTTAACATTGGCATTATCAAGTAGGAGATCAAATACATGGCATTTACCAGAAAGAAAAGTTCCCAAAGGAAACTTGACCAGTCAGTGTTGGACACCACATGAATGAAAGCTGAATTAATAATAATGTGGTCCAGCTGGCTAATGTGGTCCAGCTGGCTGATGTAAAATTAGAAATAGGAACACAGCTATACCATAGGACAGACAAACAGACAGACTTAATGACATTCCTATACCTACTGAAGACAAAACTAGCTTAAAGTGATTAAGAAAATATATCACTTTAAAAGACAATATATTTGACTTTCTTTTCGTATGTCATTTTTTGCTTATCTTGAATTTCCTGACAGGGATCCAGGCTAGAGCAATCCTTTTCATTAATTGGGAAGTTCTAAATCTTTAGTAATCGTATTTCTCCTTTAGGCATTTATAATCACACTTTTCACAAAAAGGGAGTCTAATGTTCCACCTTTGCATCTTTGTTAAAACCTTCCAACTAACATGATTGTGAGAGCAAAACATGCTGCAGGGGTGGTAATATTAGCTAAGTGTTCAGTAGGAATGTCCTTGCAGACTTAAGATTTGGTGATAAAGACAGGTTAATAAAGATATTTTTTAAATTAAAAATTTCAATTTTAAGATAATTATAGATTTTCACAATATAGAGAGATCTTATTACCTAATCTATCTAGATTCCCCCAATGTTCACATATTGCAATTTTACAAGTAAGATATTAACATTGATAAAATGCACCAATTTTATTCATATTTCCTTAGTTTTATTTGTACTCATTTGTATATGTGTGTGCATATTTAGTTCTGTGCAATATTATCACATATGTAAGTTTGTGTATCGACTGCTTACAACAGTGAAGATGAAAACAGACTAACACAAGGATCCCTCATGTTGCTTTTTTCTAAACACGCACATCTTCCTCCCACCCCCAGTCCCACATTCAATCCCTGGCAACCACTAATCAGTTCTTCATTTCTAAAATTTTATTATATCAAGAATGTTATGTATAGTAGTTATAAATTTTGCAAGAAGTTACAAAGATAGTACAGAATGGTCACATACACATTTTCCTTAAACATAAGCCACAAAATTCACATTTTGCAATACAATATGTATACTTCTGTACTATTTTATGACATGTGTAGAGTTGTACAACCATTATGGCTGTTTTTTTTCTCCACTCAGTATGGATTATTGAGTTTTGTCAAAAATTTTAGAGTATGAGATATCTATGGAGAAAAATCCAATCAATATTTTGATGGCTTTTAATATGTCCACAAATTCTTTGATACTTTTCCATTCAAGAAGTGAAGTCTAATTCCCATGCTATTGAGTTTGGGCTGTACTTAGTGCTGTAATTCCCATCCTATTCAGTGTGGACTGTACTTAGTGACTCACTCCTATCAAAAAGAATAAAGTGGGAGTGATGAGCTGTAACTTCACAGACTAGGTCATACAGGGCTCCACTCTCTTGGAATGCTCATTCTGGTGGAACTTGGCTGCCATAAGCACAATCTTGTGAGCAGCCATATGGAGATGCCCACATGATGAGGAACTGAGGCTTCCTGTAAACAGCCATGTGAGTAAGCCATCTTGGAATTGAGTCCTCCAGGCTCAGTAAAGCTTTCTAACATGTCTTTGGCTCACATCTAGACTGTAACCTCTGAGAGAAGTTGAACTGCAATTGCACAACTAAGCTACTCCCAGGCTCCTGAACCCACTAAGTTTTGCAGTAAATTTTTATGAGTCAGTATGTAACTAATCCAAATATCAATATGTAGGAAGGTATATAAAATGCATTAGAAAATCAGGAGAATATTTTTAACATCACTGAAAATTCCTACAGATAACCTCTGCCTTTATAATTATGACAGTGGTATGGGCAAAACATAATGATTATCAGGCCAAGAGACAGATCACTAAATTGCCTAAACTATGAAGGAGGTTTGTTTTTACTGTTTCTAATTGGGGTAGAGGAGAAACCTAGGCCATGGGATCTTTTAAGTTTCTCCATGTCCCCCTTGCACACACTTCTTTGCCTTTTTTTTTCTCCCTGAGGCTGTAGGCTATATGATACCATTTGTGAGGTTTGTTTGCAATGATTGACCTTGATCATGTATGGAGGCATTCCATAAGTAATAATTACTTTGGGATGTCCCAAAGTAATTATTCAATATCAGTGTCTCTAATGATTTATTGTTAGAACTTGAAGCCAAAATCGGCATGTCTTTTGAATATATTATTTTTTCAGTGCTCCAATTTAGTTTTAGGAAAAAAAAATCAACAGCAGAGAAGAGAGTCTAATCATTCATTGTCGACTATCCTGTTTGGTTTCTACAGTATTTGTGTTCAACTGCCCTATCCTTACTTTGTATCTATAACAGTTATTTTCTGATTATAAATATGATATCTTTGCAACTAATATCATCAACCTATGTAATAGCCAAAGCAACACTAGAACAATCACAGGAGGCTTCAGACTTTTTTATAAAGGTGTTTGTCAGAGGAGTGTGGCAATCTAGGGGGAATGGAGATGGGGCATTTGTCTCGAAGCTACATTGGTAAAATGACAAGAGATTATGGGTATGGTGTTGGTGGCTAAACTTCTGATAAGTTTCTCTCTTCAAGCCACTTGTTGGCACTGTCATTAAAAGCAACATTTTACTATGCAAACTTTCTTTTTTCATCTCTGTTTTTTAATCAATTTTATTTTTTTCAATTTCAGTTGACATTCAATATTATATTAGTGTCAGGTGTATAGCATGGTGGTTACACATTTATATAATTTACGAGGTGATCCCCCAGTCAGCCTAGTACCCACCTGGCATCATATGTAGTTATTACAATATTATTGACTATAATTCCCTGTTATACTTTATATCCATATGACTTTTTTGTAACCTTTTCCAATTTCTTTTGTTGGCAGCTCTTTCTCCACCAGTCCTGTAAGTGTTATCCTCTAAGTGATGGTTCTCAAACGTTAGTATGCATCAGAATTAGCTCACAGATATATGTTAAACAGATTTCTGGGCCCACTTCCAGATATTCTGATACAGTCGGTCTGGAGTTGGGGTTTGAGACTTTTCATTTCCAACAAGTTCTCAGATGATGCTGATGCCATGGTTCTGGGGACCACAGTTAAGAAGCCGTGTCCTAAAGTTCTATCTTGGGTAGTGGTGGAGATCATGAGGACATGTGAAGATAGGAACCAAGGCAGTGAAGGAGATTGCCAAACTGCTTTGATGAGACAATAAAAAGAATATGTTTTTGCTCTTGAGTAAGAGGAAATGAGGAGGAGGAAGGAGGAAGAGAGGTGGCCTGAGCAAGATAGCCTAAGGCTGAGGGGTCAGAGAAAGTTCAAGGCAGCTATAGAGTATACTTGATAGATGAATTTTTAAATATTTCCAAGGACCTCTCTACCTGATCACTTTGCTATCTCAAATGTGCTCTGTCTCTGCTGAGCTTATCATCAAATTAAACTCAGAGGTGATGCATAACACGTTAGTCCCCTACACCATACCCTTCCCCTCGCTGGAATTATAGTCATCTTGGAGCAGAAGGGTTTGGGCTTGCATGGGACATAAAAATGGCGACCTTGAATCAATCATACCTAGTTCTCCAGGGGCCAGTGGGCTTCATCAACATCTGGGTTACTTTCTCTTATGGTTTTCATCTACTTTGTGTTTATTCTGAACTCTTTCCTTCAGGTAAGCAGAGTGCAATAACTTTTTCAAATCATAGCCTCAAGAGGCTTCTGTTTATGTTCTCCTCCTGAATTCATTGGGTATCATAGGGAGATAACAGCTGTCTTCAGATGAAGGTTGGATATTCTCAAGCTTCAGGGAAGGGAGCTGTGTTGGAGGGAACACCAAGAGGACAGGACTTGTACAGTTCCTCCCAGGTGAGAGGAACAAGAGAGATGTTGTGGGGCCCTATGACTATTATGCCTACAATGTTCTGTCAGTATTTCTGTTCTGAGGAAATTCAGAGATGTAGGGCTTGACACACTCCATGCTACAATTCATCTTCATATCTTATTCATTTATAAAACTCTGAGTGTATGAGGGAAGGAATGGAAGAAACAACTACCTTGGGATTTGAGGCAAATAGCTCTGCTTCCTGCCCCATCTTCTTCAGTTACCATGAGGTCTCCATGCACATGCATTGTTCTAGGAATTTATTTGTTGGTTTCAGCCCTAGTTTAGACTGTTTTTAAGCCTTAGAAGAAAAGACAGCCAGTTACAGGATTTCATTTGAGGTTAATGGTAGACTCAGTGTGGTACTAATTAAAATATAGAAAGTGTTGTTTCTCAACGTCTTGTTCACCCAGGTAACACTAAGTTGTGAAAATTGAAGAGATTAAACATTGAAAACTATCATGGTGGTGATGGTGGTAGTAATGGTGAGTCAGTCCATTTTTGTCTTCAAGAATCCACATATGTACAATCTAGTTCAGGGGTGGGCAAACTTTTTGACTCGAGGGCCACAATGGGTTCTTAAACTGGACGGAGGGCCGGAACAAAAGCATGGGTGAGTGTTTGTATGAACTAATATAAATTCAAAGTAAACATCATTACATAAAAGGGTACGGTCTTTTTTTTTTTTTTTAGTTTTATTCATTAGTTTGGCCACGGCTGATCTAGTTAGTGATCCCCCCATGGCATAGTTCAATTATTATTTTTCTTTTTTTTACTTTATTGAGGCATATTTGATAAAAAATGTACTTAAGGTATACAACTTGATGTTTTGATGTACATATACATTGTGAAATGATTGCTGCAACCAAGCTAATTAATATATCTGTCACCTCACATAGTTACCACTTTTTTAGTTCAATTATTGATGTCATTTCATTCACTGAGTTCCTGCTCAGGGTGAAAAGTCATTTTCAAGCACCAAAACTTATGTTCAACATGGGGTTTTGGCACATTCCACAAAGTGGAGAGGGCCTCATTTGAACTGCTAGAGCAAGGCATTATTTTCCTGCTCCAGGCAGATCCCACCCTTCCCCTTTACTACTGATTTCCTCACAGCTGGAGTCCTTTTTCAGCATGTTTATGACCATTCTCTACCACAAAAGGAAAGGTGTTTGAAAGCTAGGTTCCACAGTGACTGTCAGTTCTAGGCAATGTACCAACACCAACAGATTCTTTATCTGGGCTCTTCCCAGAGGGTATGCAATCTTCATTCAACAGACAATAAACAATGGGAACAAGGAGGATGGCCATTGGGGTTGCACAAGAGGTGCCTGTTTTCATAACTTATACTTTTTGGCACTCACTTATGGATCCTTTATTCAGACATTGATAGAACAAAACAAAAAAAGGATTCACAAAGGAAATGGTTCTTTTAAAAAGCTCATGAATAAAACCATTTCTGATAGTTCTGCAAACTTGGGAAAAGAATAAATTATTAGAAGAATATTGGCAGCTCACAGGATTAATAGAAGAACTAAATAACTGAGCCTGGGAAAGACAGGAAACAGAGGCCTTATATTTATTGAGTTTTTCTAATTCTTGGATGAGAGAATTATTATTTTTAATTTGACTGGGCCAGACAGTTTGCTATCTCTATCTTGGTTCTAGTCATCTATATCGCCAGGAGATAGGACAGGGAGCACAGCTGCTATGATTGGGAGAATTGTAGTAAGAGCAGAGCAGCCCCACTCCCACCATGGTATATGCACTTATATTGGTCAAATATATATTTTGTGGTTAGAAAACCTAGATATCTAGCTATCTAGTTAGCTAACTACTTTGGTAACTTCCAAGTTTTGGTAATTATAAATAAAGCTGCTATACACATCCATGTGCAGATTTTTCAGTGGACATAAGGTCAAATATAATTTTTATTATGTTAGTAGCTATTCAACAGAACGTGCCTAAACTTAGATTTTAGCCACTCATTAGCTTGCTTGAAATATGTAAAGTCTGTTAACAAACTAGGGGCAATACATAGTATCCTATAGTCCAGTGCAGTGGTTCTTAAAGTGTGGTTTCCAGACCATCTGCAGGAATATAATTGAGAACTTGTTAGAAATACAGGGTTCCCCCACCACCACTACCACTTTAGACCTAGTGAATAAAAAACTCAGGGTGAGATCCAAGAATTGTGTTTTAATAAATACTCTAGATGATTCTGATACATAAAAAAAATTTAATATGCATGGGAATCACCAAGGGATGTTAAAAAATGCATATTTTTATTTGGTAGTTGTGGGGTAAGTCTGAGAATCTACATTTCTAACAAGCTGCCAGGCGATCACATTGCTGCTGGTGCAGGAACCAAACTTTTGAGTATCAAGACTCTAGGGATATTGAAGGAGAAAACTTTTATATCATTGCTGCAAACTGCTAAAATTTGTTAGACAAAAGAGCTATGAAAACCAGAAAACCTGTATGAAAAGCTTATTGTTATTGCTCTCGGATTATGATGTTATTGCAGAAATTTTCAGAAAGGAGCACTTTTTGGAGTGAGGAAGGGAACTCTTCTTCAGCTGGCAGATCTGAAACTGGGATTGGTTACAAAGTTTATGTATGCCTGATCATGTCTTAATCCCAACATGTAACAGCATGTAATAAGAGTGGTGTCTATATCTCTAGCTATTATTTATTTGGTCTTGTTTATGGTAGAAATACTATATTCCACGTCATTTAAAATGATAACTCAAGCCTGACCAGTGTGGCTTAGTGGCTGAGCATCGACCTATGAACCAGGAGGTAACAGTTGGATTCCCCGTCAGGGCACATGCCTGATTGTGGGCTTGATCCCCAGTAGGGGGCAGGCAGGAGGCAGCCAATCGATGATTCTCGCTCATCATTGATGTTTCTATCTCTCCTTCTCCCTTCCTTTCTCTGAAATCAATTTAAAAAAAGATAATTCAAAGTTTAATGCTAATAATGATGCCAAACTCTGACTGGGAGGGAAGGCCTGGTCAGATGGCTCAAGTAATTGATTATAACTTCTTAGTTCTTTCTTTCTTGTCCTAAATTCATATCTAGTGTTTTTCATTTCTATTCGATGAATAATGTTGAAAGCTTTTGGGAATCTGGTCCAGTTTCCAACTGTTTTTTTATTAGTGCTACTTAAATCTGATTGTATTTGCTTGACAAATTTGACTTAGTGGGAATGGAGAGAGACTAACTGGGTTTATGAATGAATCTCCCTGGATTAGGATTCTCTTAGGGAATGTTGACCATCAATATTTTCATGTCCAGTTTTATTGCTTTTATTATCAGATGACTGTGTTACTTTGAGTTTTTTCTTTGAAAAGGTTACAGATGGTTTCGTTTCATATAATGAATTCAAGAACATAAAAATCTCCCAAAAGATTTGATTAGCATATACATATGAAAACATTTCACATTATAAAATTAAAACAAAAACTAAGACTTTTCTGCAGAGTAATTTCTATTAGAATTCTTTGAAGAGGCTAAATAAGCATGAGAATAAAGAGATTCCAGGAAGTATAATTTATCTAATCTTTCAAAAATATTCATAAGCTTCAGTAAGAAAGAAATTAAATCATCTGTGTTTGAAGGGTTCCTCCTTCCCATAAAGTCTTCATTTGCTATCAAGAAATAAGGCAGAGATAAACAGCATTCTTTAGAAGAAAGAAATATTAAATGTGACAGTCCATAAATTATTTCTGACACATGTCTAACACATTATATGTAACTATGATCCTAAATTTAACAATATTATGTGGAAGAGTTGATAATTTAGTGTCATTTGTGAAATTTACAAAGAAAATAGAGCTTCTTTGTGGTCTTTAACTACTCTCATATTGCTCCTGAGCCCAGTTAGCTGGGCTCAATGTAGGGTGTGTTCGTGTCTTATTTATATTGGCCAATTAAATATAATTTATTCTCTTCTAGTGAGAAAGAGACTCTTTTGTTTTAAAAGTCTTGGGCAAATCTTCAACCTGTCACAGTTCTTACCTATCTGCCTTTTCCTGGATATGGCCTCTAGGTATATCTGAATAGGTAAGACGTTAGGTTGGCTAGAGAAAAAAGGCTTGGGTGTATTGCAGGGGTCCTTGGGTGGTCCTCTAAGTTACTTTCCCCCTATTGTTGAGAGATAGTATCCCACTTGTCTTTGACATTGGCCTCTTTCTCATGAGCCTGTTGCTGGGTCACTTGGTGCTATCTGGTCATTGGGCCTTGATACTATCTGCTACTGTTGGTTATAAAGTTTGTCCTTGCCTCTGCCTTGAAGTTCTGTCCCTCTGAAATATATAGGGTATTCCCAAAAATGTATAACAAGCTGATAGCTCAATTTTGAAAATGAAATGTAATTTAATAAACATTGCCTTTATAATTATTCCAAGTGTGTGTATATATGTTTTTGGGACTACCTTTATATTTTCTGATCCCAGGTCTCTTTGATGGCACCAGTCTTCCCCCTTGGGTAGGAGTATTAAGTATTAAATAGCAAAATATCATAGACTTGGGTGGCTTGTAAACAACAAACATTTATTTCTCACAGTTTTGGAGGCTGGAAGCCCTAGATCAGGTTGCCAGCATGGTTGCATGAGGGCCTCTTGTTCAGAGACTTCTCAGACTTCTTGTATTTTCACTGGCAAATGGAGTTAGGGAGCTCTGTGGAGTGTCTTTTATTTAGAGCAATAATCCCATTCAGAAGGGCTCTGACCTTATGACTTAATCACCCCCTTAAAGGCCCCACTTTATTTATTTATTTATTTATTTATTTAAAGGTCACCACTTTATTTTATTATTTTTTAAATGTATTTTTATTGATTACAGAGAGGAAGGAATAGGGAGAGAGAGAGAAAAACATCAATGATGAGAAAGAGTCATTGATTGGCTCCCTCCTGCATGCCCCCTACTGGGGATTGAGTCCACAACCCAGGCATGTGCCCTTTACTGGAATCGAACCCCAGACCCTTCAGTCCTCAGGCTGATGCTCTATCCATTGAGCCAAGCCGGGTAGGGCAAGGTCCCACTTTAATACCATCACCTTGGGGGTTAGGCTTTCAACATATGAATTTGGAGGGTGGAGGGTGGAACAAACATTCAGACCATAGCACCACTTCAAATTTCTGTCCTTATGGATTTGACTATTTTTGACATTTCATATAAATGAAATTTTAACAATATGACCTTTTGAGTTTGGCTTCTTTTACTTAGCATAATGTTTTCACGATTCATTCATGTAGTCAGTATAGTACTTTAGTCCTTTTTATAGCAAAATAATATTCCCTTGTATAGATTAATGAGGTAGGGTCTACATTTGCTTTTTTGTTATGTGTTTTATACATATATTATGCCTTTTTTGTTCCTCTATTACTATCTTTTGTGTTAAAGAGATATTTTCTGGTATATCATTACAATTTTGTTGTCATTTATTTTACTACTTTTTTGAGTTAGTTCCTTTGTTATTGTCCTGGGAATTGCATTTAACATCTTAGCTTATAACAATAGAGTTTGGTTTAATACCAACTAAATTATAAAAGTATATGACAACTTTATTTCAGTTCTGATCCCTCCCCCTCACTTGTGCTGTTATTGTCACACAAATTATATCTTTATACACTGTGTATCCTGTAACACAGATTTACAATTATTGTTTTATGCAGTTTTCTTTTAAATCATATAGTAGAAAAAATAGTTACAAACAAACCACACGTTTATATTGCCTTTTATATTTAACTATGTAACTACCTTTGCCAGTGTTCTTTTTTCCTTAATGTGGATTTGAGTTACTCTCTAGTGGCTTTTCATTTCAGCCTGAAGGACTCTCTTAAATATTTCTTATAGAACAGGCTTGCAAGTGATGAATTCTTTTAGGTTTTGTTAATCTAGAAATGTCTTAATTTCTCCTTCATTTTTTGAAGGCTAGTTTTGCTGGGTATAGAATTCTTGGTTGAGTCGTTCTTTTAGCACTTTTAATATGTCATACCCACTGCCTTCTGATTTCCATGGTTTCTTTCTTTCTTTGTTCTTTCTTCCTTACTTTTTTTTTTGAGAACTCTAGTTTTTATTTGTTTTTTGTTAAACCTCAACCAAGTATATTTCTTTCCATTGATTTTTTAAAAATGTATTTATTATCTAAAGTTTTACATAAACCTCCTTTTTCACTGATTGACAACCCCCCCCCAGCCATTCCCACCCAGGGAAAGCCCCCACCACCCCATTGTCTGTGTCCATATCATCCTGAATGCGCCCGATCTCGTCTGATCCATATTTTCTTATGAGAAATTGGCTATTACTCTTACTGGGATTACTTGTATGTAATGAGACACTTCTCTCTTGCTGTTTTCATGATTTCCTCTTTTTCTAGTTTTGTTTAATAAAATAGTAAATTAATACCATTTTTATATGTGGAAATAGGCATAATTAATGTTTAAAATACTAAGTACTTCATTTATTTAAAGACATCTTTCACTAGAAAATGTGGAATATTTAGAATGCAAGCTGCAGGAAACTGAATATATTTTCCCTTAATTTAGTGAAAGATGATTTTTAGAATGGAAGTAGCAGGGTTCCTCTAAATGAATCTGGGCCAGCAGATGGAGAAATTTTCAAATGACATGA
>NW_005871049.1:16777010-16802354 GCF_000147115.1 Myotis lucifugus | reverse complement strand
CCTGAACCTAACTGTCCCCTATACCTGGGCTCCTGAGCATTAAAGAGAAAAAAACCAACATGATATAGAAAAATGTTAGTTACATGCAAACAAGGGTTAGAATAAGATGGAACTTGGAGACATTGTAGAAAATAGGTCTACCTTTCATCTACCTTTCATCTAGCACCAATATTCCACCTTTGTGTGGAAATTACCAAAATCAGTACAGCGGTCTGGTAGGGTTAAATATTTGATTTTAATCCAGAGTCACTATTATTTACAACAAACTGGAGTTTGCTAAGATCACTCCCTTTACATTTAATCAAAGAAAAGCTGGAAGAAGATTTGCTTTTGTGAAATATTAGGATTCAGGGGTCACTTTAAAAGTGACACAATAAGCATCCCATATTATAGACAATGCATTTGGTGGGTGGTAGGATTTGTAAACTGAAAAAAAATTCATTACTGGACTAAAGAGTGATTGTTCTCTATAAAACATATTTGAATGATAGATCTCTTCAAGAATATATTTGGTAATACCATAATAAAGAAAAAAAATAAAGAAAAAAAATAAAAAAAGAATATACTTAGGAGTATAGCTGAATTTTGTTAGGAAATTGCCCTCTTTGTAGAGGCTGCAATTAATGACCAAGCTTATACCCACAGATTGCTTCCAACATTTGCTTTAATTTTAATTCCAACTTGAGTCTTGTGTATGATTTGGCTTGTTAAGTTTGGGTAATGGCTTCCTCACATGTATGATTTTGCTGGTAGTTTAATGTCTCCAGAACATGAATGAATTTCCATCTGGAAAGAGAAATTTAGCCTTGAGTTAGAGGATCAGGCCGATTGAGAGGAGGGAGGCAAAGAGAGATTCAGACAGACAGATTCTGGTGCAGAGGGGCACTTGCTTCTCATTACTCATTGCATGAATCAAGGATCAGCCTCTTCTATTGTTTTCTGCTTTAGACTGTGATGGTCTTTATAAATTTAAGACATATGTAGTAATTCTTTGTAGTCTCTCAGAAATATTCAGCTAAATGTTTTAGAAAAGTTCTTGTGTAGTTTTCACATTATGTGGATCAGTAAACTGGGTAACTCAATTTGGAGGATTTTCTTGTTAATGTGTGAAGGGGTCCTGGAATCAATGTTTTGTTTATAATTTGAATGCCTTTGATTCAGCAAGGACAGCCCACATCTATGCTCTGGATAATCAAAGCATCTATATATATAAAAGCCTAAGCGACCATCGCAACTGAACGGACTACTGAACAGGTTGCATGGGGCGACTAGGCCGGCAGGGGGGTTAGTGAGGGGTGACCAAACAACTGAGCAGCAGGCTGCGTGGGGCGACCAGGCCGGCAGGGGGGTTAGTGAGAGATGACCAAGCTGGGGGGGGGGTAGTGAGGGGTGACCAGGCCGGCAGGCGGGGCAGTTGGGGGCGACCAGACTGGCATGGGGGTCAGTAAAGGGTGACCAGGCTGGCAGGGGGGGCAGTTAGGGGCGATCAGACAGGCAGGCAGGTGAGCAGTTAGAAGCCAGTGGTCCCGGATTGCGAGAGGGATGTCCAACTGCCGGTTTAGGCCCAATCCTGGGGATCAGGCCTAAACCGACAGTTGGACATCTCCCAAGGGTTCCTGGATTGGAGAGGGTGCAAGCTGGGCTGAGGGGACACCCCCACCCCCACCCCCTGTGCACGAATTTCATGCACTGGGCCTCTAGTGTATCAGAAGTTCCCTGAAAAATATTTGATTTTCAGAGGTGCTGCCAGGTCCTGTTCATTGCAGTTGCACATTTGTGATGTACCCATTTAGCTTTGTAACTTAGAGAATGGCTGAGATGTCACCTAGGGGCAGCATTGACCACCTAGCTAGTGAGAGAAATCATGTAAATGCTGTCTATCTATAAGGCCTATGTTTAACCTTCTGGAGAGACTAAACAGGGACAACAGCAGTTGTTTCTCTGAGTAACCACAAGATCAATTATACCATATCATCTTCCTGGGGGGGGGGTCCTAACTTGGGGAATATTTGTGATTAGCAACGTCACCCAAGGAAAACTCACCTACTCTTGGTGTGGCAAAGGTGGGAAGGTGCACTGATGTGTCCTTGACTCTCTGCCCTCTCATTCTTTTCATTGCTTTTTCCTTTGTATTCTCTCCAGATTTCCTCTTCTATGAAATAAAATACTACCATCATGGCACCTGCTAATTCTCTGATGATTTTTACACATGAAAGTCTTCCTCTGAGGTACATTAGTGTCTGGTATCACCCTGACTGATGAGCCTGTCCTTTCCCCTTTTTAAATCTTACCTTTTCTAGGTTGGATAAGTATATTCAATGTGTATGATGCAACAAACACAGAACTTGTTAATACCTATACCTTGTTAGATCTCTTAAGTCATTCAGAATAGTTTAATTCATAAGGTTTTAAAACTCTGACAGCCAGTGATGCAGTAAATCCAAAGTGCATTTCCTTGTGCTTCATTCAGATAGGAATGCGTGAGTGTATGTGACCAGTGATATTTTTCTGTCATGCATGATGCACTCATTTGAGGTGGATATCGTTCTCAATAAACACATGTGCTATTTTTGAGAGTGTGAGAAGGGATAAATAATTTCTAGACATATAGAATGCTGTTTTAGCTTTTATTATAACCCTTTCCACAGTTAACCTATTGTTTTAAAACAAAGAGAACAGGACTATATTGAAAGACATTTTCACAAACATTGCTTTTGGGAGTATAAAATAGTACAAAATTTACGGAGGGCTATTCAACAATATATTTTAAAACTCTTAAAAAGCTCACACTATTTGAACTCAATAATTTCACTGTTTTGAATTTACTCTAAAGAGAAAAATAATCACAAATATGCAGAAAGATTTATCTTTCCAGATTTTTCATGTCAAGTTAATAATAGTGAACATTAGATACCCTCTATGTGTCCAACAATTGAGAATATTTAAATAAATTATGGCATATACATAGGATAAAATACATTTATGTGTTTAAAAGCATAAAAGTAACAACTGACTGCTAATGATAGTTTTTCCTTGGTAGTATGTGAGAAAATTTTATTTCCTTCATTATATTTTTATTTATTTTGCAACTTTTTATGCCTTGAGTATTTATTGATTTTTAAAATTTTTATTTTTAGAGAGGGTAGAAGGGTGGGGGGAGAGGAAGAGAGAGAGAGGAGAAAGAGAAACATTGATGTGAGATAGGCACATCAATTGGTTGCCTCTGACACCCCCCCCCCCCCGCCCCAGGCAGGGGGGGATCCAACCTGCAAACCAAGGACATGCCCTTGAATGGGAATCAAACCTGCAACCCTCTGGGGCATAGGCCAGTGCTCTAACCATCGAGCAATGCTGGGCAGGGCAGTATTTATTGATTTTTAAAAAAGAAAAATAGGGTAAGAATTAAAATAAGTAAAAATATCATTGTTCTAATTATCCTTAACCAGAACTATCAAACTGTATTATTAAGTTGAATTTTTCAGGGATTGATTGTTCATCTTTATGATTATCTAAGAATTTCATTTCTTTTCTTTTTTTTATTCCTGAAGCTTAGTTTCTATCGATTTCACTATTGATTAGCCTTGTGATTCAAAGTGAATGAACAGGGAGCAGAGGAAGCAGACTCATAGGACCTTTTGATGGACTGGATTTGAATATAGCTTTTATTAATAAGTAAGAGGTAGTATTTATGTTAATAAATTTTATTTTAATAATTTTTTAGAGATTGCTTAAGTGTTGAGATTACATGATAACCAGCTGCAAAATTTCTAAATGATTCTAGTTCTTTGTCACTTATAAAAGAAATTGTATGATCAGAATATGTATGGTCAGACCATCAGAATTGCTTCGTCTTGGGTAAGTGTAGCTATAGAAGGTTCTTCCCTCGGACAGCCCTGCGAAGAGCTGTTGACCTGACACAAGGGCACAGAGTTGTTGTTTTTCCTTATCCTCGTTTTCCTCTAACCTAGTCTCTTCTGAGGTTTTCTCAGCCACATATCTGATATGCTTGAATAGCATTTCAACTACAGAGTACCGAGCAGGAAATTATTTCAACTGTCATTACTCCATATAATGATCGTGACGACGGACTTGAAAATTAAATCCATATGTTTGGTAAAAATGAATCATGTTCTTATATATATGTGTTTAACTTGGTAGACACACAGACATTTCTGTTTTTATTATATGAACATAATCAATAGCATGGGCCTTTTGTGTTTTGTTGTTGGTCCAGAACAATGTAAAATGCAATATAAGGAATTATGCAAAGGCACATGCATCCCAATCTTGGCTTTTTATCTTTTAAAATGTGTGATGGTTAAAAACCTTTTTGTTTAATGACCGTTATGAAGACTGAAATGAGTTGATCTGTGTCTAGTTGACTAGCCCAAGAGAAGTTGTTCTTAATTGCTGCAGTGCTCAAAGCCCAAAACTGTTTTATTAAATTTAGAGAGTTAGAAGGCACCACTCTATTCAGTTATGATTGTGTCCAATCTATGCTAGATGAACAAACTTCTAGCCATTTACAGGGAAATAGCGTTGATTTAGGAAAGGCATTCTGGTACATTCAGGTACCATGTCTTCAAAATTCGTCAGCCACTCTGTCAGATCCATAAAGAGACAAAACTCATACATGGAGGGCAGGCACTGAGTGACTACATTGCTGTGATGCCTTTTAGAAACTATTCAGGTTGTTTAATATTGAGTAGTCTATGTTCAGATCATTTGCAAGAAATCTATGGAATGTTGGTTCTTATGTATTCACCCAGGAACTTCAATGTTTTCTTTAAAAAAAAAAAAAAACACCTATAAAAGTCAGTGGTGCTCATTGTAGTAAAATTGGAAAATCTATACAGTTTTTTTTTAAAAAATAGAGGTAAATATTGTTATTATTATGTTGTATTTCTTAAAAATTCTCTTAAAAGGCAGCAAAAAAGTAGCATTCTGTTGCTACTTCTTTTTCCTTTGCATATTTATACACTTAGCAGAGTTGAGATCTTTATGTATTATATTTTGCTGTTTTCACAAATGTTACATAATGATTATTTCTCTTGGCAGTAAAAATGATTCAGAAATATATTTTGCATTTATGATATTTAATCAAAGAATCTCAAGAATCCCTATTTTTGGACACTTAGGTTGTTTGCAGTTGTTAATTATTATAAATAATGATGTATTGAACATCTTGTGTGTACATTTTTGCCCTACACTTAACTAATTCTTTAGGACAGATTTTTGGAAGTAGAATTTCTGAGTCAAATGGTACATTTAAAAAATTTTAATTTCATACTGTCTAATAAGGTACTTTAAAAATCAGATTTATAGAAAATCAGATTTATTTACTGGGAAATGATAAGGTTGAAAGTGGAAAGATTGAAGACCAGTGATTTTCAACTTTTTTTAGATCTCATGGCACACATACTAGTAAACTAATTACTAAAAATCTGTGGCACACCAAAAATATATTTTTTGTTGATCTGACAAAAAATAGGCATAAGTTTGATTCATTCACACCAGATGGCTATTGTTGTGTTGGCTGTTGTCATTTTTTAAATTTGACAATCTAAGGAAAAGAGGTCACTGCCCCTGACTAAATAGTCAGGTATTGCATGTTTTAAAAATTCTTGTGGCACACCGGTTGAAAATTGCTCTTGTAGAGACTTATAACATAAGAATTTAGATTTTGTTCTGAGCTCCTGATTAGCCACAATGGTCAACACTCTTGGCAATGTCACTTCAACTCTTTGTGCCTTAATTTCCTCATTTCGTGGAAGAATTAAATACCATCCTTTGTTGTTGTTGTTGCCTTTTAAGACAATTTTAAAGCAGGCTGGGTGACAAGTTTTTCAAGTACTCGACAATTTAAAAAGTGCCGTGAAGGAGCAAATAATGACAATCTGGTTGTTTACTTTGTGTTAGTGAACCAAAATCAGATGTTTGGACCTCCAGTTGTTAGAGGTTTGGCTGGGAAAGCAGGCGACGATGAGACGGCCAAGGCAGCGTTTACTGTTCAGGATAATTTCAAAGGTATGCTAAAAGAAAGAAAGCTCAGCCAAGAATTTATGACTCGGTCAGAGGCAAAGTTGAGAGCTATCACCTGCTTCAAGGAGGACAGCTTTGGATGAGTTCATATATATGCATGGCACACCGCTGCAGTCTAACTTTATGACTTTTAATGACTCCGACCACCTAATCACTTGTGAAAGGATGTGCTGGAGTTTGCCTTCACTCAGCTTGACAAGGTGATGGGAGGCATATATCTTCCTTACATGAAAACACTTGTCAGTTGCATCATATTTGGTAAGACAAGCACCAATGTCACCTTGGGGGGAAAGAAAAGTAACTCAGCTGACATCCAATGCATATGAGTTCCCAATATGCTGCAACATAGCCTAATTTCAAGTGAAATATGCAAATACACCCTATTTTGTCTGTAGTTTTTATTTTCCGGGTGCTTTCTCTAAGTGCCACATCTTCTGCTGATGGAAACATTGTGTAACTTCTTCTGAGCTGATGCATATTTAAACACACAAGGCGAAGAATTTTCAGCCTTTGAGGAGAAGCAACATGGCAAACCAAATGCAAATCTCTCCGTCACCTGTTCTTGTGTGGCTTGTTTTTATTTTATTTTGGGGCTTGGATGCACTTATAGAATCAGTTTGCTTTAGTTCAAACTGCCGAATTTGAGACCTTTTATGGGTAGTTGGTCAGTTGAGTGTAGTCATGTTAATTATGGGTTAGAACTAAGCTGCGTGGGCAGGAGAGGAATGACTGAGTGCCCTGTGGTAATGAGGAACAGATAAAAGAGTTACATCCCAAATTCATGTCTCTTTCCTATTCCTTTCACTAAACTTCAAAGAAGAATATTAAAACAAGTGTGTTTTGTTATCCCCACGGTGGATTTGTGTATTTATTTAGTTTTGATTTCTAAATGACTTCTGCATTTGAGCAGTATACTCAAGGAGTGTAGGTGTAAATGAATCCAAAAGGCAAATATCATGGGTCAGATGAAGGTCCCGAATCAGAACAGTGGATCCAATGGCTCTGGAGTGGCAGAGGTTTGTTTCCTAGGGAAAGGAAAACATTAAGTTGAAAATGGAGCTGCTGTTGGAAAGGCTTCAGTGCAAGCTTTGTCCATAGCAAAAGGAGAAAACCACCAAAGTAGTTTAGTGTGGGGTATTGTTGATTGCTAGGATTGTGTCCCATGGAAAACAAAAGAAGCTCCTTGCAGACCATCAGACTGTTCCTAATAAAATGTCCTTGTTTTGTAAGGAGATGGGTGGTCTCTCTTTGTGTACCGTGGAGGGCCTGATAAGCAATAGAGTCTGGGTTTTCCAGGTTACTAGTAAACACCTTGTTGAGTCTCTACAGTGTCTCTTTTCCGTTTGTTTTGACTACATATTCACTTATTGCTGCTGGCATTCTCCTATAGAAAGCTATCAGATGTTGCAAATACAGAGGCCAAAGATTCTATTTTATTTCATGTACAGATTTCCTTCAATCGCTGCTAGTCACATATATTTGATCATTCCTGAGTGGACCCTTTTCTCCAACTGAATTGGGTAGTAGGATTCTGCCTATTTTGGACGCAAAAACTGCTGAGGATTTATTTGCTCATATGTGTAGAGCAAACAAAAATTTTGTTTTCAATTTAATATAGCTTTATTTAGATTTCACTGTTTCCCATCATAGAGGAATGAGGCCAGGAGATGTGCTGAACCAATTTGTTTCTCCACCCAAGAAACAAAACAGCCCCATCGTCAGAATCTGATTCTTCATCTGCTAAGCCTATCCAACTGCTAATGAAAACAGTTGATGATTACTTTATATAGTTTTTAGAAGGTCCAGAAAGAAGAGCCAGCTGCCTGTAATTGTCTTCATAGCAGCCTAAGATAAACACACAGATTGTGATGTGACATAGTTCCACTTAACAGCGCCACACACTTGGAGAAAGAGAGTTTTCCTACGCTCAGAAAAAAGAACAACACATCCAGAATTGGGAGGCCCATTGTGAAACACTGTCCTGGAAAATAGTAGATTAAAATTACATTTGTTTTTTCAGCATAATTCAATAAGGGAAAAATGTCAAGTTTGTATTGGTGGTCATCCATGAAATAGATTTTTCTTAAGCGTACTAATCAGAACACGTGAGAGAAAGCCATGTAGTTTACCATCTCAGTGAAAACCTAGGTCTTGGGGACTGGTAGGCCGTGTGGAAAATTCCATTTTCAGTTTCAAGCTGTTATTTCTTCCCAAAACTCAACATTCATGGCTGTGTGATGTTATTATTTCCTCTTGCACTATTTCTTTTTCCAAGGTTGGTGAAAGTTGTATTCCAGCGATCACCCAAATGACAAGGTTGATTTTTTAAAAAATTATAAATCATTTGAGAATGAAATAAGCAAGCTTCACTATTAATCTAAAATGAAATACTGGTTAGGAAACAAACTTTTTATCATCAATTTTTCCAGCAATTGTCTCTTACAAGATAGCTGGAAAGAAATGATCTACTTTAGCGTTTATTATTGTGTAGCTCTTCCCGCATTTGGTCCATCAGTTACAGGTTTCCTGCTCTTGCTATTGTTCATCGGTGGAAGAAGCAAACAAAGGCTACGCACTGAATTGCCACATGACGATTTGGAGTAGTCGTGAGCAACATTTTCTTGTATGAAACAATAACATTTAAATTTTGTGGTTATGTATCATGAGTGTCTGACAGCAGAAACCATTGTGATTGGCAGGCAGTAGATTAAATTTATGGGTTTTAGGCTTTTTTTTTCTTCTTAATAAGGATACCTTGAGAAAGTCCAAGGGAAATGAAAGTCAGTTTTGTCATCTCGCACAGATTTCAAAGGCAGGGGGCTACACGGGGGCTTGAAAGGTCTATATTACACTGCTGCTGTCTAGCCATACTTGACAATGAGACATACTGTATTTGCTCACGGTGCTGGAGTTTATCATGCAAGAAGAGTAATTATATTTGAATTGTGTCAGCCAGCTACCCTAAAATGAAGGAACGTCAACGAATGTTGCTCCAAGGAGAAGGAGATGATTAGTTATAATTATACTCAGTGTCCAAGAAAATGCTTCATTCCCTCATTCTGTTGCAAAGGGGAGAGGGGAAAAAAAAACCAACAAATTTTTTCAGTACTTCTCAGTATTTTAAAAAACTTTTAAGGTGGCCATATATTATAGAAATTTCAGATAGGCTCTCTGGGTGACCATTTAACTATCTGAAGACTTGCCTAGTCTGTGCACAATTTTATAGTTTTAAAAAAAGAAAATATATAATACATTATCTAGATTTTTCTTCACCATTTGTGGACAGTCTCCTAACAGGGAAATATTAGACAATAGGAAGCAAATTTCTCAATTCACCTAACTGTGGTTTCATCTACATAGTGTCAAGGTTTAAAATATGGCTTTACAGCCACTCATGAATATGGTGATTTGATTTCTAATTCTTGTCAAAGTGTTTGAGGTGATGGGATGAATCCTTGGAGTGTTGCTACTTTGTGTGTGTGTGTGTGTATGGTCAGTTAATGGTTACCTAAAGTTAGTTTTCATTTCCTAAAAAATACACATTTTGAAATTTATGTGTACTTGAGGCTTTTTAGTTGGTGCATTTTGCTGACTATTCTTTTTGTGTGTGTGTAACTTCCATTACTAGCCTAGAGTGAGAATTTTGGCAGTAATAATTTGTTGATTAACTCTCATAGTGGTTGATTTCTATAACTTCTGTGCATAACTTTTTTGGTCTAAAATTCTCAGTTCAGTAATTTTTTTTGTAATTTTGAGATTATATAGTTAATGGAATTGGATTATCCCTCAAGTAATTCATTATTATCTTTCTGTTATAAGAATTAGTTTCATTTATAATTATTGACATTTTGTAATTTCAGTAACTTCCTAAGACATTCTCATGAAACCAATGTTATGAGTAATGGTAAGATGAGTAGAAATAATGGATTTAAAAAGGAATGATTTCCCAAGATTTATTTGCTGAAAAAACAAAACAAAACACAAGTTAGTACTAGCTATTTTACCTATCATTTAATTCAACTTCCATAGCAATGAAGAATCAGTCAATACATTTTAAATGTTACTTCTGTTATCTAAGAAGTACAGTGTATCAGTTTTGTAACTATAATTATACAAAATATGTCTATATTTTCATTAAAAATTTAAATATTAAAGTATTTTCTCTCCTTAATAGTATCTCGTTGGATAATTATTATGGATTAGTCATAATAGCTTTGATCAGTTGTCTTTAACAAGAGACAACATTCACGAAATTTTGAAACTCTTATCAGACAATGTGCTTTGTAACTATGCCTGGTCCACAAAACGAATTGGGGATTTGACATAGTCTTCATGCAAACCATACCTTACTATTTTACCTCGAGCAGCTAGAGCATTGAGACAATGTCATATATGTGTATCTCTTTTCTACTCAGCTGTTCACACAACATGTAGCAAAGCAGTGAAACTGCTGCCTGATGGAACTGTCTGTCTCGGGTGATGGTGGCCACCTCAGTGATAATTTTGATTCCTTAAGTTAGATACAAATGTGCCCCATGAGTCCTGTTGCTGAAGTCAACTGTTCAGATGGTCTTTCCTTACTGCAATTTTCTTTTTTATTATGATTAAATATAATCAGACCCATAAATACATTTTACAAATGAAAAGTTTCTGTATAAGATTTTTAACATTTCCAAATTGTACTTGACTATAAATATTATCGCTTAAGGATATCACCAATCTGTACTTTCTACTGTGTCTTCTACAATATCATTTCTTTCCCTTCAGATGAAAGAAATATATTTTCACATATAGCTGGTTGTTTAGATATGTTGGTTCAGCCTAATGTCAATAACTATGGCTCCAAAGTCCTTTAGGCTTTCTTTGTTTTGTTTTGTTTCAGTTAAGTATGCAGAGTTAAGTTAACCATGGTTTTCATTCATAGCCCACAATGTCGGAGATTGACTATCACAGCCTCTCTTTTGTTTCATGTAGTTTTTCCATATGGTCCCCCATTTCTACTTCCATTCTCTTGCCCCATAGACATCTACTCTAATGTTCTTAATGTATGTTCTTGCAATTCTTGTTATATATAAATGAATATAGATACATACATAAATTATATAATATATAAACATATGTAGACAAATTTAAGTGTGCTCATGAAAATATATAGTATTCAGTATGTTTTAAAATTCATAAAAATCATTTTATGCTATAAATCTTATTACATTTCTTACTTTTAAAAATGTAATATTGTTTTTGTTGCTAAATAGAAGTCTGGCTCATAAGGTCTGCCTCTGACTGGATTCCGTTATGTGCACATTTGATATTTTACCGTTCCCTAGAGATGGATATTGTGGTCCCTCCTCTATCTGTAACCATAAGCAATACTTCTGTGAACATCCTTGTACATATTATTTTGTGGATCTGTGAGGGCACACATTCAAAAGAAGGATTGCTGGGTTGAGGGGCATGTGTCCATTTCCTTTTAGTAAAGCCTTTTCCAACTAGATTTTGACTGATGGATGAGTGAATGAATGCTGGTTTATAGTTTGGGATCACCTAGAATATTTCCCCCCTCTTGTTTGAGCTTCAAAATCAGGTTAATAAATATCTTGGAGAGAAAAGTGTGCCCCTTGTTTCCCCTTTTACATCAGCTAATTAATTAGCAATGTAAATATGCTTTGATGTATTGCCACCTTTTTAAAACTTAGGAATAAAATTGTTGGGGCTTTATATTAAGTTGTATAGCATTGTAATCATTAAGTTAAGTTTATAAGTAGAATGTTTATTTTTGATGATTCTACATTTACTTAGATGACTAATAAAATAACTATTGACCATTTAATACATTTTAAATTATATTGCCCACACATACAGTAACAATGAGCAAGAATATCCAGAGTGCACCGCTGTGCCATGTGTTTATGTGTGTATGTGTCTGTGTACCTGTTTGAACTCTACTTTTAAAAATCAGAATTTCTTCCTTACTTTACATGTATATTCTGCCACCCAAATTCAATAAGCAATCCAAAGACCTTCAGAAAGGAAGTCAAAGTGATATGTGATGAGTACTGAATTATTTGCTGAATATTTTTGTCAAGCCTCATTGTCCAAAAGAGCCTCCATTTCAGTGAGCCCTAGGCTGCATTGCAGAGCATCTTTTGTTTACTGAAAATGTAGACCTGGTACAGGTAACCTTTCCTTCCAGGTGGAGGGGCCTGCTTATGCAGGATAAACACTAAAATGAGAATCTCTGATCAGTTTCTTATGGGGAATTGTATAAACTTATGAAACTACTTTAAGTGTTGTTTTATTTTCCTGTTTTTCTAGTATATCTGTGTTTCATATATCAAGAACTGCAATAAATATGATTGTAAAGGAAAATATGTTACTTAGCTTGGTCATAAGAAAGCTATTTTATGGTTATTTATATAAAATCTAAATGACTATTTCTTAAGAAGATCTGATTATAATTTAAAACAAAATCGTTTTTTCCTATATAATAAAATAGAAAAAGAAAAAAATAACTTTTAGGCATTCTGCTATACCTCTTTTATAATAACAGCCTTCTACATATTGAAGAGAAACAGTGATTTCTTTTTCTATTTCCATTGTAACTTTTCTTAGTGTATTTTAAAATTTTAGCTGACATTAACACTGATTTATGTAACAATTATCGAACCCCTCTCTTTAAAACCTAAATATTTTAACAGTTTTCACAACAATAATAGCAATAGAAGACAAATTGTTTTAACTTTTAATGTACATGTTTTAAAGATTCTGAACACTCTCTTTGGAATTGAAAAGTCCTTTCTGGCTTGTGTTGGGGCTGGCATGGTTATTAATTCATTAGGGAATGGTGGATCCACTCTTAGGCTCTTCTGCCTTTCTTCAGTCCTGGGAGCCAAGGAGAGAGAGGAGGAGGGGTGTGGGTGGGGGAAAGACAGTGAAGGGAAGAGGGAGACAGGGAGACAAAGCCTGAGAGGGAGACGATGACATTAAAGGTGACACATAGCTATCATGAGCTCCCTGAGTCTGAAGGGAAGAATAATGAAGGGTTTTCCCTGCCTTCTACAGCCCGAGGACAACCCTATGGCCACAGCACCTTTTCTAATCCCATTTTCTGTGTGCTGCGTGTCATAATCTGTAAGGCACTGGTTCCAAGTGAAAACACTGAATCCAAACAGTGACTGGGTCTTGTATTTATTTGCACTTTAAAACTACAGTGTGTAGGGAAACTCACTCTTAAAAAATAGAAGAGAGAGGGGCAACAGCAAAACAATATCATGAGCATGTTGACATTAAATTGGAATCATTGGACCCAGAAAGCCTTCAAACTGTAGTCCTCTAATTTATAGTAGCATTTTACCAATGACAGAGCAGCATGTGGTCTCTTTAAAACTTTTTTGTAAAAATTTCGCCCACTTTGGACTACCTTTGTTTCTCCCGTTTAGGGTCTTGTGAAACAATAAGCAGTTGTCCTAGAGTCTGGCTGACCCTAAGCACCTCTATGTCTTCAGAACCATGGGAGGTACAGCAATAAATTCTGAGTGGGAATGAGGCAGGACAGTTTTCCTAGATGCAGGGACCTGGGAGGCAGCCTGTGAAAAGCAGCAGGGTTCTATACTACAGGTTGTTTTGTCCACGACCATAAATGGTAATTATCAGAAAGAAGAACCTGTGTACAGGAGCACATTGAAATAGCCATTTACCAACTTTCCTGAACCAATCTGGTGAGTAGAACAGTCAGTGGATTAAATGATTTTATCATTCTGCAAGAAGAGGGTTGATGGTTTAAAAGTGTGAAAAGCCTGTGTGTGTGTTTTGAAGGCATGAATAGTATTTGTAACCTTCCTGAGCATTAGAGGCAAAGAGGGCCAGATAGAACTGAAATGAAATGATTCATTAGTGTGGCAGTAGAGAGGGAGGGAGAAAAGCAGGGAAATTGGAAAACAGCAGAGATTTCTAGGGATTCGTGTCTGCCTGTGTGCTAAGGAGGTTCTAGCCAGATTTTAAGCTAATAGTTCTTGGAAAAAGCCTACTCCAGCCATTTACAAATGCCAATTAATCATTATAGCTGCAAATATTTTACTGATACAGAAAAATACTGTGATTGTAAAAAATCATTATTTAGACTTTTAGTCATTTTAATTTTATGGTCAATATGTTCACTGTGTTATTCCTTTAATGTTTGGCTATTGGAGACATGTTAAGAATTTATTATAACAGTTTGTTGTAAAACTGCATTTACTTTTTATAAATATAAGGCAAAAACAATAACTCATTTTGAGCTAGTTTACCCTAACAGAAATAGATTGTTAATAATATGTTTAATAAAGCAGTTTAAAAATTAAAAATTGCTGGAAGAGAGGTTTTTAAATGAATACCAACTTAGCTTTTAAAATTCTCCTTATTCCACTGACTTTCATTTTCTTGTGGCCATTTTGGGTGTACTAATTTCTTTGTTGTTTAACTGTCTAGGGCTATAACTTTGCTGTATGTAATTATGTGACAATTCCAAAAGAAAATACCTAGTTCACTTGGGGTTTAATAGGATTTCTTGGCTGAACATTAGAGAGTTGTTTTAAAAATTCACAAATGCATACTAAACATTTTATAGTGATTATACCTGTTGGAGCAGTAGAAAATATAGAATAAGGATATGGATTAAAAATATGCTGTTCCCACCAGTGGACACCTAATAACTTAGTCAAAAAGGCTTTTTGATTGTTAGAATTCTTTAAGTGTATTGTCTGGTTTCTGGAATTTAGTTATTATTAGATCTGGCCTATCAATTCAGAGGAAGAATGATGAGCCATCCTTATCCAAAAGAAAACCATTTTTTAAAATCTGCATTTTTTCACTTAGTTTTCTATCTAGTAGTTATTTATAAAGAAAACACAAAAGTATTACAAAGAGACCATTTCAGGTCATTTATCTTCATGTGTGTTTAATGGAATTTTGGCTCCTTTAGTACATCCTCATTTCAGAGAAATTAATGGATGCCCCAATGGATAAATAAGCAGCATCATTTGTGTGCTTTACTAAATGAATTACCAATTGTTAAAGTGGTAATATTCTAGTAAGGTCGCCAGTCACTTTATCTCAGAATAATGTGAATACTGTAATAGGAATAATTTTATAATTTCTGTTAAGTTATGAAAGCAGACTTTGGTTTCATTCCAACATCGTCATTAACTAGCTGTATGATTTTGGACAATTCACTTAATATTGTCAGACTTCAGATTCCTTATTTCTAAAATGAGGACAGGGAAAGAGGCATTCCAAAGTCACTTTTTATTCTAAAATTTTATGGTATAGAAAGAATGTGCATGAACTTAATTGAGTGTCTATGTAGAAAACCGTAATTACCTTGACAGTGTGATTGAATTCAATTGAACAACGGTTTCCTTTTCAAGCTCTGAGAATTATTACTGAAATGAAAACTGAGATATCTTTTATGATTCTGACCATTTCATTTGGTCTTGCTTCATTATTATCTGATAGTTGTCTAAAATTAAGAAGAGACACTGCACAGTAGTTTGCAGTACCTTAGAAAATGAAATCATCCTTTTATTGGCTAGGAATCTATTGGCTGTCAGTGACAGAACTCTAACTCAAATTACCTTAAGCAAAATAAGGGGAATATTTTTTAATCCAAAGTCATCCACGGTTGGGTCAGCTTCAGGTATAGGTAGACTCAGGATTTCAAGTGACATCCTTAGGATTTGTTTCTCTATCCATTTGTCCTATTTTCCTATTGGTTTATTTATCAGACAGGCAGGTTCTCAATTTGTTGGGAAAGGAAACCACAAGAATATAGCCTTTTGAAATTTGACTAAAAGGAAAAACTCTCTCAAACATGATATCAAATCTGATCAAATACCCTGCCTTTCATTAGGTCATGTAGTCATCCAATCACTGTGGTTGGAATAGGGATGGAGTATTCTGATTGGCAAGCTGTGAGTCATAGGATCACCGTGTCACCACAGGCCGATTTACCCCACCTGAGTCACAAGAAATGGGCTCTCCAAAGGAAAATAATATTCTCCTGTTAGATGTGCTCCTGGCACTCTGAAAAGACACAACAAAACAACAAATTGAACACAAAGCCTTAAATTGAATACATATTTATCAATTGAAAAATTTTACCTACATGGATAATTTGTCAACACACATGGAAAATAATTAGTTATTCATAATTAGAACTAGAGATCCTTTAATTGGCAAAATGTTCTATTACCAATGCATATAATTAGACTTATTAAAAAACAGACACCTCACTGTTGTTGTCTCAGAAGGCAAGGTTCAAGCCAGCACAGTGTAGGTCGGAGAAAGAATGTGCACTTTGTCAATGCAGAGACCAGGTTCCAAACCAGCTCTTTCAGTGACTGGTGCTGTGGCTCTAGGCAGGTGACTTAATCTATTTCTCATTCTTATTTGTAAAATGGGGAGAGTCATAATCCTCTTCCACAGGATTCATATCAATACAGACCTGAGGAGTCTAGGTGCTAATTCCTAACATAATGTTAAAAATTTAATAAACATTATTTTGTTTTTTTCTTCCTTTACTTTTATTTTCTTCCTTTCTTCCCTTCTTCCCCTCTGTTTTCCTCCCTTTCTTTCTCTCAAGTCTAGCTAGTCATGGATCCATTCTTTGCCACTTATTTTAATTAAAGAATAAGTGTACCTAGTTGAAGTAACAATTGATTATCTGTTTATTAAAGAGGAAAAAATAATAAAAAATATGGAGATGTTTCCTTTAGATGAGTTAAGAATGATGTGGTTTAAAGCATATGCTATTAAGTGACTTCTGCCTCTTTTTCCCTGGACAGAAAAATAAACAAACACAATTATTTTATTGCTAAGCATTCACAAACTAATGATTTATTACATGTTTACAGGTTAATCTATCTAGAAGGAAGGATAAAAAAAGTCTAGTAAAATGCTGGAATTCTTAAATAAATGCATTTTTACCTTACTTCATTTGAATTCTTTCTATATAATTTGACACTTGAAAAAGCTACAAGAAATGAGAGCACAGAATGCATATGTATACTTTGGCATTGAAGTGGAAAAAATCATTACATTGAGCATTCTATTAACAGAATCAACCTGGTTCATAGCAAATACACAGGGTATATTTAGTGTATATTACATGGTTTGAGTTTCTTAAAAAGTCCTTTTTGTGGATAATATTTTTGTAATTAAGGGAGGTAATAATTTGTTTTTTCATGAAAGTCATTTTAAAGAATGAAATTTTAAATTATGTCACTGTATTTTTTTAGATTACAAAAAGTTATTGAATTTTAAGCAGAACAAAAGGCAAATTCAAGGGAGTTGTTTCCTGTGGGCCAATAACAATAGCTTCCTAGACAATGGCATCAAAAGTCAGGCTTCCATTAAGGGGATTGAAGCTCAACAATTGCTGGCTGCTGGGCAGTGGGCAGGAACTGTACATTGGGGTTTTAATTGCTATTTTGCTCTAGGTCATGCCTTGCTGTTTCAATTAAATCTCTGGTGTACAGAGTCCCTTGTCCCCTTCTTCTTGCATTTGATCACCTAATGGAAAGAAGCCTCCGTTCCTCAGGGAAATAACTTTGGACAGCGCGAATCAATCTCTCTCTCCCTTTCTCTCTCAATCTCTCCTCTGTAAAATCTAATTTTAGTGTTACTATAGCAAATCAAATGTAAGAAAGGAAGTAGAATTGGTGTTCATTTCTCTGCTCCTCATTATTGCTTTCAATGCAAAGTTTTTAACCAGCAAGGGGAAAAGGGTTGATTTAATCATAACAGTTTAAAATTTATGTATAGGGAAAAAAAGTCAAGTGGAAATGCAAGTGTGGAAACCACCAGGATATATTTGTCCCCAGCTTCTGCAATTGAGTAAAAAGTATAATTTTGAAAAAGTCTTGAGTTTTCAAATGAGGAACATACCTCATTTTAACCATATATTTTAATTATGTAGACTCCCAGTAGGCATGAGTACTAGCCTCAAGATAGTTGCAATGTAGCACAGCAGGTGAGATGTACGCATAAATAACTCTAATGTTAGGTAGAATGTGATAAACTATTATTTTAAAAGTGATATTGACAAGCTTTGGGAGTTCAGAGAAAGGAGAGCTTATTTCTATTGGAATATGACACAGAGGACAGTGAAGGATTAGAAAGGCAAAAATAAGCACATTCAAGAAGCTGATAATCTGTGAGCAAAATCTTGACAGTTAACTAAGATTTTAAAAATACAGTAAAATTTCAAAAGCAATGTAATATTTCATAGATTTTGAATGTGAGGAGGGACCAGTCATCTTAATATAACTATTACTAGAGGCCCGATGCATGAAATTCATGCAAGGGCCTTGGCCTTGCCCTGCCTGCTACAGCCGCCACGTCCGGGTGGGGGGCGGGGGGAGCCCTCTGCCACCTCTGCCTCAGCCCCCGCCCGCTGTGGCTTTGTCCTGAAAGAAGGACCTCCGGTCTAATTAGCATATTACCCTTTTATTATTATAGATGAACCCATTTAAATGAATTAAAATTATTTCATAGAGGCTACATGTTTTTATTGAATGGGGTTAAACATTTTATGCAGATGCATTTGTGTGGGTGGATTTGGGCTTTGGAAGCCAGTATGTGGGTTTGACTATCAGTCTGTTCCAGTTTTTATCTTCATGAGGAATTTTAATCTTTGCCTATTCTGATACTTTACTAATTAAAGCTGCAGCCATCATGGTTTCCTACACTTTGAAGTTAATCAAGCCAATGTCATGTGACTAGGTGTGCCCAGGAAGGTGTAGACATGGAGATATTCTCACCATGTGGTGCATGAGTGGCTAATTTATTTAAGTGGGTATCATTGAAATACTATTTGTAAATGATTTAATATTCAGAAAAAAATGGATCATGTATCCTAAAGATTTTAGTATGCAATTCTCTCTCCACTTAGTCTTTAAGAAGTTTTGTGAGTTGAAACGGTTGGAATTTGGTTTAAAAGTTATAACTTATGAATTTTACAACAATTTTAAATTAAGCAACTAGATTAATCCCTCCTTAATTGAGGCAACCCCCCCCCCCCCCAAAAAAAAAAACACACACACACACAAAACTTCATAGTCCTGGAATAAGTTAATTTGCTGGCTGCTTTCATAAGAACAAGTACGGTTCAGATTTGTGGTTTGGAAGAAAAAAATGGTGTAGTTAGTTTAATTAACTAGAGTTTAATTTATTATTTATGTCATTGGAATTTTCATTGCAAAGTGTGATAATGAGCAGGTAATGGCAACTCTAAAAATGAATAATGACTGAAAAACGTATTGGTTTATAACCCTGTGGCGTTGGGGTGGGATGGCATAGATGGCTGTGTGGTAGCTAAGTTCGGAAGAAAGTAGGTTTCAGTCATGCCCACCTGCCCACCGAAGCTACAGATTTGAACAAGTGTCTCCTCGGATTATCGTTTTTCTCAAATGTTGAATGGAAAGAATAGTAACTATTGTTTGGAGTTGTTTAAGGACAAGTGAAATAGTGCATGTGAAGTGCCAGACTTATAATTGACACTATTATTCACAGGTTTTTATTATTGCTGCTATGTATTATTTTCAAAAGAATTTTAAGGCCATCTTGGATCCTTAAGAATATTTGTTGATGCTAAACTTAAATAAGGAAATACTCAGAGAAGTCAATGTTGTCAAGAGTGTTGTGAAACAAAATCTCACTTCGGTGACAGTGCAACCAATGAAGGAAACACTTCTTTTGGAAATTGTTTTAACAGTTTGGTCTCTATTGTAACACCACAGTGGTGCAAGAATACACTACTTAAGAGTTTGGGTTAGGAGAACTGAGTGAGCAGAAAGGGCTTTTGTGAAAAATACCAATATCATGTCATGTTATGTGGGGAAAAGGAGGTACACTATTTTATGTGCTAATATATGATAACTACAACAATATGAAAAAGATAGTTATAAAAACAATTAAGGGAATATGCAAAAACGATAATGTATATCGGATGGTGTATATTGGATGGTGTTCTTAGGGTATTATAATTATGTTAACTTAAAAACAAAACAAAAACTTATTTATGTAGAAGTTATTTTTAGGATACACTAATATGCCTGTTTCTTTTGAGAATGGAGAGAAGGAGGAGAAGAATTTGGTATTTTAGTATGAGTATGATAAACTCTCAGCTCGAGTTCCCAAGTATAGGATTTATTTGCACGTGAATTATAATTAAACAGGAAACTAGATATATTCCCATAAATTTAAGATTAAAAATAGGGAGAAAAATTCAAGACAAATAAAAGTAAAAGATCTCACCGCCACACCAACCAGATGTATTTATTTATATCAGAGTATAAACAGAAATTGTAGCTATTAGAAGTGCTCAATATGCCTAATATAATATTTCTTTGGGAAATTTTCATCTTTTCCCTCTTCTCTGTTTCCAAAAATATAGTATAATCTTGACACTGTTTCACTGTGTTGGTCTTTTCCTCTTATTTACTAAAACAGAAAATGATAGAAGAAATGTAAAAAGGTTCTGTTTCTTAAGGAACAGCTCTTAAGGAAAGTTTATTTTCTAAGACAAAAGGTTACATAATTAAACAGAAAATCTGGAAGTTGATACCTGATGCCACCAGCCACCATGGATGTGGAAGGGAACACTAAACATTAACACAGTGAATAAGTCTGTGATAGGTTTAAATGAACAAAGCAATTTGCAGTAAAACCATATAGCATACCATTTCTATGACGCTCAAAGGCATATAAATACAAATACAGTGGGGCCTTGACTTACGAGTTTAATTCGTTCAGTGACGGAGCTCGTAACTCAAATTACTCGTATGTCAAATCAAAAAGTGAACGAGTGAGACACGTGATGCTGGGCTGATGTTGTGGCGTTCACTGTGACGTTCGCTGCGCCAACTAGCGGTGGGGTATCTGAAGCTCTCTCGTAACCCTAATTTTAGCTCGCAACTCAAAGCAAAAAATCGGCCGAGAGACGGCTTGTATCTCGAAAAACTCCTTAGTCGGGACACTCGTAAGTCAAGGCCCCACTGTAATACACTGTCAAGGGATTCATACACTTTGACAGTAAATAAGAAAATGGATGCATACAAATTTTAGAATACTAATTACCACCCCAGAGAGGAGCTGGTGTGGAGTGGGAAGAGGGTACAACATATGGGGCAAGGGCTAAAATATTGCTAATATTCTGTTAATTTTTGTGGAAGGCTTATGAGTATTTTACAGTTATTTTATATCTTATACCTTTATATCATTTATTTTCTAGGATGTATAAAATATTTTATCATAATAAAAAATTAATTTAAAAAAATTAACACAGTAGCTGACCAGATTTATTGAATCACTTTTCACTTAGAATATACACACATGAAAAGTCCTCCCTTTTTTCATACTGTTCCTTCTCTGATACCTTTCCAATCAAATAACTATGAGAACATTTTTTTCTTTTTGTAAAGAGAGTGGATCAGGAAACTTTTCCTCTAATCCTATTGAAGGTGTATTTCCAAGAAGCCTAAATAACGAGACCTAAGACCTGAGAAGTTGTTTAAATCAAGCCTTGCAAAGAATCCTAAGATCCCTACACTTCTTTCACTCTACTTTCCTCTGTATATTGGCAAATTTTATAATACGCTGTAAACTCTGGTATATTTAAGAAGGTATTTAACATTAGGAGTTTCCTTTAACTGAAAGTGATGATCTGAAACCAAAAGAGCCTTGACATACAGTTAAGAATTAGAAATCTACTGTATTGCATAGAGCCTATAGTTAGCAATACTATATTGTATACTTAAAAATTTGCTACAAGAGTAGATCTTACGTTGTCCTCTTATCACACAAAATAATATCAACAAATAATGAAGGTGGGAGAAAACTTCTGGGGGTTATGGATATGTTTATGGCATAGATTATGGTGATGGTGCATGGGTGTATACTTATCTCCAAGCTCATCAAGTTGTATAAATTAAGTATGTATAGCTTTTCATAAGTCAATCATATCTTAATAAAGTGGTTAAAAAAGGCAGAAGAATTATAATATTGGGTTCATTCATTTTTAAAAATTTGATGTTTGAATATGTCCATTGTATCAAGAATGCTTCACACAGTTTTTCATTTCTGACTGTCTCCTGACTTAATAGGGAAATACACTCATAAATATTTAGTGGTAGGTGCATTCTGTGCACACAAACTTTTAAAAATGTTAACTTATAAATAAATGTATTCAAACTTGTAAAACCATGCATACTTTATGGAAGACTATCTTAAGGCAGTTTTCAATAATTCAACTTCTTCAAGGCAACCATCTAACAGAACTCTCAGGTCAAATTTTTTTATTTTAAAATAAAAAATATGTTGGTGAATTTCAGTATTAGTTTCAACCATGAAATTAAGCAGTATCTGAAAACAAATCATACAATGGGTCTTATGAAAAAATGTAATACACCCTTTCCCACATTTTACTATCAACATTTATTTTCTCTTTTGGAATCTATTTTCTAGGCATGATTGTTTGGATTATGTCTACTCCTAGCTAAGACTTGCATTTTCTCTATTATATGAGAAGTAATAGGCAGAGGCAATGGCAATGCTAATGGGAGCTGAGTACATATTGTTTTATTAATCAATTAGATTAATTAACATTTATGTATATCTAATAATTTTTGAAAGCCACTTACAAAGTAAGCTAGTAAGAAAGAATGACTGGTTTTATTTCAATAGAAACAAACTACCATTCTTTGGACTGTCTTCAAAGCATGTGTAGTTTGGCTGAAAGAAAGAAAAAAACAATTAGTTGATTCTGAGCTGAAACTTAAGTGGGGTTGAGGAAATGAAATGGCTGTTATTGAGGGCAGAGTTTCAGCAGGCTGACTAATGTCCTAAATTCTGTGGTAAACTCAGATTATACAGTCATAGATTTAGGGGTATCTATTCTATTGGATGAAAGGCTAGTGTCCTATTTCCAAACTTTGCAGAATTTAAAACTTTCCTTTGGTTCAGACCTATTCCAGGGAAAGGAAGCCTTTGGTTTATTTGAGTTTTAGGACAGGTCCCAATAATCCAAATTAGTTTATTGTACTCATAGTATGTAAACATTCGAGGCCAGGAAAATTAAGTCTTTAAGATCTCTGGCTTACAGAAAAGTGCAGATTCCATGCAGGAAACACTTTCTCCTTCACTTAGTTGATGCTGTTACAAAGTATGGAACCCATAAATAATACCAGTTTTCCTCTGAGTTGTCTGAATTAGCCTTTCTAGAGTCAGGAATGAGACAGGAGAAGTTTTCTCACTCACTCTGTTGCTCTCTCTGAATGTGTGATACTCAAAGAGTCTTTCTTAACTTGAAGGTTCAGATAAGTTCAACCACATTTGTCAAGAGGCTGCTCTTCAGTTGTCAAGAGGCTGCTCTTGTGTACTGTACGTGCCAGGTACTCTGCCAGACACTCCTGATGGTCTTGGTGAAGACTCAACAGCCCCACAGCAACCTTCTGAACTGAGTAGAAATTCTTTTCTGTAGAATTTTGGTTGACATGAAAAATATTTATCCAGGAAGTTTCTTTTGTGTAATTTTGTTTTTTCATGCTTATAATATCATATGACCTTTTTATTGCAGGATAGCATGTCTTCAGTTCATGAGCTAAAGTTTTCTTCTACACATGCAGTATTCTTCTCCCTTAATGGGTACAAGATATATCAAAACAAATATCATACAAACCTTTTGATTTGCATTTCTAGTTATCATAATTAGGTTATTTTTATTGTTACAATGGAATTAGAAGAAAATCCACATGCCGAGTGAGCCAAAGTCAAAACTTGGGTATTTTATTCTAAATATATTTTTATTGATTTTAGAGAGAAAGGAAAAGGGAAAGAGAGATAGTAAGATCAATGATGAGAGATAATCATTGATTGGCTCCCTCCTGCACATCCCACAATGGGGATAGAGCTTACAACCCAGGCATGTGCCCTAACTAGGAATCTAACCATGACCTCCTGGTCATAGGTTGATGCTCAACCATTGAGACATGCAGACTGGGTTTATTTTATTTTTTAAAACTGAAGGCTCTCACCTCTTTGGTACTTTGGTGCTCAATTGCTGATTATTATGACTGAATTGTAGGTGTAGGCTAATATTGCTACAGGGCTAAATTCTATGTTTAAACATTTCACAAATGGGTATAGTAATTGAATCTATACCATCATTGATACATATAAAGCTTTAAAAGAAAAGTACTTATTGCATAATAGGTACCTTATACATTACCTATTATTATTTTTATTGAACCCATTTCACTTTGTGGTTGACTATGAGCCTTGTTGGCACTTTCTTTATCATAGAATATAGGTACCATAAAATTTAGGCATCTTGGTTTTTGTTCACTGACATATCCCAAATGTCAAGCAGAGTGCCTGGCAGAAAGTAGGAGCTCAATAATTTGTTAAATGAAAGAGTATTGCACTGGTCTTAGTCAGGCTTCTGGTATACCATCCAGCCTTTGACTTCAATTCAACCCCAATAGATTTGCTAATATAATGGTGTGATCAAATATACTTCAGGAAAATGTTGTTGGCTTTCTTCTAAATATGAAGAGGAGCCATGATCACAGAAGGTGCCTATTTTTTGACTGACAGGCATTGTTAGGAGAGGTCCTGGATCTCTGCCTTTTGTGCAGAGAGGGCATGAAAAATCTACACCTGATAGGAAATTTAGTAAGGCCTTCCATTTTGGCTTCTATTGGCTATCCTATATTATAAAGAGGTAATATGCACATGGTCATCACGCCCGCCCTCACGCTGTAACAGCTCAGACACTCAACACTGGGGAGAGAGGAATGGGGACCAGCCAGGCACAAATAAGCTTGCGTGAGAGGAATGGGGACCAGCCAGGCACAAATAAGCTCATGAGAGAGGAATGGGGATCAGCCAGGCTGCAGCCTGGGAGAGGGACAAGCTGCCCGCCCCATGGTCCCGGGCGCCAGAACCTGTGGCTGTGGCCCGGGCGAAGCTGCCCGCCCATGGTCCCCTGCAGCTGTGGCCAGCCCGGGCAAAGCTGGCCTGGGTCCTGGGTGCCTGCGGCGGCCAGAAGGAGGGAAGCCCGGGTCCTGGGTGCCTGTGACCAGCCGGAGAGGGAATCCTGGTCCCCAGGTGCAGGGTGAAGCAGAGGCGGTTAGGGATGATCAGGCCAGCAGGGGGAGCAGTTAGGGGCGATCAGGCAGGCAGGCAGGAGGGGATAGGGGCCGATCTGGCAGGGCAGGCAGGTGAGTGGTTAGGAGCCAGTGGTCCAGATTGCGAGAGGCAGTCAGA
>NW_005871049.1:16495958-16775825 GCF_000147115.1 Myotis lucifugus | reverse complement strand
TTAGATTCAAAGCTAAGCTACTAACTAGTGTATCCTTCTACACTAGCTAGAATTATGATATGATCCTTGCATAGTTTTATTCAGTGGAAATACATTTCATATTCTTTTTTATAAACATCCTGATTGTTGGGAAATGATTATATTGTTATTATTATTATTTTTTAAATATATTTATTGATTTTTTTACAGAGAGGAAGGGAGAGAGATAGAGAGTTAGAAACATCGATGAGAGAGAAACATCGATCAGCTGCCTCCTGCACATCTCCTACTGGGGATGTGCCCGCAACCCAGGTACATGCCCTTGACCGGAATCTAACCCGGGACCTTTCAGTCCGCAGGCCAACGCTCTATCCACTGAGCCAAACCAGTTTCGGCTGTTATTATTTTTTAAGGCTTATTAGGAAAGTTAGATTCTGGGTTATGAGGATCTGAATTTAACTGTTGTGACAAGAATTACTTTTTCTGTGATGTAGGAGACCCAAAATACTTCCTGAGTGCATTTACACATTTATCTATAATTCTTCAGGGCCAAAGAACCAAGCAAGTGTCAGGCATTAAACAGAAAAGTAAGCTGCCCATTGCCACTTTACCCAGGATGTAGAGACCTGTCCACCCTAACAAGGAGAAAAAGTCAGATACACTCCAAAGCCATACGTTTCTTGAGCCTTTGAGAGCTGAGGTCACAAGGTAACCTAAATTCTAAATGGTAACAAGTCCTCAGAATATGAACTATCTCAACTTCTATAAGAGACAAGTACTATAACAAGCAGGTTAGAATTATTTAGTTAAAATTTTAGCTAATTGTTCAAGCCAAGTGTGGGCTAGCATGCCAGCTTAAAATAAATGGGTTCTCACTCACTAATAGGATCTTTTCTATTTGCCTTCCCTGGGTGCTCATGAGGGCAGGACAGGGTACTGCATAGACCACCCTTCGTTGGGGCATAGCCATTTGGAGCGTCCAGGGGGAAAACTCAAAGCCCCGCCTTTCCTGGTCTCTTGTATCCTATGAATAAAAAGCCTTAAGCCACCAAGGACAGTCAAACTCTGTCACTCACAAGGCATGAGGAACCATTGTGGCAAGGAAACGAGTAGAAGGAAAAACCTCTATTCCTGTGGAAGAACAAGTGATACCAGACCTTGGCTCTGGATCCCATAGTGATACCAAACCCTCGTTCACCACCACCAGAGGAGACCAAGACTCCTGCCTGAGACAAACCACAGATGCAATGTGGAGTTTGGCTGCCATGGAAGGAAGGCAGAAATTCTTAAAATCTCTACCTCAAGTTCAAGGAACATAGGGCCCACCTAAGCCTGAGGTTGAATGAGGAAAAGAGGAAACCCTCTTCATGAAGTCTAGCACTGAGTATCTATAAAGCAATAACTATCTCGGCTGGGTGGTATGAAGGAGCTTGGAGGGAGATCTTCTCTGTGGGGTAGATGTATAGCAGTGGCTGAAAGCTGAGGGTGGAGCATGAATACTGAGAAACCCTGCCTGGCACGCCAGTCCCAAACTAAGCACAAGGTAATTGCAACCCATTACGAGAGGTACACTGAGCTAAAACCAGACACGGCTCATTGTTTGACTAGATTAACGGACCCTCTCACTCAAGTGGCCTGACAGAAAGGTGCATAAATATTAGTTACTTCAGCCTCCATTCTTCTACATATAATGACTGATGTTCACAAGAAAATTTAAAAAGCAAGAAAATACATTCCATTGTCAAGCAATAAAGAAATAAAAAGATCTAGGTATAGAGATGACTCAGACAATTAGGCAAAGACTTTAAATAATTATAACAATTATGTTAAAGGACCTATTTGGAAAGGTGGACAATATGCGTGTATAGATGAAAAAATGAAGAAGAAAGATGAGACTATAAGAAAAGGCCATTTTTAATATAAATTTTAAAATGGACATTAGAATTAAAGAATTCCTTTGACAAATTTATCAGTAGACTTGAGGAAAGAATGAGTGAACTTGAAGATAAATAAAAAAATTGTAGAGATTATCCAAACTGTATAATAGAAATCTAAATTGAAACACAAAGTAGAAAAAAATAGTGTTTAAAATAAATAATAAGATAACATCTAAGAATTATAGGACAATATTAAATGGGCTAATATATGTCTTAATAGTGTCCTAGAAGAGAATAAAGAGAATGAGTAAAAAAATATTTGAGGAGATAAAGGTTGAGAACTCTCCCCAAACAACAGAAGATATCAAATCACAAATCCAAGAACCTCATACTGCAAGCAGGATAAATGCCTAAAGCAAAACACAACAACACAATCAGAAGTTTTGAAACATCATTGTAATCAAAGATAAAGAGATAATCAGGACAGTAGCCAGAGAAAAGGGTATTTTAATCAAATAAACAAAAAACACATTATAGTGGACTTCTTGTTAGAAACTATGAAAGCCAAAAGACACAGTGTTATCTTTAAAGTATTTAAAGCAAAAACATATCAACTCAGATTTTGATGCTCAGTGTTGTAGGGTTTATAATATTATATATGTATAAATAAAATGTAAGAAAACAAAAGTGTAAATTTTAGGAGATAGTAACTGGAAATATATTGTTATAAGGTTCTTATACAGTATGTGAAATAACAATGTTATTTTAAAATAGACTAAGATAAATTAAAAATGTATAGTGTCAACTCTAGGACAACCATTAAAATTTTTAAGAAGTGGGTATAATTAATCAGCCAACTTTGAAGAAAAAAAAATATACAATTAAAATATTTTTAGGAAAGAGAAAAAAGAACATCTGGGAAATAGAAAACAACAAAAAAGGTGGTAGATTTAAACCCATTTTATTGATAATTACCTTAAAATTAATTATTTAAATATGCTTATTAAAAGTCAGAGGTTGTTAGATTAGATAACAAGACCCAACTATTTATGGTGTATAAGAAACTACCTTCATATAAAGATGTAGGTCTGTTAAAAGTAAAAGGATGGAAAAATATATAGCATGCAAGCACAAATCAATATAAAGTGAAAGGAACACATCAAAATCAGACAAAAGAGACTTCAGCAAAAATATTATCCAGGATTAGAAGGGTCATTGCATATTGATAAAGATGTCAATTCATGAAGAAGACAAAAATTTTAAATGTGAATTTGAAGCATAACAGTACTTCAAAATGCATGAAGCAAAACTGATAGAAAGAAAAATCCATTATTATAGTTGGAGATGTTAACACCCTTATCTTAGTAATCAATGATACAAGTAAAGAGAAAATAACTAAAAATGTAGGAGATGCAAGCACACTATTAACCAATATGCCCTAATTGACATTTAACATTTATCAAAGTTTACCATATTCTGGGCCATAAAACAAATCTCAGCAAGTTTTAAAGAATTAAAATCTGACAGAGAGTACATTCTCTGGCCACTCAAAAGCAGAAAGAAATCTGGAAAATTATAAAATATGTGACTAAATGGCACACAGACATATCATGGAGATATTGTGGGTTTGGTTCCAGACCACGACAATAAAGTGAATATCATAATAAAGAGAGTCACATGAATTTTTTGGTTTCCATTTAAAGTTTTCACACTGTGCGCTAGTTTATTCAGTGTGCAATAACATTATGTCTAAAGAAAATATGAACCAGTACCTTACTTAAAAATACTTTAATTCTAAAAAATGTTACCTTTCATCTCAGCCTCTAATGAGTTCTAATCTCCTTGCTATCAGGGGGTCTCCCCTTGATATTGATGGCTGCTGACAGGTCAGGTTGGTGGTTGCTAAAGAATGGGGATTTTCTTAAAATAAGACAACAATTTCTTAAAATAAGACAACAATTACCATAGTAACATCAAAGATCACTGATCTCAGATCACCATAACAAATATAATAATCATGAAAAAGTTTGAAATACTGTGAGAATTACTAAAATGTAGGCATGAAATGAGCAAATGCTGTTGAAAAAGCGACATTGATAAGCTTGCTGAACTTGGGATTGCCACAACAAGCAATATCTGCGAAGTACAATAATATAAAGCCCAACAAAATGAGGTATGTCTGTACTTCTAAATAGCTCATGAGTCAAAAAGAAAGTCACAAGGGAAATTAGGAAATTTCTGGAATAGAATGAATAAGAAAATTTGGTAACATTAAAAACTGGGGATGTACATAAGTGCATAAAATGATTTAAAAAATGAATAAAAGTTTATAGCATTACATTCTTATATAAAAAACCCAAAAAGTTTTGCATCGATATTTAGAATTTTCATCTTTGGAAACTAGAGAAAATTAAATTAAGGCATGCAGAATGAAGCCTAGTCAGACAAAAAAAAAAAAGTAAAAAGAAAAAGAAAAATACAGAAGTGTGAGTATGCTAAATTGATCTAAAATTTAAATAAATAATAGTAGAAATCCCAACGGAATGGTTTTTGGGTGGGAGGGAAGAGGTAGGTGCTTGAAAAGCTGACACTCAAATCTATATGAAATTTATATGAAAGGGCCTAGAATAGGCAAGACACTCTTTAGGAAGATGCCATTTTGACCTTGGTAATTTAGAAAGTTTTTTGAAGATGCATGTTGATCTGGGCCTTGAAGAATAAGTAGGATTTTGAACAGGTAGAAATTACAGGTGAGGACATTCTAAACACAAACACAATATAGTCTTTGGGGAACCACGATCAGACTGGTTTGGCTAGAATAGAAGGTTTCTGTATTGAGAGGATGGGAAAGATGGCTACAGGCCAAACAGTGGACTTCAAATGCCAGATGCAGGAAGTTGGTGTTTACATGGGGCAATGGAGATGAGAATAGAATGTAATGCAAGGGATAATGCAGTAGCAGTGCCTGACATGAGTTGGAGTAGGAAGGACAGAAGTGGTGTATCTAACCGTGAAGTGGTCAGTCGGAAGCCTTCCTCAGAAAGGTAGAGACCAGTGTTCCCAATGTTGTGAATAGATGATTGAATGTGGAGATGAGTGAGACGAATCTAAGATAACTAAGATTTTAACTTAGGGTACCTGGAGGAATGGTGAGAGATCTTTAGTAGCAAGAGGAACTTAAGGGAGAAGTTTTGGAGAAAATAATAATTTGGAACACATTAAACTTAAGGAATGAGCAGTATAGTCCAAGCAGAAATGTTCAAACAGCCATCGGAAATGGAGAGTTGGAGCTCCTCAGGAGGGGGATGTCTGTGTCCATGAACGAATCCAGTGATGTTGATGCTGAAGTTACAGAGGAGATCTTATCATCAGAACTTAAAGAGAATACAAAGGTCTGAGTCTCTCTCTGGGAACACCCACATTGAGGAAGCTAAGGAAAAGAGGAGACAGCAAAAGAATCTGGGACAAGGTTATTAGAAACATGTGAAAACCCAGAAGAGGCGGGCTTTCAAGAAGAGGTGTTAACAGTTTGCATTGCTATAAATTGGTAAAGAATGAAGGCAAGGCAATTTCCTTGTGAATTTGTGGTCAGGAGATCATGGATAATAATGGGAACACAGTTTCAATGGAGTGGGGGCAGAAGCCAAAACTTCAGAATCCAAGCAGTTTGTATGGGAGTTCATTACCAAACATTTTGAAAAACGAGAAAAAAGAAAGAAATCACATTATAGATAGAGGACAAAAACATCACGTATCAGGCTATCAGTTTAAATGTATCTTCAAAGATGACATTTTTTAGTTCAGAGATAGTTACAGGAGGACTGCCTGGGGAACAAGAGTGGTCTCCAGCCTGTACCAGACCAGCAGATAGTTTTTGTTTGGGCAATAGTGCGCTTTAAAAATGCAATTAGGTTTGAACATTTATAAATGGGAAGATTTTCCATAAAAATCTCTGGTTTCTAGCATCTCTTGAAAAAAATTGGAAATTTGGCAACACTGCGCCTATATTCCTCAGTGTCATTGATGAGCTGGAGTTGAATGGCAGCTGCCCTTTGGAAGGGCACATGCTCTTAGCCAGGAGCTCTGTGTGCATCTCTCCATCAGACTACTTCCTGGATCCTCAGAGGTATTCTGAACTGGTAATCCACAATTAAGCCCAAAGTCTTCATTTCATAGAAGAGGAGACTGAAGTCCAAAGTGGAGGCATGACTTGTCTCGAAGCCACATATCTGGTCAGTGGAAGAACTCATTTTTGAGCCTATGTCTCCTGATTATTATCTCATAGGCCTCATACCTTGTTAACTCCATTTTTCTCTGACTTTGTATTCTCCCGAGGACTGGCCCTAGAAATTTCTGTACCCTTCCCAGCTTCTAGCATTGCCAGGTGATGCCTACATGGTTTGTCTGGCTCTGTCCCTGCCTAGGTTCTCATTGTTTTTCATGTCGTCCAGCTTGGATACCAAGTCCAAGCTGGCTCTTTTCAGAACTTTGGCATAATGTGAGGCACACAAATTCCCCATAAGGTTTCTTTCATGGAGATTTTTGAGGCCCAAGTGGAATGATGTTAAACAATGACAATCATGTGTTGCCTCCCAAAGTAGAAAATTAAGTTCGGCTCGCTAAAATGAATACCAGATCATTCTCTCCCAGTCCTCCTGCCCACATCTATAGTTAGTCTTTCAAGGGAATTTGAATGTAGTGTTTGGATTTGTGTTTTTCTGCCTTAAGAAGGAAGTGGTAAGGTAATGGTCTTTTTTATTTTCATTCTAGATATGAACATTCACTAACCTTTCAAAAGTATTCTTTTGAAATTTAGGAGACATCAAAATGCTATTAGGAAAAGAGACTGTATGCTTAGCTAGAGCATAAACAGTCTCTAGCCCACTCACTCAGAAAGGATTTTCTGAAGGCCTGGGGTAATTGTTATATTAATTCCTTTCTCTCCACCCCTGCCTTTGCTCCTCCACCACCCAATATGAATAGTCGTCGATTAAAAATAGAGCAGCTAATGATGTTGGCTATTGGATTTCAGGTAGACAGTGTTAATGCTAATGTCAAATATATAATGGCCCTGTGGAAATTTGGAACTATTCTATTGTTATTTCAATGTGGTAGGACTTCTGAGATAGTTTTTTAGAGTGTTCCAAACCAGCCAGCTCTTCCCTGAGTTTATCTTTCACGTAATGTCTTGCCAAATGCAACTTTCAGTTTAGCCGGTTCTGTGTACACTAATGGTATGATTGTTTTCTATCTTCCTAGAGTTTCTGACATAGTAGGCTGTAGTCTATCTATCAAGTTATCATTGCTAACAATTTTACAAACTGTTTACCACTGCCCCACGGAGATCACCATATTTCCTGCCTGTGAGATCAGATTCCTTGCGGCCCGGTGCACTGCCACACCTGAGAAGTGTGATGACAGTAGTCCTCATTGCCACTTTCTCAGTTGGTCAGGTTGAGCTAAGTCATAAACGAGCTATGGCAGTGGTCGGCAAACTGCGGCTCGCGAGCCACATGCGGCTCTTTGGGCCCTTGAGTGTGGCCACAAAGTTTCAATCACACTGTACGTGCGCGCCCGCACGTGGTATTTTATGGAAGAGCCAAGAGCCACACTCAAGGGGCCGCAGTTTGCCGACCACTGAGCTATGGGATCTCAGTGACTGTTAATAAGATTTGTTTCTCACATCACTGTCCAAGGCAGTTGAGGTTGCTGCCCTTCATCTTGTGATGCTGCCATCTTCAACACATGGTCTCCATGGTTGACTTCATGGATGGTCATGCATTGGATTTTATGAAATAAGTATGAGAGTGACATATTGCTTCCCTTTACATGTAGGTGGTCAAAATGTGATCACCGATACCTAACCCAACTATAAGAAACACTAGGAGTTTTACTCTTTTTTTTGGAAAAAAAAAAAAGTTAGTGAATATTTATCCAATCGTGCCATAATATGAATCTGAGTATACTATCACTTTGAACTGTGGCTAGCTCATTTTTTTTTTAAAAAAAACAAGTACCTCTGACCTTCTGACATAGAGTTTGAAGCTCTATAATTCAGCTTTATGAACTGACCAAGCATATTAGATCACCCAAGGATCTAATTGTGTTCAAAGGAATCAGAGTCTCAAACATCCTCTGTTAGTGCTAGGCATCATCAACACAGGACAACAAATGTATTTTAATGTGTATAGGAAGTTGTTTGAAATCATGGTGTTTGTTCCAGAAACAAAGAATCAATGTGTATAAATGTGTCTGAGTGTAATTACTAACAAGTTATTATTTTTCTCTATCCCATCGAAACATTTACTTTTCTTATAGATTCCTACATAAAATGAAGACCTTTTTTGAGTCACTCTGGATATATTCAAATGATGGCCTAATAAAGTCAATTGAAATATTGTCCTATTATGTAGAGGTTTTATTGTTACTGGGGATGTTTCATTACAAATAAAAAATTATGGTTGGTAGGTTCATCATCTGAGTCACTGACATGGAGAGATGTTGCAATATGAAACTGCAAAATGATTATCAATGAAACATATATAAAAATGCATCATCTTGTAAAAGCTGGCAAGCTAACATCACTATTCAGATGGGGTTGCAGAATTCTATGGACCTTAATCAGGCAAGCTGGAGATTAATTTTAATCTTTAAGCATTTGAGTGTGTGGGTGCAGAATCTAATCAGTGAGTAAAAAGTTGTAAATATTACCCCAACTTTCTGAGTCTTGATTTTTTTCATCTGTAAAAATGGGCATAATGATAGGATGTCATTCATAAGGGAGCTTGAAGGACAAAGTAAAATCATCTATACGCAGTGCTTACTATATAGCACATAGTCAGTGTCCTGCTGCTGTGCTGAGAGTAATGACGTGTATTGGTGGTAGCACCAACCCAGGCAGGCCAAGCAAATGCTTTCCTTTGCTAGAGAACCCGGGATGATGTTCTGTGTGTAAAATGGACCCCCTAACTTTTCCTTCCCTCAAAAAGACTTGTTTTCTTTTTGTTTCCCTCTTCCCCTTCCTTCAAAAACTTTACTTTTTTCACTTTTTTCCAACAAAAAAACCCAAAATTTTTTTTTTTCCCCAACCCCCTTTTTTTTTTTTTTTACCCAAGGGGTGTTTCACCTGGGGCACATTAGAATCACCTGAGAATCTTTTTAAAATCCTGATTTCTGGGCCTCATCCTCCAGAAATTCTGTTTCTTTGTTACTAATGTTGTGGCTCCACCCCATAACAAAGAAACAGAATTTCCGGAGGATGAGGCCCAGAAATCAGGATTTTAAAAAGATTCCCAGGTGATTCTAATGTGCAGCCAAGGTTGAGAACCACTGCCCTAACCAATACTTCTATCTCTTCTTGTTTATTTATATTTTATCTTTATTGTTGAAAGTATTATAGATGTCCTCTTTTTATCTCCGCTGACCCTTCTAGCCCCTCCCCTCCCAGCCCAGTTCAGGCCTTCACCACACTATTGTCTGTGTCCATGGGTTATGCATATATGCATACAAATTCTTTGGTTTATCTCTTCCCACCCACCCACCAACCCCTACCTTCCCTCTGAGATTCCACAATCTGTTCCATGCTTCTATGTCTCTGGATCTATTTTGTTCATCAGTTAATTTTTTTCTTTAGATTCCACATATGAGTGAGATCATGTGATATTCATGTGATCATGTGATCATGAATTGTCCTTCTCTAACTGCCTTATTTCACTTAGCATAATACTCCCTTCATGCTGTCTTAAAGGGTAAGAGATCCATCTTTATTTTTTGCTGTAGGCAATGGATCTCCTATCTCTTCTTCCTTCAATTCCTGCCCATTTTGTGGATAATTTTGGTGAGTGTTATTTAGTTAGAGCTTTATCTCCTGTTGACTCTGATCTAGAGCATTAGAGATAATAGGAGCCTTTATTATTCTAATTAATTGAGGAACCCAGAGTGATAACTAGGCAGCTCTAATATCTGTTTCTTCTAGTTCTCTCTCTCTCTTTCTCTCTCTCTTTCTCTCTCTCTCTCTCTCTCTCTCTCTCTCTCTCTCTCTCTCTCATTGTAGACCTTCTCTTTTACATTGATTAGTCAATAGTTTTCATTATAAACATATTTTCTTTGTTTTCTAAACCTACCACCCAATGATCAAACATTTTATAAGTTAAAATTTGCCTAGAGGGTAATTATTCAATAATTAATACTATTTTCCCCCTCCTCTCTTCTTTCTGCTTCTTTTCATGCAGGGCCAACTTGCTTCCCAACTCCAGGGGTCAGTTTTCTCATGGAATTTTATGTAAATGGTAGCTCTTGTCATTATGCAACTAAGCAAGCCATCCTGCCTCCACCCAAACCAAGTTTTACTAAAACAATACTTTGCGGAATCATATTTAAGCTTACTGCCATAAAAATATAAATAAGCCAGAAATTGCTAATAGGCATATTGGAGAGATATTAATATAATTATGATTACTTTTTGCTTCTAAAATGACAATAAATCTACCTGATCTTATTTTTTCCAGCAAGTAAATAAAATTGGAGTTTTTGACAGTATTATGCTTCTTGACCTGTGGGTCTGGTTACTACTGTATCTTTACAGAATGACTCACATCTCATAAGCAGATTTACTGAAAGCTCATTAATATGGTTGGGGATCGTCTTCAGAATCCCCTTTCCCCACATGGCTCACCAGCAATGGCATCTCAGAGAATTATAGCAGTATTTGTTATTTTAAGAGCTACAGTAGTGCCTTTGGACAAAGTTATTATTGAGATGACTATGAAAGTGACTCATATGCTTCCCAACGTTTATGCTTGCTTAATATCAGTGGCAGTTTCAGATGGTTAGTGTTATTGTCTTTCCAAAGCATTTTGACATTTTTGCTTACAAGCTTGCTAAAATGGTATGCTGCCTACTCTTTTCAACTAAGGTCATCATATCTGAACTAATAGAGGAAGCATTTCAGTAAGTGGTGGAAGATGGGCCCCAGCCTGCAAATTCTTGGTAGAAGTCATCCAATTGTGAAAAATTTATTGGTATGACAATTCTTGCTGTCTCACCACACTGTCATAGTCAGCTTTTACTTTTTACTTTTTTTTTTTTTGGTAGTTAGGCGTTAGGTTAGAACTCAGAGAACATTTGCACCCTTTAAATGCTTTCTGTGTTTTCCTTGTATCACAGATGATAATGAAGCAAAATGAAACAAAAATATAGAAAGGGAAAAAAAAGAAAGGAAATGTAAATATCTAATATCTTTCTTTTAGGTTTGCCTTTTTTTTTTTAGATTTAAAGCAATAGGTTTGTATCTGATTTGTGAATCTGTAGCATAGCTGAATTTTGCCTCCTTAGGTACTTGTGTTGGTGGTATTTAAAACATTAATGTAATAAGCAAATGTTACTTGAGCATCTATCATCTGGTCTTCTTTCTCTTAACAAGACTCACTACTGTTTCTCCTGATGTGTCTGTGATGGTATTTTCTGGTGGCATGGCAGCAAAGTGGTGTAAAGGTTGAGAGCCACTGACCCAAAGGGTGGCTATTGAAGGAGACTTGAGAGATTTAACAGCACAGGCCTGAACACAGTAATTGCCTGATAGGAATTATTTTTCATTTTTATTATTACTTGAATGATTTGGGCAGTACTGTATAAGAACTGAATTTGAAATAATGAACATATTACCTGTTGATTCCTAGCCAAACTCTCTTTTCTCCCTCGTTGCCCCAGTTTTAAGAGAGAAGAAACTAAGAACATAAGAACAGAGGCAGCAGACACTATGGAAACAGAAAACAAGGCGAGGGCAAGAAGGCAGAGAGGCTAATGACAGAGGGAAGATGAATGAGGACAGCAGAAAGCAGGACAAGGGAATGAAGTAAGATAACAGGTGGGGGGTTAACTGCTGATAACAATTCTCTCCTATGGAGAAGAAGTGAGCTAATATTTAATGAGCATCTATTTCCCTGTGCTACCGGCTTTTCAAACGTTTAAAAACCCATAACTCTTTTGAAGTAGGTATTATTGTTCCCATTAAATGTGGGAGAACTGATGCTCAGAGAGCATGTGGGATCTGTTTCAAGGCCATCAGGGTGCATAACCAGTATTTGCTAGGAGGTCTATTTTACTCTCAAGCCTATGTGCTTTCCACTATATTCATGCCAAGACCTTAGAGAATTAAGAAATGAAAAGAAGGCTATAAGTAAACGGCCTGTTTATAAGATCTTTTCATAGTAGCCGACATTATTTAAATAATGGATAAAACATAATTAGAAATAGAAGGATATTATTACCTTTTAATAAATCATATTCACTTCTAGTCTTCTAGCATGAAGACCTTAGGATCTTCTGTTTCCAAGGAAGCTCTTGAAACATCCACACTTTTAAGGTGACCTGTCCCTGGCAGATGCTGTGCTGGGTGGGTTCTTGGGCTGTGTAGATACTGTCTTGTGGGATGACCTTGATGCGGAATTCCTCATGCCCACTTTCCTCTCCTCCCCCAGCTAGTTACTTCGGACACACACTGCCTGGTTTGTTTGCTGCAGTACAATATAAACACTCCCGTTTCCTCTAGTGCCATGGCTTGGGAAAGTTAGGAAACACTGCTGTAAATATTAATACCATCAGACCTAACTTGCTATAGTAAGATAAATACAAAATCCAGCAGGCAGTTGGTCTTCCCCAAATCCGACAGAGAAACTGAGACGGGCTGATAGGATGAAGGCAGCCTGCTAGGTACTCCTGCTCTCAGCACATTAAGGCAAATCTGCTCTTCATTCAAACATGACTGGTGAAGTGTCACCCTGAGCAACGTGGATGTGGAAGTAATAGAAACCCCTTACAGTTCCCTCCAGAAAGCCTCTATTTGGGACTTCTTTCTTAACACTGAGATGGGGAGAAAACGTAAGGATAAGGGCATGTGGCTGGCTGGAACCCAATCACAACTATTATCTACTCAATTTTCTCTGAATTCCCTCTTCAAAGTAACTCTCTTAAATGTAATTTTTCACCTAAATCAATTGTTTAAGTAAAGGTTTAACCTAATGTCACTATCCATAGATCCTCTGATGTACCACAACAATGATCGCTTTTATATTTTCCCTGAAGGTGTTCTCTGACCACGTGCTCTCAGATGGCCAAGTTGAGTCATCCCGTGGGGTAATAAGCAGAGAGTCCACTGGTACATGGTGTCTTCAGAGGTGGTAACCGTGTGTGTGAGTGTGGCTGCGGGGCTGCCCAGTGCCCCACCTGTTACCTGGTGACTGCTGGTTGTTATTAAAGTCTCACAGAACCAGACCTGTAAAGGTACCTCGTTCCAGTGAAATGACATAACCCTGATTTTGTGCAAATCCTCCTTCAAGAAGAGATTTGTTCCTCTCTTTTTACGACCCATTGTTTGTCTTGGAGGAAATTTGGGTCAGGGTTGTTATGATCTTCTGACACAACACATGCAGTGAAATTAGACTTAGAAACAAGCCAAAAAATGAGTAAGTTTCAAAGTGTCCCATGCTCATACATTCTCGTGTGATGGCCAGCAGTGAGTCAGGTCTGATTGGTAACACTAATTCTTGTATTTTTGTGCTCAAGCGAAACTGTTGCCCACCTAAGAAATTGTTATATACTTCAGGGTATAGATGATGAACTTGTAGTACCGGAGTAATAAAAAAAAAAAACTACACAAAACCCTAAAAAAACCTAAACAAACCCAACCAACATGCACAGATTGTTGTTATAGCCACATTTCTTGGGAGGATCAATTTGCAAATATTGACAGTTTCAGAATTCTTAGTCACAAAAGACTCTCCAGTGTTCACCTTTTAATTCTCAAAGGACAGATTTAACCACCTACCAGGCTAAATTATAACACAGTTCACTGCTCTGTTATTTTCTTTGATTAAATCCAGGAGGTTGAAGTCCCTCCTTAAAAAATGCATACATTTTACCATTGAAGAAGCAGTTTTATGAAGGCTGGAAAGGAACAAGCTATTGCTTCAGGTTCAGTTTGTCTAAAAAAAAAAAGTTTCCAAGGTGTGCAAAGTAGCTCAGCCTGGAGACACTCCTCCCAAGCCTAAAAGTTTCAAAATCTTGACTTTTGCAGGAATACATTCTGAATCACATGTTACACAGAATTACGGGCTTATTCCTAACAAGCGGGTTCTTTTTCACTGGGATTTGATTTTTGGCCTTGGTCCCCGGTGTGTACATTTCTGACGTGGGGTGCTTGGGCTGTTTGTTTAAATTGGTTTGTGCTTAAAGGAATCTGATGGAGAACGTGAGAGCATTTCTGGAATTCTTTGGAATACTTTGGTTATTTGCCACTTCCCTGTTTCCAGCTCGATTGTTTTGACGACAGGTGCTGACTTTCCTCAAGTTAATTGTCAGAGTAACAAAGAGATGTGCAATTCACATTTATCATTAGAGTTAGAAAAGTCTGGATAGGGGAGCCTCACTTAATGATGACAGATAATATTTGCTCAGCCCTACTTTATGCCACACATAATTGGTCTAATCCCAATGACAGATTTTTGATGTAGGTGCTAATATGATCACTTTGCAGATGAGAAAACTGAGGCTTTGAGAGATCACACAGGTGTCCCAGGTGACAGAGCTCATAAGCGTTGGAGGATTCAGCGCCCAGGGCTTGGAATTTTCCAGGTTTATAAACGTTTGGTGCAGCACAGGATGCCACGTGTGTGCTTACCATTTTTTGATTCCTCTGCAAAGCTGGTGATGCTTCTCTTTTGGCAGTGGCTTGTTTTTGTTTGTCTCTCTAATCCACAACACAGCGTATCTGTCTATGTTCTCTAGGTGTTTTGGATGCTCTGCTCACATAAATTAACCTGCAATTTCCCCCATAGGGATGCCATTTCCTCTCTGTCAGGCTTCCTTCCTCGTTCTTTCATGCCCAGTTCAGCTCTAACCTTTACTGTGACACTTTGCTTGAATTCCCAGGGTGGAGTCAGTCTCTCCCCATCCTGTGCTCTCAACTCTGTAGAGTAGTTATCAAGGTACGGCATAGTTATTAGCATTCATGTCTTTCTCCCCTCATTATGTTTGAATCTGCTTAAGGCAGAGGTATTATCTATTTATCTTATATTCTCAGCATGTAGCACAGTTGTGAGTGTACTGAGAGCCAGAAAAGTGGTAGGGGGCCCAGGAAGATGGGAGAAATGAGAGAAATTCTGTCATTTAATGAGAAATTAATAATGATACCTCATTTTTATTACCCAGAGAAGCACTTTTGTTAATAGTCTGTATTCCTATGACAGAAGAGCTAGTGTGTAATTAATAGGATGCAGATTTGGGTGGACCTGGAGCTTATTCAATTTTGGGACACACTCCTTGAAAAAGAATACAAAATTACAAATACAACATTATATAAAAAGTAAATATTTATTACAAATAAGAAATAAGAAGTTATAAATTAATAAAATCTGAGAAATACCACACATATAAATCCAGAAAAATAGCAAACTTTAAAAAATTCATACCCTGCCCTGCACACTTTCATATTACTGTTTCCCCCTATATTTTTTGGTTACATGCTTTTTAAATCAACTCTGCATCAGACAGTAGCTTTGTAATATTTTTCATAGAGAGAATGCAAAGGGAATTCAGTCTTTTCTCTAGTTGATTGAAATTTATTTTTTATTATTGATAATGTAGAAAATTGTGCTTCCACTTTATAACTTGTCCCTGGTAATATCGTGTATATTTTAGGATTACTGTCAAATTTGGGAAGACCTCTATCCATTTTCTTTCAGATATGAGCTGTATGACTTGGAAGAATTTTCCAAACTCATTCTGTACCTTCATGTTATGATGCTGCATGAGGTGGTAAAACAGGTACTTAAAATATATTTTTTATAACTTAAAAAAATACCCAGATCATTGGGCACATTGATTCATATCACCTGCTTTATTAGGTTACTTAAAAATGTCAAATGCAGTCAGGCAGGGCAGGAAAATGAGGAAGGTGACATGTCCATTGTATTTCCCAACAAGGAGGTCTCTGTGAACTTACAAGCATCCATCTCATTGTAGCATTGGAGAGAGAGAGTTCCTCCAAGGTGAGAAGGAGGAACCAGGCGTTGATATAAAAATGGAGACAGTGAGTATAGACTACGCATTTGAGACTTTTGTAAAGTACAGAAGGTAAGATGGTAGAGTTAAATAACAAACTGGGAGGGGAGGGTAGGAGCTGTTTGCATTTTTAAGAGAGAGTTGCTTGACGTCAGATCTGTAAATCTGTCTAACAGCTCTGTACTGTCTCTGATGTAACTGCCAAGGCACGGTTTGTGGGAAAGTATAAGCCTGACATCAATCACCAATGTGTAGAAACACTCCCTCTAATTACCCACTGTGCACCTGCAATCATGTTTAGATAAGTCAGTGTTTTAAGTTATTCAACTTGTACCATCTTTCCAGGGGAATATTAACGAAACCGTCTGTTAATGGATCACTTCATTTTTATGAGGTACTTTCACATCCATCATCTCATTGGAGCATCACAATTATGAAATTATTTACAAGCAAATAAGTCATTTACACCTTATAAGAAAGAGATGAGATCGAACTTAAAGATCTTAAAGATGCCCAGGTGAAAATTCAGTAGAGAAAACAGTTGTCAATTCTGGGAAGCGAAAGAAGGAAATGACATTGGAAGTGCCTTTCCCCGCTTGGCAGTGTGGAGCTAAGGGACTGATGTGGTTATATATGGGGAATTTTAAAGTAGTTTTCTTTGCAGGATGCAATATATTTTCCTTCCTTCTTTTGTGTCTCCTGCAAAATATTCAGAAAAACAAGATTTATTGTTCCAATATGTTTATATCAAAGGATTCCAGGGGAATAATGACTATATTTTAGTGAGAATTGCTTGGGTAGTGAGTAAAAATTCAGATTCAAATTCAGTAGAGGCAGGTGGGAAGGGGAGCTCAAGGTATGCTGAGCTCTGCATCCAGGTGGGTGTGGGTGGAGAGGGAGGTTGAGAACAGAGCTGAGATCTGGATTTCACCTATTTTAGTAATCTGAGGCTTACAGAAATTAAACACCCTTTGGTGTTGTAGAGCTGCTAATAGGAGGTGGGTGTGGGGCCTCATCCTACCCTGTCTCTCTAACTGTGCCCCAAGGGATGCCATACCAATGTGGCCAGGGGCATAGATTTTTAGAGCAAGGCTCTCTGGGTCTGAATCTGCTCTCTTCCACTTATTAGTTGTATTATCTTGGGCAAATACTTAAATCTCTGCATGCCTCAGTTTCCCCATTGGCAAATGGGGATAATTTGTCATAGGATGAGCTGAGTTGCTATTAGGAAAGCCAGTAGAAAACACCAGGCAACTATTTGAAAAATAGTTAAGAAATGCCTTTCTGATGGTCCATGAGGCAGGTGACAAAACTTTATTAGCTTCCCCAAGTGTGAATTGCATTTCATTGCCCCCTCCCAGCTGCATGGTCGCCCACTTGTACACATGTCCAGTGTCTGACTTGTTTGAAGGTTCCCTTTCTGTTTTGTGGCCTCAAGGGAGGGTAGAGTGACCCAGTTAGAGTCAGGAAGTAGCTCCATTCAGTACAAAGCAAGCAAACAATGGAAGAGGTGTTCTATCTCATTTTGTTGCCTTGCCCTTACTTATTTTAGTTTTTAACTCTTCCAGTAGGAAGTGATTGAAAATATTACCCAGGCACAGGAAAAGATTTCTTCCATGTCTCCTCTGCTGCACCCCACCCCACCCACCACCTTGGGCATTCTAATATTTCTAATATTCAACTCCAACTGGCCAAGACATTTGTAGCAGATTTTGCAAATCTGTAATGATTCTCTTTCCTCACTCTTTTCCCCCCACAATTTTTTTCAGAGGAAAAGTATTCTTACTTGCTGAATGTGACCAGCTCTTGTTTTATTTAATTTGTTAAGGCAAAACAGATATTTATTTATTATTATTTTAAAATATTTTAAAATAGATTTGAGAGAAAGAGGAAGGGGGGGAGAGGAAAGGAGGGAAGAAAGGAAGGAGGGAGGAAGACAGGGAGGGAGGGAGAGAAAGAGAGACAGAGAGAGAAATGGATCTACTGCCTCCTTCATCCCCCTACTTGAATTGAGCCAGCAACCCAGACATGTGCCTTGAACTGGAGACCTTTTGGTGCATGGGACATGGTACGATGCTCAACCAACTGAGCCACACCGGCCAGGACAAAAAACAGATATGCATTTAAAAATCAAAACTTTTCTCTCTGGTAGTGTCTAGCATTCTCAATTGCCTTGTTATTTTTTGAATGATGTTTTCTTTGATGGTTGTTACACTACAATATGCTGGGGGTTGTCAGCAGCTGTTAGCCAGCTGGTGGGGCAGGAAGTCCTCCCAGCAGCTGGGTGTTGTCTCTTGTCCTTCTCTGTGTCACTAAGGTAGCACCCATGAGAGGATCTTCATAGACTCCTGTTGGACACCATGACCACCAGGCAAGCCACTGGCTCACACAGCTGCAAAAGGCAGTGGGGCAGGCTTGCTTATATCCGCTGCCGGGAGTGCAAATAAGTGCACTGGTTCTATACATATGCATGGCCTAATAGCCCATATTACAAAGTAGATGTTAAGAAGCTTTAAAACAGGGGTCCTCAAACTACGGCCCGTGGGCCACATGCGGCCCGCCGAAAACATTTATCCGGCCCGCCGGGTGTTTTTGCCGCCGCTGCCTGTCCTGCTTAGCAGCCGACTCGTCCCGGGCCCGCAGTGCGCATGTGTGGAATGTCTGAGGGACAGTGAATTGGTCCTCTGTTTAAAAAGTTTGAGGACCTCTGCTTTAAAATATGCAGTCTTTATTAGGAAATTCCACTTCTAGTCATCTTTTATATTTAAGGAACTACTTTGACAAGTGTGCCAAGGTGCACAAACAAGGATGTTTATAAAAACAAGTTGTTCATAACAGCAAGAAATTGTAAACATCCCAACTACCCATGAACAGTGAATGACTAGTAACTTATGGTGCATTGACATACTGGAATGTCAGGCAATTATTTAAACCAGTGATATAATTAATTTATGTAATATTCATATGGGAAAGTAGTAATTATATTTTGCTATGAAATTAGATTATAGTTTAATATGTTAAAAAAGTTTGTTTATATTTACCTATGTATGCATTTTTATTTGTTTAGAAAAAATTGGAAAATATAAATAACAAAGTATTAATAATGGTCATCTCACATTATGTGATTATGGATGATTTTAACTCTTTAATTTTAGCTTACCTATTTTTCTGACTAATAGTGTAATGAAAATGACCATGTGAAATGCTTTGTGAGTGATTTAAACTGTTCTTCTATGTAGCCTGATTTAGAAATATTTATTTCTATGAATATGTGTTAATAATATTTAATTATGTCAAAAGGAGGGGAGAGGCAAGGTGACTTTTGCAATGCCATGTTAGTTCACAAAGCTGAAACTGCACTTGGTCTTATTTTCTCAACTTTTACAGAAATAAAGCTCCATAAAATTAGGTCTCTGTCAGGTTAGCTATGTCTGTTATCACTTTCTCAAATCTCAAATCTGTGCCACAAATCCAGAAGGATCTACTGTCTTCTATGTGCTCACAGTGCGCATACAGAAGCTAAAAAATAAAATAAACGCAAACCAAGTATATGTACTAGATTTATATTTAACTTGGAAGAGACTCTATAGAAACATAATTAGTGCCCAAGATTCCATGACATTGAATTTGCTTCCCATTTAAATTTTTGTACATTCTTATCTGCAACTTTGTGGCCACATTAGATAAACTATTGAATTCCAAAGGTCTTTATTAAGTGCTTTATTGGGTGAGGTTTTAATGTTGTTTCTATGATAAGGAAGAAAATATGTCATCATGGTAAGTTAGACAACCAGGTTTTAAGGTTGCTTCTCCTGCAATTGACTGCTGTATGATCTGGCATGATAATGATGATGGTGATAATGATGATGATGATGATGATCGCAGTAGTCATGTAGCACTAGTAGATAATAATAGTGACCACTAGGCAGTTGTAATAATAATAATGATAACAACAATAATAATCTAATACCTATTCCATCTTTAGATCCCTTACTATAAGCAATGAAATCTGAATACTTTACATTCATTGTCTTATTTAATCCTGAAATCTCCCTGGTAAGTAGATATTATTATCCTCATTTTATAGATAAGGGAATTGAGGTTTAGAGAGATTTAATAATCTGCACAAATGACAATTAATAGATGGCAGAGGTAGGCATCAAACCCAGGTTTTTTTCTCTAAATTCTGTGTTCTTTTTGATATATATACTATCTTTCCAAATATCTTATAATCTTTGGTTGGGTATTAGTAAAATGAGAAGGTTAAGCTAATTAAACAGTATCTTTTCCTGTAACGTTAACATTCTTACCGTCTGTATGCATTATAGTAGAGAATTGAGGTAATTAAACGAATAAAGCCAACTTGCCTGGGTTTATATTTTGGCTTTACAACTTGCTGGTCTTGTGATCTTGCCTAGTTACTTAATCTCTTTGTGCTTCAGTTTCCTCCTTGGCAAAATGAAGCCTGCAAGAGATCAGAAGGTGGCTGAAAGAGATCACATATGTACTGTGTCGGGCACAGAGGAAGTGTTCTATAAATGTTAACTGTCTAGAGGGAGGTCAACTTGAGAGCAGAATTCTAGAGCATCATCCCAAATCTGACAAGGGGACCCTCTCCTTCTTAACAGCCCTGAGGGTTAACCTGCACATGAGCTCCTGCAGTGTCTGGGGTAGTTGCTTACCACCGCAAATGCCTTAGCACTTCCACTGATGTGGAATATTTAGCTGAAAAAAATATTCATATTCCTCAATTTTTTAAATAAGCATTTCTCCTGCAGTGGCCTTGATAACTTTGACTCCAAGTTATGTCAGAATATGTGCATGCAGGGATATAGATATACATATATATGTACATATAGAGCAGTGGTTCTCAACCTTCTGGCCCTTTAAATATAGTTCCTCATGTTGTGACCCAACCATAAAATTATTTTCGTTGCTACTTCATAACTATAATTTTGCTACTGTTATGAATCATAATGTAAATATCTGATATGCAGGATGGTCTTAGGCGACCCCTGTGAAAAGGTCTTTCGACCGCCAAAGGGGTCGAGACCCACAGGTTGAGAACCGCTGATATAGAGAGACTATATGATCAGCTAACCCCCTGTACCCTAACAAGTCATACATTGTTGGATAGAGTTGAAGCTCCTTTAATTGTCTGTCATATGGCAATTCAGGGTCAGGATTTCCTCTCAGAAAAATTGCCTAAAACATGTCTTTATTTCCTTATTGGTAAAATCCAGCTAATAATCATAGTCACCTACTAGGGTCATTGTGACAGTAATTTGAGATAATCTGTGTAAAGCACTTCAATCTGTGGCTGGCATATTAAGTCCTCAAAAATGCCTGACAATATTATTAATAATAATCATTTGTTTTCTTTCATTAATAGGTAGCTAGCACAAAAGCTGGGGCCCATGTGAACTAGTCTCTGAACAAAGTTGCATTCAAAGAAGTATAGTAAAATGGACCAGAGTAATTAAAAGGAAGTCTAACATTTACATGTTTTCTCAAAATAAATTAAATAAAATTTTAATTTCCTTTCCTTTTTAGTATAGTTATTTTATATCCTGAATCTTACATTCAGCAAAAATCCAAACAATTTCAAGTTCGAGGGTGACCAGCTCATCCCAGTTTGTCAGGGACCTTTCCACTTGGAGCTCTGAAAGTCCCATGACCCAGGAACCTCTCAGTCCTGGGAACACTGGGACAGTTGGTCACCCAGCTTTTAACTCTCTTGCCTGACTCCTTGAAGTCCCAGCTTGTGTGGCTTGTCTGTTTCTTTGTAGCCTTGTTTCTCCCATCCTGGAGGAATGTGGAAAACCTCATTCGTTCACACATCTCTTTCCTGCTATACATCCCCTAGGATTTTTGAGGCTATTGAGTCAGAGAATTATAGAACTTTGTACCTGAAACTTCCCTTAGAAAACATCTTACCATATTTTGAGACATGGCTAAACAAGGCCCAGATAACTATAATTGGATGAAGAGAGAAAAAAACTCACTCTTACATTAGAGTTATGGAGTTCCTGGGGGCACAAAACCAGGTGGAAAGAAAAGTTGGTTCAGATTATGGTGTCTGAAGCGTCTGTGATAGGCACTAGGTGGTAGTCTTGATGGGGGGCAGGAGCACAGACAGCTGGCACCAATTATTCTAAAAGGTGAGTGAAAGATAGAGAAGGAAAGTGCAGGGCAGTGATTCTCATTTTCAGGCAGGGCAGGCAGGATAGTCATTGGTGGCCAGATGTCAGCTACAGAGCTTTGCAGGGACAGACTTCCAGGCAGAGAGTTTTGGAACCGACCTTTGGAAGGGGACCAGAGTTTAGACAGGTTGCAGGTAGGGAGTCCTGAAGGAATAAGACAAAATCCCAATTATTTGAACTGGGACACAAGATGGAAACTCTATCTCAGTGAAAAGGCAACAGCTTCTCCTCAGACTCTCCTCAGACTTGGGGCACTAAGTTAGGGTGAGAATATCTACAAGGGCGGCGGTGCTGTGTCCCAGAATCTTAGGCTTTGACTCAGAATCTTAATTCCTGCCTAACATTAGGATCGGTGCCAAAATGGTAGTTATTGTTTATGGTGAATAGGAATCATCTTGCCTAGTTACAAACATCAAGGTTCTGTGGCTCCATTCCTAGGGATTCTCATCCAGTAGACTTGTGGTCCCAGGAATATGCAATGTTTACATGCCCCAGCCCATTAAACAGGTTGGCCCATTTGAGGTCAATGTACTAAAGGATCCAGGGGTGTTGACTGCAGACAGCTCCTCACATTTGTCCAACAGAACCTGAGGCCCAGAGCCAGGACCAGACCCACCTCCTGGTTTTGATTCGGCTGCTCTTTGTGTGTAGAGTTCCATGTCACACTTGCACAATATCTTTTGTTTTCTGCGTGTTGTGTTAAATGTCTGCTAAGCCAATATGCCTCTGTGTGGGGGCACTTTGTCTCTGTGAATCTTGGAATTTTTATTTTGTTCCTAATAAGGAAGTTTCTCATAACTCTAAGTTTGGGACACCATAAATTAAATGAACATTATTTTTCAACAACTTTTTCTTTATAACTGGCTGGAAATCTCCCAATCATTCTGACAGCCTAAACTCAAGCCAGATCACCCCTGGACTCTCCATAAGCTTGGTTTGCTGATGGAGGGTTGCTGATCCAACTGAACCAAAGTCAGGACAACTTGGCAAATACATGCAGTGCTTTTTTCTTTTTCTTTTAATAATCCTAAATGTGGATTCTGAATGCACAGGCCCTCTATGTGAAACATGGGGATCAAGGAATAAAGTAAGAAGCCAGGCGCAGTTTTAATGAATGGCATTACGAAATCTAGCGTGTTGTGCAGATTAACATTAAGAGCAGCTCCAGTTTCTGAAAACTAAGTCTAACACACTTGTTCTTAATTTGGTTATAGAAATGAGCAATGACGAGGAGGTTTGAAAGCTATGGGGAATGTTATTAATGTTTAATAATAAAAAAGCTGCATGATTATATTGAGTGGGCAATTAGCTTGTATCTTGTGATGGAAACAGAAGGACAGTTTCTGAGACCTCTTAGCCTTTCTAGAATGCAAAGAATTTTGGAGCAATACAGTAAAGATTCCTTAAGCTAAGTATTTCGAGTGAGAGTAAATATCACTTGAGATGTGCAGCTTTGAAAACAGCCCATTGATTCTAAAATTGTTATATGGTTTTCACGTAGGTTGAAAATAAGGTAAGCATTTCTGTTAAAACCTATTTTATTATTAATAATTTCTAAAACCTACATCTACGAATTTGCCAAGCATGTAAGAGGAATAAAGTGTAAACCATTACTGTGCCGAGGACACTTTTTCCACTTTTCTGTTATTCTCTTTTTCACTCAGTAGGTAATTTTCAAAGAAGATAAGCATTGCTTTTCAAATAGGCTGCTGAGTCGATTGGGACTGTGGCTCTGGGAAAGACATAGTGAGTAGCTTGGTTCCCTTTAATGATAAAGCAAGACACAAACAGCACCATCTCTTAAATACACAGTGAGACACACACATACAAACATTTCTATCCTAGGAAATCAAAGGGTCCCTTACGGATCAAAATGATCTCAAGCTCTTTTCTGGAAGGGTACAATTATGTATAAAATACATAAATAAACATTTATACTTTAATGGCTCAATCAGCTATGAGCCATGCCCAGTGCAGCCATTACCTTTACTGTGACACTTTGCTTGCCTTCCCAGGTGGAATCAGCCTCTCTCCATCCTGTGCTCTTAACTCTGCAGAGCAGTTATCAAGTTAGAGGGGGCTAGAAGTAGTAGCTGTGGAGAGAGCCATCAGGAAATGGTGTGTTTACATTCTACTCTGTAACTTGCACCATGCTGTTCAACTGGAAAACACTTTTCTTGAGTGTGTCCTGGTTACATTTACACCTTGGGGATTCCATTTGTAGTTTTTCAAGTGAGATTGTCTCTCATTCCCTGCTCTCATGGCTTTCTCTTGCTCTTACAGGCATTTCTCCTGAATTTTCATTTTCTAGCAACTCCCTTTCTCACTGACATTTCCAGCACATGATGGACAAGAATAAGTAAAGGGGCTAAATTTAGTCGGCTTTGATTCTCATATTTAAAACAAGTGGACTGGGGACTAAGTCCAAAGCTTCTCTTCTCATAATCGAGTATACTCAAGGCAAATTTGTTATATTTATCCTTTACTGAGCACCAAAATCCATTTACCAAATGCTTTTCACACATGTTTTCCATTAGTTTAGAACTCTGGTGAATATTTGGAAGACACCATGGCTTTCGATGGTCCCTAAAGAAAGCTATTGAATTTTCTCTAGTTCACTTTGTATCCATTTTATTGTGTGAAAAACTGTTTTATTCTACTTTATGTTGTGCTTTATAAATGTCAAGGGTTTAAATGTCTATGAACAACTTTGAATTTCTGTCTCATGAATTAGGATTCCCATGGGCATCTTATTTTCTTTTACAGTTTTGCAGTTGCATGATTATAGGGCATTGTAATGTTTAGTTATTCTCCAGGGATGAGCTCTCCAGAGAACTCAGAAAGGTTCTTTGTTTTTGTGTTAAAAGAATTCCTTCTTGGCTCATAGTCATACCCCAGATCCCTCCCAGTATTCTTCAGTTCAAATAGCCCGGAGAATAAGTTGTCCAAAATGGCACTAATTAATGTATGTAAAACAACGGGCGAGTCACTATTTCCTTATTACAGATAGACTGCAAGATTAATTTCTTTGGTTCCCTCAAAGTAGCATTTTATTTAGATTGGAGTCATTATGACATTTTCTTTTATGTACTTAATGACCTAGATTTTTTGTTTGACTCTACAATCTGAAGTCTATTTAGATCTGCTAATGGTATAAGCCTTCTGTGCTGACAGAACAGCCCATGTGCTAACTTTCAGCTTCCCTACCCAACTCCTCCCCACTCCCCGATATGAAGTCTGCTGATAAAAGTTGCTCAGCACTGTCAGGCTTATCAACGGGCTTCAGTGAGGAGTGTGGCATTTCAGTGACACCAAGCCAGGGACCAAGCTGTTCAGACATACCATTCATCACCTCCCTTCATAGGCCCTGAACAGGCATTCCTGCTTTTAATCAGGACATATATGGTCTTGGGAACAAATTCAAAGGTACCTGCTGCACCAAAGTAGGGCAGTCATTAAATGGAGTGGTTGTTGGATTGGTCATGTTCTAACTGCTTTCATCAAGGTATATTGCTCAAGAGAAATTGATGAATAGTGACTAAGATAGTTATGTATGGGCAAGGCCTTTATAAACCCTTGGGTTTGGGGTTTCAAAGGAACCATTAGTTAAAAGGAATGGCAGCCCAGCTGTAAAGAATTTGAAAATAGACTCTGCAAGTGTCAGCCTTAATATGAAAAACAAACAAACAAACAGAAAAACACACAAAAAAACCTACAAACACCCCAAGCCCCCAAATATCTAAACTATGGCATTCTCTACAAAATATCAGACCACTAAACTAGAGGGTTGGCCTCCATCAAAGTCTGACTTGGGGTGATCAAACCTCATGGTGCTCCTAAACCTGCTGGGTGAGGGAGGCTGCAGGGCTGTGACTTCCCTGATTAGCACAGGTGTGTTTGTGGCCTTGTTCCTACTATTGGTTGTTATGGCTCTCTGAAAAAGAAGGTCCTTTAAACATCCAACATTAGGCCAATATTTTACATAGACTCACCAGCTTTTCTTTTCTTTTTTTTAAGTTAAATTCTCAGTACACAAGAATGTATCTGTTCTCATAAAATATTCAGCAATTTTCTAATTAGTAAAATGTAGATTGTAAATAAGCCATGGTTTTTCAGAGGACCCAACTAGATCTAGAGTTACAGTAATAAATTACCACACTGCAAAAAACCCCCATAAATACCCCAATATTTCACCTCTGTACCCCAAGTCACTATTATCTTTCATAGAGTGAGGTGTATTATGCTCCTTTATGTGCTCAGGGATATAAATTTCTTTTCATTAATTATGTGGACATTACAAACATGTATTTGTCTTGAGTTATAAATTGGCTCATAAATAAAATGCAGTAGACAGTGAAGGACTGCCTATGGACAGTTGATGGAAGTGGTTAAATCTTTTTCTGTAAGAGTAGAATTTTCCCTCTTTGAATAGGATCAGATCATTTCTTGGCTGTGTTAACTGAAGTTATTTTGAGTGTCTTCATTTTGTTCTACAAAGATTTTCTCATGCTACTTATTTCTTTCTCACTTAAAATCTTACGCATCATTCCAGGCCTTGCTTAAATCCTACCCTTTACAGAAAGGCTTTCCAGGCATGAATGGCCCTCAGTTCTAGTGTATGGTGCCAGGTAACGAGTAAGTGTTCATTAAATGCTTGTTGGTAAATATTTCTAGAATGAATGAATAAACACACCTTAAATGAGCACAAAATTCTCTTCACTAATTTTGACCATCTCTTCCTGAACTCCAATTTAGGTGTTCTGGGAATAAACACAGGGAGTCTAAAATACAATCCTAATTTTATAAGCAAAAGCCTAGTCTGTTGTATTATTTTGAGGTAAGCTGGGTGAACAGGAGGAAGATATAGAACATAGAATGTTGACCTGTAGAGCCAGAGGTTACCAGTCGGTATGTGGGGATGGGGCAGAAGCTCTCCCAGCTTTTGGGCACAGGCACTCAGGTTTTTAATTTTCTAATTTTCTCACCAAAATTGCCTGTGGAGCTGGAACTTTGAAGCTCATTCTCATATCTAGATCTGGGGTGGGGACTTCCAGCCCTCAGGCCATATAAGGCCCACGAAATCATTTGGTCTGGCCCTGCCAATGGCATTAGGGGTGAGTTAATTAAATGACCAAATATAGCAGGCTAATTTTTAAGTTGATAATTTTGTATGGTCTTCTAATGATGTTATAAATATCCAAATGGCCATTGGCAGAAAAAAGGTTCCCCACCCCTGATCTAGATATATGTATTCTTTGTGGTTTTTCATGGCCATTTTCTTAGGCTTTTGGATAAAGATTTGAAAACATCATTGAAAAATATTTGATTTCTCCAGATTCTTTAGGGTGTTACACAATACAGTAACAATAACCAATATTTTCAAATGCTTAGTGTGTTCTTAGGGACTTGATATAGAGTATCACATTTGCTCTTCTCACTGACTCCGTGTGAAGTACACCATTATTGCCCTTATTTAACTAAGGTGAGTTGTCCAAGGATATAGTGTACATGGTGGGCCCATGAACTTGAACACCAGTTTCCCTTATTCCAAGCTCTTAACCATGACTCCTTGTTGCTTCTTGAATGACATTATCACACTTCCAGCAAAGGGTTTGAAAACATTAGAACCTAAACTTAACAATCACTGAGCAGTGCATTGCAGAATGAGTAGAAACTTTTCTTCCTATTTTCAAGGAGCAACACCCGAATCATTTGTTCATGGATGAGTGTGCCATGCAAACTGATAGTGTACTTTGGAATTAGGATTCGAGTCAATTTGTATCTGTTTTTTTTTTGTTGTTGTTGTTGTTCACATCTCAGCATTCACATCTCACATTTTATCATAAAAGTATATTGAATTTTATCAAATGCTTTTTCTGCATCTATTGAGATAGTCACATGATTTTTATCTTTCATCCGTTAATGTGGTATATCACATTTATTGATTTACATATGTTAAACCACCCATACCATCCCAGGGATAAGTCTCACTTGGTCATGCCATAGGATCATTTTTAATGTGCTGTTGAATTCAGTTTGCTAGTATTGTTGAGAATTTTTACACCTGTGTTCATCAGGGATATTGGCCTGCACTTCTTTCTAAGTTCAGAGTCTTTATCACTGTTTTGTGAGTTATCTACACCACAAATCTGCTCTGAACAAACTCAGCTGCCTGCTTTAGTGACCACATGGGAATGTCTGTGGCTGCATTTTCTGCCTGTCTCTGACCGTAGTGTTGTGGCTGCATTTCTGGATTTATTATTCTCTGCTATAACGTTGTAAAGAAAGAGGCATTTTCGACTCTCTTTAACTTGCATGTGTTAAACATGGATAGTGTGTGGGGAGGGATGAAGAAGAGCAGCTATGGCCCTGTCTGGTTTTGCTCAGTGGATAGAGCATTGGCCTGTAGACCAAAGGGTCCCAGGTTCATTTCCATTCAAGGGCATGAACCTGGTTGCAGGCTCCTCCTCAGCCTGGCCTGGGCCCTGGTCGGGGCACATGCAGGAGGCAACCAACCAATGTGTTTCTCTCATTCATGTTTCTCTCTGTCTTTTCCTCTCTTTTCCGCTCTCCCTAAAAAGCAATAGCAATATATCTTTAGGTGAGGATTAACAAAACAAACAAACAAAAGAGCAGCTATGGATTTTGATCAATAGCTGGAGGTTCTGTTAATTAAGTAGACTTCTTATTTCATAATAGTATGTGATTCTTTAAAGGAATGCTCATGTCCAGGGAAGGACCTATCTAGGCATGGGCTAAAGGGTAAAACTTTAAAGGTTGGGTACAGTTTTCTACCCCTTTGGCTTTGCTCTCTTAAACATATATTGGGCTGACTTTTTTTTTTCCTGTTATTAATTCACTCAGTATTTTTTATTTATTTTTTGTAGTTCTTCATTTTATTTTATTTGATTTTATTGATTGATTAAGGTATTACATATGTGTTCTTAACCCTCCAATTCCCCCCATCTCCCACTCGTGCCCTCACCCCCTAGTGGCTGTGTCCATTGGGTAGGCTTACGTGCATGCATACAAGTCCTTTGGTTGGTCTCTCCTCCTTATCCCCACCCTCCCCTGCCTTCCCTCTGAAGTTTGATGGTCTGATCGATGCTTCTCTGTCTCTGGATGTTTTTGTTCATCAGTTTATGTTGTTCATTATATTCCACAAATGAGTGAGATCATGTGATATTTATCTTTCTCTGACTGACTTATTTCGCTTAGCATAATGCTCTCCAGTTCCATCCATGCTGTTGCAAATGGTAGGACTTCCTTACTTTTTACAGCAGCGTAGTATTCCATTGTTGGGCTGACTTTTAAAAGCTAGGCAGCTTTTTAGAAATACCGTTTTTCAAACACTGCCTCATTCAGTTGGTCTGGGTGATTGCGATGATCGGTTTAGGAAGCACAACAGCATTTGTTGTGGAGAGGGAAGAGGATGTCCATGATAACTGTGAAAGCCTGCTTTCCTTTGTAAGAAGGCTCCTATGAAGTGGTTCATATTCCCGGCGTGTTGCATCTTTGTGACTTAGGGGTATAGTGGGGTTTGTTGGAAGGCTGGGTGAGGCTGTGCCCTGGTTATTGTACAAGTTGCTTCTCTGTTGTCCAAAGTGCAGCCATAACCATCTGCATTTCACAGCTCTCTTCTGGGATGTCCTGCTGGGAGCACTGAAGGGTTTCTAACTGGCAATGTTAATTCAGTAGGAATCAGACTTGAAATCAGCTAAGCAAAAACGTTGCTTAAAACTATAACATTCTACACACATTTCGTATATTATTATTATCACTAACAAAAACAGTAACTATTATTAATGAATCTTGTGGGTGACCTGAGAAATGTAGTTGGCCAACCTGGACGTGGTAGAGAAGGGCCTGGATGTGGCTGTTGGACGGACCCTGGGCGAGTGCCAACTATGTGCAATAAACTGAGTTTGCTCATGCTCTGAAGTCCCATGAGGAAAATTTTTCACATTGTATCCTTTGGCAATGTTTTAAAAATATTTTTTTTCAGGATTTGTACTTTTAAAATGTGTATATAATCCCTAGAGAAGTACGCCTTACCAAAGACATTGTTTTTCTATCAGATTTCTTTCATCTTGTCCATACATGAACATTTTACATAACTTTCTTCATGGTGAAGACACAATTTCCTTTAGTTCTTTTCACCACACAAGTTTCTCCCCCTCGCCCCCCCCGCGGGTTCTAATCTTCACAATTCTGATTGTGTTGACTACATTTACTATTTTATTTGGTTATTCTACTATTATTAGGTAGTTAGGTTGTTTCCAAATTCTGCTGTTATAAATAACCCTGGAATTAAGATGATATCTTCATGTAAAAAGTGGGAAGCTGCTGACTTCTCCCCTATTTGAATTCTCTTCTTTGTCCAAACTTTGAAATGTGAGATTGCAGTTGCAAAAGATAGAAACATTTTCCAGGCTCCTGATAACTCTTAGAAAATCCTCTGGGGCTGGCTTCCTCATACTGAAATGAGGTTGTAGTAATATAAGCAGTGTTTACAGCAGTGCACTCAGTAGACGTTGGCTCCTACTGCTGCCTCCTCCACCACCACCATCGCCATTATTGCCACCACTGTTATTACTCTACTATTATTGTTTTTTGTTTGTAAAACTTTGGCTTTATATTCCTGAATGAAACCAGGTATCTTAATACAATTTTGATTGTCAGATTGCTCAGCTCAAGTTTTTGCTTTCTCCTTGTCTTTTCACAATGATTTATAGGCTGTTTGGTTTTGGCCCTTCCTCCTCAGTACCAGAATTCTCTCCTTAATTGTCTTTTTTTCTACTTTTTTCCCTTCTCTTTTTCTCATGGAGCTGTTTTCACCTGGGAAAGTAAAATATATGTTTCTTATATTTATATACAATCTTCTTATATTATATTTGGTTGTGATAAAGTTAAACTGAAGAAGAAAATGAGGTGCTGAAAAAGAGACACCATTGTCTGAGACTCAAGTTGAGCATCTATGGGGGACAGATGTAAAAGTCTGACCTCTGGTGGCTGTGAGCTGCACCTGTAGGCCAGATGTGCCCAGTCTGAAATGGGATCTCAGGGAAATGTATCCTCCAGCAACCGACAAGCTAGCGCAAGGATGATTGGCCTTTAAAGCTCCTTTGTAATCAAGGTGAAGGTCATTCCTGATGTCAGTTAAGACACCTTGCTCTCTTCCTCACAGAGGAATTATCTTATAACTTAGTTCTTCAGAATACAGCACTTTAAGTGTTCCACGGATTGTAGTCTACAAAAATATTTTCTTGAACGACCAGCAACATCACCACTACCACCACCTGATGATATATATGTAGAAATTTCAGGGGGGAAGTGAATTGCCAAATCTTAACAAAAGGGAGCATTGGCAGGATTAAAATTTTATTTAAAAATATTTTGTGTGTGTGTGTCTTGAGAACATTTTTAAATGGAGATATAGCTTATTGCCTAATCCAATGTTTTTAAACCTTTTACCTTCCAGGATTTAGTTTTTTTAAAAAGTAAAATAAAAGTATTAAAAATGATTTTCAGCTATTATTATTTATTTATCATGTAATTAAAAGAGAATAAATGAGTTAAGAAAATAAAATTATATCTAGGAAGTCACAAAAAGTTTGTGAGAATATGCATGGGATCTATTTATGTTTCTAATTGTTTAAAACAATACTGGAACGGTGCTCTTTTGCTTATGCTTGAGAATAAATGTTTAAGTCACATTTTAATTACTTTGTTTTTATAAAAATCTCAGTTTTAAGGTGATTGAATGAATGGGCAGGGTACAACTAATAGTTAATAATAATTTTATTGTGTATTTGTATGTATTGATACACAAAAGCACATTTAAAAATGAAGGACTGACTTAATCCTAGCTCTGTGTTCAGTTCACACAAAAATGTAGAAATTGAGGCAGTCAACCTTGAAAATGATGGTACTTCTATCATTTCTAGACATAGTCTCCTTTGATCCCAATGTTAAGTGGGTGCCAGTGTCTATGTTATTGTCTGCAGTCAGGAAAGGGACTATTAGTAAGGCATGTGTTTAGCAAATTGGTTCATCAACCTCCCCAGTGTTTGTACAATTGACCTTGACTTCGAATGAGTATGACGAATGCCTTCCTGCTAAAATGGGCTCTAAATCGGAATGTCTCAGTCTCTCCAATACCAAAATTTTAAAGCTTAGTTCATTTTTAAAAGCTTATTATTTTTTCTATTATTTGAATGCATTTATTCAAATTATAATTTATAGTTATAAATAATTTTTATATTTATATGCTTATTGCAAAAAAGTTTAGAAAATACCAAAATATATGAAAGGACAATACTATCCCCTTGTAAAGGTATTTTGACATTATTGTTGATTAGAAATGGCCCTCTTGTTTAAAATCAGAATTAATTAGCAAAATGAAATAGCTAATATTTACTGCATGTGACTCTATGCCAGGCAATGTTTTCAGTGTTTGCGTGTAATGCTCACCACATCCCACGGGTTGGGTACTGTTATTATCCCTAAATTATACAGATGAAAATAACTACGGGCAGGTTGCTGAAGGTGACAGTTATGTGGCTGAGTGTGGCTGGACCCAGGCTTCCTGAATGCAGAGCCTGTCCCTACACACAGCACAAATGTACAGTTATAAGAGCTGTATGTGGACTAGTAATCTGCCCAGGAGCCATGCCCTAAAACACTCCCCACCCACACATGTAGAAAGGCTTAGTTTAAATCAGTTGAGATAATTGGAAGATATTATCTACTATTAAAGAATTTTACTATCATATCATTTATTTAAAACATTTTTGAGAGCATATGGTTGACATCATTTCTTTCATACTGTAATCTATCCTGGGTATTTTGAGCAAACAGGAATTGATTGAAGAAAAAATATCTTGCTTATTTAAACTTTTTCTAGTTGTAATCTTTTTAATTCACTGAGCTTTAAAAAAATTAGCATCAGTAATTTTTTTTTTTTGCTAGAAATTAATTGCCCTTCTGGAAAGTGTTTCATTGTCTTACTTCCTGCTTACCTTATTCCTAGTTGAATCCACAGTCAAACTCCCATCCCCATTCAACCAGACTTGTTTGGATAAGCAAGAGGAAATAATAGCCACTGCAGGACCGCTGGACATCCCAGGGAAGGGGAGTATTAGCGATGGGAAAAGTGTGCTGTGCTCTCTCTGGTGTGGTGTTTATCAATGACATCGACACATTTATCCCCTGGGTCAGGGGCTGTCATTGAGCCCAGATCACTCTTCTTGAGTGACAGGCCCAGGGAGCCCGACTCCCTGCTGACCCTGCTGCCCACCTGCCAGGAAAGGGGGGTGGTGTAGCCAGCCACTGTGCAGAAAGCTCTGGGGTCCAGGGACGGCAGCTCCCACAGCCCCAGAGAAGAAAGGGACACAGGGTAGTGAGGGAGGGGACACGGTGTATGAGGTTCAGTTGGTAGAGTTTCATGGTGAAGGCTGAGGCAAATATAATGCCAGGAATGCAGCTTCTCCTCTTTGATGACGCAGATCTCTCCCCTGATGTCAACAGAGCAAAACAGAGCCGGTTCCCGTTTGCTGACTAAACCCTGCAACTCCTCCTCCCAAGCATGACATAAAGCCACTCCCTGTGAGTGTTAGGTAAGGCAGTGACTGCAGTCATTTCATTGACTCAGCAAATACTTATTTGATGCTTGCTGCGGACCACACACTGTTCAGGTGCTGGGGTAGAGTAGTGTTCAGGTACTCTTCTAGAGACCAGCGATCTGAAGCTCTCAGAGAGCTGAGAGTTTACAGAACTGGTCTGTTTCTCCTTGTCCACCGTCTTCCATACACAGTCAGCCCGAGACCTGGTTCATACAGTAGGTTCATTTGGTCATGCAGGTAGAAAGAAATCAAAGCATGAAAAGTGCCAGAGCAGAGAGGAGTCACAAAGGATAGGGGGTGTTGAGCAGAGGTCAAGGGACCAACCTGGTGAATCCCATCACCTCACTCTGTCCAGGTTGACAGCAGTGCTGAAATGGACCTTCCTCCTGAGAGCTGCTCCCCCCGTGGCTTCTCACTCAGGAATCCTTGGGAATCCTCTCCTCCAGCTGCTTGGTCCTGTCTTCAGAACTTGATGGGTGCTCTTGTTTCTGGTAGCCTGCTCTACTAAGCCAGAGAGGTCTCTGGTGCAGTGAGAAGGACTTGTATTTAGAATGTCCGGAGCGGAGAGAGTTGGGTGAATGGAGTTGAGTCCAGCAGTTGCAGAAAGCGGTGGGAGACACTGATGGATGAGGAAAAGCCTCCTTGCAGTGATCATGTAGCTGTTTGTGTTCCTTCCCAGGGAATGTGGACAGAAACAGGACTCCAGAATCTATCTACAGAGGTGTGTGAATGACTGGCTGGGCAGATCTGATTTCCATGCAAGTTGTTTCACTTTGCTATTTGCCTATTCAAACGTAGACCACTGTGTCCCTTAAAATGCATCACACTCATAGGCCATGCATCTTGCTCTTTCAAGAGCAAACCATTTGGGCAGATTGGAATCGCCTCTCCTGCCAGTGCAACTGTGCACCTTAGAGTCACTTAGACAATTGATCAATCGCATTTTGTGGTAAGAAGAAGGCATAGGAAATTGCCTTGGCTAAACCACTAAAATGGAAATTGTGGATGGTTTTGTTGTTGTTTTGTTTTGCTTTCATCAAGGGAAATGTAAGCACTGGACTCCTCTACAAACAAGAGGCTGCTCCTGGTAGTTTGAAAATGGGGTGGGGGATGCTGAAGACCATGTCTGCTAAAGCAGAAGAGCAGATCCTAGTCCTAGGCCTTTTCCCTCCAAGCACCTGGTATGCGCAACAGTCACTGTTCTTCACACTCACAGGCCATGCATCTTGCTCTTGCAAGAGCAAACCAGTTTAAGAACAGTGTTTTCTTAAACTTCATGCCTGAATGGCCAAATTCTAGAATGGCGGGAGAATCTGGGGCCACAAAGATCATGTCCAAGACCTGGGCCTGAGGCATGGATGGGGCTTTTATCAGATGCCCAGAGCAGGTCCTGCTGTGAATTTGTGGATCACAGGAAACTCTCAGGCTACTGGGCTTCTGGTTTTTTGGTCTGGGTGCTTTAATCTGTGATTGTTATTTCAGATGTGTTGGTTCTGTGAGCACACTAAAAATGACACAAAGTTCAGGCCCATTTTTCTTGATAAGTAACAAAACGATGTGAGGCTATTTAAGCTTTGGTTGTTAGTCTCTTCTCTGAATAGTAGGAGCTCTTCATTGCCTGGCGACCCAGCTGACCAGGCCTAATGAGGCCTGAAGAGCCGCTGCTGCTCAAAGCCTCTCACACATGTTGAACAAGTAACCTTTCCTCTCTGGTGACGCTCTGGGATGTGAGCAGATTAAACAAGTTGCATTTACAGTTCAGCCTTAAGGTGGCTCTTACTAAAACTACAAGGCTAGGGAAATGTGATATTCTAAGAAATCAGACTAATAGAGGCTGGGTCTGGACAAAATTAGGAAAAAGGTAAAGTTTATCTTTTCCCCTTTTGTGTGTCTTTCACTTGCTTTTCCCAAGTAAAGTTTAGGGGAGAGAGGTGTATATCGATTGAATGTTGGTGTGAATTTCTGTATGTGTCTGCCATGTGGGCAGTCCCAGTCTTCAAAAGTGATAATAATTCAGCTTTTATCCTCAGTAGCATTGGTTACACATTTTAAAGTCCTTAGCTAAGAATAGTTCTCTATGCCATGGGCAGTGTAGTTTTGTGTATGAAATGTGTCAAGGTTTTACCTCAATTAGGTCACGTCTTTTTAAGAAGCCTTAACTCAGATATGTCCTGGTTATTTTAGTTAGTCTTCATTCAGAATTTCTTTCCTAAATGGTGGTCAACAGCATTTCTGACCCTTTCTAAAAAGAAACTATTCAAGTCATGCCTAAGGGAAAATATTGACCAGGGTACAAGGTCAAAGGGGAAATCACTCTGTTTACATTGAACTCTAAAGCACTGACTGGAGGTTACCATTATATAACTTGCAACTGTGGAGAACAGGAAATTTAGTCAAGGAAGAACAGTGTTTTCTTAAATATAGTATAAGAGAAGTTAAAATCTAGACGAATTATAATTAATTAAAAAATATTGCTAAAACTGAAAGGCAAATTTCAAAAATTCCTCTATAATTATCTCTGTGTCGGTGCCTACTTACTTATTAGTTTCTCTACGGCGGCTGTGATGTAAATTGGCATTCCTCTAAGTGTACCCCACTTGCAAGATGCTCAGGGCAAAATAGTCACTAAGTTTGGCCATCACTGCCTGATTGCCATGTGACTCTCCCATTGGGAGAATCGAAGGACTGCCTTAGATAGAGCATTCTGAGTAATTCTGCCATGCACAAATTTGTCAGACTTTATTCAGACAAGTGTTTCCCAAATTCATTGATTCCAACTCATCCTTTTTCAATAATTCCTGCTTTGCATTATTCTTTCTTAACAAATGCAAGAAGTAGACAATTTTGTTTTAATAGGGAGCTAATTTTACCAAAATTGACACAGGGAAGGACATTTTAAACATAATTTTTTAAAAAGCCTTAACAGGTCAATAATCATGGAATAAAATTATCAAAAAACTTAGTTTCCTAGGTTACATGTTTTAGTGGTCAATTTTAGGAATCGTTAAAGAGCTCACATTTCCAATAAAAAAAAAATATATATATTATTATTATTTTGGAGTGTATAACATGATGGACAATATCCTTGCTACAAATACCTGTAAAAGATTTTCTCCCTGCCCTCACCCTCTCTCTGGCTGAAGAAAATTTTAGTATAATTGTTTTTAGAAATGTGTATGAAAAAAATCTTAATTAAATAATAGTAAATTACAGTTCTTGTTATATTTAAGAACAATCCAACATAATTAACCAGTGTTAAGCAGGAATGTAAGGATAATTTATTAGGATATCTATTAACATAATTATTTCAAAAGACTAATTTTGATCAATCATATGACTATTGAGAAAGATTTTGAAAGTCCATTGATAATTTCTGTATAAAACTACCTATTATTTAGGACTTTAAGAATAACTCTTTAACAAGATAATTAGTCCCTACAATAAATTAATTACCAACATTTTATTTAATGCTGAAAAACTATAGTTATTCTTTTAATATAAAAAATGGGATAAGGATGTCTATTAGCACTAACATTTGCATTTCAAATCAATACAAGGTACAAAATAGAAACAGGAAGTCTATCAATAATAAAAGATAATAATAACACAAATATAAGTCAATGTAGAATATAATATCAGGTAATATAAGTCAATGTAGAAAATCAAAGGAAATCATCCTCACAAAATTCCAATAGTTCAGGTAATTGGCTGGTATAAAATAAATGTGGGGGGAAAAATTAATAACATTTTTCTAAGTGCCTTAATACTCTATAGCTGAGACAAAAGATCTTACTAACAAGAACAACAACAAAAAATGAAATAAATTCTATTCTTAAAGAGCAGATTGATCCAAATAAATAGATCCTTTTTCTCTGTTAATTTACAGTATTAATAAATTCTAATTAGAAATTCAAAGTACTTTTTTCTATTTTAAAAACTATCTAATATTAATTTAGAAAGCCAAACAAGTGAGCAAAAGCTAAAATCTTTTGAAGAACAAAAGTAATGGCTGAGAAGATTTTATTTTACCAGAATGGATAAGCAGCAGAAGAAAAAATATATCAGTTTTAAAAAATTGTATATTAAAGAGTGTAATGATGTTCAGAAAGTTATTAGGGTCAAATAAATGAAACTATTTTAAACAGGCTTTAAAAGTTATGTAACATATTCTTTATTTTGCTCACATATATTGTGAATCTACAAGAGAGGGACTTATAATATATGCCACATTTTCATACTCCTTTAAACATAAAACATACTTTAAAACCAGAACACTGTTGGTACCTTTATTCCTTAAAACATCCTTTGAAAAAGGCTGTCAAAAATAATCTAGAAAGTGAAAATATTTTCTAAATAAGAAACTCTCCTGGGCTCACAGCACATCAATAAGTTTAGCTCCTTCCTGAGTGGCCCCTGCTAACCTCTAAATAGGTTTCTCTCAGTTTAAAACGACACCTTCTCTATATCTCACAATTTCTGCTATTACAGAATACACAACTTCCCCTCTATACTGCTGTTTGGTCACACTGGCAGAGACTGTATGGCAGCATTTATTATTTAGATCTTATTTTTTATTAGTATTAGCTAATACGTAAATAACACTGGAATGCAATTGCATAAGTGATATTCTTAATGTATATATTCTTATATACACTGAGTGGCCAGCTTATTATGACCACCTGACATTTGTAGGCAAATTAGCTATAATTTGGCACTGAAGTTGCTAGAGGGCTAGACCATTATAAATAGGGAAGCAGGTTGTTTACCATGACAGTAGAAGTGATTTTTTTCTGAAGATATGGGTAAACAACATGATTTAACAGCCTTGGAACGTGGGATATATATAAACTTCTTGTATATATATATATATATATATATATATATATATATCCAGAAGTTGATTCATTCTGAACAGGCGTGGTTTATTAGGAGGGTCCTGAGAACAGCCAATAAGGCTATGAGTTTTGAAATCCTCCAGCTGTGGGCCCATGACTGTAGGACTTCTAGAGATTATAAAATGAATATAAAGGTTTGGCCAGAGCTATTTGTTTCCTTGTTTTTTGAGTTTAATTTAGACTATAAAATAATATCAAAGACCCTTGAAGTCATATTCTAGTTTAGTGGTACTTACTATTCTTAGTGTGACTACAAAGATCTTCCTTGACCCCATTTCCCACCACCCCCAGCTAATCCCCATAAATGTATGTAGCTTCTTGACACCTGGTAACTACCTTTATCTCCTCTGATATATTATCTATGTTCACTGTTGAAATTTAATCCCTTCCTGCCTCTTTATCACTCCTTTTTTCTCCCCTTTTCCTTCCTTTCATCTTAACCCTATGACTAACTATAGGTTGGCTATTTTCTTATATGCACTATTTCTTTGTCCCATAAGCAGGGTTACTGCCGAGGACCACAGCTGTCCCTTCCCCTTGGTCCTCCCTAGGCTGCCTCAATCACACATCTTTGGTTTAACATATCTCTGAGCCACAGGCAGCCGTCTGAGAAAATTTCTTGCATACCTTATGGATTTAAAAGCCATGCCATATAGTGGAGTTTACTGCCTATACTGCAATTTGATCATCATGTCCAATAAGTGTCAGCAGATGACTAAATGGTTCTCATTAGCATAAGTTGGCCTTTTTGCATGTGAGCGGAACCTCGCTCTATCTTTAAAAGATGGAGTTAAGTCAGCATTTCAACCGACTGGACACGTGTATTATGCAAATTTGAAAAATTAGTTCCAGCTCCTAGAGAGCACATGTCTTCTGAAAACCTTAAGGAACTGATAGTAACACTGGGGGGAAATGTCTAATCCATCACAACAAACTTCTAATGTTGATCAGTCAAGAATTTGATTGTAGATGAGAGACCTTGTCTCCCATGAAAAATATATTTATTTGAGTTCAGGGAATAAAGTTTCAGAAGAAGTAGGAGGATATATAATAGATATCATTTTGGCAACAATAGTATATTTCATCTGCTTTATATCAAATATTACAAAACATTTTCTAGACTTAAAAATAGGGTAACATTTGTCTTAAGTTATTCCTTTTCATAGACTATCACAAACTACATAAACCTTATATTGTAAAAAAACTATATGCATAATTTAATTATATTCTATTCTAAAATGTGAAAATGTTTAGACATCTTGCATTGCAAATGAGGAGGAATTTCAGGGGAATTCATTAAAAGCAAATATAAACCCACCGATTAGATTGGTAAAAGTGGTAAAACATTCTAAGTGAAAATATAAATTTAAGTTATCCAAAGGAAAAGCTTTAGTAGAATGAAAATCAATATGGCAAAAATTTTGCATTTTTCTTTGCATCTGATGTACTTAAAGGCAGATTGCTTAGGAGATTTGCTGTTTATTCCTGATAGCCACATGATATGAGGTGTGCCTGAGATTGGTGGCCTCAAGATATGCTTGCAGAGGTAAGAATACTGACAAGACCAGGAACTGTCGCATTATTAAATCATAAACCACAATTAGGGAAGAGCACACATTCATTTTCATTTTGTAATGCAAGCAGAAAAGGAAAAATGACTCCCAATTCCCATATATATTAATAAAAACTGTATGGTTTCGAGATCAGATACGAAGAAAAAAGGGCAAGAGGAAAAAGGTTTAAAAGAATTTTCTAACAAGATTGGAAATTGATCGACACACATGGCATCTTTCACACAATCAACTACGTTGTTTAAAGGTGAACTCATTAGTGAAACTAATAAATTATATAATACCTACAGTATTGTAGCCTTTATAGAAATCTGAATTGTACGTATAATGCAAAATCTTTAAGTTTGGTGTATTGTCATATATTTTTTAAAATAACAGACTTCTGAAAAATAAATACTAGTAAAACATGCTGCCAAAATTACTGCAGTTTCAGCATTCTTAAAAAATGAAAAAGCTTATAAAATTTACATTGGTTAATAAAAGAGAGAAATAATGAATTTTTCCATTCACATTTGGGTAGAGAAATTCCCTTGTCTCTATTCCAGAAGGAAAATGACATTCTAGTTTGACCACTGTTGAATTTCAAAACAGCATATTTAAAATTAAACTTCATGCAGAAATAGGGCTAGGATGTGCTAGTTTTAAGAAATGTCTACATTTTACAAAAGAAAAAAAAGCCTTCAATGGAAAAGTTAAATTCAGTAATGCCTGACTTTCTTTTTTGCTCTACACATAAGAAAATAATCAAAAAACCATTTCACTTTTTAACTGATTATTATTTAAACTTGTCCATGATATTGTAAACAAAAGGTTTAAAAAATTGGTAGGGCATCTGTTTCTAAATAGTGAATATTTTTAGATGACAAGAATAAATAAATTTCTACAAATGTGAAACACTAATAAAGGGTTTGATATAAAATGTACTAAAATAAAACTATGTAGAGAAAACTTGATTGCAAAGTGATGATACCTACATCAGATTTGTAAACAAAATCTGGCAGTGAACACAATGAAAAAAGTGCATTCTTCAAGTTAACACTTTGTAAATCAATATTCTAATATCATTAAAAATAATAAAAATGCCATCTATATTTTTAGTCTACATCAACACTCAACAGTGTACATAAATAATTAAGAGAATTGAAAAAAAAGAAAGGCATTTTCCAGGCAGGAACTATAATCCAAAGTGCTGATTCGATGATTCGATCATGACTGAAGCCAGACTTTCCTTAAACCATGATGATCACAGTGGGAAGCTGGAATTTTGCATGGTTTGTTATTAATTATGAAGCAATTGCTATAGACCTGAAATTCAAAACTTTTTCAGACCATAGTCTTCTTCAAAATGGCAGACACTGTGGGTGGCCCACTCCATCTGCTCATGAGAAAGAAATAGAAGATAAATATTTTCTAGAAACTTGATTTCAAAATGATGATACACACACACATCAGATTTGAAAACAAAATCTGACAATGAACACAATGAAAAAAGTTAGTTCTTATTTAAAGTTAACACTTTGTAAATCAATTTTCTGATCTCATTAAAAATAAAAAATGCCATCCATATTTTTAGTCTACAGCAACACCCAACACTGCACATGAAAAATTAAGAAAATGGAAAAAAGACATTAAGAATGCATAGTTAATTAAAAAGGCAATTTCTGAAATTGAAAAGGCTAGTTTTATATTTTATGAGATTCCAATGAACTCACTGAATTTTATTCATTTCAGATAAATTACTCATAACAGTGATAAAAAACTAGACAATAATAAACATTAAAATTAAAAAATGATTAAACAGCCCTAGCTGGGTAGCTCAGTTGGTTAGAGCATCGTCCCAATATGCCAAGGTTGTGGGTTTTATCCCTGGTCAAGGCATATACAAGAGTCAACCAGTGGGTGCATGGATAGGTGGAACAACAAATTGATTTTTCTTTTTCTCTCTCTCTTTCTCTCACCCTTCCTCTCTCTAAAATAAACATTTAAAAAAGTGAGTAATCACAAGTCTGTAGACACCTTGAAGGCCTTTGTTGTCTATGTTTGAAAAGCATTTCAGAGCCTGTATCTTCCTTCGCTGAAAAATTCTGTCCTAACTCCATTATATGGGTGGAGCAAAGCAGTCATCTGAGATATGTGTGTGTCAGGGAGGGTGGCAGTGCCTCAGAGCCCAAGCAGGGGAAGGTGGTTCCCACTGTGGTATCAGGTGTCGGAGCCCTAGCAGGTGAGGAGGGCATCCCTGTAAAGGCAAGGGGTGGTTTGGGTGGGAAGTCAGAGAAAGGAGCGGGAGTGAGAAGCAGGCATAGAGTTTCAGACTCTATGGATAAGGAGTGAGTCCATAAGGAGGAGTGGCCCAGTGGGGGAGTTGGAGCCTGAGGGAGGTAGGAAGACCTTCTCCAAGGAGTGCTTGCCTGGTACAGGCTGGCAGAGCCCAAGCATGGAGGGGAGAGTGTCCATGCTGGGGTGCCCTGGTGTGGGGCTTCTGAAACCAAGTAGGGTGTAGAAGAGGGTCTTGGGGAAGAGTGTCAGAGCCCCAGTAGGATGAGGAGGGCATCCCCACAAAGGGATGATGTGAGGTGTCAGAACCCAAGTGGGTTGGGGAGCTGTCCACATGGAGGCAGCCACATAGAGGAAGATGGGTGGCAGGTTACATCCACAGGGATGGATCAAATTAAATATATTGGAGACAGCTTTCTCAATTTGAGAGAAGAGAGTCACAAATAAAAAAGGAGCAAGCTAGAATAAACCTTGTTGTGTTGGATTGGACTTGTAAGACTCCATGTGAACTCATGGTCTGAGATAGGTGATAGGTAAGTAGGTTGATAGATGGATGGATAGATAGATGATAGATAGATAGATAGATAGATAGATAGATAGATAGATAGATAGATAGATGAAAGATAGATATAGCAATAATTAAAGGTGTAAATGTATGGATATGGAAGTGATTCGGACTTTTATCTACATACACATATTTTCTAGCTCTTTCCATTAAGCAGGGCTTTGAGCAGTGGCCCCCAATAAAATCTGGCACTCAGATATGGGTTTTTAAATACTATCTTCCATGCAAAGGCACAGGCTCCTTGAAGAGGTAGCTAATTCTCAGGATAGGGCAAGGAAAATACAAGACATACAGGACATCTTGTGCCAGAAAACAAGAAAATACTAGAAAGATGTTAGGGACATGTCAAAAGGAAACGGAAGCAAGCTTGAATGTGCTCTTTCTGGCTGATTTAGGACAATTAGAGAATAAAAATTATGACCGTATTGGATTAAAAACCATTGAATAAAATTGGAAATCCCTTAGATATAATAAATTCATAAGTAAATTGAAAATTTGAAGAGGATCGGGATATTTATATAGTTTTGAACTATCTCCCTACACAATCATTTCTAAGAGGAAAGGAAGAACTTTATGGTGTGAAGCCTTGCAGACATCATGACTTCACTCAGGAGATCAAAGAAAACATTACTAGTAATGGGACAAATGGACATCATTTGCCATCTGATAGAATTAACTGAGGAAACCATGTTGTCACTTCTGAAATATCCTTGCCAGAAATGCACATTCTGAATCTAATTAAGAGGAAACATCAAACAAAGTCAAACTGAGGGACTTACCACAAAGGAACTGGTTTGTAATTTTCTAAAATGTCAGGACAGTCAAGGAAAGACTGGGAATCCGTTCCAGACTGAAAGACTAAGGGACATGACAGCCCAGCGTGTGATCCTGGACTGAATCTTTTTGTTATAAAGGATACTGTTGGGGAAATATACACAACTTCAATGGAGTCTAAGAATTAGCTGCTAGCATTCCTGTTTAGCATCACTGTTAACTTCTTGATTTGATGGGTGTATCGTGGTTATATACAAGAATGTTCTTGAATGTAGAAAATAAACACCAGAGAATCTTCAGACTTTCTTGCCTTTTGTTCTTCCTCCTTACTGGCCCGGCAAAACCTTAACGCTTAGTCATTCCAAATGTCTGCTCGTTGGACACCGATAGCTGGGATGTGCTCTGCTGAAGGGTCCACACAGTTGGCCAGATTCATGCCACTAGAAATGCATGGCTTTGATTTCAACCAAACACTCAACATTACCCAGAGACACTTCTGTGTTACTCAGTTCTCTCTCTGTGCCCTTTCCAATGTGGTTATTTCAGATTCCCCACTCTTTTCAAACTCCTTACCCAACCTCCTCCCCAGTCACTCTTAGCAACAAATCTTGCCAGCAGATTTTAGAGAAAACAGAAGCAAGAAGAGAATTTCCTCAATTCCTGCCACCAAGTTTAAAACTTGTCCTTTCATCCACACCGGCCACTTTCTCTTTCATTGGATCTCATCCTGTCTTACATCCCCAAGGACTACTTTCCTGATTGTCTCCTGTCTTCTGTATCTTTAATCTTCTATATCGATTTGTTAGCATCCATATTTAACATGCTAAATTTTCTCCTTTTCTGCCAAACATTAGCTTCCTTGGTTTATGATACCACTGCTCTGAACACCTAAAACTTAACACATGGGCTACTATAATCCATGTTTCCCTGAAATATATTTTTTAGTTTGTAGTCAGTGTGAATGTTCTAAAATGTGATTTTTTTTATGGCTCCCCTGCTTAAAAACTTCTAGAGGCTCCTGTTACCCTCAGGATAAAATTAAAAAGTATCTAACATATCTTATGAGATTCTTTACAATTTCTCTCTTGCTTTCCGTCTTGGAAACCTGGGCACCATCCACATCTTCTGACCCTCCCTCACACCTCTATTCCCACTCTCCTCTACACCCTCCTCCCTCACCAATATACATAGTCACATACTTATATTTTCTGGAATGTATCTCTGAACTTGGAGATTTTAAAAATATGTCTAGTCCTGATTACAACATTCTTCCCTCTGTTCTTTACTTGGATAAATTCTTATCATCCTTTATGTTTCAGTTTTGATGTTGTTTTCTTTTAAAAAAAATTCCCTGACATTCCAAGACTTTGTCCGATAATGTGCCCTCACAGTTGCTAGTATGTGTCCTCTATCACAGCCCTTCATACACCCTTGGGATTCTCTGTTTACTGTCTCACTAGGACATTAGGTACTCTGGCATGCTTACTTGTGACTTGCTTGTCTTTCTCTTCCTATTTCCCAGTTTAGTAGCTTTCACAAAGTGGGTACACTTAGTAAACATTTGTTAAATATTGATGGATGGATGGATGGATGGATGGATGGATGAATTCCTGTCAAAAAAAGGACTACATAATGCTGGCAAATATATTTTGAAGTTAAAAAAAATTTAGCACATGTTCAGGAAATTGAATGGTTCAAATGAAGCTAAAATGCTTCAAAGTTGTTGGGCAGGAGCTTCCTATTTAATCAGTAGAAATTGTAATTGAGGGAAACCCTTTCATTTTGGGGAGGATGTTATAAAGACAATGAGGATGGAGAATTGGGAGAAGACATTGCTTATATACTATTTTAAAATTCAATTTAGAAATTTCTTTTTTTGTCTTTAGAGATTAAAGCATCTGTTCATAAAAGGGATAAGATAAGATCTACTTTATCGACATTCACTGAACTGTGATGGGGTGATAACTGGAAAGAAAAAGAAGCATTTAATCGATCTTTTCAGAGAGGATTTAGGGCTCATATTTCTCCTGTCTGACCAAAGAGTCCTTCCCTTGACCTGATGCTGCTGCTCTGATCAATGTCCGCTTATAAATTTGGGTTACTACTATCCACATTTTCCTGAAATCTATTTTCAAGATGTGTAACTTATTTTTATGTCCTCAGTGCCTGATGCAGTGCCTGGCACAAATTATTGCTCAATAAATTCTTGAAAATGAACAAATGAAGGAGAGCAGTGGCCTCCTCTCCCATTTTCTTCCTATCCCATTGACTGGTCATGAGAGCAAAACTGCCTAGCTGAGCCCAGGTCCCAGGGCGGCTGACCAACAGCAGGTCCCAGCCCCAGGGACATGTTCACAGCTCACATTCCATCCTGGCCATGCTTTCCCTTGTTAGTCCTGGCTGCACATGAAACCCTGCTTTGAAGCCAAAGATTTGTTAAGCGTGTTTCCAGGGACCGACTTTGGCTCTGATCTTTGATAGAGATACAACTTTCAACCTATGGATATGAGTCATTGAAGCTGGCTATTTGCTGAGCAGCAAGAACACTGTTACTTAACAGTGTTTGTAAAATCCTGATGAAGTTGTGACTATCTAGCAGAAAACCTTACGTGATTTACCTCAATACATCAAGTAAAAAATATTTTTTCTCTGTTTAGGGAAGTTTCCTTCAGGAGATTTCCTGGACAACAAGCAGCTTAAACTATACTGAACATGTCAAAGACACAAACAGCCACCTGGAGAAATCTATGTCTCCACAAGTGAAGACACACAGCTCTGTTTATGTCAGTATCTGTATTTTCTCCGCTTTTGTTCCTAAAAGCTCAGGCACACCCTAAGACATCTATCAGATCATTCCTGCCACACTCTTACCCAAGTACCAGCTAAGTGGTCTGGTTACATCTTCCCGTGGCTGCACCACAGGAGCTAAAGGAAGCACCAGTACTCAGTTCTTATCTTGCTCGTGTATTCATCCAGTACATGTTGAGTCTGTTCTTCCTATGTCTCAAGCACTGTTATGGGTGCTGGCGATACAACAGGGAAGTGGTAAATTCCTGCTCTTGGTCAGCAGAGGAAATCAGAGGACAGGCAGATGATTCATAGAGAAAAGATCAGATAGAGAGAGGGCCATGTAGTGTAGTTATTCTGATGGAGAATAACCGAGGGTTTGGGGAGCAGGGCTTGTAGACGGGGTGGCTATTCTAAGGCTCTGGAGACCCCATGGCCTGGCTGCTCTGGGGAGAATGGAGTAGAGAGGCATAAGGGAGGCCAGTTAGGAGACCGCCATGGGATTCCAGGTGAGGATGGTCGCTGGGACCCAGGTGGGAGTGGGGATGAGAGAGAATAGCAAACTTGGGAAACATTTTTTTCAGAGATGCCAATAGCACTTACCCTCAGATGGGGAACTGGATGAGTTAAGGGTGACTCCTAGGTTTTTCACGTCCTTTCCCTTCAATATGTCTGTTGGCCGTGGGCTTGAGAGCCTCAGAGGTATCCTGGCCAAGAGTAAACAGGCGTCCTGTGTGCCAGGAAATAGGCACACGGAGTTTTTCAAAACAAAGGACCTAAAGCCAGGGTTTTGTGTTTCCCTCCAGACCTGGGAGGCTGCGATTCATTTTTATTCACTTATGCTCATTGCAGGAAAGCGTTTCTGTTAAAATAGAAATTATGACAAGCAGCAAATAAGAGCTTTACTTTAAAGTTTTCTTTTATGGAAAGTTTCAGTATTTCATCTGAAAACGGTCTAAATTGACTCTGTGGCCTCAGCGTTTGATTAAGGAGAGAAGCGTGGTTCACATTTGTTTGGGGTTTTTCAGCTGCACTATGGTTACCGGGTGATGGCTGAAAATGTTCTACCCGGCACACTATTAGTTATTCCATGTCTTGATAAAACCGACATTTAAGAACAAGGCAGAATATGGGAGTGCAGTGGGGGCAGGGAAACCCAAACTCTGTGAAACACTTAACCTTTTAACATAGTTCAACAAAGTTTAGATTTCTGGCAAAATGCCTAGACTTTGCAGGGCTGTTTGTGGTTGCAAAACCAGACAAGACCCTGGTGCTTAAATTATTCTGGCTCAAAAGCTGAGGCAATGTGAAAAGGGGAAACACACACACACACACACACACACCCTGATAGCACAGGGTTCATGGCACAGAGTAAGTGATTTGGAGAAAGGTAGTGGGGGTGGTGATTACAACCTACGGTGCCTTGGCCGTACATCCGCCGCTTCTGCTGAGAGAACAAACTAGCCCCAAAGGGACAGCAAGTTTGGCATTACGACTAAAAAAGGATATTAAGAACATGTGACATACCAGATATATCATAGATTAGCAAGAATTGTTTGTTTCATAGAATCCCAGCAATTGTCCTTATAGTCTAAAGTTTTACATATGTCTTCTTTTTCCCCAATTGACTCCCCCCACCCCCAGCCATTCCCACCCAGGGCAAGCCCCCACCTCCCCAGTGTCTATGTCCACTGGTTATGCTAATATGCATGCATACAAGTCCTTTGGTTGCTCTCACCCCCTCCCCTGCCATTTGTCTCTAGAGCAGTGATGGCAAACCTATGACACTTGTGTCAGAGGTGACATGTGAACTCATTTTTTTGGTTGACTTTTCTTTGTTAATGGCATTTAAATATATAAAATAAATATCAAAAATATAAGTCTTTGTTTTACTATGGTTGCAAATATCAAAAAATTTCTATATGTGACACGGCACCAGAGTTAAGTTAGGGTTTTTCAAAATGCTGACATGCCGAGCTCAAAAGGTTCGCCATCACTGCTCCAGATGGATCTATTCTTGTTCATCAAATTATATTGATCATTATATCCCATATATGGGTGAGATCATGTGATATTTATCGTTCTCCGACTGGCTTATTTCACTTAGCATAATGCTCTCCAGTTCTATCCATGCTGTTGCAAATGGTAAAAGTGCCTTTTTTTTTTTATAGCGGCGTAGTATTCCCAGCCACTGTCCTTATAGACAGTAGCAGCAAAGACAAATAAATCAAGGTATCATGTCCCAGGCGTTTAGTCTGGAAGGAGATGTCTCCCTCCAGAAGTGCACGTGCGGGTTACCCTTGCTGCCCAGATCAGGGGCTGCATCTTCCAACCATGGCGCATGGGGAAGTGGCAACTAGTCAGAAGTCATCATGGATTTCCTTACTACCTGCCTGTGGCATATTGCAAAATATCTGTTGATCTGAATTCCCTGGAGTTTCTCTAAATGTTTCCAGAACATATGGATAATTTGCAAGTAGGAAAATATAAAACAATAATTATGAAAATAATTATGGGCAATATAGTTTATTATTCCCCACATATGGCTCTCAGAATTCCAATTCTGAAAGGTGTATAGTAATTAAAGGGATTGCTTGAAATCAATTCAGTGGTCAATAAGATTGGGAAGCATCTGCATGTTATTTCAATGTTTCTATTATATTTATTCTTTTTTATTGAAGTCTACAATAGTTTGTTTTGTATTGTGACACCGCAGAAGGGGAACAGGAGTATGCAGTGTTTTCCAAATATAGTTGATCACAAAATCTTTCTATTCTTTATCTTTGCACTCTTTTTTGGGGGGGTGGAATATATCATCAAACACATACTCTGAGGCATATATACTAGTAAGCACTGGTTTAATAGAATATACACTGTGTATATGTCTGCAAAATGAATGTATTTTCACCTATGGGTCTAAGAATAGAACTTGCTAGAGGACAAACTGTAACTGTTTTGGGATGTTCCTCAGCTCACCAGTAGACTTCGTTGCTTTTACTAGATTGGATCTTTCAGGAGCTAATTTGGCCCATGGCTTAAAACATGAAAATATTTAGAGGCTACTATGATAATTACCATGTTTCCCCCCTTTTCTGTGCTCTTAATATAAATAAATATACACTAGGAAACAAATTGCTTCAGTTTGCTTATAAAATTTTCTTTGGTAGCAAGACACAGGCATGTTGCTACAACACTGCTCTCTGTGGAAGGGGATTTACTAAAAGAAAGGCCTATGATGAAACCCACAGGAAGGGCGATCAACTTTTAGTCCCTACCAAAAGGAACATTTGCTATAAAATTGTTTCTTCTAAAAAATGGCAATTATGTGAACCTCAAATTCACGTTATAACAAAATCCCACGGATGTTCCTCATTCCTTTGAGTGCAGAAATTCAAAGCACATTTCTCATTATTTTTTATTATAAAAGTAATATAAGCCTCATTATCAACATTTTGAAAAGTAGAGAAAAATGCTATTCTGAATTCAATAAACCTAAACATTATTGCGAAATCTTTTCTTCTCTTTTTATATTTTGCTTTAAATATATCATTGAACTTGTCACATTAGACAATATGTCCTTTACTTGCTCATTGCTGTAATGTAGGTATTATTTTCTTGATATAACCTAGTCCCACACTATATAATCAACTAGGCTTTTTGGGTACAGATTGCACATCTTTCTTATGTAGAGCTAGACTTAGTGTACACGATTAAAAAAATGTTTTTATTGATTCCAGAGAGGAAGGGAGAAGGAGAGCGAGATAGAAACTACAATGATGAGAGAGAATCATCGATCGGCTGCCTGCTGCATGCCCCAAACTGGGGATCCAGCCCACAACCCAGGCATGTGCCCTGAACAGGAATCAAACTGTGACCTCCCGGTTCATAGATCAGTGCTCAACCACTGAGCCACACCAACTGGGCTTATGTACATAATTTAATTGGCCCCATAGACATTTGAGTTTGCTCCTCCTAAACAGTTTGTGATCAGATAATAGTGCATTCTGCCAATACTAAAGTGCCCATTTTCCCATCATATTTTAGCCATAGATTGAGAGACGTTGTAGACATCCTGCCAGCCAGGCAGAGGGTGTGGTGAAGTGGTCGTGCTTGCAGACTTGGTCAGAACTGTTCATGTTGCGGTTGTACTGATTGAGTTTGTGGGCTGTGCTGGAAGGGTGAGTGTAATGGCCATTTCAGAAGTCTTTGGCAAGAAGCCTATTTGCAGCCTTGACCTGAAGCATGACTGTAAATGCAGAAAGACAGCAGCTGGCCATGGTCTCCATACTAGTGAAGCCAATGTTCTCCCTTCAAGGGAAAAATGTTCTTCCTAAGAAGTGAAAGTTCTGCAGGTCTGTGAGGCTTTGTTACATTTTGTTACTAAGATAAATGCAGAATTCCTGTTGCAGGCCAAGCAGTGCAGTAGAAGGCAAGAGAAAATAACAAATAATTTGGGATAGATTAAAGAAACTTTCAGGCAATGAAGGCTGTGTGCCCACCCAGGCTTCCAGCAAGGACTGTCATTAAGATGTAGTGTCATAAGTTGATTGGAAATGTGCATTCTTTTTCCTATTGGTACATAAAATGGAGAATCTCACAATCTTTGGTGGTTTAAATGCAGTAGATTATGGTAAACAAAGTCAGCATAAAGGAAGGCCTTATGGGCAAGAACCTCTCCGCTACAAGCTCTCTTCAAAATTGCTTCTCTCTCTTTCTGACTATTGAGTGGAAAAGAAATAGAGGCAAAATACATAAATGGAATAACTATTAAGAAATAGTAAATGCTGCCAGAACAGAAAATAGCTGAAATTCATGCTTGGTCACCTTAAATGACACAACAACCTAAAACTTAAAGCAAGACTGACCGAGACCCAAACACCAGGGAGTTGTCTTCCCAAGCATTTCCTAATTTAAGGAGGGCATTTTCAACTCTATCAGTTTCATAGGAGGCCACGGCTGAAGGGCCAAGTGAAATGGGCCTCCTGCTTTTCAGGCACCAAAACCTGCATTCAGGACAGTGACATCCACTCCCTGTTGTGTGTTATTCCCTATAGTTCATGTCATGGGACAAATGTTTGTTATTAGTAGAAGTTCCATGGACATGTTTTATCATCGTTTTGTGGTCCACTCTGATTTAACAACAATTTTATAACTTGCCTGCAGGCTAGAAAGCTGAGTTTATGCCAAAGACATTTTTATTTTAGCTGTCATGGCCTCAAATGAACATTTTGTTTTTGAAAGGAACTGGGAAAATACATGCAGAAGGAAACTATATCTATTTTTTGACGTTTTCTAAAATAATTTATAGTAATTCCAACCAATAAAAAGTTGCTTGGTTCAGTTGTCTTTCCAGAAAGTGCAAATCTGGCTTTGGTTTAATTAGAAATGGTTCATCTTTACTCTGCAAAGGTCCCTCTTGCTCACGCATAATCGGGGAGAGAGGGTTGTTGAGCTTTCTCTCTGTTTTCAATGATACCATGAAATGGCCTTGGAAAATGTGCATTTACTTGAGAATTGTCTGCTTCTCACATTTTAAGCTTTGATAGCAACCAAATAAATTTCTAATTGAGATTGGCCTCATCCTATTCCTTTTGGTAAAATTCTTGACTTCCAGGCTTCATTAGCCCATCTTTTATTTGTAAACCAAATTAGAATTGACCTTTCAGAAAAATTAACAATACGTACTTCTTGTTTCGGAAGGAAAACAGGAGCTTAGGTAAAATATTACTTTCCCTAGCAAATTTCTTCTTTCACTTTTAAACTAATGAATAATTTTGCCTTTGGGCTGACATTTTTTCATATCATACGAGGTATAAAAAATGTCAGCCCAAAGGCAAAATTATTCATTAATTATGATTTTCAAGGGTGAGATTTTGGTGATTGAGCTTTGAAAGTATCATTCACCATATTGAAAGCCAATTGAAAATAATCACTGTTGCCAGAAATTTTGCATTTGAAGTAGAATTAGAGCTAGAAGGTGTCAGAAGGTTAGTTGGGGTAGAACACATAATTTTGACACATAATTTCAGAAGTTGGAGTGGAATCAACATACTTTTAACATTTTAAATGTGGGGAGTTTCTAGGGTTCCCAGGGCAATAAGACAAACTTTACAGATTAATGGGAGTTTATACAGAATAGGTACTTAATACATATTTGTTGAATTAACTATATCATAATGCAAAAATGCCTATAGATGAGCTATATGTGCTATCTTTCAAAAAAATTCAAAATTAGGACATGTCCTGCAAGTGAAACATTTTTGGCACCCTCAGACCCATCCAGACTCACTGAGGTCCTGACCATAGAAGGAGCCCTAGAGAGACAAGTTATCAATCCTGTTGACTATAACCCTGTCATCAGAGATCACATCTGTTTTGCTTGCATTCCTTCACTGAAAAATTCTTTATTGAGCACCCACCCTATGCCAGATGCTTGGAGCACATCAGGAAAGAGGCAAAACCAAACCAAAGCATTGTCATCAAGCAAAAAACACAGTAACAGGACATAATAAATAAGTTTGGTTAGATTGAAATACTAGTAAGTGCCATGGGGGAAAAATAGAATAGGTTAAGGGAGATTGGAAATGCCAGCAGGGAGTTGTGTGTTTGGGGTGGGCTTTGCAGGTGAAATCTGAGACAAGATTTGGAAGAGGTATGAGACATAACCATGTGACTATAGAAAGGGGGAGTTTTCCAGGCATACGGAAGAACCAGCACCTAGAGCTTTAGTTGGTAACATGCCCAGCTAATTAGAGGAAGTGGTACAGGCCAGTGTGGCTGGAGGAGAGGACGTGGATGATGTCAGAGAAGTAACAGGGAGCAAGTGGCCATGGGAGCCTTAGAGGTCATAGTAAGAACTTTGGCTTGTCCTGAGTGAAATGCAAAGTCCTGGAGGGTTTTGAGCAGAGCATAATTTGAACTTAAATTTTATCAGGACCATTTGGGTTGTTGTTCTGAGAACAGACTATAGGGAAGCAAGATAGGATCTGAGGAACTAGTGTGGAGGGTGTTGCAATAGTGCAGTCATGGATTCTACCAAGGTGATTAGCAGTGGAGGTGGTGGGAAGGGGCCAGACTCTGGATATATTTTAAAGGTAGAGCCCACAGGATTCCCTGATGGATTGAATTTGGAGTGTGAGAAAAAGCGACGACTCGGGTCTTTTGCTTGGAGCAACTGGAAGCGTGGAGTTGCCATCAGTTGATATGAGCGAGCAGTGAGGGGAGAGGTTAGGGCATCAGAAGGTAAGGCATTTAGTTATGGACACACTGAATTGATGATGTCTGTTAGACATCCAAATGGAAACACTAAGGGGGTGCTGGGTATATGACCTTGAGGTAGTTCAGAACCTGCCACTCCAAAATATGCAGCTCTGGCATATTGACTATTTTGAGTTAAAGACACTTGAAAAATAGCAAATTCCCAGAAAACACCCTGACCGTCCTTCTTTTTCTTAAAAGTATGACACGAAATTCCTATATGAAAGAGATCTTCCTATACTAGAAGAAAAGTAACATTCTTATCATCAAGGACAAGAAGTTGAGACTTGAGAGAATTCTATACAAACAAACCTTGTAAAAATAATTCTTATCTTCCTTTAGTCTCCCCACACAGTTTAGTCACTTTTCCACAATTGCCTCTTTTTGTTCAATGTAATACAAAAAAGAAAATAAGTTCTGCCATTTCTTTGGGTCTCCGTTCCTTATGAAGGCCCCCATGTCACATAAGAGTTGTATTAAATAATATTGTATGCTTTTCTCCTGTTGATCTATCTTATGTCAATTTACTTCTCAGGCCCAGCCAAAAGAATCCTACAAGGGTAAAGGGAAAAGTTTGCCTCTTCTACAGTCTCTTATTTGGGCAATGGTTCAGGCTAGAGAACATTGCCAGGTGTGTAATAAGCACTCAATAAATGTTCATTGAATAAAAGAATTAATTAACTTAAGGTTCATTTTCCAAGGTCCAGTTTCCTGTCTAAAAATTTACCTCTTCCTCAGATAATTATTACAGAAATATGTATTTTATTTATTGGAAACATCAATCTGTATGACACCACAAGACAACACTGTCAAAATATAACAGTCTAACATGTTCCAAAGTACATTTATATATAAATTGGTTGGATATGGGTGGATGTGTTGGTTGAATGAGTAGCTGTTACAATTTTTACTAGGTCATTGAATAAATGGAGATTAGGGTGGAGCCACAGAAAGTGACATGGTGGTCTTGAACACATACATGGGCATACTTCTAAATTTTGCTTGGAATTACCTTGAAAAACATTGGGAGACTAGAAGCCAGTATTATGAAATCAAAGACCTTGAAAATGTCCCCAGTAATTCAGAGAGGTGGAAATCTAGGTTTTAGATCCTATGATCTGAACCTCCTTCCCTCCCTATTTGCTCCATTTATTTATCTAAAAAAAAATTGTCCCTGTGGGAGGGTAGCTTAGGTCTTAGAAGGATTGATCTCAATCTTTATTTTTTTAAAAATGAAAATTTCCTATGCAGTCAAAAATCATGTAGGTCTTTCATACACAAGACATTCCTACAAAGTAATTAAAACAACATGAAAGAACCTCCAATTTAGTGGAGAGCTTTTTTAAATAGCCCAACCAGTTTGTTTATAAATGTGGTTTTCTAGAGACATGCTTAGAATTCTTTGCAAATAAATATTTGCATGATATTTTCATGCAAAGATTAATTTCTCCTGGGATAAAATGAGCTTTTAGAAATAGTCCTGTGCTTAGCTTCATACTTCAGTGATATTGTGAATTGATAGAGATATTTCTATTAAAAAGAAATTGGTACATTGAACATGCTATTTTGGTAAACTTAATTTAAAATATGGGCCATATTCAAAATGGAGTATGCTGTTTTAAATAATTCACAATAGAGATAGAGGAAGACAAAAATACATCTGGGTAACCGTGGTTTAGCTAGCCATTTAAAGAAATCAGTTTCTCTAGTGGCCATCACCCTCTTTATGAGATTGTCATTTCTAAAACACAGTCAAATACTGAGCTCTATTACATATATCTGGGAGTGACTATGTATGTGAGACATTTTTTAAAAGATAAAGCCAATCTCAAAATGTCATATGCTATGTGATTCCATTTATATAACATTCTAGAGATGACAAAATTATAGAGATGGGTTAAAAGATTAGTGATTATCAGGGGTTAGGGATGGTGAAGGGAGGAGGAAGAATGTGAAACCAGGAAAATCTTTGTGTTAAGGGAATGGTTCTGTATCTCACTTACAATAGCATTTTCACAAATCTACACATCTGGTAGGGAATAGAGTGATACACATTCCTGGTACCCTTGTCAATTTCCTGGTTTTGATAGTGAACTATAGTTAACGTGAAGATGTGCATGGGATCACGTCTTATCTTTGTAATTTCCTGGGAATGTATAAATTTTCAAAATTAAAAAGCTTTTAAAAAGAAAAAAAGATAATCCATCTTTTTCTAAAAAGAAACACAATGCTATTTGTACACAAAAGATTATTATTTTTAACCTAATTAGAAAAAGATTTGAAAAATTTGCATCAGAACCTCATTATTTTCCTTCTGCTCTTACCTATCCGTTTATTTCAATCATAATTATCAGCAATAAATGATTTTTACTTGGTCTGATGCTTTATATTATTTTAATTCCCAAACATTCTATTTATTTTTATATCAGTTTTCTTGTAAGAGGACTAGAATACCTTACTTGATATTGGCAACAAGAATTCTTAGAAGTTTACTTGAATCGAATGTTATTATCAGGGAAATAAACAAAGCTGGAACGCTGAGTAGGTATCACCATATTGATCAAAGTAAAGCAATTGGAATAGTGAATTCGGGTAGTAGGTGACTAGATTTGATATTTAACATCATTTTAAATGTGTATGATTATAGACTTAACATATAAAAGTTTTAATCCCTAAAATGTATGAATTAGTAAATAAGATCTGGAATATAAAAAGGAAGATTGTATTGCCATTCACACACAGAGAGATCCTAAGTAAGGTCTGTACTTTGGGAGAGTTTGTTGATCCTAAGAAATATTAAGGATAATATTAAGGATGAGCTCTAGAAAGTATGTTTAAAAAACCCCACAGGTCTAAAGAATGATTTCTCACCAGGAATTAAGCTTAATTAAATGTGGCTTTATTTCTAGAACTTGATAAGAGGGTTCCTTAAATACCTCCTGAATTTTGGGAATGCCAGACTTCTCCAGGCCTCTCCTTTACCGCTTCAGGCCAATCTCATCACCCATTCGTGCAGGCTCTCCCAGCTCTGGGTCACAGTAGACAGAGTCTCTGTTGACTCGACTTGCTCAGTTAGCAGTTTCTCTATCATAATGCATTATTCCAGATTGTTCTTCTCCCAACCAGACTAAAGAAAAACTGCTACGAGGAAGAAAGTGGTACCTCTGTCCTAATTCAGGTCAGGAACAGAAAGTACCTGCCCTCGGGTACTAGAGGAGGGGAGAGTCAGAGCCTAAAGCGAAATCTGGAGACACTTTCCGTCCCTGAACAACAGGCCGCCCGCCAGCTCCACTCCTTGAAGCGAGTTGCTCCAGAAGGCAGGTCTTCGCTCCTGCTCCCTGTCTCTGTCCTGTATCATGTTTTGACTCCTGTGTTTATACAGACAATCTAATGTGTGAAGACATTTGACAAAGGGGTTTTGCTTGTTTGTTTTAGGACAGGTTAAGTAAAATCATGTATTTTACACATTTCTTGGGTGTTCTGGGCAGAGTTACCCTAGTAGAGTTTAGTAGCCAATTGAACTGGCAGCATAAAGTGAATCTTACCATTCACTGTGTTATGGCGAATGAGATTTACTAGTTGACAAAACCTCTGTATTATTCTCCTAGTTAGCAAAGTTAGAATCCATTTCTTTAAGCCTCATGCTGTACAGACAGGAAATGAACTTGTTTAATCAACAGAGTCAAGGCTTTTCTGGCAAGTTTGAGTCTGGAAGAATGGAGACAAGCAGGCTGTGGCTTTGGTCTTACTAGGTTATGGTATTTTAAGGACCTATAGCCCTCAGAAAGATGACAACCACTGAAATTTCTCTGCTCCCTGAGCAGAAGGGATGCTGGGAGGGGAGGCCGACAGGGGAGGGCAGAGATTAGCTGAACTGGTTCAGCTCTTGAGCAGTGGGAAGGATGCAAGGAGAGGGGACTGAGTGGTGGGACTTCCCGGGTGGCAGTCTTCGCCTGTTGGACTTGTCTGGCCGCATGCCCGGCACCTGGATCAGACAGTGAGGCATCTGAGCTGGGGAAGCTGAGCAGGGTTATGTTCGGATCCGACCTCCCATGCACTGAATGTCTTGATTTCATCACATTTACAGTGTCAGGAGGACACAGGTTCCTCTCCAAGAGCAGAGTGTACTAGTTAGCAGGAAATATTTCCCTACAAATCATCAGAAAGCGAAATGATGGCAATAACATTTAAACAGGGACAGAGAATACTTTCCGCCTCTGCCAAGTTTTTCTAATCTGTTCTTTAAAGTACATATTCTGATGTTCACTAATTTTCTTCTTGTAGGTAGAGTTCAGAATTCTTCCTCTGCAGACAGTGTCTTACTGCGTCTGCAGCTTTGGGAAACTCTCACCTTTTAAGTCGTTAATGTGGACTTTAAAGCGAGAGAGTTTTGATGGTAGCCCTTGCCAACATGAATGTTCAGTATTTCCCCCCATCCCAATCCTGACCTGATCCTGGGGGGCGAAGTGTCCTATTGCCTGCTTTTAGGAGGCATATTCTCCAAATTAACACATTTTTCTAAAATGGGCTTTCTTGGGTAAGATAATTGCTCTGATCTTTGTAATAACCAATGGCTAAAATACATTAGCAAAGGAAGAAAAAATGTAGATATAAATACAAAGATAACTAATTGCATGTCAGATTTTATGTAGTTAGGAACACAAAATAACCATTACATCTGCATGAATGACTGATCTTTTAGAACATCTACTAACTTACAATACTTCATTCTAGTTTATTTTCTATTTACTTGTCTTTCAGGAAACATATTAGATCAAGAAATGGAAGAATAGTAATGGGAGAGGAAAAACCTTCCTACCATAAACCTCAGTTTTGCATTGAGGCCCTTCTCTGCCTGTTCTTGGTTATGTGACTTTGGATCGGTACCTTCACTAGTTGTACTGTTAGAAGCAGTGACTGAGGAATTCCACAGAAGTGAAAATGTGAAATCAGTGCCTGCAGTAGTGGCCACTTAGTGGGTATATGTTGGATGGACAAAGTGACACATGGTATGGAGCACCTAAGCCTGGAGTCAGGACAGGGCTCCACAAAGTTAACTAAGCAAAGATGACGTGATGGTGGTGATGGGGCTGGCCGGTGCTGAGGTGGGGCCAGGTGATTCAAAAGCAGAACAAGATGGGAAATGCTCCCGTTAAAATTCTGGGGCTATAAAAACTGAATGCTTCTCTGCATGTATACAGGTGCTGAGGTGTACGATGTTACAAATAGGTAAACATCCTTCCCCACACTTCCTATCACCCATACCTGTACTCCAACCAACAGCAGGGTTTGTGTGGGCAGCGGAGAAGACCAGATTATTTGTGGGATTTTTATTATAAACTAGAGGCCTGTTGCATGAAAAGATTCGTGCAATAGGCCTTCCCTTCCCCTGGCTGCCGGCACCGGTTTTCCTCCGGCACCCGGCACCCAGGCCTTTGCTCTGGCTGGAGCTGCCTTCAGTCTTCGCTCCGCCGCTTCGCACCTATGTATGCAAATTAACCGCCATCTTTGTTGGTGGTTAATTTGCATATCTCGCTGATTAGCCAATGGGAGGCGTAGCGAAGGTATGGTCAATTACCATGTTTGTCTATTATTAGATAGGATAAATCTAGCTTTTAAATCAAATTTTGGAATATCATTTTTAATAATGAAAAGAGGATTGAGTTTCAACTAGGTAGCATCTATTGTACATTTATTTCATCTCTGTTTTGGAAATGGTCCTTGAGAGAGGAAACTTGGGTTTTCTGTGAGTTTTCTAAGTGTATTTTGATGTCATTATCCAGAAAATTATGTTGAAAGGAGCAAAGGAAGAAGCAATAACTAGGGCGAGAAGATAAGAAGAAGAGTTCCTTCCCTCTCCCAGATGGCTTAGATTTGCTGAGCATGACAAGCAACAGTCACATTTCCCTTAAGATGAAGAATGGAAAGGGAAACAAGAGTTTCACTTTAGAACCTAATTCTTTTTAAAAATATGAAACAATGACATTATTTGCCGGACTATATGGGGTCAGTAGAAAAATTGCCGCCATAACCAGGTCTGAAAAGAAACTCTAGAGTCTGGAGCGAGAACTTAGAGAGCAAAGAAGTCACAGTGGTCTGACTTTGGGTTAAAGGAGGAAAATCCACAATCCAGGTGTGATTCAGGGAGGAAAGGGGTCAGAAGGCCACCATGAAAAAGCTGGCCGCTTTGGGAGCAGGAACTTGGCAGGAGCAATGTAGACACACTATCTTATCTTCCGAGAAAACCTCCAGCTCTGAGCTTTGTCCAGTTGGCAAAGAAGAACCAGGAAGCTTATATTTTGTAGCTTTGCTGAGTGGTTGCTGCACCTATGTGAAGAAAAACAAATAACCCCTAAGCTCTCCACCACTCTTCAGCCTAAACAAGGATTTCATTTCTCCACATGGATCGGTGTTTAAAAGCCAAAAATGAGAGCAGGAATGCACCCACTGTGGAAAGAGATTAGAGTCGGCCTGCTTAGACAGCAGAGGACCTGGAGAAACTCAATCCCAGGCCAGAATGCTGCCCTAAGGAGTTTGGGGGGAATTTCCTTATCTTTGTAGGATGAGAGACTGTATTTAGTTCCCTCAGCAAGGAGAATTATCTGGGAAATGATTCTAAAACACAAAAGACCAATTGTCTTAGATTCAATATTTTTGTCACCTACTACTTGGTTGACCAAAGGTTTCACCCATCATTAAGTGGTTTTGAAAGGGATGTATCCAAAATAAAGATAGCATTTCTTTAGAGATGCAGCCTGGTATAACAGAATGGGCATTGCTTTGGGGGCAAAAATGTGGGTTTAAATTTTCTGCCTAACCTTATTTCGTTTGTGATCTTACACAAATTACCCTCTCTGATCCTCAGTGTGTTTCATCTGGGTGTAATGAGAACCTACATACTCTTTTGTGATGAGCATGAAATGAGATTCTGCTACAAATGTCCTGGGTTCACAATAGACATATGATAAGTGATACCTTCTCACATCCTGTTTTAGAAGCTTGGAACATAAGCTGAACCCTGAAATTCTCAAATGTTCTGAAATGACTCCCCTCCCCTCTCAACCCTTAGATATAGAATTAGAGATGAGGATAAGGAAACGGCAATGGTATTATCCCCGACATCAGAGAATTTATCTTAAAATAAAACTAAGCCATTAAAGTCCTGATTTAAAGCATAAAGTTCAGCGGTGTGTTCTCTGCCATCCTGATGTGAGCTTGCTCGGCTTCAGTGTCTCCATCACTAAAATGGTAGTATGATTAGGGTTCTGAATAACTCATAACAGAGCGCAGAAGAATGACTATTATTGCACTTCTCGAGGTCCCAAGGTTCACATTTTAAACTCTTCTACATGTATCTTTAGCACTCGAGAACATCAGGGGTTTTGGAATTCTCCACTGGAAAGACCAGCTTTTCTTCTGCTGGAGCGATGTGGGAAGAGGTATATTCGAGTGGTAAATCAGTGACACCCAGTGGCTGCTGCTTTTATATTTGCCGTTTGGATTTCCCATTGAATTGTGTAAGGTTCTAACCCAGGACGAATTAGGAAGATGGCGAGCATGTGGGAGTCATGGATGCTTTTGAAGGTTTCTCCACAGTGACACGATGTTCTGGGACATGGGAACAACCTAAGAGCAGAAACAGGCAGGGTGCTGGCAGGTGGGGAAACAGCTCTGGGAATTTCCCGCCAGGCTATTTTCATTTTCCTGAGGAGGGGACACAAGCTTTCCTGTCACTGCTGGATTTCCCAAGAAACATTCCCATCTCTGTGGTGGCACGTCAACTGCCCAAATTTCAGGAAGTTCTAATCTCCCAGAGGCAGCTGGGAATGCTCCCTAGAAATTAAACTTCCTGGATTCAGCCAAACTTAACCAGAGGTTTAATCCAAAGCCCTACCCTTCCCCCCAAAGCTCCTTTATGACATGATAGTAAGGGTGGGCTAAAGATCTGTGGATTCTTGCAAGGGCCTCAGACCCGCACGTGTGTGAGGGTGAGGAGAAGCCAGTATGAGAAGACACGGCTGGGGTCAAAATTCACTCACACTCCAGTTTGTACACTCTGCTGCTGGATGCTCCCGGCCACTTGCAGCCCCTTGGAGCACTTCACGTTTTCACCTGTACAAGGAGGATAGTGATGTGAACCCACAGGCTGTCGGGAGGTTTTAGTGAAACAACGTACTGAGGTGATGGCGTGCAGCCCATCCTAGGCACTCTGTTTATGGCAGTCGCTCTGGTCCTAATTTTTATCAGTGGAGGTTCTCTGCTGAGCGAGGTGTAAGACGACTTCTGAGAACAGCCCTTCTCTGGACCTGGATGATACTTTCTGGTGACAGCGTGGATGGAAATGTACTCATAGTGCTTTTGAATAATTGGGGGGTAGGACTGGTTTCCATATAGAGCTAGTGTTCCCCAAGTTTTCTGGGATTCTTGGATGAAAGACTCCGGCGAAATACTGCGTGTCACATTGTTAGCTGGGAGCTTACCTTGTAAGGATTAGTGTTTTTTCCCACATAAAACATTGAGGGAGTTATAACAGCAGAGAGATATGCTAAGTACAGCAATTAGGTAACGCTGTTCATAAAGGAGTCCACAGTGGGTTTGTTAAAACAAGACTCTCGTTCTTAGTTGCTGCTCCTTTAAAAAATAATTTTAGAGAGAGAGGAAGGGAGAGGGAGAAAGAAGCATCAGGGACCCAGGTATGTGCCCTGATGAGGAATCAAACTCATGACACTTTGGTGCATGGGATGGCACTCCAACCAACTGAGACACTGCTTTTAATTGCCTAGTAAATATTTTCAATAAATGGATTATATCTGTAAATAGAAATATGGTAGCAAGCAAAATTTATAAAAGAGGACCTTTTTTCATTATATATTTTCAATATATTTTTCATTCCTCATCAGTTAAATATGAGGAATGATTAAGATACCAGGCCTTGCAGCCAGGTGGACTTGAATTTCAATATGGGCTTTTCCACTCACTGGTTTGCTTAGATCTCTAAGCTTCAGTTCCATCACCCATAGAATAGGGATGCTAATGCCCACCTCGCAGGATGGCTGAGAAGAGTAAAGGAGAGAGAGCAAGGCTGGAAAACGTTTAGCTCCCTGCACGTCATAAGATCTCAAGATGGAAAGGAAACAAACAGGGACTGCCCAGAGCCGTGGCTCTTAACCTTATCGGATTCCAAACCTCTTTATATAACAGATATTTTTTATTCCCCCTTTACTATCTTGAAATGAAATCTTAGAGCTCATATAAGTTACCTAGGACATTCTTTAAATAGCAATGTACAGTAGTGCTGTAATTGAAAGTAAAGGAGAAATAGAGGAAGTTGACTTAGGGTGAAATAATATGCATTTCTCTATGGCGCTTGGGTGCAACTACGCCAAAGAGGCTCATGCCTCCAACATCGCCCTGAGTGAGAGAGGTACCCGTGTGACCCCCATGCAAAAGGTAGTCCTGCTCTGGGTGGCTTTTGGAAATGGTGAAGAGCTCTTAGTATTTCAAACAGGGCAAAGTGTGATCTCCCCTCACGGAGGTGCTAGTTTTATCACTGAAAATTTTGTATTGGTTTAAATAAACTGAATATATGGTTTATATTGAAACCACACAGAAACACTTTGTTAGAGTTAGGTTTTTAAGCTCAGAAAATTATAAACAAATTTCTCACCTATATTTGGGACTGCCTCCTTCATTACAAGATGTTGATCATCCTCAGCCCCATCTATTAAATGCCAATAACCTCCAGCTCCCCAACTTTCATGACAGCCAAAAATAACCCCACAACTTTCCCAAATGTCCCCTAAGGCAGTGGTCGGCAAACTGCAGCTCGTGAGCTACATGCGGCTCTTTGGCCCCTTGAGTGTGGCTCTTCCACAAAATACCGGCTCTTCCACAAAATACCAACTTCTGCGCATGGGCCACAAAGTTTCAATCGCACTGTACATGTGCGCCCGCACGTGGTATTTTGTGGAAGAGCCACACTCAAGGGGCCAAAGAGCCGCATGTGGCTCTCGAGCCGCAGTTTGTCGAGCACTGCCCTAAGGGATGGTACCACCTTCATTAAGAACCATTTGCCTGGAGAGGCCTGAATCTTAAAGCTGATTTGCTTAGCTGGTTTGGCAAGCCAAAGGTTTTGAAAGCCAGGCCATGGGGAGCAAGACTGAACAATTTCGAATAACCAAGCTTCTTGAAAATTCCAAGAAGCAGGGTTGGCTGGTCCATTGGTGCAGTTTTCAAAAGGAAATCCTGGCCCAAGCCTCCCCCCAGTCAGGAGATTGCAAGAAGGAGGGGGAATGGGAGAGGCTGGGTGAGACCCCTAAGTCCCCACCTTTCCTCTTTGAGATGAGGTGCTGAGCGGGAGAGGCCTTCAGCTTCAGGGACAAGAATCTTTTGCCCACTTTGGACTCTGCAGTGAGTGTCCAAATGGACAGAGTGGATTCAGTGGCACAGCAGGCTGAGCAGGAGGGCCAGCTTATCTTTCCCAGGTCCCTGTCTTAGTCTGCCCGGCTGCTGTAACAAAAATACCAGGAACTGGGTGGCTTGCAAACAACAAATATTTGTTTCTCCCATTTCTGAGGCTGGGAAGTCAAAGATCACGGCACTGACAGATTCGGTGTTTGGTGAGAACCCGCTTCCTCACTGGTGGCCAAGCTGGGCCGGCTTCAATGTACAAGGGCACTAACCCATTCATGAGGGCCCCACCTCCTAATACCATCACCACGGGAGCTAGAATTTCAACACACGGAGGTTGGGGGTGTAGACATTCAACCCAGCAGTTCCCTTAGCTCTACTGTGGTGTGAATGGAACTCAGAAAGCCCCACAGGCATCCAAGGGAAGCCAGTAGATGGGCCAGGGTGCTGCAGTGGGACCAGGGGGAGGAGGTGACTCGAAGCTGGTTCTGTGGACCACCTTTTCCCTCCACCATCATGTGACTATACAAACCACACTCCTTGCTAATAAAACCAGAGCTCATCAAAGGTGACATACAAGAGACCAAACTTGACCTAAAAAGATGGGGCATTTACTTAAGGAGTGTTTTAGATGATTGTGCCAGACTCAGGTGATGAAGGTATTTTCTTTCATTATCCAGCAGGTGGGGGTGTATGAGAAAGATAGATGCCATTACCTGGGAAGTGGAAATCTATATTTTCTTCACATCTGATGGCAGTGTGAATAAACTTGTGATCCTTCTGTGCTATTATTAACCAGGAGTTTACACCCAGGATCTACACATTATACATTTATAGCTTTGACTCATATAGTTGCTGGGTTTACAATATCAAGTCCAATTCATGTTTGGGCCCAGAATTTACCTTAACAAACAAAAATAGCTCCATAATTTCCTTTAGAAAATTAAAGAGACCATCTATATTTTCTTCACATCTGATGGCAGTGTGAATAAACTTGTGATCCTTCTGTGCTATTATTAACCAGGAGTAGAGAATTAGAAACATCGATGAGAGAGAAACATCGACCAGCTGCCTCCTGCACACCTCCTACTGGGGATGTGCCCACAACCAAGGTACATGCCCTTGACCGGAATCGAACCTGGGACCTTTCAGTCCGCAGGCCGATTAAAGAGACCATGGAATTTTTGTAGGAAAACATAATGTTCAATTCTTAAATATAACTTTTAGTCAACTCGAACTTGAATATTGTGAAAAACTTTTTCCCATTTTTGTATGATCAAATAATATCTGGGTTATTCAATATTATTTATAAGAGTCAATTTTTAAAAAGTCACTCCTAGGCCAATTTCATCTTATTAAGCTTTTCAAGAAAACATCCTGTGATTTATCAACCTCTAATGCCAATGGGACAGGCGTCAGGCAACAGTAAAGATTCAGGGAGGTAAAAAATTAGAGAAAAAATATTTCCATTATTATTATTTCACTATAGTGAAAAAAGAGTCAAATGCCTGTGTGTTGTGCAGTTTTCACATGTGTCCTGTAGTTTTCAAGCATGTTCTCTGTTCTGAAGGAGTCACAGCCCTGAGCAGGGAGCTGAGAGGAGAGGTGGTGCTACTTCTAACATGGTCGAAGCTCCAAGCTCCCTCCCCAGTGCCCCCTCAGGAGACACCTTGAGAGCCTGCACATCACAGTGGCCCCAGCTGAGTTCCCACAATTATAAATAGGTACTTAATGGGTCTGGGAAGGGTACAGAGATACCAGAAAATGTAGCAGTTCTCAGGTATGGGGGGTGGGGGAGATTGAGGCCAGAGCTGGGGGTGGACTAGGATACAAGTTAAATGATGCTAGAACTTCGTGTTCTATTAATAATGTTTTCTTTCTCAGAACTAGACAGGCAGTTCTCTGACTCCAGGGGATTATTCCGGTTCTTGCTAAGCCATGTGATTTCTGCAGACTCAAGCCCTCTTCACCTCTGCCTAGTGAGCTCCAGGCCTGACTTCCAATCCCTTCCCCTCCTGGGCACCCTCTTCCAGGGTTACCTGAGGTCATGGACTTAATTTTTCTCTTCATAGTTTTTTTTAGCTATTTAACAGTTACTCTACATGGTTCTTCAAAAGTCATTAAAAACACACATTTCTTTTAAAAATATACCTATCTATATGGGAAAAACTTGTAAATTTGAATAAAATGTAATGCTAGAAAATGTTTATTATGAAACAAAGATTTTTAAAGGCAAAAATACCCCCAAACACTAAATAGACTACATAGTCCAAATTATGTACTAATATAGGTATATGTTAATGTTTATATTTATATACAGGTGCACAGACAAAAATATAGTAACAACTGAAAACCTGGAAGTAACTATAACAAAATGTTTTAGGAATCTAACTCTATGAGGGGAGATTATAAGGGATTTTAATAGTTTGTTTTTATCCTCACCCAAGGAAATTGTTTTCATTGATTTTTAGAAAGAGTGGGAGGGAGGAAGGGAGGGAGAAAAAGGGAAGAGAGAGAGAGAGAGAGAGAGCGAGATTGGTTGTCTCCCGCATATGCCCTGATGGGGAGCCAATAGAACCAGCAACCCAGATATGTGCCCTTGACTGGGAATCAAACCTGAGATCCTTGAGTACGCGCTCTAATCACTGAATAACATTGGTCAGGGCAGATTTTAATAATTGTCTTCAAAAATTTCTATAATGGGCATGTATGTAAGTTTTATAATAAGAAAAAAAACTACTTAATTTTTATTTATTTTTAATCATTTTTTTCAGTTACTGTTGACATACATCATTATATTAGTTTTAGGTATACACTGCAGTGACCAGACATTACATAACTTAATAAGGGAATTAAATTCCCCTTGGCTTAAGTTCATCACTTAATTTAATAAATCCTGCTCCCGTCCAACACCATGCCTAGTTATTAAAACAGTATTGACTATATTCCCATCATATCCCCATGACTAGTTTGTAACAACCAATTTGTACTTCTTAATCCCTTCTCCTCAAGAGCAAACTATATTAAAACCACGAGCTCTTTTTATTTCCTTTTTCATACCAGCCAGCAGATCACACTTTCTAAATGGCAATAGCTGTGTGCTGCTGCTAGCTGATGGAGGATGTCATCTAGGAAGAGGGACGTCAGAGAGAAAATATCTTCATAAGGAGCAAATTTATGCAATTGTCTTAGACATAAAGTACTTTTCTTGAATCGCCTTAAACTTCTCATTGACAAAGATGGGTCATAAGCTGTAATGAACAGCAGCATGCATTTTGCCGATCTAACAAGTCGGTTTTCTTTTCAGAAATTACCTCTTAGTCTAGTTCAGCTGTTGTCAGGGTCCCACACTTCCCTAGACAAGGGTGGGGGGACGGTTTGGGAAGAAGTACACGACTCAAGTTTAGCCACTTCCTCTTACATCTGAATTTCGAATAGAGGAACACAGGGACTGGAGACTAGGTAGGCCTCCTTGTCCAGAACAGCCTTGTTAAATGCCTGTTCTCAGGGCAATTCTCTCACCTTCCTTGAGAGACCCCTCCAGTAAACCCCGCCTTGGCTGAAGTTAATCAGAATCCGTTTCTTTTGTTCGCAGGCAGAGCCTGTGTTGTGGCGTTGTTTACAGCCCAACCACAGCAGCTCTGTGCTCATTTCCACAAACGGATGGATCTCAGGCGTTGGGTCTTGGCCAGTTCAGGTCACTGGGCTAACTAACCAACTAATTAATGATTTATGATGTACGTTTATAGTCTGAAACTCCCCTGGTGAAACTTAGGGCCAGATTCTTTGTTGATAGCTTTTACCAGATGTAACCAGTTAGCCTGGCTTGGCTAACATGCCGGAGGCATTAAAGACTACTGGGAACTTCTGCTTGGAGGTCATGGGAAATCAAGATTCATAGCACAAATTATAGTGGTTTAATCTGGAGGCCAAACAACTCCTTAAGCGAATCAGAAGGACCCTGCGGCCTTTTGCCTGGAAGTCCCTCAGGCTCCCAGTGCTTGTGTGTACTCTTTCTTGGGGCACCATTCCTTTGCCTTTATTTTCAGCCTTGATTTTAAGCCTTAGAAGAATGTGCTCTGCAAACTCTCCTGTGTCCTTTAACCTAACCCAACCTGGGACTCTAACTGGCATAGAAGCAAATAATAGTTAAGAAGTGACAGAAGACCCTCAAAGGTGGGAAGGGCTTGGGACAGGGACGAGAGGGAGGCACCGCTAAGACGGAGAGAGGGGCTGGGTAACTAGCAGTATTCCTAACAATCCAGAGAGGAGACGTGTGCACTAATGTTTCCATGGGTGGGTGAGAAACTAAGGGACACTAGACAATTTTCATAAGATACTGTAGGTCAGAATGAAGTTAGGAGAAATGTTGACTATCTCCTGAATATGATATGAGCCCCTCCTGTTTCTGGCATGTTGTCAGAGTCCTGGCTTAATGGTAGAGCTAACAAGCACGTTTTTATTTGTTTGTTTGTTTGTTGTTTATTTGTTTTTAGTTGCTCTTCTTGGGCATTTCATCTTGGTCTTGCCTTCTCAATACAGTTCCTTTTCTGGTTGCATCCTTTATGCCTCTCTACCATTCTGTGGTTGCCTAGTGACTTTTAAACTAAGATCTAGTGTGCTTTGAGAGTCTGAATTACGTGTTCTAAAAATGTTGTTCATCTGTTGTGGTCAAGAGAAAGACAGGTTTCACCAATCTCATGGCTATGTGCCTCTCATTTAGAAAGAATCACTTATGTCACGGTACGATCACAGTTATTTTACATATTTTTTAAAAATCTCCCCTACTGGGCATCTTGATTGCAGTGACTTATTTATCTTTCCATCTACAACAGCATCACGCAAATGCCTTGCACAGAGTAGGTGCTCAATAAGCATTTTATAGAATAGACATATATGTGTATGTATCTTCTTTTTTATTTTGGTAGTCCTCAACCAAGGATATTTTCCCCCCATTGATTTTTAGAGAGGGAGGGAGGGGGAGAGAGATAGAGAATCATCAATGAAAGAGAAACATCAACGGGTTGCCTCCTGGGCCAGGATCTGGCTTGCAACCTAGGTACATGCACTTGATCAGAAATCAAACCCAGACCCCTTCAGTCTGCGGACAGATGCTCTAACAGCTGAGCAAAACCAGACAGGGCTATGTGTATGGATCTTTATATTTGATGCCCAAACTACCAAAAGCCCAAAGACACCTGTTTTTCCCCTCTGTTTCAATGTCATAATTTTGAGAGTGAAAAAAGGAAGTGTAATAAATTGATACAAGAAAGGAATTTTAAAATGAACTTCTAATATTTGGAATAGAATGATTTTTGATCATCTACATTATTTTCTGGCTATGAGTCCTGGTGTAGACACACTAATTTCTTATCTGATCTACCCTTATTGTACTGTGTCATGAGGGACTCTATTAATGCAGGAAAATTTACTGTGTTTCACAGAATTTTACTTGTGTTTTATTGAACTCTAATTCTATGGAAGGGGCTGAAGTTCTATAGCAAGGCCATTTTGAACAGCAGTTAGAAGCATGGATTCTGGAGATAGACTGCCTGAAATCAAATTACATTCCTAAGACTCTTAGCCCTGTAGCCTTGGGTAAGTCACTTAACCCTGCTGTGCCTTAATTTCCTCATCTGGAAAATGGGGATAATAAAGTATTTACCTCCTAGGTTGTTTTGAGATTTAAAAGAGTTAATTTATTTAAAGAGCAAAGGCTAATATCTGACAGATGGTAAATCTCTTTTATTCATGTAATTAATAAACTCCATATGTCAGGCCTCATCAGCCGAGAGTTTGCAGTATAATCCAGAAGGTTGCTACTAACCTGGTGTCCTCTACCCCTTTTCTGGAGCTATCCTTACATGTCCTCGCTGGGCAGGTCCCCTGTATGTGCACTTATTGGAACAGGGCAGCACTGCCCCACCCCTACTGACCAGGCATCTTTTCATTTTCAAGGGACTGGGTAACAAATAGAGATGCCTACACCAATCACAAAGAAGAAAATCTTGAGTAAGAATGAATTTTATTCAGGTAAAGACGGAAACATGTCCCATTAAATGAGAAGAACAGGTGGCTCAGTTTGACCCAGATCTCCCTCTAAGTCTCAGAGTCTAAGAAGCTCATTATGAGCTCTACTCCACCAGTTTCATCTACTTCCCCAGGGACTGGGAATACGACTGCTCTCTCACAGCTCTTTAAAAGACAGTGTTACACCCTTCACCTTTTAAACACATATATTTGGCTGCCCCCAAGGCTAATCTTGTAACTCTCAGAAATATAATGGTTACAGTAACTATAAACTTAAGAAATACCATCACCTGATTGAGATCACTTAGGCCAAATCAAATATTTAAGATTAAAATAAATAAAATTGTCTAACACTATGCCTTTTCTCTGATTGATGCCTTTCCCTTCCTTCCTGATGATATGTGAGCTAACTTCTATGGACAAGCGTACACACTTGTTTGGACATGAAAGTCTCCCTTATCCAAATGGCCTGGCAGGCCAGCTCTTTCACACAACTGAATTCTTTGAACATGGAAGTGCTCGGTCTGGGATGGCTTCTAGAGGAAATACCTCCAGAAATATGCCCCTTTCCCCCAAAATGTCAAAGGTGCAGAAGAGCTATTGAATCTTCCCTGTAAGGGGCTTTTGGGTTCAGGAAGCCTGAGCAATTAATTGGAGGAAAGCAGTGGGCCTGCCACGGCTGTGAAGGATGGAGTCATTGATGACTGAAGAGACTCTGGTAGTCAAATTCACCTTCGAGCCTGCACAAATACAAAGCATGAGTGAATTTACGATGTTATTTTTTAAAAGCCAGATGAAACACATCTCTGTTGTCAGCTGATCGTGGTTAGAGTAGAACAGTGGTTCTCAACCTTGGCTGCACATTAGAATCACCTGGGCATCTTTTTAAAATCCTGATTTCTGGGCCTCACCCTCCGGAAATTCTGTTTGTTACTAATGTTGTGGCCCCACCCATAACAAACAGAACTTCCGGAGGATGAGGCCCAGAAATCAGGATTTTAAAAAGATTCCCAGGTGATTCTAATGTGCAGCCAAGGTTGAGAACCACTGGAGTAGAAGCTGGCAGGAGGGTGCAGAGGGCCTGGTTGTAATAACCTGTAGTTTAGAGAAATTCTCTCAATAACATGTCTTCTCTATTGAAATTACCCTCTTTCTTTAAGGTTCATTTCCTTCAACTTGGCATTTCACTGAGACATTCTGATTCTTTAATAGCTTCAATTGACCACTAGATGGCAACATTGTCCTTTTATGCGACAGCTTTGACTACAATAAACACCATGAATTTCTTCTGCCAACAACCAAATTAAAAATAAAAAAGCAAAGACTAGTAATTTATAATCACTCTATAACAGGAATAAGGCAGAAGCACATTAAATCTCGAGTTTGCAGTTTACGTATGTGGAAAGTGTGCTAAACAATGTCCGGCTTCTCTACACCCTGAGAGACAGGCATTTGTGCTGATGCTCACAGACCATCGTGTGGCCTCGGGTCCTCTGGTCTCTGTGCTGCAGGGAACCAATGATATTTTATTCAAATCACTTAACATCTTTCTTGATTTTACAACATGCCGGAGTTGTGCTTCCCAAACATGCTAGCATAAGGGTAAACAAATAAATGAAAGATTCCTGGGACCTTTCCTCAGGAATTCTTTAGGAATCCCGCTTCGGTAGATCTGAACTGCAGTGTGGGGCGTCTGGAGTTTCAAAAGCACCTCCCTGTGCTTCTGATGACCAATAAGTTAGGAAGCAGATCTCGTGGGTTTCATTTTAACTCCAACAACAGAATCCTCAAAGTAAAAGGAATCTTAACTCCATTTAATATAAAATTGCCACATACAATTTTTAGAGAAAAAGTCTTAACTAAAAATGCTTAGACATCTCAATTACAATGAAGTAGAAATCATTGTAAAAATAATAAAGCTTTAATAATTGAAATATTTATTCACCCTATGTGTCTAAAACAAAGGTTGTCAGATCTGTATGTGGGGTTAAATTGACTGATGAGAAAGCTTGTGAGTAGTGTCCCCTCCTGTGTGCTTCTCACAATGGAAGATTCTCTAACGGGGGAGTGGTGGATTTCTACAGAAATTATTTCAGATATTCCAGAATGATGTTCCTCTATTGTTATTCTGCTATATATTGAATGTGTATCTTTAAAAGTCATTATCACTTTTGAAAATTTGAGGGTCCTATCAGCCATATGAAATACTAGTTGTCAGTGTCATTTCTCCTCTTCTCTTTCTTCTCTTCTCTCTTTTTCTTTGTGTGTCTCTGTCTCTATTTCTGTCATTATTTTCTCTGAATCCTTATTTACTTTCTGGTTTAATGTGGTAGCTTTATACCAGCTAATCACTGTTCAAATATAATTTGTCTTGACACATTTGAATCAGCTGACCTTATGAGTCTTTTCTTTATCTAATATTATCTCTTTTTTTGTAGTTAAAATGTCATGGCAATTGGCATTAGAAAGTAACACCATCCTTTTCTGGTGTTAGTTTGTAGTATATAAAGGCTCTCAGAAGACAATGTAAAGAGAATGGTGCTTGCTTGTGTTTAAAATTAAGCTACAGATTCTTTTTAAACATGATAATACAATAGGATTTTCATAGAAAAAAAGACTAGAATGCCATAGCACAATCCTCCAGTTTAAAAGTATCAAATCAGCTGTTCATAAAACTATACTTATCTGATGTTTTTGTTGCTAGAAGGCAAGATTCTGGGGAGCTTACTGCTTTGTTAAATTCCTGTGTCTTCATGTGTTGCTCAGGTTCTTTAAGAAATCCTTGAATTTAAAGGCAAGAAGACTCCTATATGTTTTCTAGTTCCTAGAAGCCACTTGTAGATTTCTAAAGATGATTACAGAAAATGGAACATGAATTAAAATGTGCATTTGCTGCAAAGTCAGATACACAACTTAGAGGAATCCTCATTTGGGGCAGCTGCTGTTTTTCTTGTCACAGTTGGTGTCCATACATAACACTCCCTGCATTCCAGTGATTATCCTTGGAATGGAACAAACAGAACGTTCTCTTTTGGAAGTGTTCAGTTCCAGGCGGAAGTCTCTGAAGCTGCAGTTGTGGGAGAAGGAGCATGGAGCTGGGCCAGCAGAGGGACCTGGAGCACCGCTCATCGGTCTAGGCCCAGGCATCGGACTGTGTGTCCGATAAATAAACATTTATTTTTCTGAGAATTTTATTCCCTACTTCTCTCCTTTAAAAATGCACAAGAATTATCTGCAGGAAAACATTCAGATTTAGATCAAAACAGAAAAATGAAGCAGTGCTCTCTAGTGAGAGAGCTAAACCCTTACCTCTTCCCTCCCGAAAACTTGTCAGTGATTTTGATTAGCAGGAATCACTGACACTACAAATCAACCCTGTTTTAATTTTTAAAAGACACTTGAGGTGTGTTTCACAGCACCTTGTGCCTGTGCAAACTAAAAAATTAAAATAAAAACTTAAAGATATTTTAAACCAAAAAATAGAGGTGGAGGGGAGGGGGGATCTAAATTTGGAAGATGTCAGATCTTGAACACCAGAAAACCTGTCCTGGTCTCCAAATGTTTACCTTTCTGCAAAGCTGGCCCACAGACTACCTTCAACCTTCAAAAGGAAATCCTGGCACCTGGAAGTCTGGGCTGACAGTGAGTATTAAAATGACTTGTTTAATGAGCAGCGTGATTGAACCACGCAGGGAGCGCTGAGGCTGAGTTTTCTGGGCAGGTCTATGTTTGGTGTTTGCATTTAGTTATGTTGTGTTGCTTCCACTGTCCCTTATTTTGACAAGCGATCGAGAAAAGTTTGGGGTGAGCACGGGCAAGGTTTTTTTATTTTGTAACCAGGTTGGTTGCTGAAAAAGAAACTGTGCTTCTCCATACCTGCCTCTAATGGAGCCCAGGCTGTGCCACTTAAGTGAGAGCACTTGGCATTGACACTGCACCAGAGATGCCTGCAGCCTGTGTGCACTGATGGGCGGGAATCATGAGAGATATTCTTCTCCCTTTCAGGGCCAGGCCACCCTCCACTAAGTAAAGGCGGTTGGGTAAAGGGTAGGCAAACTGTCGGTCCTTGGGGTTGGGAGGAACTGATCCCCAGGAATCATTAACAGCATCCTGTGCTTCTCGTTTGAGGTGCACCTTCATTTCAGATGTGCGCCTCCTTCCCCTCTCGGGTGATTATCGACCCTCGGCTGTCATTCCTCCATAGACTAGACACATTCTGCCTCTCACAAAACGTACAGTCATTTTCTTTAGACGTCTAACCTCAATTTCCCTTCACACATGCAAAGTGATTACTTTTTTCTTACTAGAAAAATATGCCAAGACAAATAGACCAAATTCCTTCAGTTTTATGTTTGTCCTCCTGCTTCTGAAATTTGAACTTATTTCTCAACTAGTTCAGTTTTCTCTTTTGAATCATTTTGAACTTTTCACCATTCCCTATATTTATGGAGCAATTAGCTGAAAGTAAGATGGTATTAAATGACTAGTAAATATTGAATTAAAAGAAACTCAGGATCAGGAGAAAATACTGAAAATCATAGGAAGTAGTATAAACCAACTACTGTCAAATTCTAAATTTCAGAGCTTACTAGTAGAAAGAATACAATTGCATATTCTATAAGTAAGCAGCTTTATTCTCTCCCAATTGGTAGAATCAGACTCATTTACTTACCAAGTCCCTTAAAGAACACAGCAGTTTATAAAGAGTCTAAAGATTCTAGCCTCTCTTCTTTATCCCATAATTTTCAGATTTTTGCATGTAGCACTTTTGTTCATGTCTTCGAGGGAAAAGGAGTCTATTTTGTTCAAAGGCTTTTTACGTTGTTTGCCTACCTCGGAGTCATTTTGTGCGGGGAATTTTTAGGTGGGGCGACAACTGCAAATGTCTGTAAGCCAAGAAGGGTATATTTTCAAAAACAGATGCATAGGCACGTCTTTAAACGAAAATGACTAGCAAGATTGTTGAGATGTCATAACATTGAAGGGAAAAGATTTGCTCTCCTTTAGACAAAGTTCTACATTCACAAGGGCTAAGATTCCCATCACAGTGCTATACATGAGGTGGAGTAAATTTACCATAGTCGGGTTGTAAGGGGAGATGTTTGCAAGACGGGGAAGCACGGGCTGAGACCAGCAGCAACTGGTTGAAGGCAGAGCGGTTGCAGAGAACACTCCCCAGGCAGACTCAGAGAGCAAACCTGCAAGAGCACTGGGTCCCAAAGTGAACAGTCACCCAACACAAAAGAAGACCTGTGTGTGTTGTGTGTGTGTGTGTGTGTGCGTGTTGTGTGTGTGTGTGTGTGTGTGTGTGTGTGATTTTCTGTGGCCAAGGGCTTCTCATCTCTGTGGCAGAAGACAGTAAGGAGGAGGTAGCTAGATTTGCTTGGTGAATTCTTTCTCAGTTTTGATGATCAAGACCCAACAAATCCAAACTTTTAGATGGGAGCAGGGGTTTAACTTCTGAACAAAAGCACAGAAAACGGCCTAGTCCAGGGGTCCTCAAACTACGGCCCGCGGGCCACATGCAAATACAAATATTGTATTTGTTCCCGTTTTGTTTTTTTTTACTTCAAAATAAGATATGTGCAGTGTGCATAGGAATTTGTTCATAGTTTTTTTTTAAAACTATAGTCCGGCCCTCCAACGGTCTGAGGGACAGTGAACTGGCCCCCTGTTTAAAAAGTTTGAGGACCCCTGGCCTAGGGGACATTAGAGCAGATAGGATCTGGAGACAACCCTCTCCAGGTTACAGCGGAGGAAGTTGGGCCAGGTCACAGGTCACGGTGCCCTGTTAGAGACCCCTCAGCGAGACCCTGCCGGCAAAGGCAGGTCCCTGCACACCTGCCACCGCCTGTCTAGGTCAGGTGAGTGGGTTGCTATACTCCTTGCCTTGTTTTTCCACCAACTTTCCTCTTCTTCACTCTTCCAAAGAGGAAAATGACCCTGAAGTGACAGCATGAGTATTTGCTGCGTTTGAATTTGGCAAATTAAGTAACCTTTTGGTTTCAGACAGGTCACAGAGAGCTGTGTTTTCCCTGGTGCAGAACGGACTTTAGTGAATTGTGTTTCTATTGTACTAGGAACATTCTAGGAAGAGGTTTTATAGCATCTGCTGTTCTGCTCAATACAGGGATTCCCCGGCTGCCACCACCCCCTCCCCCCCCAAAAAAAACAGGCTTTGATATCACAGAGAGGAAGAAAATTTTAGTTTCAGAATCCCGGAAAAGCCATGCTTCTCCCCAATTGTTGATGCGTGTGTGTGTGTGTTTTTCCAGATATTATGAATCTAATAACTGAACATTATTATTTTTTAGCTCAGTTAGAAAGCATTATTTGTCACCAGAAACATATAGAGTAGTGGTTAGAGCTCAAACTTGAGACTCAGAAAGGCCTGGGTTGGTAGCTTAGCACCCACACTTCGTCACTGAAAGCCTCAGTTTCCTCCTGTGTAAAATGAAGATGACATTAACTTACTTCATGGCTTTAGTATGAAAAATAGATTTCCCCCCCACAAAGATAATGAAGGTAAAATATTGGGCATCTTTTGTGGCCGAGGATTACTGTTTGATAAATGTCAGCTGTTTTTATTATTTATTCATGCAGCAAACACTAACATATGGTTAAGCAATAATGTCAGAATTCCACTAGATGCTGGGAATAAAATAAAAAGAGCAACCTAGGCCCAGTTCCTTTTCTCAGAGAGTATGTTTTCAGACAGCACCAGCAAGCAAGCTACGAAGTAAATAGAAGGGTGTGACAGGTGCCATGGCGGGGAGCAAGGTTCAGGAGCATGAACCCAGGAGCAAGGTTCATCCTGAGATGAACCCAGGACTGCAGGATGAAGAAGCAGAAACCCTCTCTGGCAGAGCCATGCGTGCAGGAAAGGGCATATCTGAATTGTTGACTGAGGCTTGGGGCAGCTGAGGGCAGAGTGGCGGAGTGGTAGGGGTGGGGTTGGGGGCAGAGAGCAGTGGGAGGCCAGGTCTTGAAGGCCTTCCATGCTCTGGGGAGGAACTCGGACTTTGTCCCAAATGTAGCAGGAAGCCATCAACATGCTGTGAGCAGGAAAGAGACCTGATCTGATGTGCTTTCTAGAGGCGTCACCCAGGCCTGGAGGATGAGATTGGAGAGGCGAGGCCAGAGGCTGGGGATGAAAGGGGAGCGGTGATGGACACTGGCCTGGGCCACAGCATGCATAGAGCCAGGTTTTCACCTTCCACCTTCCAGCAGCCACACGGGGCAGTGGTTGGCATTTATACATTTTGGAGTATTTTCATTGGCATTTATTATTTCACCTATTTTCCCCTTTCTCCAAATTTCAACTATGAATTGTATCCTTTTGCGTTGTGTGTCTTTTAGTAAGTCTCCTCAAATACATTTGGTGGAATGAAGTAGAAAAGGAAGAAAGGAAAGGAAGAGAGGAAAGAAGATTCTCCCAAACTAATCTTCCTTTCTCTAAATACATTTATTTCAGAGCACAGAGCTGGGAGGTTTCTGTCCTGGGTTTGCTCGGATCTGGGAGAAAGTCTGTGTAGCGGACTCGGTGCACGGTTTCACCACTAATGCATTGTATCCTCGTCGAGGATGTGGGGCAGCTGGCCTCCCCATTTTAGGACAAACGGCAGGCAGCCTTTCTTCTCTTCTAACATCCGACCATAATGAAGACACCTGCGTATTTAAGCTGCTGCAGTCAGAACAGGTTACCCGGCTCATCACTTCTTCACCCAGCAAGGTGTGTGAAAGAGGAAGACTTGCGTGGCCAGTAAATTTCATAGCAGGTTAACCCGAGCCTTTTGAATTCAAACAAAAGAAGTCCTCAACCTGATTGGAATTAACCTCCCCTGACTTGGCTTCCCTCCAGCGAAGGTGATGGAAGGTGATGCGGAGCTGCAGGCAGGAAACCTGATGGGTGTTAATAGGGGGTTTTCAAGTTTGTCTTGCTTTTCTTAAACTATTAAGAAAGAACAAAAACATTACTTAAGATGGAATCAGTTTCCAGGAAGGGGAAAAAAGAGAACTGAGAATTTATTATTAAAGAAAGAAATGGAGCCAAGGTGAAAAAAGGCCTTCTCACATCTCCTGGCCAGGTGCTCCGTGCATATAAATGTTTCAAGTTCAGCTTTAAGATCAAGGGAAAGTCTGTAGGGAGTCTTGTTTCCTGGAGACTGCTTGCTAGAACTGCTCGGGAATACAGGCTGCCCATTTTTATTTGGTGATTAAGGATTGAAGGGGTGGGGGAGGGGATGATTCTGGAATGGTAGGTCCTTGGTCTTCATTAACTTGGTACAAGATAGTGAAAAGCAGACTTCCAAGGGAGGCTGTGCATATGGGTTTCGGGCCACCAGCTCGCCTCCTTCCCTATCATCCTGTGGTTCTGCTTAACATGAAATTGCCCTTCCCCTCATGAGCTCCAACTACAAGAAAGCTGCCTCGCTGCAACGATTGAGAATCTCTGTGCCTCTCAGAAATCCTCCGGGTTTCTCAGGAGTGCGGAGGGAAGATGAAAAGAATTTCACATGAGATTGCTGGGTGCTGCAGCCACCGCGCATGGCTTAGCAATTGCCTTGGAGTGCTGCTCACTGTGGCCCAATTCTCTGGCCTTTCAGCCTCTGAATACGCGAGCAGGAGGCAGCCCATTCCTCTGTGTCAACATTTTAAAAGTTTGCTTTCTTATCGCTAGTGTCACACACAGCCTGTCATCAAAACTGAAACACACCTGAAGTTACTTTAGTAAAGTGCCTCAGAAAGTTTAGTGATAAAATAACATACCTGATAAGAATGCCTTATTGTTGTGGTGGGGAATTTTATTACAAAGATCTTGTGGTTTGGGGTCATAAATTCCTGTTCCAATGATAGACATCAAGATAAATGTATTAAGAGCTTGGCCTTCAAAAAGAATAAAATAATCAAAATAACAAAAACTAATTTCCTGATTTAATTCATTCCCAGCAAGCAATGTTTTAAAAACAGAATGGGAACTCAGAATTAAAAAAACAAAATTGACACCCACTATCGATCAACATTTTTCAACCCCATGACAATTCAGGAGGTTCAACATTTAGGCCGAAAGGCTGGAATTAAGAGAGCGATGAGACTTGTCCCATGTCATATGTGACGAGCAAATTGTGAAAATCAGAATGGAGCTCTGATGCTTATAATTTCAATACTACACATTTTTCAAAAGTTATTCCTAGGTTTTGTAGCACAAAAAATAGGCTGCATAATATGAGTGGTGAACGAGCAACTAAAGAAGTACTGTTTGGAATAGTATCCCTTACTGTATATTTTTAACTGAAATTCTTGTATGCCCAGAGCCTAATTTCCTTTACATTACAACCTCACTGTTTCATGTTGATGGCTACTCAATATCATGGTTATTTTAAAAGTTGAAATCAATATTTATATATCCATAGTCTTTATTACCTAATAATGAACATAGTTAAAGATTATAGATTTATAGTTTCACTTAACAGTCTTCTGTGAAACTGTGAACTTCTTCTGTTTGAGATGGGACAATAGCCTAGAAATCAAGGTTTAAAAATGTTTTTGTGCTGTGGATATTGATCCTTAGGTATCTGCGAGGTCTTGCTCCCTCTCTGCTTTTAAAAATGTTTCTGAACGCTGCCGTTCCATAGTCTGTGATGTAGAGGTTGTTAGGGAAACCTCACCTTGAGAACAGCATCGTTCAGGGCAGACAACATTCCATTTGCTCATTGATTATGTCTTAGGAAAAAGTCATATACAAGAATTTTGGGGATGCTGAGCTTAGTCATGATCAGATGTAGGATTGAACTCCCTCTGTTGCCTCCACCAGTAGTGCCATCATGGGGGGGCCTTTAAGGAGAAGAGGCATGCAGCTTCACTTACTCGAACAGCAAGCTCCCACCCCTCCTACTTGGGAAACTGAGCTGGGGGACTAGCACAGAGTCAGCTAGAGAGAAGGCGGCACTGGCCTCAAAGAGCTTACAGTCGGCAGGTCCAGCAGTAAGTAGGAGGCTGGTGGGATGGTGACATACTCATAAGGAAGGCGCAGGATCACTAGACCCTCTTGGGAACAATGAGTGGAAATGTAAAGCAAAGAGTGGGTATTGTCTCAGCATAGCCATCACTGTTACTCAAACTGCGGGGATGGTGATAGCTAATGCTTTTCTACTGAAATTCTTGTTGCCAGTGTGTATGGTGAAAAGTTGTAATAGTTACTGTTGTTTTGCACCCAATTTTTTTTTCTGACCATTATTATGTGTTATTGTAAGATGACTCTGCTTAGGGTTGAGTTGCTTGGGGATAAAAATGAGAAACCATTAGGAGAATTAAGCTAATAAACAAATGAACAAAATAGTCGTTTCAACTTGGATCATCTAAGAAGCCAGGCTGCAGATTTCACCAAGGCCATTAATAGGGTCCCTCTAAGATGTTATTTTTTAAAATTCTTTATTGTTTAAAGTATTACATATGTCTCCTTTTTCCCCCATTGACCTCTCCCCGGCTACTCCCACCTCCCCACACATGCCCTCACTTCCCTAGTGTCTGTGTCCATTGGTTATGCTTACATGCATGTATACAAGTCCATTGGTTGATCCCTTACCACCCCCCGCCCTCGCCTTCCCTCTGAAGTTTGATGGTCTGTTCGATGCTTCTCTCTCTGGATCTATTTATGTTCATGAGTTTATGTTGTTTATTATATTCCACAAATGAGTGGGATCATGTGATATTTATCTTTCTCTGACTGTCTTATTTCATTTAGCATAATGCTCTCCATGCCCATCTATGCTGTTGCGAATGGTAAGAGTTCGTTCTTTTTTACAGCAGTGTAGTATTCCATTGTGTAGATGTACCACAGTTTTCTAATCCACTCATCTGCAATGGGCACTTTAGGCTGTTTCCAAATCTTAGTTATTGTAAATTGTGCTGCTATGAACATAGGGGTGCATATGTCCTTTCTGATTGGTGTTTCTGATTTCTTGGGATATGTTCCTAGAAGTGGGATTGCTGGGTCAAATGGGAGTTCCATTTTTAATTTTTTGAGGAAACTCCATACTTTTTCCACAGTGGCTGCACCAGCCTGCATTCCTACCAGCAGTGCACAAGGGCTCCTTTTTCTCCACATCCTCACCAGCACTTGCCATTTGTTGATTTGTTGATGACAGCCATTCTGACAGGTGTGAGATGGTACCTCATTGTCGTTTTGATTTGTATCTCTCAGATGATTAGTGACTTTGAGCATGTTTTCATATGACTCTTGGCCTTCTATAGGTCCACTTTGGAAAAGTGTCTATTTAAGTCCTTTGCCCATTTTTTGATTGGATTGTTTATCTTCCTTTGGTTAAGATGTGTGAGTTCCCTATAAATTTTAGAGATTAGGCCATTATCAGATATAACATTGGCAAATATGTTCTTCCATGCAGTGGGCTTTCTTGTTGTTTTGTTGATGGTTTCTTTTGCTGTGAAGAAGCTTTTTATTTTGATGTGGTTCCATTTGTTTATTTTCTCCTTAGTTTCCATTGCCCTAGGAGCTGTATCGGTAAAGATATTGCTATGACATATGTCTGATATTTTGCTGCCTATGGATTCTTCTAAGATAAGTTATTTTTCCAGGAACTTCTGTTTTAGTATTTTACTGACCACTTAAATTCTAAAGCACTGTATGGTTTATAGAGTTCATCCCCAGGCATTTTTATCTCTAGATCATTAAACAACCCTATGTCTACAATCTAGTCTGAACAGATTTTATTATCCCCAGTATACGGAGGAGTAAAATTGAGGCTTAGGGATGCATTAAAAATAAGAAGTTCCTAGTACAGACTGGCACTTAAACTCCAAATCCCATAATCTTTCTACTACTTTCTATCTTCTTACTATGAATTCTCAATCATAGCTTCAGAAAATTTAAATGAGATCAGCGGTTGTAGCCAGCATTTAAAAAACACCCAATGTGTCTAAGTAAGTAGCTATTTTGGGAGATAAGTGATCTTTCAATCACCCACTCTTCCAAGCAACCCTATCTCAGAACTGAGGGTGAATGCAGGAGTTTTTCCCAGCTTCAGAATAGAGGATCCTTTGGGAAAATAATGTTAAAGGTTGTGGATCACCAGTCAATTTTGACTGGTATTATTATTTTTTAAACCAAACCATCTTGCAGTTGTGTCTCATCTCTTCCTGCTGCCAGTGGCTGGACCCACACACATTCAGACCTCACACAAAAATGCCTATGTCGGCACATTTTCACTGCGAACAGGCATTTTTCAGTCAAAGCGGAAAGAAATGAGGCTCTGCCTGTCTGTTGCAATAACATTAGTATTACCTCTGTACAGATGCTTTTAGAAGTGCGAAGTTAAATGCAGAGCCCTGGAGATGCCTAGGAGCGCACATGAGATAAGCACAGCCATTCATGGAAGACCTAAGAAAATGAAAATTTGCAGGATAAACTTTTCACCATGACAAAGTAGAGCCATGTCGCCTGTTCCAATGAGATTGACAGCAGGGACTAATGACAATAAGGTTAGTGTGGGATGCATTGATGATGCAGAGAGGTGGAAGAGATATATGGGTGTGCTTGGTCAGAATGAGCCACGGTATGAACTACCAATGTAATCGGGGCTGGGAATAAAAGGGCTGAAATCTTAGCATGGCAAAGTCAGTCTGGCTACATATAAGCGAAGGAAGGGTAAAGGTTAAATAAATGTTTATCGTAGGCCCTTTGACAAGAAAGACCAGCCTATCAGTGGCCAGCATTTCAGAATTCAGGGAAGCAGAGAGTCAACTATACAATCAAGGCTGCAACTGCCAGTGGAATGTGCTGGGCGAAGCTGGCCTGGGACTGCCCCTGCAAAGGCGGGGTAGACCTGTGCCAGCCCTCGGGACACTGAAGAAAATGCTGGCATCCACTGGCCTGTTGACCCATTTCACTCTCACTCTTTCAACTGCTGTTCCCCCCATACCCCCCCCAACACACACTACATACACATAGGCATGAACACCACATGTATCTATAAACATGTTTGTTTATGACTTTAATTTTTAGAGCTCTTTTAAATTCACAGCGAAATTGAGAAAGTTCATAGTTTTCCCTTTTATCGCCTGCCCCCTCTCATTCAGAGCCTCCCCATTATCAACACCCCCACCAGAGTGTTATGTCTGTTATAATTGGTGAACCTACATAACACATCATAATCACCCAAAGTCCAGAGTTTATATTATAGTCCCTCTCAGTGTTATACATTGTACAGGTTTGGACAAACATATAATGACATGTATGCACCATTATAGTATCCTACAGGATAGTTGCACTGCCCTAAAAATCCCCTGTGCTCTGCCTACTCATCCCTCTCCACTCCCCACCCCTAATGCCTGATCCTTTTACTCTCTCCGATAGTTTTGGCTGTTCCAGAATGTTGGAATCCTACAGCATACAGCCTTTTCAGATCGGCTTCTTTCACTTAGAAATGTGCATTTAAGGCTCCTCCATGTTTTTTCACAGCTTGATAGTTCATTTCTTTTCAGCACTGAGTTGTCTGGATGCAACACGGTTTACTCATTCATTCACTTACTGAAGGACATTGTGGTTGCATTCAAGTTTTGGCACGGGCGAATAGACCTGCTATAAACATCTGAGTGTAGGTTTAAGTGTGGACATGTTTTCAACTCCTTTGGGTAATGGCCAAGGAATGCGATTCCTGGAAGGTATGGGAAGAGTATGCTTAGTTTTATAAGAAACAGCCACACTATCTTCAATATCTTCCAACACGTTTGTACCACCAGCAATGAGTGAGAGTTCCTGTTGCTCCACATCCTCACCAGCATAGGTGTTGTCAGTATTTGGGGTTTTGGCCATTCTAACAGGTGTGCAATGGTGCCTTGTTGCTTTAATTTGCATTTCCCTGATGACATAGGATGTGGGACATCTTTTCATATGCTTATTTTTCATCAAAGAAGATTTCCCATGTCTTCTTTGGTGAGGTGACTGTTAAAATCTTTGGCCCATTTTTAAATCAGATTGTTGTCTTATTGTTTTAAGACTTCTTTGTATATTTAGAATAATAGTCCTTTATCAGATGTATCTTTTGCAACCATTTTCTCCACGTCTGTGGTTTAGCTTCTCATTGCCTTGACATTTTCTTTCACAAAGTAGTTTTTAATTTTAATGAAGTCTAGCTTTTCAATTATTTTTTCAGGAGTTGTACCTTTGGTGTTATATCTAAAAAGTAATTGCCATATTCCAGGTTATCTAGGTTTTCTCCTGTGTTAGCCTCTGGAGTTTTATAGTTTTGCATTTTACATTGAGGTCTATTATCCATTTTGAGTTAATATTTATGAAGTGTGTAAGGTCTGTGTCTATATTCATCTTTTGGCATATGGATGTTCAGTTGTAGCAGCACAGTTGGTTAAAAAGACTATCCATTGTTTTATCTTTGCTCCTTTGTCAAAGATCAGCTTACTATATATATGGGGGTCTGTTTCTGTTCCATTGATCTGTCTATTATTTATCCAATACCATATTGTCTTGACTTTAATAGCTTTATAGTAAGTCTTAAAGTTGGGTGGTATCAGTCCTCCATCTTTGTTATTCTTCAATACTGTCTTGGCGATTCTGGGTCCTTTACCTCTATGTATAAACTCTAGAATCAGTTTGTTGATATCTATATACTAACTTGCTGAGATTTTTATTGTGATTGCATTGAATCCATAGATTAAGTTGGAAGGAACTGACATCTTGACAATATTGAGTCTTCCTGCCAATAAATATAAAATATCTCCCACTTACATAGTTCTTTGATTTCAGTCATCAGAGTTTTGTAGTTTTCCTCATATAATTCCTCTTCATATTTTGTTAGCATTATACCTAAGCATCTTATTTTGGGGGGGTTCTATTATAAATGGTATTTTGTTTTTAATTTCAAATTCCACTTATTTATTGCTGGTATACAGGAAAGGGATTGACTTCATATATTAAACTAGTAGCCTATAACCTTGCTATAATCACTTATTAGTTACAAAATTTTGTTGTTGATTCTTTCTGATTTTCTACACAGATGATCACATCATCTGTGAACAAAGACAGTTTTATTTCTTTCTTACCAACATGTATACCTTTTTTCTTTGTCTTAGAGTATTAGCTGGGACTTCTAGTACAATGTTGAAAAGGAATTGTAAGAGAGGACATCTTTGCCTAAGAAAGCTTCTAATTTCTCAGTATTAAGTATAATGTTAGCTGTAGGTATAGCATAGATATTCTTTATGAAGTTGAGGAAATTCCCTCTATTCCCAGTTTACTGAGAATTTTTTATCATGAATGAATATTGGGATTTTACCAAATGCTTTTTCTGCACTTATTGATATGAATATGCTAGCATTTTCTTTAGCCTGCTGATGTGATGTATTACATTGAATTTTGAATGCTGGCCCAGCCTTGCGTACCTGGGGTAAATCCCACTTGGTCGTAGTTTGTAATTCTTTTTATATATTGTTGGCATGTATACTTACTTAATTTCTTATTTATCCTTCTAATGTGTGAGAGGAGAAATTTTCTAGACATTTAAAATATTTAAATATCTAGGACTGTGGATTTATGTCATGGACTCAACATGAGGCATGCGTTTTCACATTCATCTTGATCACTTTATTGACTTCTGCAGATAACAAGGCTGGGGGTTCTCTTTGGAGAAGATGATGGTGGCGGTCAGAGTCTCTGCCATCTTGCACTTACCTCACATTTGATGGTATAGCCAAACATTGTTTTATATTCATCTTACTTTATAGACACAATTTTAGGAATGTGATCTTAGGATTTCAAATCTATGCACTTAGTAAAGAGTTCACTACACTATAAACCATGTCTTTGCATTTCTCATACAAATAGAAGCAAGATGCTGTTATTTTCAAGTTAAAGGAGTTAGAGACTGGAGTGTAGAAATTAGGAGAGTTAAGGATCTGTTTTGATAACCACTATCAGTTTATTGCATTTATAGTTGGATCATTTCTTTTTCCCACTGTTGTAAAATGGAGACCCAGAATCAGTTGCACATTAATTTATTTAACATCTATTAATTTCCAGCTATATACCAGGAACTGTGATAAATGTGCAGAGAAAATAAGGCCACTGCCTTAGAGGAGCTCACAGTTAAATGGAGGCAGGAGTAAGCAGAGTAATAATAATATCAATGCTCTAACTGAGACATAGTTAGAGTTTTCTGGAAAATTAGAGGAAAAATAAACTCTGCTTCAGGGAATTGACATTTGACTTGGGTCTTGAGTACTTTCTGAATATTCTTAGCAATTTTCTCCAGAGAAACAAAGCAAGGATTAGTCTTTCTTCATGTACCTCACAAACCCTCTCCCCAAATAACTGAGATTTGCTTCTAACTGGCACTTGCTTCAGTAATAATAATAATTATTATTATTATAAAATTATATATATATATATATATATTTGTTTGTTTTGTTTTTCAGTGTACAAAGTGTTTTCTTATGGAAGTCTCAGGAAAATGCCTTTAGCACAAGTATGATCCTCCCCATTCCACATGTGGCAGAGCCAAGCACAGAAAGGTAGGTAACGTGCACCTTGGCCTGCTCAGAGATATGGCCTGGATTTGAACCTTGGCTTCCTTCTGATTCCCCAAACTGAAATATTTCCTCTTGTTTAACTCTGATTACATAAATAATAAAGTCCAACAGCAGCATTTCATTAAGCTTCCTGTTTAAAATGAAGTATTTTTCATTTATACTTCCATTGAAGAGATGTATGCTCATCGTACCCAGATACCCATTAGCTAAAAGGAATGTAGGAACTGCACTGTCCAGCAAGCCTGGTGTTCCATCCAACCCAATATTGTGTTGACAACAGAGGCCTCAAGGGATTTATCAGAAAAGGACATCATTTTCCTCTCTGACATTAACCTTAAAGGTTAGGTGTACTCTCAGAAGCCATTTATGGCTCTGACATTCATAAATTTGGTCAAAACCTTTATGAATCCATTTATATTCCTTGCCTGTACCTCCTTTGTGGTAATGAGCTCCATAAGTTTGTTATTTTCTGAGTAAAGTACTGCTCCCTTTTATTTGTCCTTAACTCACTTCCCTCTGTTTGCAGGAGTCCTCCTCTTCTAGTGAGGAATTGAGAATTATGAGAATAACTGTGCTTGTGTTTACTTTACACATGACCTGCAAAATTCTCTAGGTTCATTTTATATTTCTTAAGCAAGAGTAAATAAAACTGCACACTACATTTTCATTGCAGAGGGATCAATATTTTATTTAACATTAGGATTCTGTCTTCTGGCATATTTTCTGTACCCTTGGTGATGCTAAAACTTGTTCTAGAGTTGCCTTAGAATAAGCTCATTTTGGTATTTATAATACATATTTGCATGTTGAAGGCAGCTCTGAACTGGCTTGAGGAAGCTTGAGGTAATTTATTCTAATTTGAATCCACTTTTGGAGAGTATACAGTATATTATGTTAATTATATTTTTATAACTTATTATCACTAATGTATTATAAAGCATCATAAAAAAGTTGAAGAACACTGGTTTGGTGTCAAGTATCTGGAGTTCTAAAGTCATCTCTGAACTGTGGTTTCTAAGTTTATAAGGTTAGGGGTTGAATTAGATAACTTTCAAGATCTCTTCATACTTTAAAATTCTGAGTCCCTGATTTCCTCGTCCATTGATTTGGGAATTTAAACACACCCAACTCTATCTTCTCTAAGCCGCAACAGCCTTCCCTCAATTCCATTGTGATTCATTTGCTCAATATTGCTGCACTGTTTACTTTTATTCATATTTCCTATTTCCCACCTCAAAGGTCTCAAGTAAATGAAAAAATATATAATTTCCCTTCCCTAGCCCCTTAGGTTATTCTTAAGTGATGGGAGTATTCTAGGCTCCCCATGCTTGTTCAGTTTGGAGGCAGATCTTGAACGCCTCCTCTGAACCCCTTCTGTCCTAGGTGGTCACTCATGTAATTCATCAATATCATCCTTTATGTGTCATTATTGACAAAGGTAAATATTGCTCAACGCCTCTCCATTTGCATCTTTGAGTTTGCTAAAACTCCTAAGGCCAGTGGTATCCATCCCAACCATATTTGTTTGTTGACTTGAGTTAAAATGTCCTTTAGCATTGGCTACCTACTGATTTCGCCATAAGGAGTACACATTTGGTAAGAATTACGTTCTTTGCCCCCCTTTCAGATAACAAATACAAGGCTGTAAAGTTCTCAGTCATTTGAATACAGCATCACTCTGCTCAGCAAACCCTCATCATACATCCATTTATGACCACGTATCTACCAAGAAGCCCATGAACTCACAGGTCCAAGGATCTCCTCCCTAAAATGGAGCTTATGACACTCATGCTATGGGATGTGCGGGGACTACATGAGGAATGCATAGCAACCTCTGACACACAGAGCATGTTTAAAGAATGTTGGTTTGCTCCCTATTTCTTTCTAGTTCTCTAATTGAGCCATCCAACAATGCCAATCGGAGTAGACCACAGTAATAGAGCGATTCAAGAGCATCAGGACACTGACCCCAGGAGAAATGTTAATCACAAATAGAGAAATGCTGTGGTCTGTGAAAACATAAGTGGATTGAATGTCTTATAAAATGACCAGTTGAGTGCTTATTGTGTTTAGAAGAGTTGCTTCTAGTCGTCGCCAGTTGCTATGAGCTTCTTACTTTGCCATGTGGCTTGTAGTAACTGCAGTGATCCGGGTCTTCCTCTTAGGGAGCCCCCTTTACTCAGCTGTAAAGCTTCATCTGTCCAGGTTCAAAATCAGGGCCGGCCTCTGAAATGATTTTCCTTGACAGTTGAGTCCTTCTCTCAACCTGCCTGTGCTGGCAGGGAGTTACTGCCTGGAGAGAGTTGATTTCTGCCACCTGCCTGAGTATAGCCCTTTTTTTCCTATTCACCACTTAGTACCTGTATCTTTTCTCCATAAAAGAGTGGAGGAACAAGGGGGCAGAAAAAGGGGGAAAGGGAAGTGTAAATCCTGGGAAAATCTTTTGAAGACCCTAATATTACATTGGGTAATATTTTATGATATCTCTAAAACAAAAATGTAATCATTTAAAACTATTAATTAGGAAAGGATGAATGGCTTCCTTTGAGAAGGAATCAGCTGCATATTTACTCATAATTTATAAACATACTCTGTTAATGCTATAACATTCACAAGTTGAGTTTTTAAAATCTCAAATTCTCTTCCGGTACCTAACAGAAGACCATTGGTAGACACCAGAGATTATAATGATAAATAAGACACAAATTTTGTCTTCATTCCATTTAGAGACTGAGCAAGGAAAGCAGGCATATACTTATATATACAAATAAAAATAATATCGATCTGGGTAACACCGGACAAGTAAGATTTACACTGGCAAGCTGTGGGGAGAGCCTGGTACCAGAAGAAATAATTGAGCAAGGGACTGAGATGAACCATGTCCTGTGTTTGGGGCAATGCGAGGAGCTTTGCTTAGAAGGATCTGAGGAGCATGAGAGAAGAATGTGGTGGAAGATGGGCATGGAAAAGCTGCCCAATTCTCCTTTACACCTTTATCTGAGTTACTTCTTGTGAATGCCATTTTCTTACCTAAGAAGTTTGGCAGCAGTATTTTAGGTCTCATTCTGATTCGGAGAAACAAAGTTTCTTCTGAAGCCATTTTGTCATCTGAATATAATTTGGTAGATAACAAGATGATTGCTCAAAAATTCACTTCTGAGCATTCCTTACTGGGGTATTAAAAAAAAAAGTGGGCTTTGTGGCTGGCTCACAAGAGGAAGCTGGGAGGTTTGAGAGATGCTGCTGGTAATGATGTTTGGTTTTTTAAAGCAAATACCTTATGCTTTCAAACAGTCTGCCTAGGTTTGAATCCTGGTTCCCACACCAGGATTCAAACTGAGTGTGCCTCAGTTTGCTCAGCTCTAAAATGGGAATAATCATAGAACTTATTTAGCACACTTAACAAAGCAATGATATGTTATTTCATAGAATAAGAAATCCCAAGGGAAGGCAGCTTTAGGGTTAACTCAGCAGTTGCTTTCTTTTTCCTCTGCCATGCTCAGCAGATTGGCTTGGTGCTTGGGCTTCTCGACTAATGGTCCCAGGATGACCAATGCAGTTACAGGCATGACATGACCATTGCCTCCTGGTGCTCATTTTGAGTAGTGAGGGAAATCTTTCCCAGAAATCCCCAGAAGATTACCTCTCATTTCTCCTGGTTTACAGCTTCTCAAGGTAGAATATGCCTACCTTGAATCAACAGCTGGCAAAGGGGATTATTGACAGAGACCAGTCATGATTGCTCTCCTGGGGCTGAGGAGGGATCAGCTTCTCTGAGCTCTTGGCAAGGGAGTGGTAAACACAGGATAAATATTAGGGCTGAGACCGCCAGGAGGAAGGGGAAGCAGGGGCTTTGGGCTGCCAACAGAGTATCTACTCGCACCCCCACCCCTTTTTCTGTATTATTCTGAGGATTAAGTAAAAAGATTTGTAAACATACTTAGCAAAGTGCCCTGGCTGGCGTGGCTTAGTTGGTTGGAGCATTGTCCAGCATACCTGAAGGTCACAGGTTCAATCCCCAGTGAGGGGTGTACGGAGGCAACTGATTGATACTTCTCTCTCACATCTAAGTTTCTCTCTCTTTCTCCCTTCCTCTCTCTCTAAAATCAATGAGCATATCCTAGGGTGAGGATTAAAAAAATACGTAGCAAAATTTCTGACACATGATAAGCCAATAATAAAATTTGGTGGTTATTATAATTTTTACTTATATTAGCATTTAATGTTATTTTATTTAAATTGGTTTTTTTCTCTGAAAGATGTGGGCAGAATCACCTTTCCCTGTGTAGCCTGTTTTATCTCACAGGGTTGCAGTGACTGAGGAACTCTATTCTCTCAATGATGCAGTAGGAAGTCACCTGTTTCCTAGCGTATCTAGAATGACGATGCTTTTTTTTCGTCAAGGCACATACTCTTCAGGGTATGTGCGCTACAGGTTCAGAAAGTCGGAGCCATATAGATAATAGTCACCTGCTACTTCTTAGCTGGGTAACCTTGGGCAAGGTATCCCGAAGGATTTCTGATGAGAGCACATAAGGAAGAGGAAACGTTCATAGCAAACACATTCATTTTCATAGCGACTTGATTGTGAGCTACTGGAGCCACTCACCTTTGACAAGAGCATAGACACAGCTGTTTTCACTGTGAATACTTTTGGCAGCAAACATCAAAACAGTTGTCTGCTAGATTTAGAGAAGCAGGTTTGCTTTTCTCACGTGGCCGAATGTAGAGCCTCCGTGGATGAAAGAGATGCTTCTGGCATGGTGACTGCAGCTCCGGGGAACATGGCATGTTCAGGACAGGAAGAAGGTGGAGGGAGCAGCACAGGGAGCAGCCGTCTTTTATATCAGGAAAGCAAACATTTCCCAGAATCCCCCACCAAAAGTCCTCAGCTGTCCTGCTGGGCAAGAACGGGTGGCATGCCTGTGCAGGCCTCCAGGGGAGCTGGGTTTTAGTTTTTTCGAGGCTCCTAAGTTAGAGGCAGGACAAGGGAGACGGGAGTTGGGAATGGAAATGGGGATATCCAGCCTACAGTGTCTGCCACGATAGTTTTAAACCTAAGAGCCCCACATGAATAGCTGCACATCTTCACAAAGCCCAGGGCAGACAAAGCAAAAGGCACTGCTCTGCCACGACGTGGTCCATCAGCTGCCAGCAAGTCATTTCTCTTCTCTTCTCATTCGTACAGCTGTTTTAAGGGAGGAAAATCTCCATTTGGTTTTACCGCGCTGGGCCCTCCAGTGCCTCTTTGCTTTTACATAAGTTGCTATGCAAACAGAAGAATGCACGGCCTGCCATTGGGCAGGTGTGAGAGAAGCCATCCGATTCTTTGTAAATATGAAGTAACCTCTTTGAGTCGTACCCTGTGGTGCTGGGAAGTTGGGACCCTTCCCACATGCAGCAGGCTGGGCTCGCTTGGCTTTCCTAGAAGCGGTCCATTTCCCATCTCCCAATATTTATAGCCTCCTCTTAAGGAAGAAAATGGGCTGTACTAGGAAGTCATATTAAGATAGAAAGGGGATGTAAGCCGCCTCGGTAGTAAAAGGCAAAGACACAATTTAAATTCGTTTGGTTGAAAAGATAAATGCAGCTAAAAGCCCAGTGTACAGGAGCCAAATGCTCTGGCCCAGGAAACAGACAATGGACTTGGCTGTGAGCCACCGGAGCCACTCACCTTTGCTTAGGGCAGTGGTTCTCAACCTTCCTAATGCCGCGACCCTTTAATACAGTTCCTCATGTTGTGGTGACCCCCAATTTCATTGTTACAAATTGAACATAATTAAAGCATAGTGATTAATCACAAAAACAATATGTAATTATATATGCGTTTTCCGATGGTCTTAGGCGATCCCCTTGAAAGGGTCGTTCCACCTCCAAAGGGGTCGCGACCCACAGATTGAGAACCGCTGGCTTAGGGCTTGGTTCTGAGCAGCTGCAAGCCCTACCCAGGGGGCCTATCCTAGCACTGGGTGTGGAAGCGGACTGCTGAGTGAAACGCTGGGCAGTGGGGCAGGCAGAAAGGGCTTGACCAGGGCAGGATGCAGACGGTGGAGAGGGAGCCCGAGAGGCTTTAAGGGCTACCCGGGGCCCTGTGAGATTGCCGATGCAGCCTGTTAGCCAAGAGGTGCTGTGGGTGATGACAAACGTTTTTGTCTCACATAAATTATTTTCTGAGAATAATTTATTGAGTCTTAGAGGCAATATCAAGGTTTCCAGGTCATTGAGTTCTTGGTTAATGTCCTACTAGCTAGAAGGAGAAATTAATGCCTACTTAACTCATAGGAAGTAATTTCTTAAAATTTTTATTTTCCTTTCCAGGTTGCATTGAGTTAACTTTTAATCTGGTAAATAGTTAACTCATCTTCTACACCATTTCCTGACTTAATTCTGATCTCTAACTCCTGGCCACTCCATTATTTGAGGTCTTTCTTCTCTCCTTAGACCTAATATTGCTGTACTTTCTCTTTCCCTCCTCCTCTGGGGTTTTTAGTCCATTTGACTGTGTTTCTTCAGGTGTTTCAGGATATTTACCTCTAAGGATATACCTGCCCCTGACATTGTGACCAGTGTTCCTGCAGGGTGTGCCTTACAGCACACACATCCCCTTCTCCATCAATTTGGGTTTGGGTTTTTCTTGGTCACCCCGTTAGTAAGATCCCATTGAAGTACACACCACCTGCCTTCTCAGAGGAATTCTTGACAGTTGTCACTGAATGTATTACTTGCCAAGGTACCTTCACAGCTTCTCCGGGTTTTAATTATATTGCCATTGCTTGTAGGATGTCACCATCGACGAGGACAAGGAGAGGAGGGGAACACAATCCACAAGAGTCAATATCATTACTTTAGAACAAGCAGTTGTATCTCGGGGGAAAGAATGTATAACTATTGGCCAATATGAGGAAAAAAAGAAAATGTACTTTAAGTAGGCAAAATTGGGGGAATTGGGGAGAGTCTCTTGACTTTTGGGGCATGATGTTTTTGTATCTTCAGGCAAGAACAATGAACTGTCCTGATGACTTAGATACTCGTCAGTCAAAATGATTTGAATGTCACTCTCTGAAATTAATGGTCTTCAGTTATTCTCCTGCCTTGGCTTGGAGTTACAAGTGAAGGCAGTAGGTTCCCAGGATGTGTGTGCTTTTTGTTTTTTGTCTGTTTGTTTATGTTTTACAATGAGCATAAGTTCAGCAGCTGCCGAGTCAGGGAAACGGAATTCCACGATGTTTATGATTGCTAGTGGAACTCATTGCTCTATGTGATAATTCTTGTTCGTAATGATGAATTAAAAATTGTCTAAGTATGTTAAACGGTATTTGGCAAGTTATTTTCTTCTAGAGAATTACCATTATTGGTTAATCATACAAAATGTTTATAACTGCCGACATTTTATTATTTTAAAATTTTTTATGAAGATCATTTTTTCTCATAAAACACATATGCCTATCCCACCACTTTTGCTTGGGTAAGTTCTTTCCTTGGTGCTGAGTGTAACCCTCTAATCCAAACTGTCACTTATGACAAATCAGGACTTCCAGGACCACAGACACAGATCCTGTAGATCACATGTTCCAGAGATGGTGAATGTGATTTCTCCCAAGGGCTGGATGTGCAGACCATTATATCCTCTCACACTTTGAGAGTCTCCCCTCTCCAGACTTACTGAGCATCCTTTGATGGTGCTGCCTCTTTATCTCTGACCTCTAAGTAGGGTCACTGTTGTAACAGCCGGGAGAAAGCTTTCAGGGATGAATGAGTGCTCAGAGAAATCAGGTGGCATGCTCTGTCCAGCACAGTGATCATTTCTGACAACGCTGATGGACGGACTGCCCCTACAGCCCATTGATTTCACTGTCAAGCAGATAAAATGTAGCATATTGATGAGTCTTTGTCATTACTTTGCCAAGGTGTCTTGTCAGATAAAAGACCAATAGAGGAAACCAACTTAAGACAGGCCATCACATCAATTTTCTTGGTGCTGAAGGGAAGAGAATGAACTGTGATATTTAAACTAATCAATGCCTATAAAGATACTTTTAAACTCTTACAATAAATTGTTTTGATTTGCACAAAAAAGAAGAGTGGTTTATAAAAGCGATAAAGGAAAACGGGCCACGAACGTTGAAGTAAAAGATTTCCATTCACAGTAAAGTTACAACTGAGACTCCTTTTTAATGTTTACCTATATTAAAGGCTTGTCTCTATAGCATGAGAGTGTAAAAGGCCTGTACAATCTATTTTAACTCCGCAGTATTGGTTCCTGGAACTCACATCTGAGAGCATAGGTCACTGTATATTCTTTATTTTAAATTCAGAGGGAACTTCAGGCTGGGGTGCCAGTAACCTAACCAAAGGGATTACTTAAAGGTGCCATTTGAGCAACATAAGAGAGAAGCACCTTTTTCTAACCTCTCATCCCACAGTCCACTCATTTGATTTTTGTATAAAATAGTCTGGAAAGGGGGCAGGAGATAACTTTTAGAGGCTCTAACCCAGTGGTCCTGGCTTCCTCTTATTTCCCTAAAGCAGAGGTTCTCAACCTGTGGGTCGTGACCCCTTTGGTGTTCGAACGACCCTTTCACAGGGGTCGCCTAAGACCATCCTGCATATCAGATATTTACATTACGATTCATAACAGTAGCAACATTACAGTTATGAAGTAGCAACGAAAATAATTTTATGGTTGGGTCACAACATGAGGAACTGTATTTAAAGGGCCAGAAGGTTGAGAACCACTGCTAAAGGAAAGAGTAGCAGTTTTTATTGGATCCTTCCCTGAAGCAAAAGGGAGTGGGAGATAAAAGCCCTCCTCATAAAGGTTGTGGGTGTCAGCAAGAAACAGACACTCCTCCACACTTGACGTCTCCTGAGCAGCAGGGCTTGCACACTGCTCTGTGTTCCAGGGACAGGAGCACTGGGGGGAGATGGTGGAATTACAGGGCCAGAGGGAGGAGGCATGAATCAGCCCTCTTGAGAATTTCATGGTTCCCAGGAATGGGCTGGGGAAGGATGCCGAAGATAAATAGGTTGGGGAGGGGTGGCTGTAGGCTTGCTGGGGACTGCTGCAGGTTGGAATGAGACCTGGGGGCCAGCTGAAGCTCAGCTTTTGAAGATACATTCGATTTCAAAAAGAAATTCCTTCAAGTTGAGTCCAGTGCAAGCAGGGCCAGTGGGCCTTCCTACTACCCACTTCTCCATAGATCACAGCTTGATTAGTGGAGCTAACTGCAGAAGAGAGGCAGCAATTTTTGCACGACTGCAGTGTGATCACTCATATAAAGAAAAGTAGCTGGGCCAACAAAGAAGAGGACTGTTTGCCATGCATGGGCATGTCAGGACATGGATCTCCTCCCTGCCTCTCCCCACACTTGCACTAAAGGAAAAGTGCAAGGAGGAAGGAGCAAGGCAAGGCTGTGGAACCGAAATCTAACCTTCACAGGAGCCCCACTTCCAGGTCAGCCTGCTGCCACGGATCTGACCTCTGACTGCAGACATGAGAGAGAGCCCAGGTCAAACTGATCAAAGTGGCCCACACTGCCATTTGCAGAACCATGAATTAAACACTTATTTTTGTAGGCTCCACTAAGTTTTAGGGGAGTTTGTTGTGCAGCACAAGCTATCTGCTACAACATTATATGATGTTTTAAAATCATAAAGAATCTTTAAAATAAAATCATCCCACAGTCCCATAACCCTAAGACAGCTCAGCATTTTAGAATTAGTTTATTACTTAGCCTTACCCTAAAATTCTATTTGGATATGTTAGTCTAACAATTTCTGATCACACTACTTTCTCTTTCTGGTATGTATGTGCAGGCTTACAGAATTCCCTTTTAAGACACCAGAAAATGTTGAGCAATTGCTTGTGTTGGGTCACCTTCCACACCAGTGCTTCAGCCTCCTGAGCATTCAATTGAATTTTCACAGCTCCACCATGTCCTTGGTCAGATCAGAGGCCAGTCAAGGGAAGCAGCGGTGCTGGCTGAAGCAGAAAAGATCACTTCAGCCAACTTTGGTGGTCACTGACAGCATGCACCTTGGAAAACATCTTCTACTGGAATTCTTTAGGTCCACTCTCATTTTATTGGGGAAAATACACATTTTATTTTCCTTGTATTAGTTTTTGACATTAAATTCTTAGGGGAAAAAACATGTTAAAAGATAGTCCATGCTCCTTCCCTTCATCCCCCCAATGATATCCTTTTACTTTTTAAAAATTATTTTCTCCAAATGGTCAGCAGCTTAATGACCTTTAATCAAATCAGACCAAGGTGAGATCTGCTTGGCATGGTCGAGAAAATAGCTATAGACCCAGGACTGGAGATGTAAATTTTGTTCTTGGCACCAGAATAGGACTGTATTTGAACATCAACAATACAAAAACTATGACCACAGAAGAAATACATATCAAAATTGTTAAAGATTTTGCTTGGTTCAGTCATCAGTTCAAATGGAGACTGCAGTTAATTAATCAAGAGAAAGCTGAGACTTAGTCGGGCAGCAGTGGAAGAATTAGGAAAGATCATTGAGAGCAAAAATGTGTCATTAGAGACCAAGGCTGAGACCATTCACACCCTCATATTTACTATTACTGTGTATGGATGTGAAAGTTGAACAATGAAGAAGGCTGATAGGGAAACCATTTATTTGTTTGAAGCATGGTGTTGGAGGAGAGCTCTACAGATAGCCTGAACCATCAGAAAGACAAGTGGGTCCTACAGCAAATTAAGCCTGAAACATCGCTAGAGGAAAAAATGACAAAACTGAAGCTGTTCTACTTGGGCACATCATGAAATGGCAGGGTTCTTTGGAAAAGACAATAATGCTGGGAAAAATAGAAGACAACAGGGAAAGAGGAGGACCAAATGTAAAATGGATTGACTCCATAAGAGAAGCCATAGGCATGGGTCTGCAGGAGCTGAGCAGGGCTGTTGAGGACACGACATTGTGGACATTACGCATTCATAGGGCCAGGGGAGTCAGAGCTGATGCAAGAGCGTGCACACACACACACACACACACACACACACAGACACACACACTTCGGACTCCATTTAAAGCATTTTATGCATTCTCACAGCAACTCTTAAGCTGGGTATTATTGTAAATCTTGTTTTATAGATAACTAGGGATCCAGTGCATGAATTCATGCACCTTGAAAGGAACTGTGGACCGTGAGGCTCTGGTGGGCACAGGGGCGGGTCTTAGCCCATCCTCCATACCCCCACCCGGCCCCTCCCACTGCGACCCCCGGTTCCCTCTCTGCCAGCAGCCCCACTTCTGTTGCCGCTGCTCCCATGTGTTGATGGCACCACCCCGCTTGCACCCACTGATGGTGTGGAGCGATTGGGGGTGATGCCAGCAGCGGTTGTGAGTGAGGCCGGCACTGTCAGTGGATGTGAGTGGCGGCTGCTAACCTGATTGCCCCTCAGGAACAGGAGGAGGTGGAGAAGCCCTGAGGGGCCAGCAGCCGGTGCGCGTGCCAGGCAGGACCATGGCACACAGGAGCAAAGAATTTTCAGTAATCACCAGAGGCTAGACTCGATGACAGTGACTGGTGCCCTGCGTTGGTCTGGCATCCTTGTTTACCTGCTCCACCATCCCGCCACAGCCAATGCCCGCCATGTTCCACACTCTGCTGCCTACTGCCAACGCCCATCATGTTCTGTGTGCACCCCCTGATGGTCAGCATATGTCATAGCGACCAGGTGTTCTCTTGTTCTGCTGTTCGGTCTATTTGCATTTTAGGGTTTTATATATGTAGATGATACTGAGGGTCAGAGTGATGAACTAACTTTCCCAGAGTTATGTAGCTATTGATGGTGGGACAGGAACTGAATCCCAGTTCTGTCTGGGTCTATAGCTCACAATCTTAATGCAGAGCTATATGTAAATCAGATATTAGTATGTCAAAGTTATGAAAAGTGAAAAATGGTTTTAATCAATCAGCAAGAGGTTTGATTCAGACTAACCTCTTGCTGATAAGTTGAATTTTCCAGATGTAGTATGATTGATCATTCCTTATTGGAACAGCATGCCCCCATCTTGTCTCTTCTAAGATCTGGCTTGACATGAGATAATTTGTGGAGGATTTGATGTCCAGTGTTATCTAAGTTCATCAGGAACCCTAACTTGTAGCAATGTACCATCTGTATAATCCTCTAAAGCAAATACAAGTATTTTACCTGCCTAGTGTTACTTCATCTTCACATTAGAAGATTCATTCAAAGATCACTAAAGGATTTAGCTTGATGTAGCTTTTGTCTTTTCTTTTAGGAAAAATGTTTAATAGTTCAATGGGCATTTTCTATAGGGTACTACCTTAGGAAAAGTGACCTCAGTGATTGTGCATGAAAAAAACTCCTAAATAAATAATAAATGGGTGAATGAATGATTGAGACACCAAAAATTTGACATAGGAATATGATTAACACTGCAAGCTAGTAGCAAAGTCCTGTTTAATTTGTTTTGGTCCACAGCACAATTCCCAACTTTAAGGAATGATTTCTGACTTAATTTCAGAGGGAAAATATTTTTAAGGGTAAAAATGAAAATAAAAAGCGGTAAATTAACATGGGTTAGCTACCAGTTCCCACTTTATTGCCTTTCTTTTTGCTTCCCTCCCCAAAGCTTATTTATCTTTACATGAAAAATCTCTGATACTTATCAGCTCTTTAGAAAATCCTCCTTCCAGGTGTATAGCTCAGCTACTCACTCTCCCCTCCATCTTCTCCAGGCCCTGCTGTGTCCTTGGCCCTGTCAGGCTCCTCACGGTCTTGGATGGCCTCAGAGAGTCAGTGTTTCCTGACTTCCCCACTTATTTGGCTGACTGTGGGGAAAACTGGACATAGTCACTGTGAAATGCCTCAAATGAAAGTTTTTACCACTTTAGAAGAGATTTTAAATAAGAGTTTAAAATAATAGTTTCTTAGTGGTCACTTAAATTAATTTTTCATTGAAAACCTATTTTATATTACATCGGAGGACACAGATAACCATTCCAATGTGTTCAGTTTCACCTGTCTACTGACCAAATTTCCAGCTGCCTGATAAACATCCCCCTCATTTGTCTTACAGACATTTCAGATTTGACACTTCCAGAATTCAAATGGTCATTATTCCTCATTGCATGAGGCTAGCTCCTTTTAAAAGAAAAATCCAAATGCTATATCATTATCACATAGTTTGAACACTTAGTACACAATTTTGCCCTTAGTAGGTACACATATTTGTTGAATTAAAGAAAATGCTAAAGTGAAAGGTTTTCTACCTAAAACTCGTAAATAATGGCATTGCCCATAGCTACATGGGGGTGAGGAGGAAGTGAGAGAATTGGTAGAGATGTAAATAACATACTTTCTAGCTAAGGGACATGAAAGCTATGTCTTTTCATTTTTTTCCCTTCAATTTGTTCAAATGTATTTTTTTGGTCACCCATAATTCAAAAACAGTTTAATGGAAAAACTTCAAGTGATATATATATATATATATATATATATATATATATATATATATCCTGGATGAGAACTACAGTGTAAGAATAATTTTACCAACATGGAATTTAAAGTTTTTTATTTATTGAAGGTTAATTTTTCTTTTCATGAGAGAGCACCATGAAGTCCCTATAGATAAAATCATTTCCACCAGGCATCTGGCAACAGTTGCACTAATCTAAGGTTTCATTTTGAAAAATAAAATGCCTAGTCCTTTCTTTGAAAGGACAAAATCTTTGCCATAAAATGGTTTCCTGTGGGTCTAAGTTTGTCATATTTACTTCTATAAAGTGGCAGCTTCTCCCATGGCTTCTATTTTCATTTGCTCCATATAGTTCTGCTTCACCTTTGCTTGTAGATCTTTCCGGTGGAAGTCAACAGAATGTTTCTGTCTTAAAAATAAGCGTTTACAAAGGGAAAGACTGGACCGAGTGAAAATGAGTGGGTAATCAGCATCAGCTCCCCTCCTCAAAGGAAGGTCAGCCCCCATTCAGGGAGCGGGAAGTACTTTCCGAAACACTTCCATTCAGGTTCGATCTCTCCACCTCAGTGATATAGCGAACAAGAAGGTCCAGGCTTTCTCCCCAAATGCCTGAGGTGCCTGTTCAATGAATGAGTGTGGCCTAGAGATCACTTTTAAAAATGCTTTTTCCAAAATGTGTTGGGTCTAATGGAGACTGCCAAGTTCTGGACAGCAAGTTAGGGAGGAAAATTGAAGTCTTAGCTGTTGGGACAAGTGCTTTCTCTTTCCACACATGTCCCGGATTGCTTAATGCTTACACAAAGCCTATGGCCATAAAATTCCTTCTAGAAAGTCCCTTGGAGGAAACAGAATCAACCACAACCTGCCCATTACAGAAGGCCAGCAGGCTGCATTATCCTGCAGGGATGAAGGATCTTTGGCTCCAAAAAGTCTCCAGTTTTTTTTTTTCAGGTGATTTGTAGAACTGCTGAACCATCATCCTCTCTAGGAAGCAGGAGATAATAATAAGCAGGGTAAGGACTCATGAAGGCAAGCCTTGCTCATAGATGACGTTTCCTCCACATTCCTCGGATTACATGCTTTCAAAGCTTGCCCCACGCGGTTCACAGTGCATTAGAACTGCTGGAAGGAGCAGCCTCATGTAATATGGAAGAAGACGGAGAGCCATGAACGACTGCATTGAGCTTGTCGGCTCAGACGTGGAATAAACATCATCGTTGTGGTTCAAGCTGCCTTTATAAACTCTTCTTGTGGTATGTCGTTCTTACCACAGTCAATACAGCTGGCAGATAAGATGTGCACCATTAAGCTGCATTACAAAGGAGAGGGGGTTTCCTGCCCAGGGAGCTACACCTCTCACAGTGTAAGGCTCTGCAGACCTTCATCAGCCGGATGCACTGTTTTGTCTGGACCTTCACTGTGGACATTTCTATTAGCACCAGCTAATCCTTGACCCTCCTCTTGTGCTGCTATTTGGGTTTCTTCCGGAGGGTGAATTGATGCTACCGAGTTTAGCCACATTAGCTAGTACATCATGGAATAGGATTCCAAATAGGTTTTGGCATGTGTGCTGCTGGTGGGGGTTGCGAATTGGATGGCTGTTCACTCCTGACATTTTTGCACCCCGACTGTGATCAGGGAGCAGCAAAAAGTTGGTGAAAGAAAAAAAAAAGTTGTTGACAGCACAGAAGTAATAGAGTCTTGAAGCCCCAGCTGGGGAATTAGACTGGTCTACAGAACAGCAAGGCCATATGGGTCAAGAAGCAATGAACCTTAAAATAGCTTTAAAAGGAAACAGATGAAAAGAATGAAGAATTCACTGGGACACACACAGGCCTAAGAGCAGTCAGAGAGGAATCCTAGCAATACTAACAGAAAGTATGAACTACTGGCAGCAGGGGAAACTACTGGAGGCAGACATTTGGGAAGGAACACGTTTTTGCAGGCAGAAGAGACAACCTTCTACCATACATAGAGGTGCTGCTCAACTTGTGATGGATGATGCCTTGACAAACCCAGTGTAAGTTGAAAATGCATTTAATAACCTAACTTACCGAACACCATAGCTTAGTCTAACCTTCCTTAATGTGCTCAGAACATTTACATTAACCTATAGCAGGGCAATTATATAAGTTTCATCTCAAGAGTAATTACCTTCTTCTAATCAGAAGCAGGGATACAGGTGGGCATTTCGTAGACATGATGTGATATCAAAACACAATGTCCAAAGATACTGGCAACACAGAACATAGAGTATGAGATATCCACCTTCATGGTCAAGTGGCTGACCAGGAGTTGTGTTCACTGTCGCTGCCCAGTATCAGGAGAGGGAATCAGGCCGCATATTACTAGCCCAGGAAAAGATCAAAATTCAAATTTTGAAGTACGGTTTCTACGGATGCGTATCACTTTCACACCATCATAAAACTGAAAAATGGTGTCAAACCATCCTAAATTGGAGACCGTCTGCATTTCAGCCGATGAGGCATGCACTCTAAGGGAGTTTGGAGGTTAGTCTATTGACCATGAAGAAAGTAGAGCCAGAGAGTACACTGTATCAGGTTTTCCTGCTAAAAAAATAAAAACAAGTTCTGGCCACAGTATGGAGGAATTGAAAGAAGGCAGAACTATGCAAAAAATAACTCCACAGGGATTTCTGACAGAAATCAGGTAAAAATGTGATGGAGGCACCAGGGCATTTGCTGTGGGCAGTTTAGTTCCTGGGCTGGTTTGGAAACAGTCTTGTCATCTGTGCTCTCAGATTGTTTCCTGCCTGACTGTCCTATTCTCTGTTCTCATCTTTGAGAATTACATTTGTCAGATTGCCTTCATTCTGGCATCCAGGTTGCTGTGGATGATGAGAGACATGGTTGAGGTGAGAGAAGGGGAACTCCCAGGGTACTTCTCCTTTCTTAACATGCAGAGTCTCCAGGGAGAGTTGCATCTCCTTCCTGGCTTCAGCAGGAGAGCCTCTCCCTCCTCCCTCCGTTAAGCCAGCTCCTGCTGTGCGCCCCCACCGTGTCATAGTTCTGCTCAGTGGCCCCAGCATCTGGGCCCTTATACTATCTACTCCCTCTGTCCCTTAATCCCAGGGTGCTTGTGAATCTCTGAGTCATCTCACCACCACCCCTGTTTGGCTTCTTCCCTTCACCTGTAATATCTTGTATTAAATTCTCCACTGGAAATGCCTAGAGTGATTCCTGTTTTCCTGGTTGGTCCCCAATGGATGCATGCCAACCATATAACATCGAGGCCTCTCTAGGTTTTATATATAAATGAAGCAAAAGAATCTGCTTGAAAGATAAAGGATGACAAGACGATGTCCTAAGGAGACCAGCACTGCTTGAACAGCTCAGAAGTTGAGGATCATATTTATAATAGAATTATTATTTTTTCCAGTTTTAATAAGATATAATTGACTTACAACATTGTGCTAGTTTTAGGTTCACAACATAATGATCTATATATATAGTATGAAAGGATTATCACAATAAGTTTAGTAACCATCCATCCTCCATAGCTACAATTTTTCTTTCTTGCTATAAGTATTGTTTTTTTGTTTTTTACAAAATCTTCCTAAGTTTTGACCTTTATTTGGGTAAGTTAGATAATCTGAAATTAGACCTTATATGTCTTTGAAATAAGTATAAAAATGTTGAAATGACCTATAGAACTGAAATACAAGTTGTAGCCAAGACAATAGACTGAACTCTTGTCATTTTCTTAGCTCTTTTATAGATGTCTGAAGTTTTAATTAGATATTCATCTGTCATTTGTGCTTTAGTCTGGTTAACCCAGAGATGATGCTTATGTGTATTTCAAGAGAACTGTGAAAAGGCCCATATAAATATTACTGTATTTGACAATGACTTTAGAGATGTCAGGAATGTGCTATTTGATATTGTACAGTTGGTAATCCTTAGTATATGAACTCTTCAAAAGGCTTGTATATTTTTCAAAACTTATTATCATAACACCTAGTGTAATATAACATAATATATCATTATTATATTATTATAATGCTTAATCTAGTGTAATGCAGTAATCATTAAATATAGCAGATAAAATAATTATAGAGACTTAGACTTTTGTTAGAGTCTGGTACCATCTTCTCTCAACGCTGCTGTATAGCTTTCATTTTTAATAACATTTGTGATTATTCAACAAATGAATCAACTTATATAACATGTTATTTTTGTTAATAAGAAGGAAACCCAAGGGCAATGTTCTTCTAATTTCAAGTTGTGCATTTCTTATAAACAGCACCATACTATCATACAGGAGCCTGGAAATTAAAATTTTTCAACTTAAATTTAACTTAGATGTGCACCCAAATAATATGGCTTAGCACCAGAATCTTGGAGAGTCATCCCTTTCTTATGTGACTAGAATCATGGTAGTAAAGCAGCTAATTGAAATTCTAGCTGTAGGGAAAGACATTAAGGTTAACACACGTCTTAAGGGGGAAAATGTTCTGGAGGCAAAGGAATGTTTCCTTGAAAATCTCACATGGTATTTTTAAAAGAATCCAGGCGTGAGTACATTTTACCTGGTGTCTATAGAACATAAGCCCATTGTCATTAATATTTCTCTCCTGATTTTGTTTTTGAATGTGATTTCCTCTTATATCTCTTGTTCTGGTTTCTTTAGAAATGTTGCATCAATAAGCTCATTTAGATCAGACAGGTCTGTCCCTCTTAAGGAAGCCAATGCACGAAACAAGGTGTTCACAGGCAAGAACTTCTGTAGTTTTACTTCTCTTGTTTACTGAGACTTTATAAAAGTTACTTTTGTATTTTTTTTTACATATTTTCTATGTGTGAACTTTTCCACCTCTTATGAATTTTATTTCTTATAAATGTCTTCACAATTTTACTGCTATTTTAAATTTTAACTTTCAAAATACTATAATTTACTGTAGTCAACAGATCCCAAATGACCAACCTCCTGAATCTCAAAGTCCTAAACATGTTAGTGGCCATATTCAGCTGCAGAATTAGGGTCCTGATGCATTTTTGGTTAATCTCACTAATTCAAACCATCGGATTTTCTCTATCACCCTGTATTTCAAGTAAAACCCACAATTTTTTTATTTTAAAATTAAGAAACTATAAAATTAAGAATTAATTAACTATAAGGATAACCAAAGTCACAGCAAAATTGTGTGTGCTCTTCCATCAGTATGACACATAGGGCTTCCCATGTCTCATGTTGTGTTTTAGACTGCATATACTGAAGTTGTAGCAAGTTCTTCCTTTGAACATGCTCATTGCACTCCCTCTAGTGATACACCCATGTATAAACATTGTTTCTGTGTGTGAGAGATGGAATTTCCCCAGAGGCCCACAAAACATTTAATGAAGTGTGAAGCACAAACATTTCATTACAACATATTGTGTACTTTTGCCTTTAATAACTACATTCCTCATCCAGGAAGTCTCGATAGCTTTCAGAAATGAATTACTGTAGCATTATTTCCCCCAGAATATAGTTTTTTCATGACAGAAACAGCACTTTCCTAAACTATTGTATTTATTAGCAACCTGTTGCCCTTCGACACTAGTGCTATTTTCATCGACCCTGGTCGAGTGTGTATCATTTAAACTTCCTTTAAAAAATATTAAAATAGTTTTATGTTATTGGATTCTTTTTTCTTCACCATACAAAACCACCACTGAAAACGATGCAAAGAAAGGGAAAGTGCAGTCGTTGAACATTACATTTAGTGGAGAATTACATTCTGAACTGCAAAAGTACAAGCATTTAATGGTGAAGTTTAGAGGGAGTAGGGAGATCTTTCCCTCGACTGAGCACAAAGGAGGCAGATTAGCTCTGAGCTCCTGCATTTTATTACTTCCCACTTCGGTTCACTCCAGAAAAACTCTCCATCTTTGCCTTCCTTCCCTTCCTCCATAAGGCAGCCCCCTATTGGCTCTTCTATACACATCAGGAAGTTGGGAAGCAACTTGTCCTACTGACTCTGAGCTTGTGCCAGTTAACAGAAGTCAATAGTTGTCCAATATCATAGCTCCCAATGGACACTTAAAAATAAGCTTAAATGTTTACAGCATGTGTGTACCTCTGTACAGTATCCCAGACACCAGCTTTTTCACAAAAGTAAAACAACAAAAATAGACCATACAAACACCTGTGGCAGGTGGTCCTTTATAATGGGTGTGTTCTTTTTTAAACTGATTTTAGAGTGAGGAAAGGAGAGAGAGAGAGAGGAGAGAGGGGAGAGAGAGAGAGAGAGAGAGAGAGACATTGATCGGTTGTCTCAGGTCTGTGCCCTAACTGCGATCAAACCCTCCAACCTGCCACCTTTTGGTGTACAGAACAACGCTCCAACCAACTGAGCCACACTAGCCAGGGCATAATGGGTATATTCTTAATTTGAAATTACATACAGCTCCTGAGATGAAGTGGGTCACATAATGTTATCTTATTGCTCTATTTTCATGATTATTGGTTTCTATCTCATGGCTTCATGATTATTGGTTTCTATTGGTAGTCTGTTCAGTCAGAGTTATGGGAAAATTAACAAGAAAACTATGTAGATGCTGTAGTATAGAGTTTTAAGTGGTTTGTTTGGGTAAGGGGGTGATTGTGCAAGCAGATGTGAAGCTAGCTTCCTTTTTCCCAGAATCTTCAGAGCTTGGAGAAATAGCGACCCTTTCTCTTCCTTCTCTAACAAAGAAATATTTCATTGAACAAACATATATTTTTATGTGTTTTTAAAAAATATTTGTTTTCATTAAATTGGGACTTCTTTATCTGCCATTATTTCCATTAGATGTGACGCCAGAAGCTGCTTTAGAATCCCTTAATAATCCTGGCATTTGAGTGATGGTCTGTCACTAACTCATTAGGGAAGGCGGAAGGAACTAAAGCTTATTGTTAGCCATGGAGTTGGGGATGACAATAGCCAACAGCCAATATTATAAATACATGAAATACTTTGCCTTGGTCAATGATGGCCTTCATGGTTTTATCAGTGAAATAAATTATCGAAATATTTAACATTGCTGATTTTAATTCACTTTTTAATTATCAACATTGTATGTCTAAATGATCATTAATACAAAACACCCTTTATTTTACTTTCTTGGATTTTTTTCTGTTAACATTCTGTTAAGAATGTTATCAAAATCTGTGTTCCTAACCTGTGGATGAAGTTAAATTGGCACTTGGTAAGGTACTCTTAGATAAATTTTGATTAAAAGAAATAAAAGTTATTTCAGTAATTTATGAAATCTATGAGGTATACATACCAAGGTTTAATTCTTGGTCTATAAAGTTCCTGAAAAAAACACATACAATATTTTTGGAAGCAAAATGAACAAATGGCTACTTTCCGTGCAGTATAATTTTTCATCAGTGGTGAGAGAAAGAGGAGACAGTTTGTGGCGAGGACCCTGTTTCTCTGCCACTTGCTTTTTTTTCATAGTTTTTGGTAAACTAAGTAACTTATTTGAAAGGGTGGTAGTTGGTGATTTAAATGAAAGAATTCTTAAAAAGAAATATCAAGGTTTTTACTGACTCCAGTTCTCCTTTCTTAACTCCTTGTTGCCCTTATTTTGCATACTGTACATGTAATCTACATTTACTCATTCATTTATTCATTTGACACATGGTCATTGAGCACTGCCTATGGGCATGTGGGAAATACAAAGATGAACAGACAGGAGTTATGCTTGTCAGTATGCCTACTACATATGGCAACTGCTTCACATTGGGTCTGTCCTCTCAAATCTACTTTTATCACTCCTTTCTGTATGATAGAGGTTGGATACCTAAGAAATAAAAGTTCTCAGATTCCCTTATAGCTAGTATTCCACATGGGCACTTGGTCTCACCAAACAAATGCACCCACATAAGACTTTGAAAATGGCCCTAATAGGTTTGGCTCAGTGGCTAGAGCGTCGGCCTGCAGACCAAAGGGTCCCAGGTTCAATTCAGGTCAAGGGCATGTACCTTGGTTGCGGGCACATCCCCAGTAGGGGGTGTGCAGGAGGCAGCTGATCGATGTTTCTCTCTCATTGATGTTTCTAACTCTATATCCCTCTCCCTTCCTCTCTGTAAAAAATCAATAAAATATATTTTTTTAAAAAGACTTTGAAAATGGAAGTGAGCAACTTGAGCTTGGGGTCATGTGTGGGACAATTGACTGTTTTGGTGGAAGCATTTGGTTTCCCCAAGGCAACTGAGATTTTATACTCTCTCTTCTATCTCTGGTGTTGTAGGTACCATGAACTGAGAGGAGGCAGTAGAAATGGAATTTCTGTGTACACAAGGGAATTGTTTGCGTACAGTTACTTTGACTGCATTGTTTCTGGATGTGAAACAGCCTCCCAGTAGTTCTATAAGCTATGTAATAACCTGTAATAAATCCCATCCTGTGTAAGCTAGATGGGGTGGATTGCGTTATCTGTGTCAAAGTACCCTGGCCTTTATGCTACACAGTTGGCGGATATCATGGGCACAAATTACTTTAGTATCAAGTAAACAGTAATTACTGCTATAGAAAGGTAAAGATAAACTTGTTCAGAAAGAGCTGTTGATACTTGAGAAAGGCTTTGGAAGGTGGACAAAGCAAACTTCTGGAATGGGGAAAAGGGCACACCAAGTTCAGGAAGAAGAATAAGAGGTAGGAACGGGAGCAGGGCTGGAACATAGAAGCATAGTAAGCAATAATGAGATATAATCAGATATAGTGTTAGAAAGATAAATAGGAAATAATGAGACACTGAAATTTTTTGTGTAGGATGGAAAAGATTTACTGATTGACTTGTTCATTTAACAAGTGTTTCTTGAGACTCTATGCTGTGCCAGGCATTGTGCCAGACAGGACTCTACCTCATTATGATTAATTTAGTAGCAAAGTAAAGAATAACTTTCAGTGATGAGAGCACTGACGACAGGGAGCCAAGAGGCTTTTACCTTAGTCTAATGAGAGATAATGAGCAGTGGCAATAGGAATAGAGTTACTTTCTACTGCCAGCTTCTTTACTTGCCCATTTTAATTGCGTGGCACAACTTTTTATTTTGCTGTATTAGTTTAAAATTCTGATGTATATATTTACACATACATAATGAGTTACGGTTTACTTATTATTTCATGTATGTATGGTATGTCACCTCCCATGAGATTGCAATTGCCCAATGAGTAAATGACTGATATTTTAGGCACGTAACAGGCACCTAATAGAAATCCCCAAACCTACATAAGATTTGCAAAAATTATCAGAGAACTCCATGAGCCTACAAAACCATATCCAAGCCAGGTGTTAGCAAAGGTCATCCAGGCTTTTGTGGTTCAAGAAAAATTGATTTAAACCTCCATTTCACCTATAGAGGAAACTTAGCATCCAGGAGAACTTTTGAGTGTCCTCATGGGACAGGTTTGGGGTGGGTGAGGAAGGTTAGGATTATGCAGGTCTCCTCTGGTCCCAGGTTCCTGGTTCATCTATTTATTCCAGTTGTGCCCTTTTGTTCCATGATGAGCAATACCGTGACTCTTTCACTGACCAGAATACCAATACCAGCCTTGGTGTAAAACAGACTTTTACTGATGAGTTAGAGTCACACAGAGAGTGTATATTAAGGCAGGCAAGTTTCTTGCAATTGGTTATCAGGAAGTCCTGCTCCTAATAGTCTTTTTGAGAACCCAACCCGTCAATCTCTCTCTAGTCATTTCTCTGTCAGGTCAATCTTTCCAACATACTGGTTTTTCTTTTGTTTTGTTTTGCTCTTCTTTCTCTCCATTTTATTCCCATCCCCAGTTCTCATTAATTTTATAAATGGAAGAATCCAATCATTCATACTTTCCTACTCTCTTCTCCAGGCCAACCTCCTGGTTCAAGTTTGGATCCCACTTCCTCACCCAAAGCCATCATCCATTATGGAATTTTCCCAAATGAAAGGGGCACTCCTGTGTTATCAAATAATATGTATGTATTCTGCTATACACATAGTAGCAAAAATATGTTTCCGGGGAGATTCCTCTGCGAGAGGAGGACTTATATTCTCATCAGGAAACAGGAAGTAAAACTGGCAAAATAAATTGATGCCAATTTATGAAAAATTGTATATATGGAATTAAAATTTCAATTTTTAAACTGTGTGAAATTCTTAATTCAGTTCCCCATTGAATAAAAGAATGATATTTAAACAACTTTTTAAAAACGTATTTAAAACTGTAAGGAGCAAACTAAATTTACTAGTCAATTCTACCAGGGCAACGTTGGAATACCACTTTTTAAAGAGTTTTTATGCTCCATAAAATGTAAATTTATTTCAACGCCTTTGGAAGTTTAAGTTCCATATACTTTTCTATGTATCAATCAAAACTTTTGAAAAACTACATATATAGTTTTTATATATAGTAATTAAAATAAATTACTATATTTGCAGCCAATAAAAATAATACTGTAGAAGAATATACAATGACATAGATAGATTTCAAGATTTGTTATGTAAAGAAAAGTTTACAAAATACTATGAATCTACTTATATAGAATATACACATTTATACATATATGTATATATATATGCATATATATTAGGGTATATATATTTATACTTATAGTGTATAGATGGAATAGATATGAGATGGTTACAAAAGCCTTATTCTCTTGTCCATTTGTGAGCCAGCAATATATTGGCTGCTGTGAAGTCACAATTCAGTGAACAGAGGCGTCAGAAGCTTCCAAAGCCCGGGGAAGCGATCAGTTACACCAGAGAAGCTCTTTGCTCTGTCCGATGAGTCTCGTGTGGTGGGTTCACACTGATACCCCACAAGGCCTGGAAGGAGAACATCATTCTGTGCAGAAAGAGCAAGCCTTCTCCCACCTCCTCATAGGCTCCCAAATATCCTGCTCTGCCTTGGGAACAAACAACCCTCAGGCACGTTTTCTATTTGGGGTTAAATTCAGTCTGTCAGTTGTTGATGGCATGTGACCCATCTCAGTTCACTTCTCTGCACATATAAAATACTTTCAGCTCAGAATTCTCACTACTTTCGATAATTTAATAGTTGTTTATTTTCGGGCAGAGGATATGAATGCCAAGGAAGGGAAATAGTGTCAACCTCCCCTGTTTTGAACTGTTTTAGGGAAAGGCATACCTTCCAGGTAATTTTTAAAATAGAGTTTGTTGTAGGCATGTTCTGACTATAAAAATAATGCATCTTCATTTTGGTAAATTTTGAAAAAGAAAACAGTAACTATCATTCCCAGAAATAATCATTGTTAGTATTTTCTGATCTTTTACTGGAGTCTTGTACATTCCAGTGTGTATGAATGTGTATATTCTATATAAATGGAATCCTAGTATTTAGTAAACCTTTCTTCACATAATAAATCTTGAGATCTATCTATGTCATTGTATATTCTCCTACAGTATTATTTTCATTGGCTGCAAGTATAGTCATTTATTTTAATCAATCCCATACTATTCACATATTTTGGTTGTTTTTAATTGTTTAGTATTTTAAATCATGCTTCAAAAAGGCATGTGCTTGTATTTGCATATGAAATTGCACTTTATAACAAAAAGAAAATTTTAAGAAGCACAATTTCGTCATCAGGAAATATGGAAACATAGTTATTGTTTTTGATAAATAGTGCTAATTTGTCTTCAAGAAATGCCATGTTGCCTGTGGTGTAGGGGGATGGCCATTTCTTAGGTGGTCATTTTGATTGTCATTATTTACCTTGAACTTTTTTATTTCAGTATTTGTAATTTTCAAGCTTTCTCTACAAACTGCTTTATTCTAGTTTTCTGTTACTGCTGTAACAAATTACCACAAACTTAGTGGCTTCAAAACCCCTCACAAATTTATCATCTTATAGTTCCCGAGGCCAGAAGGCTGACATAGGTCTCACAGGGCTATAATCAAGGTCTCAGCAAAGGTTCTAAGGGATAATCAGTTTTCTTCCTTTTCCAGCTCCTAGAGCATACCTGCTGCCTTGGCTAGTGGCCCATTGCATCCTCAAAGCCCTCAGTGGTGGTTAAGTCCTTCTTGTAACCCCATCTTTCTGGTTCTGATTCTCCTGCCTCCTTATGCCTCGTTTATAGGCCCGTGGGATTCCATTGGCTCACCTGGACAGCCCAGCATAACTTCTCCATTTCAGGGTCAGCTTATTAACAACCTCCGCTCCATCTGCAGCCTTCATTTCCCTTTGCCATGTAATAGAATATGTTCATAGGTTCTGGGATAGGACATGGACATATTTGGTGGATGTTATTCTGCTTCCCACGTTTTTCATTTCTTACAAGGAAAAATACAACATAGGAATTTTAGTGCATTTATTACATACAATTTGAATTTTGTAATCACATTACCTATGTGCAGAGATATGTGTATTGTATTTCTATATGTATGGCTCTAGAAAAATTTCTTCAGCTTCCTTTTGTGTAATTTCTCGGACAGATTGTCTTGGATAGCTATGTCTTTTGATAAGCAGCCATGATACATGGGCTTTAGAAAGGAAATCTAGAGAAATCGTCATTGTGAAAGAAATTGCTACATTGATATTTCCACACTCCAGCATTTAAAATTTCATGTTTTGGTTGTACTTCCATGGCTTTTCTTTCGGTCGCTGATGCCCTACAGGATTTCAAAGTACCCTCGTTGCTTCTGGCATTGCTTTTTGGCAAGGTACAAACAGGTTGCAGACAGACCAGTAGATTGGATTTCGCGGTAGCCCTTCTAACGGATATTTATTCAAACCCAAAGATCTAGAAGGCACATTGCTTTTGTGACTGTGAGTGATCTAAAAATAGCATGTGACTTGCCATGCACAGGATGTCTGTCACAGAGTTCAGTCCTACTGTGATCGACTGAAACAGACCAAGCGCCAAGCAGGTGCCAGCAAGCACAGGCTCACATTGATGGAGTGTGAGGGGCCACCCTGTAAAAAAGGTTTCCAGTGAAGTGATTGGAAATACTTTTTCCTTAGAGTACACTTGAAAGGAAAGGAGGGAGGGAGGGAAGGGGAGGCCGACCACCATGACCGAGCTCCATCAGGAAGCGCTCCAAAGCGAGAGGGAACAGCTCAGACACAGTTTTAGCACCTCTGGTTTTCAGAACACAGTTGGATGTAATGTCAACATCAAGGAACTGACAGAGAAAAGCTAACTGGTGTGAAAAAAGACCCACCCCACTCCTTCTGCAGAAGCTTCTAAATGCCAGTTGTCTAAACCTATTGGTAAGCATGGATGCATTATTAATGAAGCCAGCAGCCTGCCTGGTGCTGCTCAGAGGGTTCAAGCATTTAGTAGGAAATATTTCTGTGAAGTTCTGCACAAAATAATGACAGTGTCTGTCTTAAATCTAAACAAATGACTGTTGCAGGCTCTGGGGAGGCTGGGAGAAAGCAGCTGCTTTCCAGAGAAAGGCAGAGGGGCACCACCTGCTGCAGACAGACGGGCAGGCAGTGGCCCGCTGAATACCGACTCCTTAATAATTTAGGGCAACAGGAACCCCTGGCTCTTCCAACATGGCGCTGCCCCTTCATCACCGGCTTTGCTTTACCCTAATGAGCTACTTGAAGAATTTGACGCTAACGCGTCTTCCAGCAATTCTCCAAAGACTAGCACTCAAACTGCCACAATGAAGAGTACTCTCTGCTACTGAAGGGTCCATTTTCTGATTTTTTTCCACTCTTTTCCCTGCTCTTTTATCTCCTTCTCCCCCCCCCCACCCCCTTGGCCATTTTTTTCTGTCTTTCTTTCATCGTTTACAGTTTTTCAATCCTTCCATTTATATCATAAGAATGACAGGTAAAATGCTAAGTTAGGAAAAAGCTTTAGAATCACCTTTCTCCATAAACTTTCGATATATTAAAGGAGCAAAACACGATACATGCGTGATCTGATTAGGTTCCTAGGAGGAATATTTGAGCAAGACCATGTGCTCAATGGGGCTTTTCCCTTGGACACTTCCACAGCCAAGCTTGCAGATGAGTCCAATAGTCCCATCGTGTTCTGCAGAAGGAGATACATTCTTAGGTTCAGTAGAATAATCCCAGCCAACTGGACTGCCCTTCAGTGGTCACATATGAAGCCCAATTCTCATGACTCATACAGATCATAACTGCAAGAGGCAATCTGAGGCTTAATTGGTCTCACAAAATAAAAATGTTGGAAAAGTGATGTTTTTATTTACTAGTGGAATAACACTTTTCTTGGCATTTTTCTTTCCTATTTGTTTAACAAGGATTTATTGAACCCCGCAGTGTGTCAGGCATGAGACTTGCTGATACAGCAGTGATCAAGGCTGACTACTACTCTCATGAGATTTTCACTCTCTTTGGGGATTTACAAATGATAAACTAGTAAATAAATACATCAAGGCATCAATTACTGGTTGTGTTGAGTGCTTCAGAGGCTCTATGTAACAGTTTCATAGACAGGAAATGGGCAGGGTTAGAAGGAGGCTCCTACAGACTTGAGTTTGAGGATGGTTTCGCTGAGGAGGTTAGCATCTTAGCTGAGACCTAAAAAATGAGAGGAAGTCAACCATAAGGTCGGAAATGTTTATCTGCAGATACATAAGTCATTTCAGCATTATAGTATGTGGCTTCCTCCAAATCTATTCTTCCCTATTCCTTACTAACAAAGTCATAATTGTATTCCAAACAGTAAGCTGCCTCAATAAAAGATTATTATTTTCTGGCTTCTTTTACAGATAAGGGTGGTTAATGAGATAGAAGTAGCAGGTATTAAGACACCGGTAAGACTTCTGGGCAATCTCGTAGGGGAATTGTCTCAGCTAGGAAACATGACCTTTTGCCTTTCTGCCCCTTCCTCCTTTTTGTTGCCTGGAGTGTGGTTGTTAGGCTGGAGCTGTAGCAGCCATGTTGAGCCATGTGTCAATCTTGAAAATAAACCTGTGACTAAGAATGTAGAACACAAAGCTAGAAGAAGCAGAGTTGGCTTACCTCCATATTACTAGTAGCCTATGAGTGCCTAGCCCCCAACATTTTACATGTGGGGGGAAAATAAACTTCTATCTTAGTCTAGAACAGCAGTTCTCAACCTGTGGGTCGAGACCCCTTTGGGGGTCGAACGACCCTTTCACAGGGGTCGCCTAAGACCATCGGTAAACACATATATAATTACATATTGTTTTTGTGATTAATCACTATGCTTTAATTATGTTCAATTTGTAACAATGAAATTGGGTGTCACCACAACATGAGGAACTGTATTAAAGGGTCACGGCATTAGGAAGGTGAGAACCACTGGTCTGGACAGTTCAGTTTGGGTATTCTATTATATACACCTGAACATAATTCTTTCAGAAACACCACACTGGGTGTTATTTTACATTCAGCCTTTGGATTCAAATATTAGTTATTGAAAGAGAATAAATATGATCTAATTTACTAGGAAAGGAGACATTGCTAAGAATTTTAAAAATAGAGGTATCTTTGAGGAGGATTTTCCCAATACTAAAAATGTTCTTTGAAAAATAATTTCAGAGATGATTCATATATACACTTTTTCATGCTTTTTAATATTTAAAATGAGACAACTTGAAAGATCTTATAAACAGAGAAATGAAAACCTCAGAATGTCCAAGAAGCCAAAAGGGACTTTTTCAATTCTAATTTTCCATTCTTTTGAAATTTTTTAATATCATTTCTTGTTATTCTTATCCCTTTGAGCAGAAATTAAAGTAGGTCATCTAATCATATTTTTCTTTTACCAAGATAAATCTAAAATTAATTGTACAATTTTTTTTTGAAAATTGATGTGTTTTCTTGGCTATGTCTTCCTTCTGTTAATATTAAGCACAATATCCCTTGTGGGACTCATGAATCCATGTTGTCATACCTGAGACATCTTCATGTTTACATTTGTATGATATCATTTACATGAGCAGTGGCTGTTGGTAAATGTTGACTCTACATTTTTACTTGTTTAAACAAGTAAAAATGTAAAGGAGGAAATATAATTGTTTTTCTTAAGTTGACATTATTTTCCAAGTAGGCATTTGAATTATTTTAATATTAATTCACTTATTTTTTTTAATTGAGATATAGCTGACATAACATTACATTAGTTTTGGGCATATGACATAATGATTCAATGTTTTTATATATTGTGAAATGATCACCAAAATAAGTCTAGTTCACATCCATCACCTTACATAATTATAATTTTTAGTGTATAATGAAAAATAACATTTACTCTCAGCAACTTTCAAATACATAAAAACCTTGCTTATTGTTAAAGTCTAATAGACAGCAATGATTTTAGAGATTTTTATGAAAATTCTGTTACATTGACTTACCCATTTTGTTTAATAAGTGGGAATTTTCTTTTGTCGCTTAAGTTATACAATTTATTTGCAGAAAGGAGATGAAAGGAGGGCACCAACTAAATGTTGTTTAAAATTAAAAAAAAAAATCATACTAAGAAAAATACCCCAAACAACCAGAAGTATGGTTGTGAAGGTGACAGACCTGTGTACAACTAACCTTGGTGCCAACCAAGATGGGATTAATACCGTAAATAAAGTGAACTGAAACTAGAGGATAATTAATCCTGAATATGGGAATCAAAGAAGGCTTCTGAGATGCAGGGCATCTAAGGGGGGTCTTGAAAGATAGGAAAGGTTTTGAAAGTCTGCAAATTGTGAGGAAGTCATGACAGGCAGAGGGGAGAGCATGCGCAGAAGTCTGATGGGGTGAAAACGCCAGTAAATATGGAAGGCTAGATTCTTGGAGGCAGGAGATGAGGGAGTGGATGCTGTATGGGACTTACCGTCACTTTTGTTCTTCAAAGCCACATCTTAGGAAGGAAACAGGAATGAAACAACAAATGCCTGTGTGACATATCGGGAGAGTGGAATGAAAAGGGAAATAAGGTGCAATGAGAGAAAACAACTAAAGTTGGGCCCTGTTCCTGCAGGCCGCCGAGTATTTCAGGTAACATTGACACTGCGATGTGAAGGTACCCAGCTATGTAACTTTTGGGAAAGAGCATTTCAGGAGAGGGAGCAGAGCTGGTATATTTAAAGGACTGGAAGTGTGTCTGAGAGGAGTTGAGAATATGAAGGAGTGGCAGGAGGTAGGGTGTATAGGAATCAGATCATCTCCAGCCTTTTGTGCCATGTAAGGGTCTTGGATTTTATTCTGAGTGCATGGGATGCCACAGGAAGGATTTACACAGAAAAATGGCTTGGTTTGGTTTATGACTTACAAGATCATGAACTGATTTATGGAGAATAGATTGAAGAGGAAGCATAGAGACTGGGAGGCCATTGCAGGAATCTGAGTGAGATGTGGGGAAGGACAGTGGATTTGGGAACTATTGGAGAGGTAGAATCCAAAGGCTTAATTAAGATTGGCTGTTGGGTTGGGGCAGTGGAGAGGGAGGAACCTAGCATGACTCTCTTGAAGTCCTATAACTAAAGTTATAGTGAAATTGCTAGAGTCACCAAATTCAGGAAGAGGTTATGAAAGAAATTGGAATTCTCTAGAATTTTCAAGATTCCTATTCTACTTACAAATTATAGAATGATAAACATAGGAAGTGATTCTGATGGTCAAAAGTCAGACTTATTTAAATCATAGTCTCACTTCTAAGGACCTAACCCTCTAAAAATAAATTTCTTTTTGTTACCTTACTTAAAATCTAAAGTAAATGCCCTAAAGTAAATATAATACTCTGTGGTAGTTGTAGATTAATTTTTGCATTTTTCTTGAAACATTTAAAAATGTCTTCTTTGTTTAAAATAAAAAATTTTGTTGATTCTGACCATTTATAGCTTAATCTTTTTTTCAGTGTTAAAGATGAATATTCATTCCCGATGATGGTGGTGGACAGATTCAGCTGAATAACTGAATATCTCAAAGTTAATGTTAACCACCTAATTATTTTTCCTACCAAGACTTTGACTAGATTTGTTAAAAAGAGCAAAGAAGATGGATTTTTTGCATTTCTCAGTTTTGCATTTGAGTTGGTGAAATGATGATCTGAGAAATCCCAAAAGGAGTAGAAAAGAAGCCATAGCACTTGGATGCCATAGCATAACTTATATAATTGATTATTAACTAAAATCTATTTTTAAATAGTCTACATATTACCCCCTTATGCACTGACAGCTTTTTAGATATCTGAGAAGCCATATATATTTTCTTATTTTCAAATTTCAAAACAAAAGTTTTTAGAGATCAAGTAAATGAGGTCTGAAATACTTTTTCTGACTACTACTGTTCCACCACATAGAAAAAAGAATTCCTTTTGAAAGATATATTTCTATGTGTGTTTCAGAGAAGTTTGAATTTGGGCTCCTGGTGGTACCCAGGAAATGAAATGAACCATAAATGAGACACATCAAAAGTAACTGACAAAGAACTTTTTCAATATTAAAGTGATGAATCAGAGCTCAAATTAACAAGTAAAGGAGTTCGCCTATAATGAAAATCTTTTTCCAACATAACACTTCATTATAAAGGGAGTTTTTCTATAATAGAAGCAAGTGTAATTACATTTTTATATATAATTAGGACATTATTATCATTTCACCATATCAAAGTTCATTATAAGACATCTCCAATACATTTTTCATAGAGTAAAAATAAAAAGAGAACAGGAGTCCTTCAATTAGATTCATATAAGGACATCCACAGAGACTGAGAGAAGCTGATCAAACAGCTTATTTAGCCCAAAAGGGACCAGGTAGAACCCACGTTGCTTTTATGACACAGAAGTTGCATTTTTTTTGTATCCCGTAGAAGTTATAATTATAGTTTCCACCCCATTCGTATTCAACCATGAGACATTAAAGGTGCAACGTTCTCAGCTGGAACCCAACTTTCCCCCAACATTTCAAGCTGCTGTACCACAGTTCCTCGGTGCTTACCCTGCTTGGCATAACTTATTGGGCCTGACACGAACACCTGTCAAACGGGAAGGAATCTACAAACCGCGCTATTTCACCAGTTTTATAAAAACAATTAAGGCCCTTTCCTCCCCTGCCCCCAATCACCTCATAACATCTTTGGAAGATAAAGTAGTTTCTAATAAATAAAAAAGTTATGTTTTAAAACAAATTACATAACAGATACATCTAGTCAAATGTGAAAAATGTATCATGTGGCAGAATTTGTAAGTGGGTGTGTACAAATAAATCTTGACTTGCAGAAATTAGCATATTAATATGTTCAAAGTTAATTAAAACAAAATGCATTTTTGTGCATTATTAACCAGTGAATGTTGTTTTTGTGCAGATGAAATGATGATGGTAACGTGATTTGGGGAATTGACTCTTAATACTCCAACCTCAGAATGTCTTCATTTTGGGATACTTAAGACCCCTCACTGAACAGAGCCCCGTGAATTTATCATGCATGTTCCGCTTGGTTTTATGATTTTCAGCCTTTTCTCCATAAGCAGGACGTGAGGGATGTGCCAGAGAAAGATTCCTTTCTGCCCGGTGTAGTTAGAGTCCCGGAAGGTCAGTGCTTGGAGCTGGAGAGAGCTTCGCCTTGTACAGACAGGGAAACTGAGACACACAAACCGCCCTCCCTGAGCCTGGACCTGGAGCCCCGGACTCCAGGGCTGGGACCTCTAGGCTCCACTCCAGTCTGATGGCTTTTTTCTAGTTTCTCTATGATGATCTCAGTTCCAAAACATAATTTTTAAAATTAAATTATTATCTCTTCTGCACTAAGTAATTTATCTTTAGTTTGAAGATTTTTTATGTGTGTGTGTTTGCTTTAAGATATACCATCTCAAATTCCCCACCTTTTTTTTAGGTAGCAGTTTGGTGTGAATTAATATATGTAAACAAATAAAATACATGTAGGTTATCTCCAAAACTAATGATTCAGGAGATATTTCAGAAGCTTATGATTTATAATTTTAAATACCTATTATTATTATTATTATTATTAAGTTACTATAAAACTATCAAAATTTATTGGATTTTCTGATGAATACAGTTTAATAAATGGATAATTTATATATGACCATTTCACCTGGGCTCTACAGATCTTTTTATTCTTTGTGTTTTTTACTCTGATGGGTGCATATTATTTTTTATAATATGCCCATACTTTGCATATAAAGTGTTAAAGAAGACTCTGAAGAACCAGGTCATTTATGACAAAGGTGGACTTGAAATAATCCTTTTCTCACTTAAATCAAACCGCCCTGCTTCTCAAGATAAGTGGTAAGTCATAGATATCAGAATTGCGATTTACTGGCTTGACCATTCACTTATGTAGCTAGAAATATAGTTGTTTAGACAAAGTGAAACCTCTTAAAAATTAACTTGTCCTCCTAATTTCTTAAACCAAATTTAGTAATCAGGAACTTCTCACTGTACTCATGCTCCTGCCTGTAATCCTGTTTGTGATCACATCAGCACTGGCTTGTGGGTGAAATCTTTATCCAAAATAGCAGCCAGTATTTCTGTGCCCAGGCAGGCCGTCTGCTTGTTCCTTTGGAATGTTCATAAGATTTTCTTGTAAATATTAGAATTTTCTATGGAAATTATTTCTTACAGCCAGACAGTTTCTCCTTTATCATGTTAAAATGCTAAATATTGAGATGATAATCTCTGTTAGTGATTCCTAAGGGAAGGGGGAGAAATCTGTTAAATACCTTCTCATTCCTTGTCTTTTACATTTAAAATCCCTAAGTGAGCATGTGTCACATTTCCCTCCAAATTAACCTAAAAAGTATTGTGCAGGAACATTATTTGAATATTGCAAGTTAAAAGTCTAAAACTATCTCCATTTTTTTTAGCCAAAATGAAATTTATAGTCTGTTGAAAACAATTAACAGAAGGGAGACAAAATCAATTATTGGATTAAATTTATTAAACCTTTATCATAGGATCAAACTATGCACCTGCTGTCCTATCCCACAATAAATGAATGCTTGGACTGAAAATGAGCAAGTTGGTGTGGACCGCGCTGTCAGCTGCGTTTGGTGCCTGGCAGCCACGTTTCCAGGCCATCTCAGTGACAGTAGCCTGTCCGTGAGGCACTTCTCTCTGCACCAGCTCACGTGTTCGGTTGTCACTGCATTTGCATGCTCAGATTTCTTTAAGGTTCACATGCTGTTTACACATTTACATACATTTGTTTAGATATGTTTCTTCCATCTGACTGTTGGCCCTTTGAAGGAAGGAAATCTATTTGCTGTTTTATTTCCGCCTTTCCAAAGTACCAGGTAAAGAGCTCTGCCCACCACGGGTCTTCAGTAAATATCAGTGGTTTGTTTTCTAACAGCCGATCACTATGACATTATGGTTTTTTGCTTGTTTGTTTTGTTTTAGTTCTGTGATACCGCTATCCCTCAAATAAGCTGAAAACGTCTTCCTTTAAAAAAACATATGAATGCTGGTGGGTGAAACCGGGACTGAGGGACTCGAATGCATTATCATGTCCCCACCACCTTTGTAGATAAATACACCCTAAGGTTTCAGATGTCTTCCCAAGGAAACATCAAGCACGGACGTGCTTCTTCTTTACAGCAGAGGCGTCTTTTCACAAATCAAAGGTCTAGGTTTTTCCAAGTTGCTTTCGGAACACTGGGCTGGGTGAAGCACCCCTTTTAGCCTATAAAAGGACCGATATCACGTTCCGAGTCTGAAGTTACGTGGATTCATATTTAATTATGTTGGCCAATTATTTTGCTACCCTCACAGAAGGGGGAGGATGGTGACATCGAAGAGAATTCCCAGGCCGCATGAACTATTGCTATCCCTCCTAGCCATCACTTCCAAACTATCTACATATCCTGCTTCCTTTAAAAAAAATGAAACTTTCGTCTGTGAAAAGAATAGCATTAAAAGAAAGTGCCACAGAAGGCAGCTGCGTCTGGCATCGAGCAACATGCTGCAAGTGCCTGCAGTTCAGAAATGCATGTTCGCTTCTCCAGAAGGAAAAATTCTTGCTCTCGTGTTTACAGTAAAAAGCTCCAGACATGTTTTTACAACGTTGACTCCAGCTTGGACAGATTTATTATACTTGGAAATGGGGCTCCGCTCTTTTTAACCTTTAGCTCCTTGAGGTTAATATGAATGATTATTTTCACAAAGAATGTGCCCAGTATATTTGTGTTTTTTCCTAAGTGGTGGCTACAATTGGGACATCATTTAAGGTGAAATTAAAAGGGAGCTTTATAACACTTAATGAAGTGGCCAATTCTCAATTCAATATGCTATTTTCTTGTGCAAGAAAATGGAAATTTTATGAATGATAAATTTAGGTATCTGAATCTATTCCTTTTATTAATATGTCTGGCCCCAGGTGAGGGAAAATTCATAAAAGACTGAAATGATTTTGTTTTAAGGTTCTATATTTGGTCAGATAGAGCAAATCCTGTTACAATTCTCCACATGAACCTCTAGCTTCATATTTTCACATCAGAAAATCAGGCAGACAGTGGTGAACTATCACTCTCAGGAGTAGACCTTTGTATTTGACTGTACAACCACGGAAATATACTTAACATGCTTTTTCTTCCATAAGACCTGCTCTGAAAAAGCTCTCTCCCCAACTCCCTACGCCAGGCTGTGTGTATTTTGTGGTCACCCAGCCGTCCATTCGCTCACATCTGCACACACGCTTTCGTTCAGAGAGATGCCTAAGGACCGACCACAATGCTGATAGCTGCTCTCGGGGAGCTCCCAGCCTGGCAGCAAAGCTCACAAGAGCATAAACATGGGGTTAATGCTTTCATTGTTTCAAAAGCAGTGTTTGCTTGCTTTCCCTGCCTCCTCCTCCACAAGGGTTGCTTTGCCTGGGAGATTCGCCTCAGGGTTGAAACGCTGCAGCAGCAGGGACTCTGGTGGGCAGCATCCCTTCTTCAAGAGAGGATGCAGCCCTGCTCCTGTGCTGCGAGGCTGCGTCTCAGGGGCAGCTGGGACAGCTGTCATGGCCAGCTCATCTCCTGTCTTTTCTGACCTCTTCTGGGCTCATTTCATCCATAAGTAATGTCTGAAGTTTCATCCAGTGGACGGTGCTCCCACTCTGATAATGTAATTATTAGGGTCCCTCAGTCGACCAGTTGGCCAGATGAACATAGAGAGCAATCTCTCCCAGATGCCCTTGGCACCTGACAGATGGCTGTGTCAGTCATGTTTAAAGGCACTGTGTGTGCCTGAGCCCTTTTAGGCCCCTTTACAGCTGTCCAGCCAAGTTGAGTGTTAGAGAGAAGGTCCAAACAGCATGAGTGATATGAAGCTCAACAATTACCAAGAGGAAATAAGGGGAAGATAGTTTGAAAGGGCATGATGCAGCCCGGCTGGTGTTGCTCAGTGGTTGAGCATTGACCCATGTACCAAGAGGTCATGGGTTCGATTCCCTGTCAGGGTACATGTCTGGGTTGCGGGCTCGATCCCTAGTAGAGAGCATACAGGAGATAGCTGATCAATGCTGTCTCTCATCTATGTTTCTATCTCTCTATCCTTCTCCCTTCCCAGTGGATAAGGCACAGGTACTGTCTGCATTCACAGAGCTCACTGTGTAAGAGGGAAGCATGATCTTCTTTGTGGATCTTATTGCAACCTAAGAACTGAGTTCCTTTTACCCGGAAAGAAGCCTGGGATTCCCAGCAAGTAACCTTGAAACTTCCCACATCAGTTAAGACAGTGGAGCAGTAGGTAATGAGGTGGCCACTGGATGAAACTTTTAGATGAAGCTCAATCCTGCTCAGTCTGAGTCCCTCAGAGTGTCTCTTGACTCAGCCTCTTTTCTTCATCTGACAATGTCATCTCAGTCTGGAGAACTGCACGTGTCCGGTGGTCTCCCTGCACCACTGGGGCCCTTCCTTACCGCTGTCAGAGCCTCCTCCCTTTGCTGGAGGCTTCGTGTTGGCTTCCTGTCTGTAGGTTGAATTCTACATGCCTTATCTTAGCATATGAGGCCTTGTAGAGTCTGCTTAAACCTACTTCCCTCGTCTCATTGCCTGTCATTCTGTCCCCCACCTCGCCTTCCTCCCCCCCCTCCCACACACACAGATACAGACTAAGCTCTGGCCACACGGACGTTCTCACAGTTCCCCAAAGCTGCTGCTCACTCATGACTGCAGCTCTCAGCACATGCCCTTCACCCAGCTGGAAGCTTCTCTTCACACGTTAAAGTTGCAGACTCTGCATGCGGTCTTGCCACACTTGGCCTGGCAGACAGTTTCAGGGGTGGGCAAACTTTTTGACTCGAGGGCCACAATGTGTTCTTAAACTGGACCGGAGGGCCGGAACAAAAGCATGGATGGAGTGTTTGTGTGAACTAATATAAATTCAAAGTAAACATCATTACATAAAAGGGTACGGTCTTTTTTTTTTTAGTTTTATTCATTTCAAACGGGCCATAGTTTGCCCACGGCTGGTTTAGGCAGTACTGTTCCCTCCCAGGAGATCCTACGGCACGTTTTCATTCCTTTAAAGGATGATATTATAGGTTGTCTGTGTACACATGTCCTCTCTCTATGAGTTCCTGGGGGGAAGGGGTTGTGCCTCACCCATCCTCATATCCTAGGGACCCAGCAGCATCTCTTGCACTGAATGACAGGCTAATAAATGCTGCCTGAATGACTGGATACGTGAAAGAAATCAACTGTGCCTGCTCCAAGGCCTATCGCATCAGTACCTCTTGTTATTCATTGTTTAAAAGAGCTCAGTGGCAGAGTCATTTGGTGGCGGTCTCCAGGGTGAGTCTGTGATCACCTGGGGCACACACCGCATTCCATATCAGGAAGAAGCAGCTGCTGATGGTTTGAATGTAGCTACAGAAAGCGAAGTTCTGTATCGGAGCAGAATACCCCCTAAGCACAGAAACTTTGTCCCTGATTGCTCACAGCTCCCCCGTTACTAGCGGTGGGGTCAGGCCTCTCTGTACGGAGCCACTGCCGGCTTTGTTTTTCCCAATAGTATTTTCCTCTGGCTTCAAAGAAGTACAGCAATGCTGTGTGGGTGACTGTCCCTCTGTGATGCCAAGATGTTTCAGAACAATGTTACGATGCCATGTCGTACCTACTACCACTGAGACAAGCCCAGAAGTTAAATTATGAAGCAAACGTAAGCTTTGAAGAAATTTTTATTTAATCTGTATTCCCCTGTTTCATCTGCACAACCATCCAGCACAATCTGCATCATTATTAGCCACATCAACTTACTAAAAAAAAAAAAAAGAAAAAAGAGAGAGAGCGTAAAAAGTAAGACATCTGTGTTACAGCATTAATATATTCAAAGGTTTTTACTTTCATCTTGCAGGCATTAACAGTGTGTAAATGCAATGTAAGCGCGACGTACAACAGCACTAAGTTAGCAGAAGAAAAGCCTTAGGAAAAGAAGGGGGGGGGGGGCTGGCAGAAAAAGAAAGAAAGGTGTGTGTGTGTGTGTGGAGGGGACCACAAGGTTGGGAATAATGTAAAAATCAGAGTTTTCCCGGTACGTAGAGTATTTTGCCTATTGCTCTTCCATGGCTTTGCTTCTAATTGCCGGCACAGTTTCTAAGGCACTGAGGCAACCCTCAAGCAGTGCGCCCAAGGTGTGTTTGTGCTGCTATGCCCTCTGGCTTGGCTGCCAGCCTATTCCCTTAGATCAGAGCCAGAAGGCAGACTGTTTTCGAATACCGATCACCTCACCCGGACCTAATCCTTTGAGTTCTCTTTGGCATCTATTCCTTCTGCCAGTTTCCTCCTCTGTTCCTCTCTTTCCTTCTGAAGTTGACAACAAAGACATCCTCAGGGCCCTCCTTGATGTGAGACCACTCTTGATGTTATTACAGTGTGTGTTTTTTTGTACCCTAAAGTTGTGCTACTTTTATATTCAGCTAGCACAATATTTGCACACCAGAAGATAAAGAACATGTGAATACGTTATACACAGTGATCGTTTCTTTTGCATCCGTACCCCTCTGTGTTTTTTGATGTAAACCCTCTTCTTTCCCTGTCACTCATCTACATACCTGATCAAGAACCCGAAGGCCTCCCTTTATAGATGATGTTACTTCTCTACCTCAAATTGGCCTGACCTGCCACTTTTAATTTTAAAAAGATGGCTGTACGAGATATGGATGAATATGGAATTTCTATGAGGCACAAAACTTTTGAACGGTTCCTGTCCTCTGTGATAGTGAGTTTTAAAAGGGAAATCTCCAAAGAGCTAATTAGTAGACAAGTAGAGCTCAGCCTGAACAAAGCTGAAGAGATGGCGGATAACTAAAAGGACCTGGCCAGAGCTGACAAAAATCAAAGCCCTGACAGGGAGCTGGCAGTAACCTTGGGCTGCAAACTGACAGGGACAATAAAACAAATGCTCCGAACCAGGCAGAGAGTGACAGCCTCGGTACGGGCTCTCAAAGAGCACAATATCACCACAACAGGAAGCGGTGATCTTTCAGCAGGCAAACCAAAGGCTTTTCCACCCACCCCAACGCCAGCAGATGTGAACTGGCTCCAGCCACCACCCTGAAGTGGGAGAGAGAGGGAGAGTGAGAGGGAGAGGGGGTGGGGGGAGAGGGAGAGGGAGAGAGAGACAGAGAGACAGAGAAATGGCCCCTAAGAGCTTTTAAAAGTTCCTGGGAAGTTCCAGGCTTGTTTAACTAGAGAGTAGAAAGTCTCTCTCTGGAGCAGCAGGAGGAATGTGAAGTGGCCCAACGTGGAGACAGAGCTGGGCTGTTGCTGGCCGCTCAGGCGGAGGAGCAGAGAAGGAAAGCTGAGGGAAAGAGCTAGTCGGGGAAAACCTGTCCAGGCCAGGACTTGACTAGCCCAATGACCAGCAAATAAATGGTTGCAAGTCAAAGGAATGGTCCTGGCCAGAAGCTTGAGGCACGCAAGGGCAAAGGAAAGTGGGGTCAAGGAAAGAGTAACAGGAAACATAAGTTGTAAGGAGAGGTGCGGAGCAGAGAGCCACATTTTAAAACTACTAGAAGAGAGAGAAAATACACAAAAAAATTATCTTTCGAAAAATCCTCGTTTATTTACTAAGAAGAGAGAGGAAGTTCCGATAGGTTTATATAAGGCTTAGGCACTAATGAGCTGCAGTCTAAAATCCCAAGGATGCAGAGCCCGTGAGAGGTAGGAAAGGATGCAAAGTCCGTGAGAGGTAGGAAAGGATGCTTCCGTTCACCGAGTGATCCGAAAATTTCTCTGTGTTTACAAGACTCCGTTATGTATTTCTGGACATACAAACAATTATATTTAGGAAAGAAGCCAAGCCCTACAAAGTGCTATGACGGCAATGAGGTAAAACTTGAAAGCAAGCACTTAAAACACATTCAGCTTTGAAACCCAAATGCTGGTAATGTACATTAGGTGGTTTTTATCATCCCTAAATAAGGTCTGAGTTTCAGGCATATTCTTCTGCTTCTATATTTATTCTTCTCCGAGATACTAAAATCCAAACCCTTACTGAGGAAGCACTTGAAGACGTGAGCAGTGACTGCACACTCCAGGGGTATTATCTCAGAGCAAAACAAGCAGCTAGGAAAGGTGAAAGCTTTAGAAGGAGAAACCTGAGGCATTTTTCAAAGTCTATAAAATATGCTTAAGTTCATGGAAAATGCATCTCAATTTTCTTGCTCAGACTCCAGTGTCTCCAATCATATACCTCAAAATTTATATCCTATTTACATAATTATATTATTATGCTAAACATTATATTTGCTATTTATCTTAAGACTGTTATTGAATTCTCCCATTTGATAAGTTAAAAGGCTTGGCTTGGCTCAGAATGAGTCTGATCTCATATGATTGTCTGAATCTGGACAAGAATGAAGATAATTAAGAAAGCAACTATTTGAAGACTTGGCTCACAGACAATCTGGCCCATGTTAAACTTTTGGTAAAGGAATAATTTTTTCTTTTAATTTGGGTTTGAGATTCAATGACCATTTTGGAAAAATAAGCATATATTCAGAACAGCTTCTAAAATATATCTGCATATATCTAAAGCTGAGTTGCATAATCTAAAAAAGAAAAAGCAAGTAATTTAGAAGTCATTATAAAACACGACCTAGCAAATACTTGGTGTTTGTTTCTCCTTAATTCACATCTACAGGAAAAACTAAGGGTTTTCTGTTTCATATTTAAAGATGATGCTACTAATCCACCCACAGTAGAACACGTGAGTTATTTTCTCTAGGACTAGAGATAGACTTTTGGTGAGACATTTGTAGGGCTAAGTCAAACATCTTTATCCCAGAACACTATCACTTGTTTGTGGTTCCTGCCCAAGATTCAGAATAATAATGAGAATCTGGAAGCTTTCCTGGGGGGAAGCATTTTGGTCCCTTGTACAGATAGAGTTCCCAAGGCCCAGAAAGTTGGAAAGCTTAGCTGCATGATGAAACTGCCCAGTGGCCACGCCAAAAGGAGAGCCCAGGCCTGACACTGTCCACCAGACCTTTCACTACTAAGAGGCACATGAACAACACCAGTATATACCCGCCTAGCTTATTGACCTGCTTTGGTATAAATCAATTACTGGCTGGAGTCTAGGTAAAAATAAACTGTCCAGCTATCCAGGCCTTGATGATCATCCCTTGGTGGTCTATCTTACTGCTGAAATCCTCCCTCCTTCCTTCTCTGATGAAATTATTGTCTCTTGCTATCTCAGTCTAATCAGGCTGCTACATCAAAATACCATAGACTGGGTGGCTTAAACAACAGGTCTTTCTTTCTCACAGTTCTGAAGGCTGGCAGCTCCCACGATCAGAGTGCCATGGTGGTCGGATGCTCAGTGAGGCCCCTCTTCCTGGTAGCCTTCTTGCTGTGTCCTCACAGGGTGGACAGAGAGAGATTGCCAGCTCTCTGGTCTCTGCTTTTAGGGCACTAATCCCATCATGAGGTCCCCACTCTCATGATGTCATTTAAATCTAATTACCTCCCAGAGGACCCCCACCCCTTCCAGCCACCATCACGCCAGGGATAGAAGCTTTAACCTGAATGTGGGAGAAGACACTATAATTCCGTCTGCAACACTTGCCATCACTTTGGGTTCGTTCCTTCATACCTTCATCAGACACATCAGTTTGAGAAAACAAAACAAGAGTTGGTGACTGGTTTTTCCCTTGTAGCATCTGTAATGGTGTCTGGCATACAGTGGTGTTCAATAATATTTTTTGAATAAGTAAATGAACCAATTTCTAGTTCTTAGGTGAAAATCAGACAGTAGCTCTATGGATTTTTAAAAATAACTCTTCATCTGAATCTTAATTAGAACTCATTGAGATGGCCTTTTATAAGCTAACTGCTCCCACTCAACTTTTACTGGTGATTATACCTTCTTGATTGGCCCATCTATAATTTATTGATAAAAATTTCACCTAAGTTTGCTTAATTAATGCAAATATTGAAAATTCTTCTCTAAACATATGCACTTGTTTGTATAAAGTGATTTTTTTCCCTTTGTGGATCTCTGTGACAAATCCTTGAAGTATGTCACAACAAAATGGAAGAGAGAGTTGAAAACACACTGTCATGTAGACACAGATTATGTATGCTTCATTTCCATAATGTCAGACAGATTTCCTTTTTTTTTTCTGAATTCTCCAATGGCAACTCTTCAATGAATTCTTCAAATTCTTCAGTGACTCTGAGTAGATGCTTCTAATTTCTTTTTCAGTCATCCAACTCTTAGGTCTTTAAACAGACTTCTCTGTGGCAGCATCCACATACATTGCTATCAATATAAAACCATAGAAATACTACATTTTCCCAGTCTCTGCACATTACAATGAACTCATCTCAACACTGGTTTTCTTTTTCTTTTAGACTAGAGAACAAATACATTTTCTAAAGGACCATATGGCTTTTGGTTTAAAAGGAAAAAAAAAGACAAATTGACCTAAATAGTAAAAGCTAGGCACTAATCCTATAATTGCAATTTAAGAAAATCATCAATGTTAAGTGCCAAGATAGCTTTTGGGAAACATAATGTGTATCAACAACAAATATTTGTTGAGCTCTGCTTAATAAACTCTGCTACTGTGTGTGTGAGTATACACACCCACACACGCATTCAGATATGTATATATGAATAGGTAGGCAATCTCTAACTTCCAAAACAGTTCTTCCGAATACATCACACCAAAACACATTGCTCCACTATCACAATTGGCAGTTGGAATAGACCACAAATGCTGATTTCACAGAAATCACATTGACAGTCAAAATTCAAATATACCCCCTAGCCAAATGTTACCATTATAATCTGAAAAAGGATAATAGTGCTCATGGCACAGCTTTATTGCCCTTTATCATCTAAAATATGATATATTAAATTCCCACTTCTCTTTTTAGCTGGGTGGCATTAGGAGTAAAATTTATAAACTGAGGAACTTGGCAATAGTTCCTTATCTAACTTATTGGGACTTGGTAAGTTTCCCTTTTCTCAGTTATCTTATTTGTAAAATAATTATTCCAGTAAGAGATTAGAAATACTCACACTTAAAAAAATAAAAGGTGGCAGTCTACTGCTTGTAATGATTATATTAGATTTCCCCCAGGCTTTCCTCACTTCTGAAATACATAAACCACCAGTAACATAGTCAACTACAAGATCTCTGATTTGAGACAAATACAAATCATTATGGTGCTCAAATTTAGAACAATAATCTGAGATTACATTTTGTATATCTGTGATAATAATTTCCACCTTAATGTGCTTCACATAAATGCTTGTTGATAAGTATTTTACAATTTTACAGATGGCAAAAGTAGGGAGTCTGTTAGCAAAGTTTTAAAGTTAGAGTTAAATCCATGATTTCCTGATTCCCGTTTATCCATGAGACCCATCCTATGATCTAATTGCCTCTTTGGTCCTTTGAACATACCTATGGCAAATGTGCTGTTTCCTCTTTTTTCCTAAACAGTCACAGAAGCCCTAGCCTGTTTGGTTCAGTGGATAGAGCACTGGTCTGCGGACCAAAGGGTCCTGGGTCGATTCCAGTCAGGGGCAAGTCAAGGGCATGTACCTTGGTTGCAGGCTCCTCCCTGAGCCGGTTAGGCCCTGGTCAGAGCTCGTGCAGGAGGCAACCAATGGATGTGTTTCTCTCACATGGATGTTTCTCTCTGTCTTTCCCTCTCTCCCTAAATATCAATGGAAAAATATCCTCAGGTGAGGATAAACAAACTGCAAAAATAGTCACAGGATAATATTTAGCATTAAATTAAAATAATTTATAATTTTTAATATTTGAAAATTAAAATAATTTTCTGATATAATAGGCTAATGCCTTTTAATAGAATTACTTCAGAGTTAACTTTTCTAGCTGAAGATGAGTATACACCATGCTTTTCTAGTTAATTATTTTCTATATTTATCAACAAATCAAATGATGCATATCTCATAGATTTGATTAAGTAATGCTCACCAACAATGGGTACACTCAGCACTGGTTGAACGCTCTGTAAAAGCCAGCAGCTGTTCTATGTAAGGGACTAATTATGCATGATGAGTGTCTAATTTGAGAGCAACACAAAGCTCATTTTATTTAAAGAGCAAAGAAATTGATGTGACACACTTCATGTATCTCTTGAATTTTTTGGTTGACTTTACTAAGTCTAAAGATGAGTGTGTAAACGCCATCCTCTACTCTTGGTTCAGGAACCAGGAAAGGGGGTACATTTTCCATTGGGAAGAACTTATGACATATGCATGAATGATTCTGAGTATCTTACTATTTAAACAGGAATTTTGTGCTTCAGTACTGAGGTGCTGTGCATTTTAATTAGAGGCTAACTGTGTCTTTCCTCAATATACCCTGCAAAAAAATAAAATACTGAGTAGTGGTATAAACATGATGAAAAATTCAGAAAACAACCCCAAACTTCTCCTTTAACAACTTGTCCCATGTTTATGAAATATCCTGGTTAAAGTATATCTGATAAAATAAATATTTTTGTGTGTCTCTATTACATCTACTGCATTTTTTTTCTTTTTACCTATGAACTCCCTTCACCCATTTCTCCCGCCCCCATCCTCTACCTCAGGCACCCACCAATCTGCTCTCTGAATCTATGAGCTTCTTTGTTTTGTTTTCTTTTTATATTCCATGTATAAGTGAGATGATTAGGTATTTGTCTGTATCTATCTGACTTATTTCACTTAGCAAAATTCCTGGAGGTCCATGCATGTTGTCACAAATGGCAAGATTTCATTTTTTATTAGGGCTGAATAATATTTCATTTTGATGGAGTCTTTGGGGTTTTCTATATAAAATATCATGTCATCTGTAAACAGTGACAGTTTTACTTCTTCCTGTCCAGGTTGACTGCCTTTTATTTCTTTTTCCTGCCTAATTGCTCTGGCTCGGACTTCCAATGCTGTGTAGAAAAGAAGTGGTGAGAGTGGGCATTTAACCTGTTCCCCATCTCAGAGGAGAGGTTTTCAGCTGCTCACCATGGAGGCTGATGTTAGCTGTGGGCTTGTCATACATGGCCTTTATTATCTTCATTTATGTTCCCTCTAATCCACTTTGTTGGGAGTTTTTACCATAAATGGATGTTGAATTTTCTCACAGGCTTTTTCTTGTGCCCTGATCCTGCAGCTGCCCAGGGGATGCCTCTTGACTGCCTGGCTCTGGCGGCCCGGGGAGCTTGTGCTCCTGGTCTGATGGGATTCTACTATTTGCTGTCACCCAGAAAGGAGCTCCTCCTCCTGTCTGGCACCCCTATTTTTGCACCTGCTGACATGGGATCCTCTACATAGCATGGCTCTGTTGGCCTCTGGGGCTTATATTAGTGGGTCTCATAGGACTGTAACCAGCAGAGAAAGAGTTCTTAAACAGCCACCACCCCAAGGGCGCAGCAAGAGGCAGCAGATCCAGAAGCTTAGATATTTTGTGAAGGAGGCCTATTAGCTAATTAGCCTGGCTTTGGCCTGAGGGGAAGGCTTCTAATGAAACAGGCATCTAGGGGCTGACTGTAATTCTTTACAAAGACCCAGGAGGGTGGGCAGTATCTTTACAAAGTTCTCCTTCTGGCCCTAACTGGTTTGGCTCAGTGGATAGAGCGTCAACCTGCGGACTGAAGGGTCCCAGGTTTGATTCCGGTCAAGGGCATGTACCTTGGTTGCAGGCACATCCCCAGTAGGGGGTGTGCAGGAGGCAGCTGATCAATGCTTCTCTCTAATCAATGTTTCTAACTCTCTATCCCTCTCCCTTCCTCTCTGTAAAAAAATCAATAAAATATATTTTTAAAAAAGTTCTCCTGCCACGCTTCAAAGCTCCAGTGTCTCCTGGGAGGAGACATTACACATGGCTCATGCCCTGGTTTTTACATCTGGTGCCCCGATTTTGTAGCTGAGGCCCAGGGGAAGCTCCTTGATTGCCTGGCTCTGGTGGCCAAGGGGGCCTGCATTTCTGGGTCCCATGGGACTCTGGCAATCAGAGGGATGGTTCTTGGCAGGCTGCCACTCTTGGGGCACTGTGCCGACAGCAGACTGAGGCACAGTCCCAGCTTCTCTGTGAGGAAGGCCTCTTGGATTGTGCTGGAGCTTTGGTCTGAGGGGCAGGATTCAGGTTTGGCATTAGTCTGGGGGCTCCAAAGCTGCTCTCTAAGAATGCAGACTGTGCATCCCATCTTGGCGCCCTCTAGTTGTATGCTCCATTATAACAGAGAGCATTTCTGTCTAGTTTACCATTCCCTCCAAACTGTCTATCTCAGGGCCTGGCATGCAATTGGCAATGAAAATAATATGTTTTGGATAAAAGAATGAATATGTTTTGGATAAAAGAATGAATGGAAAACAGAACAATCACGGTTATTCAATTTCGTTGAGTTCTAAAGATGTCACATCTAGATAGTTGGGTGGACAATTCCTTATGAATTCCATTTTCTCTAATCATTATTTTTGTCTTTTACAGGGGATATAGCATAATATATCACACATGGTGCACTGAGACCCTTTAATGTTTGAATCATCCAGACTGATGTACTATCACCAGGTAAATGATAAAACCACTTAGAGGGAAGAACACATACATTGAAACAGATAGACTCAGACTTGCATACCAAGATACTTAAGCTCTCTGAACCCAGGTCCATTTTCATAGAACACTCACCTTGTTTTATTCAGTGAGCAAATGAATATAAATTATCTTGCATCACACCCAGTAACATATGGTAGGTCTGGATTACATATTAGCCCCTTCCCTTTCCTTTAGAGGTATATATAGACAATTGTTATATTCATATTGAGAATTTGAGGGAAAGAATTCTACTGTAGCCTGTGAATTATACATCATTCTGCTGTTTTCACTTATGGCTTTGAATGGCCTATCATCTGCTTATTTAATGTAGTCTCTTTACATCTTCAGTGCTCTCCTTACATGGACTCATTTTCCCAATTAAGCCTAGACACATAGACATTGATTTATAGCAAGAACACAAGTAGTTAAAGGAAGTCAACATTGAACTCAATGGGCCATATTAAACCCACATTAAATCCACCTGAGCTTCACTCACTCTCCTCTTGACAGTATAATTGTAGGGGCGAGCAGTGAGGCTGATGGGTGAAGTGATGGCACAGATGGTAGGAGAGTGGAAGACAGGTGTTTGAATGGAGGCACCCTTCCCATTAGGTCTGTCCAATTCAACAATTATCAATATATGTGTCTTACCCTATGAGTTCTATTTGTATTATATTGGTTCTGCGGATGGTCACTGAGTAAACAGATACAAAAAAAACATCAAATTATGTTTAAATATTAAATATAACATTGACATGGGCTGATCCAGCCATTGGAAAGATAATTGTGTCCATGGTGACCTTTTGTGAGGAGAGGCCCTCAGTGTTTAGTACCATGAGGGGCCTGAATTCTGAAAGCTACAAGCAGGTGTGGCTGCCAGAAGAGAATGACCAAATCCTAACAATTTGACCTGACCACTTATGTTAGCGTTAAGAGTGCATCGTTTCCCCTAGTTCCTATCAGCATCAGAAAGGAACAAGCACCGTGTAATAGGTCAGCTTATGTCAGTAGCTCTAAAGCAATATTTGGTAATATAGGAAAACAGAAACTGCATTAGATTGAATCTGGCCTTGTTAGAAGCCACTCCAACCTAACTGGCAACATCCAGTCAAAACTTTTTGAGTTGGTCATTCTGGGATGTTCAAAACCAGTCATTGCACTAAGAAGTACAGATTTTGGACACTGTTGTTTCAGGAGAAAGTGTGAGAGACTGGTGACAAGTGTGAAGAAGACTGGGTGGCACATTGGGAGAGGATGACAGGAGACTTGCTGTGGAGAAAGCAAGGTCAAGTAAGTGGAGAACCAAAGACATCGTCGCCTCCTTTATGTCATACAAAGTGCTGGTAACACTTCTCTTTACTTCAACCACATTCTGCCCTTCCCTGAGATTCCACCTTAACTAAAGAGTCCTGCAAACCCTTCCCCCAGATTCCACCTTAACTAAAGAGTCCTGCAAACCCTTCCCCCAGATTCCACCTTAACTAAAGAGTCCTGCAAACTCTCTGCTTACACAGCCTCAAAGGTTTTGAATACATCACTGCTTTCATGGGGCAATGGCAGGTTCTACATATGGAAGACTCCCAGGCTTGCTGGCTCTAACTCTGCAATCCTGTTGCCACACTAAGCACATTCAGAACATGTAAGGGAGGAGAGATGGGAGCAGAAGGACTCTATCTCCTCTCTGAGATAAATGCATAGAAAGCATTGTGCGCATTATATGTGCTCTACCTGGGGCCGACTCCTTGGGATTGTAAACAAATCGAGGATGTTGGAAATGCACTCAAAATATTGAGTGCTTGTCATGTGACAGAAGGCACTGGGGAAAGAGTGATGGGCAAGCTAGTCCAAGCCTCTGTTTTAATAAGACTTAACCCCAGTCAACTGGGGGTCACCAACAGCAAACAAACTATACAAATAAATATAAAAAATAATTACTATGAATTCTGTGAATTAATGTGTAGTGATTAGTACATGTAACAGAGCATCCTGGCCTCTACTTGGGGGTCAGCCAGAGCTTCTTTGAGGAAAACAGTATTCATGCTGAGACAGGAAACTGGAGAATTATTTAGCCAGATCAAAAATGGGGAAGTGTTCTGGTTTTAGGACAGAACATATAGGAAGGCCCCAGGACAGAAAAGGGAGTGGGTGGCACAATAGAGGAGAAAAAGGAAGATCAGCACAGTCTAACTTAAAGAGGTGATACACAGGGGCAAGATCACACAGACGCCTGTGGGAACTCGGGTTTATCCCTTGTGGTGTGGGAAACCATTGAAAAGAATATAGGGAAGCTGAGGGACAATGTTTTCAGAAGTTCAGTTTGGATGTGTTGTGGGTACCTGGAAAGATCCAAGGTGGAAGTGGGAAAGGAGCTAAGAGAGTGTCCTGACATTTCAAGTGAGGGATGACGGTGACCTGAGCTAGGGTGGCAATGGGAACAGACAGAGAAGCATGCACAGATGTGAACTGGCTTTTCTGCAAACTCTACCTGGGCCACATCCTTTTTCACAGCTAATTAGGCCAAAGCATTTAAAGTATATCTTGCCCTGGTGGGTTTGGCTCAGTGGATGGAGCATCAGCCTGCGGACTGAAGGGTCCCAGGTTCGATTCCGGTCAAGTGCACATGCCTGGGTTGCAGGCTCCGTCCGCAGTAGTGGGCATGCAGGAGGCAGCCGATCAATGATTCTCTCTCATCCTTGATGTTTCTATCTCTCTCTTCCTCTCTGAAATCAATAAAAAAATATTTTTTAAAAATAAAGTATATCTTATTTTCTGGGAAATAATTGCTTCTCTCTCTGTAAATAGGCACAATGATACTTATATTGTTAAGAAGAGTGCTTAATACTGCCTTACAGTGCCAGGAATTTTCCAACAATGTAAGGTTAATTCATGTAGGGATAATAATGAATTGTAAGTGAAGCTATCTCACTTCACTTCTATGATAAGGAGCCCTCTATACATGCTACATTGAAACCTATCATTTGCATGTAATAAATAAAATTATGACTATAACTTAATAAGATTAAATGAAACACCTAGATGCATTATAAATATTGTAAACTAGCAGAATTATAAACAATGTGCATTTTATTGAGAGCACCAATCCTTCCTTACCTGGTTAACTGCCAATGGTTATGCCATGTCTTAGTCCATTTGCATCCTATCTCTTTATCTGAGCCCACTCTTCCCTACTGGCTGTTTCCATTGTCTGGTGGAATCCTCTGCATTTCAGCCCCTTCTTTTGTTCTAACTAGTCTGCTCTCTGCTTTTCCTTTAATTTCCTCCCTTTTTTCTGCTGGGTTAGTAGATTTCTCTTATGCTCTCCCATTTCACTCTCATCTGTCCTTTCTCTTCTTCTTGCTGCACACCACACTGATTTCTTGCCCCCTCCTTCTGTTCTTTGCTCTTTTTTCTTTTCTGCCCTCACTTGGGATTTCTCTCAGGAAACTCTGCTACTTTTCAGAGGAGAGAGGGAAGTTAAATCCTAAACTTACCCAGTCTGTAATAAAGCCAGTGTCTCCATTGAAGTCAGGAGAAGAAGCTGATTGGATGAACCAGTGAGCACTAGCCTTAGTTCTGGGAAACAAAACCACGTGATATAACAAGGGATTTCTCAAGGCTCTATCTGCACCAGAGGTCAGCTTTGATGCCTGAGTTCTCTAAGAGGCCCCTGGGGAGAATATGTCAGGAAAGAAGGCCATCAGCATAAGGCACAGCAGAGAAACCATGTGGTACCTATTTTGTACTTGGGCATGTGGGGGTGCTGGACCAGGTGTGTACAGCTTTGACATCAGAGACGATGTTCACCCACTTGTGAATTTTAGTTGCTCAAAGTTCAAAAGTCACAGAGAAAAGAATGGAAGACTTGAAGTTATTTATGCATTCATTTACTCAACAAATAATTATTGAGCCTTAACTTTGTACTAGGCACTGTTTTGGACAATGGGAGTAATGGAATGAACAAAACAGTCTCTGTCCTTAAGGAGTTATATTTTGGTACAGGAGACACAATAAAACTCAAACAAATAAATGTACTACTACTATTATTATTACTACTACAATACTACTAATAATTATAGCTAACACTTACATAATGCTTACAATTAGCCAAGCATTGTTCTTATTCTCTCACACAGATTGACTCCCTTAATTCTCACAACCCTCTTTTAAGGTGGGTGCTACCATAATTCCCATTTTACAGATGAGTAGAAATAGGTTAAGTATCCTTCTCAAGGTAATGGCCTTAAGTGGAAGAGTTATATAATATCAGTGATAAACATAATCAAGAAAAATAAAGGTCAAACATGACGTATACACATTTGGCCGGTGGAAGTGATATAATTACAGTAACAACATGGTCTTTGGAATCTGAGTTCTTGGATCAATGAGCTACAAATGAGTTCTGTGACTTTAGGCAAATTATATCCTTTATTTTATAAAATAAAAGGAAATTCTATAATGATTGTAAAGGACTTGGCGCAGGCTTGGCCTACAACGTATACATCAAAATGAACAGGGCTTGGAGGCCAACAGCAGCAAGGACAGAGGGAGGAGAAAACAAATTGCCTGTGGCTGAGTGTTTCTAGGACAGAAAATAATTGTTTCCTTAAGGATTTGGTCACTTGGAAGACTAAGAAAGTAGGAGAGTCGGATCTCTCCAAGGAAATGGACTTTTTCAAGAAATGATCATTGTTGGCAGATGCATGAGGGTAGAGGCTCCCTGAGGAGCTCAGCCTGGCTGGCAGGAGAGAGCGGCCATGCCCCAGGGGTTTGCAGGGCTTCACATACCACAGCTGGAGGCCTGAAGTTGGAAGGATCACACAGTCCCCTCTTGATGATAGAAAGTAAAAGGGCTGGGCCCGCCTGGAGCCCTGTTATTGAGGGGAATCTCACCTGGTGATGCATAGGTGGCTCTTTGTACAGATCTGAGGGGGAAGAAGATGGCCTGAAGCAATGACGTCTATTTTCATTAGTCTTAACAACCTCATAATTCTCTCTTTTGCTTTTCCCACACTCACTCTGTTCAACAGGAACCTAGCTTGTATTTCCCATTATTGTAATATGAAAAAAAAATTTTTTAGTTGTCACTAATGTGATCCTTAGTTTTTTTCTCCTTCCTATAATCATGCTCTTTGCTTATCTGCTTCATTATTACCAATCAAGATGCAGCCAAGTTCATTCAAAGCATAGCTCTCTGAAAGATGTATTCTCTTTAGGTGGTTATTTGGCGTATTGAAAAGAAGCAGGCCTTGTGATCGCACAGGGATTTTCTCGGTCAGTCAAAAAGACTTTAGAAACCATGACCTCTACCCAATTCAAAATTAAAAATGTTTAGTACCAGTGTTAGAATATACATTGGCATTGCAGTTGATACTAATGGTTTGAAAATGAAGATGAGTGGATTTTTTTGCTGGATTTTACCAATACTATCTTCTAGCATATGGGGAAATCCATCTGGCTTGCTATGACATCCTTTCTTCAATGGTGTATAGGGATAATAAGCATCTATAAGATTAGTGTATTAGATATAGGATGGCTTCAATAGGATCTGTCTGCAACTTGTATAGGAACATTCATTCAATCAAGGGAATAATTTAGTGCAATAACTATGGAGAGAGGAGAGGGTGAGTACAATACAAGCTTGTTATATTATAAAACATGAAGTTTTCACACCTGTAATATTCTTAGTGAAAATTTTATTTTAAAAAAATAAGCACACTCTTTCGGATCACTGTTGATATTACTTAGTACATTAGAGAAGAATTCCCACAGATTTATCGTTATCAGTATCAACATGCTTCAATTAAATGCCTCCACATTGTGTGACTTTGTTGACTATATAAACAATGCCTGTTGGCAGCACAGGTTGGTGAGGTTAACCTAGCTCTTCTTGGTCTAACAGACACACTGTGGCCCCTTTTGAGTCTTTCTTAATGAGTCAGATCTCTCTTGCATTCCATTATTATTATTATTATTATTATTATTACTTTAAAAATATTTTTAAATTCTTATTTATTTTCAGCTTTGACCTCCATATATTCTTTAGACTTGATTCAAATGCCTAACCATTTTTAGGTAAATTTTCTGAGACAAATAGCCTGGAATGACTGTCATCACTAAAACTTAAAATTGTGTTCTTTAACCTATGTTCTCACCTGTGGACAGTCAGTATGTGTAAGTCTATTAATAATCATCCCCAATGTGATTAATTAGCATTCTCCTCTTTTATTTGAAAGACCTGTATTTGAGTGTGAAGCCATGTTAACATATAATTGATAGAGAATCAACATTTAAAAATATATACATATTTTTATTGATTTCAGAGCGGAAGCGAGAGGGATAGGGAAATAGAAACATCAATGATGAGAAAGAATCACTGATTGGCTGCCTCCTGCATGCCCCCTACTGGGGATGGAGCCTGCAACCTGGACATATGCCCTTGACTGGAATTGAACCCGGGACCCTTCAGTCCACAGGCTGATGCTCTATCTACTGAGCAAACTGGCTAGGGTTTAACATTTGTTTTTGTTTTGATCCATGGGCCCTTCAGAGCAGTTACAGTAAGAGATTCAAAATAGCAACAACACAAAAAGAATGAAGTAAAAAATAAAAAGGCTCCAGGGAAACCAACCTATAAATCTGAGTGGGACTGGCCAGTGGTCTTTTTGGAAACACATATATTAGTAGCTCTAGACTGGACTTCTTGACTGGACTGATGGACTTGTAGTTAACAATTGAGCAAAAATTACTGCTTCTTTAGTATAAAAAAGTCAGCTTCACATTAACTTTTTTGCCGAGTTCCAAGCAAATGAAAAGCATCATATTCTATTTAAAAATTTTTAGGCATTAGAAGTATGTTTTCATAGGACAGGATAATATGGATGTGAGTATTTGAGAAGCAAATTTTTCCTCTTTGAAAGAGATACATAGGAAATATAGTCAATCATATTGTAATAACTTGCATGGTGTGCTCTGAAAGGCATGGTGGTGCCTCGTAGCTCAGGGGACATTTCCAGATTCTACTTCTCACTCTGTGTTCTGAATGCTCTCGCTCGGTCCCAGAATGCTTTGTTTCTCTTCTATTGCTTGACCTCAATTAGGCTCTTGTCCAGTCACTGCTGTCCACCTGGTTTTAAATGTAGGTGTCAGCTTTGGCTGCTTCCTTTGATTAAAGCCATCATCTGTGGAGTTGCCCTGCCCCACTTTTCTGCCTTATCCCAGCCCTACGCTCTGCCCACAGGGTATCCACCTAATGGAAGGGTTGTTTGAACTTCAGTCTGAGTCTCTTTCCTGCCCCTTCCAAGTGTGAAGTGGCTGGGCAGGCTAGGATTCCTTAACTGCAGTGAAACTGAGCCATTTATTTCTTCCGGAACCTCCATACCTCTGACAAGAACACACCCAGAGCCTGAAATCACAGACTCCTGCTTCTCTAGATAGTCAGCTAGAAATAGAGATGGAACCCAAATTTTAGCAGATTCCCTATGTCTAGTTTGCTTTCTAGCTTTGGATTGGGCTGCTCAGATGTGTCTCCAGGTCTATAGCCACAAACTAATCACCAAAGAAATTTCACAACATTCCATCCTGATTTATCCCCAATGAACTACACAGTCCTCATCCCTCAACCTTAAGGTCTTGTTCTCCACACTGCATTAAGCACTTCTTTTAATTTTTTTTAAACCACATAACATGGTATTTTATTCTTTATTACAAAAAGCCTTTATAGTCACTCCATGTCATCTTATATTGTTCCCCACGCTATTTATTTCTGGATGTATTTTGATATGTCTTCCACATGAAATTAGAACTTTCTTGAAGGTAAGGACCGCGTCTTAAACTTCTTTCATGTTTTCTCCAAAGATTGTGATGTTATGCTAAGTTCATAAATGAATATTGGTTTGAATTATTATTGACAGGAATTAACCAAAAAAGAAGGGATTGGTGCACATAATTTTTAATGTCCATTAAAATGCATGTTTTAAATTATTTTTAATCTGTGCAGTAAATGTATAAGTGCTAAAATTGTCAATTAGGAGCAAGTATGAAAGCCTTTTTATCTTTTTTAAATATATTTCTTTATTGATTTCAGAGAGAGGAAGGAAGAGGGAGAGAGAGATAGAAACATCAATGATGAGAGAGAATCATTGATTGGCTGCCTCCTGCACGCCCCCCACTGGGGATCGAGCCCGCAACCCAGGTATGTACCCTTGGTTAGAATCGAACCTGGGACCCTTCAGTCCGCAGGCCAACGCCCTATCCACTGAGCCAAACCGGCTAGGGCGAAAGCCTTTTTATCTTTATTGAAACATTTAAAACAGATGAAATTCCAAGTTTTCAGATAAATGGTGAAAAAGGAAAAAATATATATTTTTTTGATAACCTGAAAAAAGTTAAAATAGTTTCTAAATAACAATTTTCATACATTAATTGTTAGGTAGTCTTATCTCATCATTTTAAAAAGTGTCTATTAACATCTTTATTGTCCACTTTAAATAAATAAATGAAAAATATGAGCCTTGCAATCAGAGGGTAGAGTTTTGGTTTGATAAAAGCAAATGCTAACTCCTCATTTTGGCATTGCGGTTTAATGAAGTTCCTTTTAACATGCGTTTAATAAAATACTGAATGAAAAGCTCAGCTATTTCATTACATGCTTTGTACACAGCACCTGCTCGTTCTCCTTTTTGGGAAACTGCTGCTTTCTGCTTATAAATGATATGTCTTTTGTCTTGTGGCTTAATGTTTCTGGAGTTTAAAAAATATCTTATGTTAAAGTTAAACCTACTTATGGCACATTAACATATGAAGCCAAAGATTATCTTGCCACAGGCCATTGCTATGCCCCTCAATAATACAAATTTGATCAAAATCAGATATTGAAGTAGACAACATTCACTGGAAAGTTTTCATTTCTTTCCTATTTTCTTAAAATCCCTGGAAACTTGTTTATTTCAGTAAAGAGCCCACCCCCCTTCCAAACGCGGCAGCCTTCCTAGAGCTTTATTTAAATGCCTCTGCCGAATGAAAGGCTCCTTTCATGTCATTTCAAGCCCTGAAGTACCAAAAGGGTAAATAACTTGAAGTATCATTTTTGACTGACTTGACTTTGAAACAGGCGCAGCCTGCGTAAACAGCTGCTCAGCCCAGACGCTCACCTGTCTTCTCTAAGCAGTGCTTCCGTTACCTACTAATGTTGGTAACAATGATAAACACCTTAATTCACTGGATTAATGAGTTAGAGCCAATAGAAAAGGACAAAAACCCATAACTTTTCCACAAACTTAGTTAAATGTCAAGGTTTTTAAAGGCCTAGTTAGCAAGTATATTAGATGAGATATGTCAGTTTCCCAATTTACGACTCTGACTTGTCTCTTGTGATTCCTTATAGCCTCTAGCCATTCTCTTCTTACCTGAGGCAGTCTCTGGCAAAAACCTGATGCTTCCAGTCATTCTGCATTCTTGTGTTTCTTCAAAAATAATTGGACAGGCACCTTTCCATAAACAATCATCATTAGTGATATACGGTACACAGATACGAATACCACACAAATAAGTTTCAATGGAGTGTCTTGAGCCAAGCGGTAATAATTTGGCTTGTGTGTTCCTGATGTGATTGACAGAGAGTTAATGCACTTAGCACTCTTCCAGGAGGCTCTGAGTGTTAGCTCCTTGATGCTCAGAAAGTCCTGCTCCCAGAAAAGTGACATAGACGTTGACCATCGAGTTTGTTGCTATTCAATAGCCGGTTCCGTTTCCAGGCTCTATGATTAAAGTCATTATAGGAACTGTCAGCAGGGCGAAGAAATGGAAACTGTCACAAGAAGCAACTGTCTGAAATGTTAAAGATTCCCATATTGTTGAACAGTTTTAAAGCAGGAGATTTTAACTTAATGAAGATCAACCTAAATTACAAAGCTTCAAATATTTTCTGCTAGATTGATTAATCTCATATTCCTCTCTTTCTTTCTTTCTTTCCTTCTTTCTTTCTTTCTTTCTTTCTTTCTTTCTTTCTTTCTTTCTTTCTTTCTTTCTTTCTTTCTTTCTTTCTTAACCTTCTTCGGAAAATTCTGCAAAAATAAAAATTTAAAAAGCCAAACCTCTGTTCTTATGGCTATGAACAAAGTTTACAACAAATATGAGTTACCGCCTTTCAAGGATTGATTCTTAGCAGCGTGCTTATTCTGTGGGAAAGACTGAGTAAACTAAAAGCACACGATCTGAAGGTTTTTAGTAATTAATTTTATATTGAGTGTCCGTGATAACTCTAATATTCAATGGAACACAATATTTTCATTCTGATGGTGAGCCTGGGCATGCTTATAAGTTGCTACTAGTTATTTTTTTCTAATGGTAAAAGTTAACATCCCTTATTTATAATTAGGATTTATTATTGTTTTTATAATTTTATAAATAGAGCATTAGATATACAGACCATTGAAATGATTTATAAGTTGAAAATTTTTTGGAAATTCATTAATTTTAAAAAATGGATTTTGAGTACATACATCAGTACTTATTAACACTATTAGACTATCAATTAACATTTTATTTTGTACTGTATTTAAAAATAAATGGGACGTCTAAGAAATGGCTAGAGGTCAGAGGAGCCCACGAAGGTATGATAACTGAATGTAATTTGGTATCCTGAACAGGATCTCAGAACAGAAAAGAGATATTAGGAAAATTTAGTGAAATCCAAATAATGTGTGGAATTTAGTTAACCCATATTGGTTCTGTAATTGTGACAAATGTGCAATAGGACAGCAATGAGGATTGCCGTGGGACACATGGTATACTAAAGAATGATTTGCTATTTATCTGAGATTCACATTTAACTGGGTGTCCTGTACTTTATCGGCTAAATCTGGCAACTCTGATAGTAATGTCAGATACTAACGAAAGGAGAAATTGGATGAGGGGTTTACAGGAACTCCCTATAATATCTTTACAACTTTTCTGTAAACCTGAAATTATTCTCAAATAAGAAGTGTATTTAAATTTTTAAAAAGCAAATGGGAAAACATATAGCTCATGCTTTAACATGTTAGTTGGAGCATTTTACACAACTAAAAGAGATTAAAATCTGACACCAGCCTAAACTTATAATTCTTTTCCAATATGTAAACAAGTTTGCCTTTTCAATAATGTATGTTTTAACCCATTTGCCAGTGAGAGGAGAGCCGGATACAATTATACTAACAGTGATAGTCTTCTATTTATTTTTCTTTCCTCACCTGCTATGCCCAGGTTTTGACATTAAGAATATTGTGTTTGATATTTTCTGCATTAAAAACCACTTTAGGCTTTGGTTCCATTTTACTCCCAGTCAGAAAGATCAGAAAAAGCTCAAGTCACACAGTGAGAAACTTTATCCACTGAATGAGACATTATCCATTCCACCAGACTGCAAATCAAAGAGTATCTCTTAGGCTGCTTAAAAATTCATTTTAAAATCTGATCCTGATTGTACTTTTATGGTAATTTCGTACCATCAATCATCCTTTTACCTTTAGTCTCTGGGTCCACTGCTCTCCCCATAGATCTCATTCACTCTGCCTCATTATAATTCTTTAGGTGAGAAAACAGGGGAAGAAACCTTAACAGAAAATGAGAGAAAGATGTAAATTTCTTGAGAAAAGTCAGATTCACTAAGAAGCAGAGCTAATGATATGTTCTGATCTTCTTTTCTTTTTGTAATTAAAAGATGGGAGGAATAACAGACCTCAAAAAAGCCCTCCCCCCCAAAAAAAATCCAGTCTTCCATGCAAATAACCTATTTGTAATCTGCATTCTGTCTCCCTAATATACCTTATAGTTCCAAGCTGCCAGGGTTCCGACTTGTCCCTGCCACTTGAAGTGAACAAAAGAAATGTTTCTGAAACTCCAGAGAACTTTCCTTGCATTGTGTGATGTTTGCCTGCCCTACACCCGGGCTGCCTCCTTCTTAATTCTGTTTTTAGGAAACTCAAGGATCAGAATTACCAGCAGGCAGCGGTTAGCCACGCAGAGCAGGCCCCTCGCTAGGTACATAGGTTCACATAGAGTTATGGGAAATCAATAACATAACTTTGGTTATTATTCTCCGTTTGGCAATGTGTATGTGCCTGCTCCCGCTAACAATTAATCACTGGGAGGCAACAGCCTATGGCTGCGTGTCAGCCAGAAAGCGCTCATGGCAAGTGAAATGATTTCTCACATCCAGTTTAAGTCAAGCATTCATTCAGCCTTTGCAGCATGATTCAATTTTACTAACAATAAATGTTATGTTTTTGCTCCATTGATTTGAATGCTGACTCCGGTGTAAAGCATATTTCTTAGAGCAACAAGAAATGTGGTAGATAATAAACTCAGCAGCGCGGCTCAGCCTCGGTACATTTAGATTGGAATAAAAAGCGGCCATTAACCACCAGGGAAGGGGCTGATTTCTCTCTCTCTCAAGTACCAAGTCCAGCTGCACTGTCGCTCATAAGGTCTTTAGCAAAATGTTATGCCATAAACCACAGAATGCCAATAATAGCAATAATCCCTCCAAAATGGGTTGTTACCAGCAGTTAGTGACCAGTTTCTTAGTCAATGGCCCGAGGGGAAAGGCTTCAGGAAAGCTGTACTCACTATTTCCTCTCAGGCAATTTAACTGGATGCATTAAACTGCATTTTCATTGGGATTTCAAAATGTTTGTGCTCTGACAAGGCACTCATCTTAAGGTCTTTTGATTAAATCTCCATCTCCACAGTTTTAGGAAGAGCAAATAAGCAACACATCTAAGTGTGGAAGTGGGGTCATTTAAACAGTCTCTTAATTAGTAACTTAAGTGACAACCTGAAATACTGTATATAAAAATATATATGCCAATATAATCGCACACAAGTTCTTTGTTCATGATCGAATGCTCTGTGCCATTGATGAGCTGTAAACTGACCCTCCGTTCATTCATTTGTTCATGGAGAAGACAGTTCCCACTTCGCGGGGTATTGTGAGGCTCAAAGGCAATTCTGTTTGTGAAAGAGATGGAGAACTACCTTGTGCCTGGGTAGCATGAGGCAGGGACCGCTAGCCACCCCTCCTTCATCAGTAGCAGCCAGTTGTGCTTTGACAGAGCTAACTGGTTAGTTCTCACATATGCCCAGAGGATTAAAGTTTAACTCCATTTGCAAAGGGAGGTGGGGATGAGAGTGGGGAGGTGACCAGGGCAATGAGTTTTCAGGAACTGCTTCTAGCAAGCGTCTGAACCCATTGAAATTTAGATAGAAAATTCAAGGTTTAAGGGACGCAGCATTTATTTTGGGACTTATAAAACACTAGCTCCTCTTCTTTTGAAAGTTGTTAAAACATGTTTATTATAGGATAGTTTCTGTTAGAAATGAGTAGTACCTAGCATGCAAATTAACTCAGGCCCATGGACATGGGACTTTGAAGTGATTACAAGGAGTTTTAAAATTCCACAAGTGAAATAGTAAGAATGTTATAAGTAATATTTGGACAAACTGCTTGATACCATTATTATTTAGCATCCTAATCTACATGAACATAGAGGTATTTGACCAACATATGTGGGAATAGCTGGCAGATACGTTTCAGCTGATAATAGGATCTGAAATGTTCATAACTAAATAATAATAATAATAATAATAATAATAAATGTAACATTTGCCTTTCAGGAACTCCAAATTAATATTTCAAATGCCATATTCTTGATGCATTGTTTTTCCTGATCACACCTAAAATAATTTCTCCTCCTGATTCATATTTTAGGTATGTGATTAACATATTAGAATGAGGCACGAACATCAAAACCCTTATTTCAATGCATTAATCATAGGAATATACTTCTAGATTTAAACTAAAGTGTTCTGACACTATTTATATATCAATCATAAATCATTCACAAACTTGAATAGGTTACATAGTATTTTTTAATTCATCTACTTCCACAGTCTATTGGTTTCATGTGAAATACTTCAATTGCTCATTAATCACAAACATTAACTTAACTTTGTAAATAAAGGCAAAAAATGATTGACATTACAAGGAAAATGGCATGCATCAGGCACCAGTTACTTTTTACTCATTATATCTAGTGCTATCTCAGATCACAAATACTCACTTGTATGTGTGCACTGAGGACAAAGGTAAAGAGCATACTGTCTGTCTATCTATATATCTATCTATCTACCTGTCTATCTAATCCATCTATATTGTTGCATGTTATATATTTTTTTCTTTGTGAAAAAATCAAAGTAAAATAAATGAAGACTTACATAGTAAGTTTATCAGATTGAAATTACATGTCAAGAAAAGTCCAATATACATTTGAAATCAGAAGTTTTTATTTTCCTCATAACCTAAGGACAAGATGGGTCTCCAGCATCCATCCCTTTTAACAACTGGGGATGATGAAGGGCAGGATTTGTCACCTGAAGTGAATGGGCTGGGGATTAACGGGCTTGTGAAGAGCTCGGGGAATGAAGAAGTGGCCCACTCTGAGGTGCCATTTTACAAAGAGAAGGGCAGGATGGAGGGGCCCTGCGTGGGGCAGGTGGACAGAAATCCTTGCCACAGAAATAGGCTTGAGTTTGGGCAGATGAAGGAGGTGCTGAACCTGCTTCCTCAAATCTGTTCTCTCTCCTCACCTCCCTCTCCCCCACGACCATTTTACGGATGTCTAAAATTATTGGATGGAGGGAGACTAAGCTTTCTCTCCTTTGGTGCTCCTCGGGAGAAGGTGATGGTGTGCACTGTAAAGGGTCTGTTTGAAAGGGACAGAGTGTGCGGTCATGGCCCCAGCAGTAAGAGAATGGACAGCACCAGGTGAGGCCTGGGCAGTCAGGAGAGGCTGTGGACACAGGAAACCAGCTTTGCAACTCTTCTGTGTTTCTTCCTCCAGCCGCCCTTTGCCTGCAAATTCAGCTCTTAGAAATATTTACAGAGTATAAAATAATGAGAGCTGAATTTCTTGGAAGAAATAAAAGCAAGCTTTCCACTCAGACCATGTCTTGAAAGAGTATGAAGAATGGAGGGAAAGAGCATATAAAACATAGCATTAGTTCAGAATTTTACTCACTTAATTTTCTTTTATTTGACATGGTACTAATGTGTTATATGTTAGAAGAGTAAACAAAAATAAGAAAAAGATGCTAAAAAAATTCTTTTGGAGGACTTTAGTGCCTTATACTCTCACAAATGCTGGCATTGGTGGGAGAGAGTGATGGGGAATCAGAGGGAAGAGAAAAAAACATACAGATTATAGTTTTAGGTGTTTCCTCACATATTATTATTTTTTGGTCCTCAACTTTGAGGTAGCTGTTATTATCTCCAGTTCACAGTTGGAAAGGCCATATAATTTTAAGTAATATGCCCAAGCTGGTATTTTGCATAGCTAGTTAACCTAGTCTCCAAAACCAAGGCTCCCAGGTACTAATGCTCAAGTTCTTTCCACAGCAACACTTAAGGGTCCCAGGCCTGGCAGGGCATCTACCTATAAAATCACATTGATAACAATTAATTTGAATGATTATAACATGTCTGTTATTGGGGTTACATTTTAAAATACCAGTTTTAAAGTCTATACATTTTCAAAGTAAATTATCTGCAAATAGTTTTGATTCCTGACATAAGTTTCCATATTGTCCTGGTGGAAAAAGAGGATCTTTGAACAGGATATTTTTAACCAACACTAGTGGCCTACGTGCTTTTTAATTATCAAAAGATTAAAAAGACATTCCTGTAATGTTTTCTTAGAATTTTTGAATGTCACTTTTCCACTCACTGCTCCCTAACCTGCTTTATTTTTCAGACTTCTAGAGACACACTTTCCAAAGAACCTGACCTCATGCTTCAGGTGCTCATGGAACTGGAATTGCCAACACAACCCTTGCACCTCGGGCTTCTCACAATGTGAAACATTGTTCAAATTACAAGATTATTCAGTAACCTAAGCCATTTCAGGTGAAATCATAAAATTTCAGGGCTAGATGGAATCACTGAGAACATTGAGTTCAAAATATCTCCTTTAAAACTAAATTATTTGGAATTTGTTGCTTTACTATTTTATATTTGTCAATATTTTAACATTTCACATTGTGACTTTTATAGTTGTTCAACTAAAAGTTGAATATATGGGACTCACTGTAATAGGGGGCTACATTCCTGACTGAGAAACTGGTACCTGATTTTTAAGTAAAACCAGACACAAATATGCTATTTAACCAGTTGTCAGTAATACATTTTTACATCACATAGCATGAAATGCTCTAATCACATTTCTGGAAGTGGTGAATTATAACTAACATCTCTAACATGTTTCTCATTCAGTTAGGAAACAGAAAAGAACCAATGATACATATTTATCCAGTGGATTCTCAGAGAAGCCTCAGGACAGCTGAGGACTCTTGGGCTGGGCCTGCCCTGGGCAGCCTGGACTAAGGGATTGGGTCAGTGGGTAGGGGAGTTGCACCCCAGCTGGGTGGTGTTTGTTTCTCTTTATTAAGTACTATAAGTAAATAGCATGGGTATAATTTCCAGAATTTTGCCCATACGAATCTCAGTAAGTTGGATCATTGTGAATCAAAAGTGAATCATACTCTAAATCTGATTTGATGAAAGCACAAAATAATAGAAAGAATTCTTATCCATGAGTAGATGAGTGGATAAAAAAGCCATGGAACATTTACAATGGAATATTATGCAGCCATAAAAAGGAGTTCTTACTTCTTGTGACACCATAGATGAACCTGGAGATTGTCATATAAGTGAAATAAGCCAGTCAGAGAAAGGCAAATATCATGTGATCTCACTTATATGTGGAATCTAATGAACAAAATAAACTCATGAACAAGATTGAAGCAGAGGCATGAATACATGGAATAGGCTGACATCTGTTAGGGGCAGGAGGTTGGGGGACTGGATGAAGGAAAGTGAAGAGATTAGTCAAAGAACATATATGCATAACCCATGGACACAGACAACAGTGGGGTGATGGTCAGGAGGGAGGGGGTGGGGCTGGGTGGAGGTGGACAAAGCAGAATGGAGAAATGAGGACATCTGTAATAGAGTCAATAATAAAAATAAAGTTTTTTTGTTTAAAAAAACTCTTGTAAAATACATGAAAAGTAAGTCTAATAGGAAAGGATTTAGTTCATAAAATGGAAAGGAAATGAAGAAACTAATTCTTCAAAGAACTGATAAAGAAATTTGAGACCATTTTTCTATATATCTGGAAAGGTCTTTACATTGTACCTTACATGGAATTTTTAAAAAATTCCTAAAGCTATTATTATCTGCTTTTGTTTGGGGAGCCTTATGATTCTCATTTAGAATGTGTATATTCAACATGGGATTGCAGGATTTGCTCCTCAACTTCTATTTATCAGAACAGAGGCGGAGAGAGCCACCTAAGAACATGGGGCAGAGAGGTGGTAGGAGTGTATGTTAAGATTCAAGCCTGCAAATCAAATCAAGGCATTTGAGTATCTCATTCAACCCCATTAGTCCAGTAAGTCAGGAAAACTGGATAAGAGGAATTCTATCAAGTGCCCGGGGACCTCTTCTACTTGGTCTTCTAATTATCCAGGAAAAGAATGCTATTGCAGAAAAATTAAGCTAATGACTAGAATTCTCTCAGCAGTAAATTTTAATCCCCCACGTTTGTCTCATGCCTTTTCTATGAGAGACTTGATCGATGTTTCTCTCTCATCGATGTTTCTAACTCTCTATCTCTCTCCCTTCATCTCTGTAAAAAATCAATAAAATATATTTAAAAAAAAAAAAGTGCCCGGGGACCTCTTCTACTTGGTCTTCTAATTATCCAGGAAAAGAATGCTATTGCAGAAAAATTAAGCTAATGACTAGAATTCTCTCAGCAGTAAATTTTAATCCCCCACGTTTGTCTCATGCCTTTTCTATGAGAGACTTGAGTGTAAACTAGTATCTCATTTTAGTATCTCATTCAGAACTGGTTTCTTAGGAGGGGGGGTTTGGCCCTGATGACTAAGCAAAATGATGTGTTGGAAACTGAGGTGATATTTACCTTTCAGTGTGTCCTTCCTACCTTGCTCTGCACCTGGCACGTATTAAGTGTGCAAGAAACTGTTCAGTGATAGGATAAATGAATGCAGGCTATGTGGGAGGGATTCTGAAGACTGGAGAGGCAGTGGATTGTAAGGCAGAATATTCAAACTACCTCAAAAGTGTCGTAATTTTTTTTTTATTTCTTTCTATTTCCACTGCTACCACCTTAGTCCAGATTTTATCATCTCTTACATAAACTACAATAGTCCCTCCTTACTTGGCCTTCCTGCTGTTATTCTTGCCCCTTACATTCTGTTCTCCACAGTTCAACATAATCTTTTAAAAATATGAGTCAGATTATACATGCTCCTGCTTAAAACCCTTCCCTGGTTTCCTGTAGCATTTAAACTATATGCTGACTCCCTCGCCTGGCCTACAAAGGCCTTGCTTCACCTGGTACCTGCCTAACTTCCTTATATTTTATCTTTGGCTATTTGCCATAGCCACTATGCTCATGTGACCCTTACCTTCCTATTTCTTGGATATATCAAACTTCTTTCCACCTCACGTCCTTTGCCTTCTCTGACCACCTCACCAAAAATAGCCCCCTGGTGCCACTATAGGATATCATTGATTATTTTAATCATTTTGCACTTATTGCCATCTGCTCCTTTCTTGTTTACTATTTTATTGTTTATTTCCCTTGCATTAAAGGGTGAGTATCATGAGAAGTTATCCAAACATAAATCCTCAAGAAACAGAACAGTCTGGCATTTAATAAGAGTTTAGTAATAGACTGTTGAAAACAATAAAAGAATAAATGAGTTGTCTTGGCTGGTGAAGAATCTGTGATGGAGAATCTTGATGAAGACTGGATTGTCCTGTGGGTTTATATGTACTGCTGTGTCTGTTCCAAGTGCCAAAATAACACATTTACACCAGGTGGGAATCAGTTAAGCAAGAATATTTCTGCTGTCGTGTAGGCAATGCAATGGCTGATGAATGGGATTTTATTTTCTGTTTAGAAAGTTCACCAGAAATGAACCATTTACATTTCATTTATTCACATTTAAAACGTGAAGTTTCCAAGTGGCCATTTTGTCCTAATTTCTGACTTGCTTCTCAATATCTGTGCTGTGTTAGTGTGATTCTTACCATCCAGCATAGGCAGGGTCGTTTTCTGTGTCTCCGGTTTATACAGTTGTTGACAAGTAAACACCAGCTGTGTGGGGAGCTGGCGTATTCCCAGGCAGGGTGTTATAATAGGAATCTGCAATGGGCTGGGGAAGGAGTAGGGGTGATGAAGTGGGAATCTGTCCACCCACACTGGTTGGAAAGTCTACTTTAAAACTCGCCCAGCACCAACGGAGCTTAATATGGTTGTTATAGGGAGTGTGTGCACTGTGATGGCAATGTGTCAGGCCTAATTGGGACCTTCTGAGAGCTAAGAGGATGTGAAATTCTAGCAAGAAAATGTTAATCCAGTCACAAACACCGTATTCACAGGAAAACTTCCCTTCAGCCCTCCCTGCCTTCCTTACTTAGCTATTCAAGGGAAATGATCGGTGCATGCAAACTTATAAAAATTTAAACTATTTGGGTGCTTTTTGGAAATGACTTCCAGAGCTCGACTAAACAAGAAAAAAATTCCTCCATGAAAATTAGATATTTAATAGGTATCGCTGACTCCTCTCTCACATAAGGGCAGGTCCAGCCAGTTAGAAAAGCACCTGGATTTACAGGAGTGACATTTGCAGGTGATTCAAATTTAAACCAAGCCTACCCTGTGAAGTCAGCCCCAAGGAATTCACAGCTCTCTGCATTAACCCCAATTTCCAATTTTAGGTAAATGTTCACCAAACCATGTCTGGAACAGTAAATGGAAAGAAATCCAGTATATAGGAAAAAAATCTCTCATCCTCTGACTTAGAGGGAAGCTGAGGAGGGGTGGAAGGTTGTCTATGTTGATATGATCCATTCTGGTGTCATTAACACCCAGTCAGGACCACTCCCTGTGGGGGGCTGGCTAAGCTTATGACCTAGATTTGTCTTTTGCTAGTGGAGGTATTGGGTCAAGATACTTGGAAGCAAGGAGTCAAAATACTTCTCAGATCATGAGATGACTTTGGGTGTCATGACCTTCATTTCACCTTGCTAGTTGACCAATCATGAACAAAAGAGCAACAACTAATAAATGCCATCACTTGTGTGTTGTATGGTGTGGTTAACCATGAAAAGAAGCTTTGAACAATAAACTGTGACATCTATAAAGATAAATCTAAATGAAGTAAAGCAAGAGACCTTAGGGAAATGTCGTTTGCCATGCCTCCCCTTTTTATTTGAAAACGAATGAACTCTTAAGGGGTTTGTTTCATTGGATGTCTAGATGTATTGTGAATGTTTGAAGTAATTGTTGAATATTTTATCTTGGCCTGGTTTGTGCTAACATTTATTGACCATATACTATGTGCCAGATACTATTCATGTGCTTTACATATATTAAATCATTCAATTATCACAACAGCCCCAAAAAGCAGGTATGTTATTATACCCATTTACACAGGCAAGGAATTGTACAATGTCACTTGGCTTTAAAATTGCAGCACTCTAATGAAAATAAAGTACCACCTAACTTATCATTTTCAAAAAAGGGCTTGAGCCAAACTGGAGAAAATGTTTTGATTTGTGAGAATTGAGAGTGTCAGACGAGCCAATACTTAGGAAAATACATTGGGAGCCAGACGGAGGAAGAGAGCAGCACTCCGGACTTAAGGGGACTCTCATACATGGGTATGAGCATTGACTGATCAGGACCTACATTTCCAAGCATCCAGCATCTTGCAGTCATACCATTTCCTTGCTATCTAAAGTGACACAAGGTCCTGGTTTACAGTATTTGCCTTGACTGCACACCATGTATCCTATTAGTTGTTGATGTACATATTTGCTTTGCTTTGTATAGTTTATCCCAAGGGCTACAAGGGGAGCAATATGAAAAGAGCTCTTCTATGAGATTTCTTGCTTTCCTGCATCTGGTGTGTGACTTACATGTGACTACTTATTGGTTACTAGATGCCCGGTGCACGAATTTGTGCACCAGTCAGGTCCCTCGGCCTGGCCTGCAGGATCGAGTTGAAACCAGCTCTCCAAAACCCCCTGAGGGGTTCCCAGATTGCAAGAGGGCACAGGCCAGGCGAGGGACCCCACTGGTGCATGATCGGGACCCCGGGGAGAGATGTGGAAGGTTGGCCAGCTGGGGAGGGGCCACAGGAGGCTTCAGGGCATGTCTAGCCTGTCTTGCTCAGTCCTGATCGGCTGGACCCCAGCAGCAAGCTAACTTACTGGTTGGAGCATCTGCCCCCTGGTGGTCAGTGCATGTCATAGCAAGCACTTTAGCGACCTTAGCATATCATTAGCATATTATGCTTTGATTGGTTGAACAGCTGACTGGTCAACCAGACACTTAGCATATTAAGCTTTTATTGTATAGGATACTTAGGACAAAGTGGGGTGCTGTGTCATGCCAGGTTCCCCAGAAGCAATTCTTTGTTTATCTAGCTTTCTTCTAGATCATCTCCAAAGATCTGTCTACTTGTGTTTTAGTTCAATGTTTTATGGTGTCTCACTGAGGCCAGATAGTACAGAAAGAGACTTTGTGTTTTGTGTTAATTTCTCCTTTCAAAGCTTCATGCTCAAACAGAACTGATGACAGTGTCAAATGTCCTTTACCTGAAGCTTAGCAAGCAAGTCCTAGGCTCCAAACAGAAAATGGCTTATTGGACATCCCACACCAAACCACAGACAGCTTCTTAAGTCTTTCTCAAATATTCAAAGTTAGCATCATTCCTATTATGAAATACATTTTTAAAATTCCCTGGGAGAATTTGATTTTGTCATTTTTTAAATTCCCTGATGAAACTTATGTTGAAGTAACAAACATTATTTTTCATTTCTGCCATATTCAGCTCATTAGGAAATAGTCAGCCAGAGACATTAATGCCTGCTCCATTCATGTGAAAATGTTCTCATTATTTGCCATGCCATCTCTAAACTTATTCAAAAGAAAAAAAAAAGATCTCACCATGAAACTCATTCTGACTACAGGGATCTCCATGAACTGTATTTAAAAATTTAGCAGAAAATGTCCTCTTCCTATACATGAAGTTCTTTTTATAAATTGTAAAGGCCTTGAATTTTAGGAGCCACTTTTATGATGTCTTTTTTCAGGGAACCTATGAAATCAAGAAAAGATGCTCCTACAGGTGGCATTGTCTCAGCATATCACTTTCTTCTGATTAAGAGCACCACGGAGCTGCTGGCAGTCCTTGCTGGATTTCATACAAATAATGAATTCTTTCAACATTTTCTTCTAATGCATATTCTGAAACTGATGAACCAGCTGGTAGGACAGTTTCAGACATGGAAAAGACTGACTCAATGAGAGCACGTTACCCATAACCCCAGTCTACAATTGAGCACAGCCCACGTCCCACCATAGTGAGGGCTTTGATGTGGATAACACATTCAAGGACAGAGTGTCAATGCTACTCAGTTGCTCTATTATCAGTTATAAATGAGGAACTTTCTCTCTTTTGGATTTGTCCTCCCAAATTCATCTCAGCTGTTGGTTCCTATGCGTAAGGATACCTATACTTAAAAGGTGCTGTAAAAGACAGGCCTGGGAGATTTCCTGTGGAGTGTGAGGTAGGTCACCATGCTCCACAGAGCTAGAAGGATATGATGCAGTACCTGGGCTTAAGAGTGAAACGGGAGAAGCAAAGTTTTGGATTCCAGTAGTCCAAGAAGACTGATGAATTTACCAGGTCCTGATGGTTTTCCACAATGACCCACTGGCACCTTTCTGGATAACAAGGATTCTTTACTACTTAACACAGTCAAACTTCGATAATCCACTGTGTCCTCCTGGGTCTAAAATAATATTCCATGGATACTCATTGCTCTAGGTCCACGGCAGTGAAAGGGCATTGAGGAGGACTTGGGCATGACTGGGGTATAGACTTGTGGACTGTCTACAAAATCATCATCTCTAGTGTGGTGGCTCTCAAACTTGGCTGCACATTTGAATTGCCTGCAGAGATTTGAAAAATCCTCCTACCTATAATTAGGTAGAAATCCCTAAGAATGCAACTCAGGATTTTAAAAAGACTCTTAGGTGATGCAAGTGAGCAGAAAAGTTTAAGACCCAGTGCTGTCTTGCCCTTGCTACTCAAAGTGCCCTCCGTGGACATGTAGCTTATTGGATCTGCAGACTCTGAGGTCCCTTCTCAGAATTGAGTTAGCATCTGCAGAAACACTGACATTTGGTAAGTGTTGTAGGATAATCTGCATTTATAATAAGCACCCCTGTGATTCTTAAGGCTACTCAAATTTGGGAAACTCTGATCTAGAATTGTTCTTATTACATGACAGCATGCCCAAGGGTTAAACCCAGGCTGTGTGATTTCTTCTTTCTTGATTCAAATGAATTCTGTTTTATGTTCAGTAGTTAATTTTCCAGTCTTCTCTTTCCTTACTGCCATTTCCCCTTCTTCCTTGAATTACTCAGACACCCACCCCCATTGGAGCTAAGGGAAGAGAGAATTCCTGAGAGGCAGACACAGGTTAAGAGATGTCTTGTGGCTCTTGAGAGACACAATTTGACTTATGTACCTTTTGCATAATCTGCCTATAAAGAATGGTCATTTTAAAAAATATTTATTTATTTAAATTTATCTTTATTGAAAGTATTAACAGATGTCCTCCCTTTTTGTCCGCACTGACCCCCTCCACCTCACACCCACCCCTCCCAGGCCTTCACCACACGAACTTTATCTTATATTGGCTTTTTAGCTATTCATCTTTGCATTTTTCAAAGTAGTTGCTTAGTGATTACACTATTTATTCTTAACTTTCCCCACATTTTACTTAGATTTCATATTTTACCACTTCATACAAAATTTATAAACCTTATATCCATACTAGAGGCACAGTGCACAAAATCATGCATGGGGGAGGGGTCCCTCAGCCCGGCCTGTGTCCTCTCACAATCCAGGACCCTATGGGGGATGTCAAGCCTAAACCAGCAGTCAGACATCCCTCTCACAATCCAAGACGCTGGATGCGTCAGTGGCCATATTTTTCATACAGGTGAAAGGCATCTTGCTGTTGTATGGGCAGCTACATTTTTTTTGCCCTGATTATAAAAAGTAGTACATAACATGATCCTTCTGAGGCAGTAGTACCATTTTCCCCATCTTATGGGTGAAAAAACTGAAGCAGAAAGAAGTTAAGTAATTGGCTTTGTCACACAGTTATAAGCGTCAGAATCAGGGCTGACCACAAAATGTGCAAGCCAGAGCCCATGCATGTCATCACTGCATCATTCAGTTTCTTCAGTGTTAGAGTAGCCTTGCCAGGTTTTAATTTTTAAATCTAAGAGACTGTTCCCAATATATAGGGTAGGGTCCCTAGTCCTGGCTGGCAATCAGGGTCATCTGTGGGGCAACGGGCAGGCAGAGTGATTGGGGGGCCCTGCTGGCACCTGCCTTGGCAGGCACCTGCCAGACCAGGAGCAGCTCCTGCATTGAGTGTCTTCCCCCTGGTGGTCAGTGTGCATCATAGCGACCAGTTGGTCCACTGGTCGTTCTGCCGTTTGGTCAATTTGCATATTAAGGTTTTATTATATAGCACAGGTCCATTTATTCCCTCACCCCAACCTTTATGCTATACTTATCCTATATAATAAATTGACCCTAACGGTGGAACGACCAGTCACTATAATGCACACTGACCACCAGGGGGCAGACGCTCAATGCAGGAGCTGCCCCCTCGTGGTCAGTGCGCTTCCACAGGGGGAGCCCTGCTCAGCCAGAAGCCGGTTCATGGCTGGCCAGTGCAGCAGCGGTGGTGGGAGCCTCTCCAGCCTCCGAGGCAGCACTAAGGATGTCTGACTAATGGCTCTCCTGTGGGGAGTGGGCCTAAGCCATTAGTCGGACATCCCCCAAGGGCTCCTGGGCTGCCAGAGGGATGTCTGACTGCCAGCTTAAGCCCGATCCCCCGGGGAGTGGGCTTAAGCCATCAGTTGGACATCCCCTGAGGGGTCGAGACTGCGAGAGGGCGCAGGCCGGGCTGAGGGACACCCCCCACGAATGCACAAATTTTTGTGCACCAGGCCTCTAGTCGTGTATGTTACATTTACATATTTTATACACCCTACAATACAGTGTCATAATTTTTACTTTAGTCAGATGCATTCGTCTTGGAAATTAATATGATTTTAATATTTTATATTCATTTAAATGTTATATTTAACATTTTCATGGATTATCATTCCTTTTTGAAGAGGTTCCATCTATACCATTCTCCTTTACATGATGAACTTCATTTAGTATTCCTTGTAGTGCAGGTCTGCCAACAATGAATTCTCTTAGTTTTCATCTGTTTGAAAATTTTCTTATTTCACCTTCACTGGGGTGGACAGACCTTGAGGTGACTCCTAATGACCCACCTTCTGGTGTTCATGCCTTTTAATAACCCTCTCTGGGACTGGGACTTGCTTCTAACCAGTAGAATATGGCAAAGTGATGGGATGCCACTCCCACGGTTATGGTACATGATAAAACTGTCTTGATAGCTCACTCTAGAGTTTCTCTTTCATTTTATGATTCTGAGCAAGCAAGCAAGATGCCCTGAAACAATTGGACCCCACAGGGCAAGAAATTGCAACTAGTGTCTAGTTGTTGAGGATGGCCTCAGTCTTATAAACTCAAAGAAATGAATTCTTCCTCTAACCTGAGTGAGCTTTTAAGAGGATTCATTATTGTTAGTTGGGTTTCCATGTAAGAACTGGGCCCTGGCCAACATCTTGATTGCAGACTTGCAGAGGACCCAGCCAAGCCATCCTCTGATTTCTGATCCACAGGAACTATGGGATAATAGATGTTGTGTTTTTTTAAGCCACTAAGTTTGTAGTAATTTCTTTTTTCTTTAAAAAAAATATTTTTATTGATTTCTGAGAGGAAGGGAGAGGGAGAGATAGAAACATCAATGATGAAAGAGAATCATTGATCAGCTGGCTCTTGCACACCCCCTACTGGGACTCAAGCCCAGAACCCAGGCATGTGCCTTAACCAGGAATCAAACCAGCAACCTCTTGGTTCATAGGTCAATGCTCAACCATTGAGCCACACTGGCCAGGCTGTAGTAATTTTTTTATGCAGCAGATATAGTCATTTATGAAATATTAACTGACTTTAGAATTCTGCATTGACATTTATTCTTTCATCACTCTGAAGATGTTATTCTATTGTCTTCTGCCCTTTTGATGTGATGTCAGAAGTCATTCAAATCATTGTTCCCTAGTATGCAATGTGTGATTATTCTCTGGCTACTTTCACATATTTTCTTACCTTTGGTTTTCAAGAATTTAGTATGATGTATCTATATGTGGTTTTCTTTGTTTTTATTTCCCTACTTGGGGTTTGTTGAGCTTCTTGAAATTGTGAGTTTATAACTTTCACAAAAATGAGGAAATTTAGTCATTATTTCTTCAAACATACAGAGGCTATTTAAAGAACAAATGTTCAGTTTGGTTGGAGAATAGGTTAGAGCAGGGTTTCTCAACCCTGGTGCTATTGACAGATTGGACTAGATAATTGTTTGTTGTGGAGGCGAGTGTCCTGTGCATTTTAGGATGTCCAGCAGGATCACTGACATCTCCCACATTACGACAGCCAAAAATATCTCCAGACATTGTCAAATACCCTCCAGGAGCAATATCGCCCCTGTTTGAGGACCAGTGAGTCAAAGAATTGCTGGAACACAGGGCTGGAGAAGGCACATAGGGTTACAATTTGAGAGATCTGGTATGCCAGTAAAGGGTATTCCACTTAATTTAATAGACAAAGCATATTCACTAATGATTTCTGGGTTAGGGAATTATAGAACCAGTAAAGTGACTTAGGGAGAATAATTTGGTAGTTTGTAAAACTGGTTTCATTTTTGTAAAATATAAATAAGTACTATTTATAGTATATATCAAATCACTTAACTTACTTGTGCCTCAGTTTTCTCATGAGTAAAATGGGGGAAATGCTATAATTGTAGCATTTAAATGAGTACTAAATGAATTAATTCACACAAAGTACTTGGAACAATGCCTGGTACATTTAAATAAATTTTTTCAGTATATTGTTAATGTTCCTTATCACAAACAAGGTACTGTTGTGGTGTGAGCAACTTTAAATCATTTTTGAAGTGCAGTTACCATTTCTAATAAGAATCAATATAAAATAATTTATTCCAAAACTAAGTCTACATAGAACCAAAATAATCACACCCAAAGGGATTACTATTCCCATTCCTCCTTAAACCCTGGATTGAAAGCTAATAAAACTGCACTTAAAAACAAAATGGGAGAAACATTAAAAAGAGAGAGAAAGCTGATTTTCAAGCTGCTTCTCAAATACAGATTGGAGCGCCCTGAAACCATGTAGACATATGAGGCACCAGCCCACAACTGCTCCACAGGGGCAACTTTCAATGGGTCGGCTTCCACGTGTAATTGCTAACAAGCCACAGGTGCCAAGCCACATGAGCCGGCAATAGCCTGATTTTGAGAAGAGAAATGACAATTCTTTACCCATCATTCATCCCAAGGTGCGCTTGTCATCTCTCATAGCACAGAGCGAGTTACCTTTTTATTAGTGGCTTTGCAAATATTTTTGCCGGGGAGCAGCAGCAGCATCCTTATCTGCAAAACTGCGTGTAAATGAGACTATGCCTACGGAAGCCATACATGCCGCTGCCTGGAGGATGAAAGGTGTGCATTTGAGCTCTCAGGCAGCGAGATTAGGGTTCCTGCCTGCCTGCCTGTCTCTTCACACTGACCAAAATGATGGGCAAACGCAGTTCTCCCAGCTTACTTTGTTCTCTTCCCTCTATTTCTGGCCATCTGACCTCACCACATGAAGTTAAGGAAATACTTTATCTAAAATACAAAATCAAGTTAATTTTATCTGTTGCTTAATAACACAACCTATTTCTTCTAGTTTTCAAAATGCTTTGCCATAAGCCATCTTGCTTGAGCCCCTACCAAAGCCCTTGATAAATAGCACAGATATTATCTACTCCTTTCTGAAGGAAACTAGGGTTCAATGAGGTTAAATGTCTTGTCCATGGACCTGGTGAAACTTGAGAGTTGAAGGTAGGTTTTCTGGTTCAGAGTCCCAACTCTGTGACTGTGGACAAGTCTCTTAAACATTCTGTACCACAGTGTCCAACAATATTCATGTACCTCTTGCTTTTTATTCCTGTCAGAATCATACATGCAACTAACAAATTTACAGGAATCATGAGACTCTTCTCACATTCTGACTGATTTTCTTCAGAAGATTCTTGCTTGACCTTTAATCATGACCCCCTTAAGTCCTTCATGACCCCCTCTCCTCGGTGACACCTTGGCAGGATTCCAACTCCTTCAGCTACTTGTCCAGCCCCATTCTTGCTTGTAGTTAAGGTTTGTCCTGTTCATCCACCTTTGATCACAATTCAGTCCAAAGCTTTTCTTTCCTCCTCCCACTGTAGGTGAGATTTATGATGAGAGGCTCTGACATGGTGATAAGAACATGGTCTGGGTCTCCAATACCAACTCCCCCTCCTCCTTCTAGGTTAGTTCCTGTAGTTTTGGAGTGGGAAATGGGGCGGGGGGGGGGGCTTGAGAGAACTTTTTGAGTAATGGTAATGCTGTATATTAATTATAATAGTGGCGTCAAGACTATACATTTGCCAAAAATCAATTTGTTATACCTCAATAAAACTTATTTCAAAAATTTTAGCAACATTGTTGGTATGGTGAGCTAGTTGGAAGTCTTTTTCTAGAACTTCAGGTATTGCTGGAAATGGAAGTTACTGTTTGATTTTTTTAATGGGAATTTTTCAGTTGTGAACCTGTGGATAGAGGAACCATCCCAATAAATATATAAAGTCCTCCCAGCCATCCTTTGAGCTTCACTGAAGAATAGGAATCTACATTTAGGTGCACAAGTGCGTGCTACATGAAAGCAGCCACTGATTTTTTCAATGAGTAGGAACGATCCACTGAAGGTACATATACAGATGTCAGTATTTGTATCCTTGCTATAAAATGTCTTTTCCATCTCAACCTTGTAATAAGTTAGCATCTCTCACTCAGGTTCATCTTGATCCAACCAGGATTCAGATCTCACAGTTCCTTTTTTTTCAGTTTAGGAACCTTCAGTCCCTCTCACCAAAGCAGGAGTTTCCTCCATGAGATCACCTGCTGTTATATCATCTCCAGACCCTTGAGCTGTTCTAAAATCAAGATAAACTTAAACTCATTAAAGCACCTTGTATGTAGCATTGTGCCTGATGTTATGAAATATGGGAAAATATGTGACAGTCCCTGTCTTCAAATAATTTAAAAATACAGCTAGAGGTCAGATAAGAAGGCATAAAAAGCTAGATATCAATGAAAGATACAAATAAAAGTTTACCAAAGAGCTGCCCAAAGACAGCACATGATTAACCGCATCGTGAATTGTATGGACAGTAACTGCTATCAAGGTTTAGCAGAGTCTGTTTATTCATGTCACCTCTCCATTCCACCTGATCTACCAAAGCTACTCTGCTCTCTAACCACCCACCCCCTATGTATCTTCCCCAGTGCACTAGCTTTCTTCGCACTGTTTAACTCACCAGGAAGATGCTTGGCAAGCCTTGTCAGAATGGCCTTTACTATCTCTGTATCTGGGAATTATTTTCCAGTCTGCTGAGTCCTAAGAGTCACCTACACTCCCAGGATGAGAAAGACAGCAGCCTTGGGAAATGGGTGTGTCTAGAAAACCACCTCAGAACACCTGGGCACTTCAAGATGGGTTTGAGGGATGCGGAGAAGGCTCCTCTTAGACAGTTACTGGAGGGGACCCTAAGTGGCTGAGAAGGAATGTGGGGGTTGCCCAAGAAGAAAGAGTGGCATGGGCAAAGGTACAGAGATGTGAAAGGGCAGGGGTATGTATAGGGATCTGTGAGTAGCTGGTTATAACAGGAGTAAAGGATGAGAATGGTGGGGTGGTAAAATATGAGAAAAGAAAGGGTTGGTGCAAGTAGGAGAGATAGCAAATGTGGGATCCTGTTCGACATGTAAATTTAAAAGTTTTAAATATAAGGTGGTTCCAAAAGGCAGCGTAGTGCTGTAATCAAGAGCACAGTCTCTGAAGGTAGACTCCCTGACTTTAAATATCAGTGTCAACACTTGTTAGCTGTGTGTACTTGGGTATGTTATCTAGCCTTTTTGAGAGAATTAATATATTTAAATACATGTAAATGCTTAGAGCATAGCACATAATATGTACTTTAAAAGGTAGTAGTAATAATAATAAACAGTAAAGAATGCGATAAGACCTCCAAGAGTAATGCTGAAAGTTGTGGGTTCTCTATTCCCTCCCAAACCCCTTCCCTGCAACAGGAGGATGTGGTTTCCATGAGAATCACATGCTTTCCCAAGAGCCCAGGTAGGAGCATGCTTTCCCAAGAGCCCAGGTAGGAGACAGATGATGAAAACCTAAACTAAGGCAATCAAACAATTCATAGTTAGGAGGTAAAATTGACAGGACTTGGTAATCAACTGACTCTAAAGAGAGGAAGGTATCAAAAATGATTTTGAAGACAATCAGCTGCTGTCTTCCTCGTCCTGGGAGTGAAGGTCTGTTTTAGGAATTGACAACCATAGCAATAACTTCACAGTTTGGTAATAGCTCCTGCATATTATTAGGTTGCTTAGTAGACCAAATGAAGCTTCATAGCAGTCTAATTAAATGATCTAAGAAACTCACTAATACTAGTAGGAAAAATAGCCAGAATATATAATTGAATTTTTACAAAAACACATAAATCAAAATTCTTACTTGTTCAGGCTTATAAAAAAAATAACCTTGCTATTTTACTGGCTGAATAAAGTATCAGATTAGTTTTTTTATGAATCATTCATTTCATTGAGGTAAATTTATATATTCTAGAATGCACAGATCTGCACATTTCAATGAGTTTTGACAAATGCATACACCTGTGCAATCCACATCCTTAATGAGATACACAAAATTTCCATTTCCTCAGAAAGTCCACTCATGCTCAAAACCAGTCAATTCCTGCCCTCCCAGAGGAAACTGTCATATTCAAATTTCTCATGTAAATGGAATCACATAGTCAGCACCCTCACATGTCTGACATCTTTTGCTCAGCACAAAGTTCTTGAGATTTATTTGTGTTATTGAGTGGATCAGGGATTCATGCCTTTTTATTGCTGATTGGTATACAGTTGTATGAATACCCTATTATTTGTCTGTTCTCAATCCATGGTTATTTGAATTGTTGCCAGTATGGGGTTAATAGGAATAAAGCTCTCACGTAGAGTTTTTACAAATATTATGTGGACATATGTTTTCATTTCTCCTTAATAAATGCCTACAAGAGTAATTGCTGAGCCACAGGATAGGTGATTCACTTTATATGAAACAGACAAAAAATTTTCCAAAATGGAGTAAAATGTTATACTCCCATTAGCAATTTCAGTTTCTCCAAATCCCATGAATATTTAGTGTTTTTATTATTTATTTTTCCCTATCCTGTGAGTGTATTCCAGTGAGGACCTCTTTCAGGTGCAGACTGCTGGCCTCTAGTATCCTCATATGACAGAGCTCTCTGGCATCTCTTGCAGAAGGAGGGCACTAATCCCATTTTTGAGAACTCCACCTTCATGGCCTAGTCACCTCCCAAAGGTCCTACCTCCAAATACCATCACACTGGAGATTAGGATTGAACATAGGAATGAGGGGGACAAACATTTAGTCTATAACACCCCGATAGGAGCAGGAAAGAAGAAAGAGATTCAACCCAAGAGTTGAGGGACGATAGAAGCATTTTGTTCTACCTGGAGTGTGTTAATCTGTGAGTTTTTCTTGCCACCGAAGAAGGAACTGAACCTGCCATATTCCTATATTATTTTGTATAGAGTGGTTCTCAACCTTCTGGCCCTTTAAATACAGTTCCTCATGTTGTGACCCAACCATAAAATAATGTTCATTGCTACTTCATAACTGTAATGTTGCTATTGTTATGAATCGAAATGTATATATCTGATATGCAGGATGGTCTTAGGCGACCCCTGTGAAAGGGTTGTTTGACTGCCAAAGGGGTTGCAACCCACAGGTTGAGAACCGCTGGATAGAAGGTAAACTGTAGATAAATAATTCATTTTATTCAGCATTTCAAGTTTGATGTTTATGTGGGATGCCTGGCCAAGGGACTCTCAGATAGTTGTTTTCAAAGATAAGATTTTTTATTAAAGATTACATTTATGGAGTTACTGCCATTGTTTTGGTCAGCTTGTGAATTAAGACTCATGTTTCTGCTACTTCAAAAACACTTAAAAACTTGGTTTTTTTCACTTTTAGTTTATCACCTAGAAGGACTTGAGAAAAATGTGTAAAAACAAAGACCAACACAATAATTTGTCTGCTATCTGTAATCAATATCATTTTCTCTCCTCTTTCCTTCTTTGACATGTATTGATTGACTGTTGCTTTTTGTGTGTGTATGTGCACTATTTCCTATTAATGACAATATATTTGTGGAGTCTTTTGTCATTTTCACAGCATACTACACATCATATGCATTATTTCATTTAATCTCTTAATAATTGTGAGAAAAAAACACAGAAAAATAAGTGTTACACCCATTTTACAAACATAGAAATGGTAACAGAGGGGTTAAGTAACCTCCCAGAAAAACAAATGGAGCTGTGACAAGAGCTCATATTTATTTATTTCTTTTTAAAAAAATTTATTGATTTGAGAGGGGGGGGCAGAGAAAGAGAGAGAGAGAAACATCAATTTGTTGTTCCATTTATTTATGCATTCATTGGTTGATTTTTGTATCTGCCTTGACCGGAGATCAAACCCAAAACCTTGGTGTATCAGTTCAACACTCTAGCTAACTGGCCAGGACCAAGCCCAGATTTCTTACTGAAGCAATTTAATCACCAAATGTAGCACACACAAAATGGAGTTTTGTATACTCTATATCTACAGAAATATGTATTGAAAATTAGTAATCAAACTCACTGAGGAAAATGTTTTATATACAAACTAGAGTCCCAATGAACAAAATTCGTGCTAGAGTAGGCTTTCCTTCCCCTGGCTGCTGGCACCAGCTTCCCTCTGGCCGCCGGCAGGCACCCGGGACCCGGGCTTCCCTCACAGCTTTGTCAGGAAGGTCATCCGGAATGATGTCTGGTCTAATTAGCATATTATGCTTTTATTATTATAGATGCATTTAATGATATATACTAGAATTATTTTTCCTGAAGAAATATTTCAAAGTGAAATCAAAATTTAGGGTTAGATAGAAATTGCAGTTGGAGTCAGAAATCAGTCTTTTCTAAACTTATTTGTTAGGTTGGCCTTTATAGCATCAAAAACCAGTGTGTTGAATGCAGTTTGCAATCGATTAATTCCCCAAAGAGACGAAAACAGATGCTTCTGCATCTCTTTCACATTTGCGTGATGAGGCAAACTGAACTAATCATATTTTACCAAATCAATTCAACTTGCTCAACTTTAGAACAAATCATGACTCTTTCATACCACAAATGTTCAACTGTACTGCCAGAGAGTGGGCATCATGTTGATGTGCTTGACTTTCTCTCTTCTTTCATCTCCTTTCTTTGCCTTCTCCTTTCTTCATGTCCCACTCCAACTTAAAGAGACTTTTGTTCTGGATCCAGTTTGTGCATTCTGCCAAAATGCATGGTTGAATTGGTAAAACAGAAAGAACAGATGAAAGATAATCAAATGCTAAGTCAATTTCCTCTATCAATCAGACAAATTTTCTCTTGTCATTTATAGTATGTGTTGCTTAGTTAAAATAGGAAGCCCACCAGGCAGAAGAAGCCTAAGGTACCTGTAGGTTTTATCATGGAGTCAAAATTTCTACAGCACTAATTGACATAAAATGAAAATATACTCTAGTGAGCTACCTTACTCATAATTTTTCATAATGCTGCATTTAGTATATCTAGATTATACATGCAATTATGCATCAGGAAGTAGAACTCCATGGCTATTGATGATATACCATCATATGGGTTTGTCTTTTTCCTAAAATCATCAAGGCTAATATTCAGCAGGTACTGCTTGCTGATAGTATACTAAACCAAAGGACATTGTACCAAAAGGAAAAACAACAATCATTTTCATGCTCTGTTTGTTATTTATAATGCATTAAGACAAAAAGGAAAAAAATAATCAAATAGTCAATCCCACAATAAAACTGCCAACTCACCATGTGCCCTGAAGAGGCTGATGGGGCAGGTGGTTAGCAGGGCACTGTGGGCAGCTGGATCTGCCTTCTGCTCAGATCATGCAAGCAGAGGCCAGAATACTCTTAACCTTTTATGGGTGGATGAACAACTAATTAGGAATTTCTAATTGCCTTCTCTCTGAGGGCTCTCTCCCAACTATGTAGTGAAGGTATCAGCAGAGAAGTGTTGTTCATCCAAGGTGATGTTAACTTTTTGTGAAATTAAGAGACCTTTATTTGAAAACCACTTCAATAGCTTCAGGCGTAGACTAGAAGAAATGTACTCCAGGCTGTAATAATTGCTGGCTGCCCTGGGAACTGGCTTCAAGGCCGGAGCAGCCGTGGCTTCATGCAAGCACATCCTCTAATTATTGAAAAACCTGTGTAGAGTCTTCATGTTAATCAGTCTCTCAGAGACTTCAGCTTTATGTAGTTAGTGCAGATTTATAGCATTTTTCTTTTCCTGTTATTAAAACTGATATTTCACAAGGAAGAAACTATCTCCAGACAACAGTTAAAATGCAAAGTTTCAGTCATAAAAGAAAACTGCAAGATTATTCTGAGAATATTCCTTAGAGAATTCCAAACAAGGATGAGAAACAACACATCAAAGCTGGGGTGCAGGGGGGGACTCAAAAATAAAAAGGCATGACTTTAAAATATTAACAAAAAGACTCAACAGTTGGCCCATGGAATCAAGAGGTTAGAGTGTAATTAACTTAAATGCTTGTTACAATTATGGAAATAAACATTTCTGCATAAATGCAAACTGAATTATACATAATTATGAAAGCACTAAACTAATTGGAACATTTGGATGAACAAAGTAGAAGCCAAATTGCCTTTTTAAGCCAATGATACAGTGCTTTGCGTGCATCCCACATGTGCATGGCAAATAGCAGTTAATGACGGAAAGCAGCATAGATAGAAACATATTTCTGTCAAGTCAACATTTTTTTCTCTTGTAGAGTATACTCATATAATATAGATTAAATTATAGTGATTCTTATTAAAGAGATACACGGCTAGGGCTGGCTGGTTATGCCAGTTGTAACTGATCTGTATAGCAAAACACCATTTGCCATATTCTTGGTATTCCAGGCTTAATGCAGTACTGAGACCTAGCTAGCCTTGAGGTCACATGGGAGTAGAAACTGCTTGAGTTCTGGATTCAGACAGACTAGTGCGTAATTTTGCTAAATGTGTAATAGGTTTTGTAACCTCCCAGAGACTCAGATAACTATCTTAAAATATTTAATACTCAGTAAATAACTGACTCCAGGTTGGATTGACTCCCTTCAATGCTTTGATTATCTGACTGCAATTTTCTTCTTTTATGCCCTTTGACCCTCAACTCCTAAGCATATGACCAACTTTCTTGTCCTGGTTCATCACGTAGACCAGTGACCCATAATCATCTGAACTGGCAGTAACACTGGCAATAAAAGGGGGGAGTGGCCAGGACTACCAAGAACTTCTTTTCCTTCTTTGGAGTTGTGTGTGTGTGTGTGTGTGTGTGTGTGTGTGTGTTCAGGTGGAAGGGCCATATAGATTTTATGAGTCCCAGAAAGTTCTCTGTATTTAGTTCATATTTTTTTTGGAAATTTGGCTTCTAACTGTGGCTCCAACTTTAGCCAACCTTCCCTTTTCATCTCTCAAAGGGAATGGAAAAGTGTGCAATGGGAAAACTTGATTTATATTCAGACAAGATTATGTGACTTAATTTCTCTGAGCCTCAGAATCTCAATCCTAAGGTGAGAGTAATGCCTTTTCAGAAAATTCTTATGAGGATTAAATGAAATAGCCCAGAGGGTCTGGAATCATGACTGGTTCATTATAGGTGTTCAATAAACCACCTGATTGTCAAGAACAATGGACAAGACAACTACACTACTTGTTCATTGTTTCCCAGCCAGTCACTTCTATCCTTAAATTCTTTTCACAAGTCTTACTTTTCTGCAAATCTATCTACTGAAATGAAAATAATCCTTCACAGCTAGGAAGCCAACTACATACAGATACATACATGTACACACACACCATTGATCTCCCAGTAAGTTGAGAAAATATAATATATATGCATGCTTATGCTCCGTAGTGTGTGTGTGTGTGTGTGTGTGTGTGTGTGACTATATGTCTCAATAGCTATTTAGAATATAACTTCTTTGAAAACAATGAATCTTGTGCAAGTTTAATTCTGTTTAGTTCCTAGGTTTATGAGAACATGACAGAAACACTATTGTGGCTGCATTTTGTTGGAATAAGAGTTTCACTCACCAGCGACTCATCGCTTGACTGTTTCATATTCTCAGCATTTTTTTCTACCCAATCCTCACATCTCTCCCATGCATTTGTCTTTATATTTGCATTGTCTGGTAATTTGAATATTTTTATTTGAGATTATTTGGCCTATGTCAGGTATTCTTCTCTCTGGTCCCCAGGGTCTTGTATCTTGTTTTTAACTTCTTCTCTCTCCTTGCTCTCTTTTTATCAGATGTCATCCATTGTGCCTCACTATTTTACCCTTGGGTGTTTCAATTATGCATGAATGAGATCTGCCTCACAGTTGCACGCTTCCATTTTCAGTCTAAATAACTGCACAGAAGAATGAAAGTCTCTGTGTTGAACTTGAGAGGCTCTCAGCTGGACGCGGGTTTCATTTGGATGCGCTCTGGTCCTCTCTCCCAGTAGCAATTGTTTAAACCAGCATCTCTGAATTCACCGTGTTGTTGCATCCAGCTCTTCCAGCCTGTGCTCTAGTATTCAGCTAAGCCACTATTTCCACATTTGTATATTTGCAATGACCATGGTTGCTTTGAGTTTCCTTTGAAACAAAAACCAGATAATTTAGCAGCAGTTTCTCTAAGAGTCTACATCAACAAATAGTGTTTCAGCAGTACCAATAAAGCACTGTTCTTCTATTAAGCCCCATGATTTAAATCAATCAGAATTTCTCAGGTTTTCAAACTTACCACATTTTTTAGGAGGTAGGAATGAAAAGAGTGGAAGATATCATCTTAGCATTAAAAATTGTGTGTGCCTAAGGCAGATACAGAGAAGAGCAAAAAAGGGATGATTATTAGAGTTGGTTTCCTTTTGTAAATCATCAATCTGGCCATGAATAAAACTCTTAGCTCCCCTAGCTTGCTCCTGTCATAGAACCAACCACATTTTATTACTGATTGTATTACACTTATTTGACTATGTGTCCCCAGTACCCCACACAATGCCTGACCCATACAAGAAACTCAATGATAAATGAATGAGTGAATGAGTCACAAAGATGCTACAACTGTGACAATAAAAAGGATGACTATGTTATGCATTTTAATTACACATGTAAGTGAGTGAAGTAAATCTGAGGTTGTAGCTTTGTAATTAGGACAAGTTTAGGTGTCTTTTTCCCCCTGTGCATTATTCTCACAGGTAATCCTTTGAATCTCATGCACCAAATGATTTTAAATATGTCTATGCCATCTTTATATAAGAAGGCTTCTTGCCCTAACCGGTTTGGCTTGGTGGATAGAGCGTCCGCCTGTGGACTGAAGGGTCCTGGGTTCGATTCCGGTCAAGGGCACGTACCTGGGTTGCAGGCTCATCCCTAGTAGGGGGTGTGCAGGAGGCAGCTGATCGATGTTTCTCTCTCATCGATGTTTCTAACTCTCTATCCCTCTCCCTTCCTCTCTGTAAAAAATCAATAAAATATATTTTTAAAAAATAGAAGGCTTCTTTATTATTAATACAATTAGAGGCCCGGTCCACAAAATTTGTGCACTCAGGTGGGGTCCCTCAGCCTGGCCTGCGCCCTCTCACAGTCTGGGAGCTCCACGATCAATCACCCCGCAGAGGGAGGCCCAGGCTACCTGGCTGAGGCGCTGCTGTGGGTGGGTGGGGCCTCCCTCTACAGGGCGATAGATGGCTGAGCTCTGTGATGGATCACCCCCACAGAGGGAGGCCCCGCCCAGAGGCCCCGCCCACCTGCCACAGCCTGCCGGTCAGTGGCCTGGGCCTCCCTCTTTGGTGCAATTGTGGAGCCCCCCCGATTGATCACCCCACTGGCTGGTGGCCTGGGTCTCCCTCTGCTGGGCGATCATGGGGCAATGACTGAGCCCCCGACCAATCACACCCACCTTGGCTGGCCTGGCACCAGTGGGTGTCATAGCATGGTCGTCCAGATGGTAGTTCTGCTGTTTGGCCATTCAGTTGATTTGCATATTACACTTTTATTATTATAGACTAGTGGCCCGGTGCATGAAATTCGTGCATGGGGTGGGGGTGTCCCTCAGCCTGGCCTGCACCCTCTCCAATCTGGAACCCCTTGGGGGATGTCTGACTGCCACTTTAGGGATCGGGCCTAAACCGACAGTCGGACAACCCTCTCGCAATCCAGGACTGCTGGCTCCTAACTGCTCACCTGCCTGCCGCCTGCTTGCCCCCAACTGCCCCCCCGCCAGCCTGCTTGCCCCCAACTGACCCCCACTGATGGCCTGCTCACCCCCAACTGCCCCCCCCCCGCCGCTGGCCTGCTTGCCCCCAACCTCCCCCACACCTCACTGGCCTGATCACCCCCACCACCCCACCACCCCCACCGGCCTGATCACTCACAGCTGCCATCCCAGTCTGGCCTGATCACCCACAACTGCCCTCCCCTCTTGGCCCCTAACCGCCTCTACCTCGGCCCCGCCACCATGGCTTTGTCCAGAAGAACGTCCGGAAGGTCTCCTGGAAAGTCTCCCAGTCTAATTAGCATATTACCCTTTTATTAGTATAGATAGAGGCCTGGTTTGCCATGAAGGGTGTCTCTGATCAGGGTGAGGGTCCTCTTGGTGGGCGGGGTGGCCTGGGCGAGGGGCCTGTGATGGTTTGCAGGCTGGCTATACCTCCATTGGGGGTGGGGTCCCTGATGGGTGGTCGTGGCCAGCTTGGGTGAGAGGCTGAGGGCTGTTTTCAGGCTGGCCATGCCCCCCAGTGGGGACCCTCACCCCATGGGGCCTGGCCAGCCTGGGTAAGGGGCTGATGGCTGTTTTCAGGCTGGCCACGCCCCCCAGTGGAGACCCCCACCCTGATGGTGGCATGGCCAGCCTGGGTGAGGGGCTGTTGGCCGTTTGCAGGCCCCTCCCTCGGCGGCCAGCCTGGGCGACCCTAGCCTACCCTGCGCTCAGGCTGGCTCCGTGACTGCTGCCCACAGGCCCCCTCCTTCAGTGCCAGCCCAGGCAGGTGGGAAGCTTGGCTTCCTCCATCGCCAAGGGCGACCCAAGCCTCCTGCCTGCTCCAGCTGGCCATCTTTGTCCCACTAATTTGCATATTCCCTCCTGATTGGCTGTGGGTGTCACGGGGGTATGGTCATTTTACATATTTGTCTATTATTAGTGTAGATGGGTGTGGCATGCATAATTAGAGAAACAATATAAAGTGTCTTCCTTCGTGAGTGAATAAGGTGGTTTATGCCACACTTACTTAGAAGAATACCTCAGAGTCTTGGTAGGGTATTTTTTAGCCCAGTTAATGGTTTAATTGTTGTTACTCTGTAGAGGCCAGACACTGGTCGTGTTGTGTGAACAATCCTTACAGCCAATCTGTAGAGCATCGTGGAGTAGAGATTTTCCTAGCATCATAGCAGTCTCCCTTAGATGAACAGCAAGCGCTCTGCCAGGGAAATGTATGTGCTGTTTCCTGAGCTGGTCTAGCTTCATTTCATTAAAGAAGAACATCTTTAAAAATGTGTTAAGCCCTCCAGTGGTGCCACCTGGTCACAGAGATCAACGCCCTGCACTGTTAAGGATGACAAACAGTCGTGTGTTCTTTATTGCATAGAAACTACACTCTTGCAACATCAGAGGAGGAGTGACTAGAATTTGGAAGCAGTAGCATCAAGCATAAGCAAGAAACGTGTATGTAGGCCAGCATTTCCCAGGAATTTGGACTTCATAAGACATAAAATTTCAAAATATTTTGTAAAAGAATGAGCAGAACCAGTACAGAGCTGCAAAGCTTTTATTACCAAATGATGCCATTAAAACACATGCATACACCCCATTACTAACTGTCACCCTTGTAAAAGAAGCAAGAGTTAAAAAAAACTGGGAGTGGCACCATTTGAGCAGTTCTTTAAGTATAAGTGTCCTTATTTTTCTTTGCACAAAGTGTGGCCCCTGCGGTTGATGGCTCAGGCTCCTGCCTCATTCTTTTTAGGAACAATCTCACAAGGCCGGTGTTGAATAAGCCACATCTGTTCAGTCCTGCGCAGGACATAGGAGATGCTGAGATTTTTACTGCTTCTTTAAGTAACAGAGTAGAAGTCTGTGTCTGTACTTAAAGCAGGGGTCCTCAAACTTTTTAAACAGGGGGCCAGTTCACTGTCCCTCAGACCTTTGGAGGGACGGACTATAGTTAAAAAAAAAACTATGAACAAATTCCTATGCACACTGCACATATCTTATTTTGAAGTAAAAAAACAAAACGAGAACAAATACAATATTTGTATTTGCATGTGGCCTGCGGGCCGTAGTTTGAGGACCCCTGACTTAAAGGGTACATTCAAAACCCACTGACCCAGCGCCAGAGTGACCCTTCTGTCCTATGGAAACTCAGGACAGCGACACCAAGAAAATCCAGAGGGATTGGAAGAATGTAAGAGAACCAATGGAAAACTGAGTTCTGCTCACCTACCAGCTAAATCTTTTCTCTTAAGAGGCTTCATTGTCATTCAGTGTAGCCAATAATTACCCCTGAGTATACATTTTCAAGGATAATAAACAAAAGGGTTCATCTGTGATGTGATCAGCAGTGCTTCTAATGGGACACAATAAGAAGCAAAGTAAATACAAATCAACAAACATACGACTGTAGAAAAAACAACATCATCCCTCTAGGGAACATCAGGGGAAAAACTGAAGAAACAAAAACCAATCAACCTGCTCAAACAAAGACTGCGTATAAGGGATGTAATTATTAGTTAAACCATCTTAATGAAATGTACAGACCTATGTGCTCTTAGATAGATAATTCATGTGCAATTTTATCCTCTCTCAAGGTTTAATTAAATATTTGCCTTTTGGCTAATCAACAGCAATTAATAAGAGATGCTTATGTTCATAAAATGTATGAGAAGTGTGGACATGGCCTTCACTGGCATTTTAGTGTCTACATAAAAGCATGGGCAGGCAACAACACAGGTCAGAATTAAAGAACCTGTATATTAGGGTTCTCCAGAGAAAGAGAATTCAGTGTGTGTGTGTGTGTGTGTGTGTGTGTGTGTGGTGACAGAGTTAGGGAGAAAGAGAGAAGACAGAGAGATAGAAGAAAAGAGATAGATTTATTTTAAGGATTTGGCTCCTGCAATGCTGGGGGACAAGTCCAAATTCTGTAAGGTCAGGCTAGCAGGCTAGAGACCCAGGGGAGTAGAGATGGCAGTCTGGAGGCAAAAATCATTCATCCTCAGGGGATTTCCATCTTTTCTTTTATCAGCTTTACTGAAAGTCCACTGATTCAACTGTTAATCTCATCTAAATATACCTTCACAGCAATATGTAGACTGTGTTTGACCAAATATCTGGTTCCTGTGGCCTAGCCAAGTTGACACAGAAAATCAATCATCACAATCCCAAAAGGCAGAGGGAAAAAAAGAATGTTTATTTTTAAATAGAAGGCCCAAAATGGATGAAAAAGTAAATATAATAAATACTTGATAGGTAAAGTCTCTTTGAAACTGTCACATTTATCAGCATAGAACTAGGAAAAGGAATTTGACTGGATTGAAAGGAAAAGAAAAGTAATAATGAGTAGCTAACCTAGAATCATCTATATCTTAAGAATCTCCTTGTGTCTTATGTGTGGATGTGCACTCATGGCACCAGCAAGGCACAGAACTGCAAGGCAAAGAAGGGGACTTATTAAACACATAAAGAACCAAGAGTGTCATGACTGGTCATGAAATAAATGATGACTCTTGATCCTCAGTGTTGTGCCACCACTTCATGTAAGCAAACAGCCATAGTCTCTCTGGAACATAAAAATAAAAAAATCAAGGCAGGAGGAGACTCATGAATGACAATGATGACTGTGAATTACCAGTGCATTTTGCACCTTTGGACCGTGGTTTAAGAAGGAACTTTGAGTAACCCTCTGGTGGAAATTTATTTTGCCTTAGTTTACACTCTGGTGATTCCTTAAAAGTAATTTGTAGCAAAGAAATTCTTCAACTACAGTCCACCGTGAACCGTGGTTTGGGGGAAGCAGAGAAAGTCATACCCCTTCCAGAATTTAACCAGAGCAGCTCTGATTTAGACATCAGCTTTATCAGAATTCGTTTGAAAAAACAATGATTCCACTGCTAAAGAAGCTTTGAAAAATCACTGTTGCTCTCATTTCTTCATTTACAGACATTATTTGGATGTCCATGAAATGAGCAGAGAAGTCACGCTGGGGCAAGGCCTTCGCTATCCCTGGGGGCCCTCTGCTCTGGGCAGATTAATTTGGGAAAAGTTGACACAGACTTGACCAACCTAAGGTGACTTTGTGTGACAAAATATGCCATCCCTTCCTCCAGGGATTGCAGTCCTCACTAGGACACAGGCAGGGAAGTAGAAATAGGCTGGATTTCAGCCCCCATGTCTCACCTCTCCCCTCAGGAGCCTTTGTTCGAGGTCTGAAACACACAGCGGTATCTTTGACCCTGTGCCCATGTTCCTGAAGGGCCTGAATAGTTATGTAACATTACCATATCTGCCTGGTAAATTAAATCCAGGATCTTTCTCTCTGTGTGCTAATGGAGTTTATATCAGGTAAACCAATAGATTGATATAGCCAAAAGATTACTAACCAAAAGAACTGCAACTTACACAGCAACACCCAGAAGTGGCTTGCTTGGGGAAAATAATCAATTTTCTATTTTGAAATTCTGCCCACCCTTAGAATTCACACCTAAAACAGCCAGGAAAGGGATAGATACTCGTAGATACAGAAGATCAGCCACCAGAAGATCCATATTTGCAAGGGCAGGAGATGATTTTTTTTAGATAGTATTATATTTCACCTTAAAGCAGGACCTTTTTGGGGGGTCCTCTTCCTCACCCCCTCTGACCATTGCTCTCAGGGTTAGGAAACTCCCCCTCGTCTTTGCTACTAGGGGAAACAGCCATGAGAAAATGACTGATAATTTCAGGGAGAGACTGGGTCCCAGGAGCTGGCAGGCACTTGGAAGGATGAGAAGAAATGGTTTTAAAGACCAATGACCATCTGGGCTTGGAAAGGTGGGGGAAGAGAAAAGAGAATCCAGGAAGATGGGCTCAGCAATGGCTACAGAGGCTCTCCCACACCCAGAGTGCAGCTGGGCAAGTCAGCCACCTCAGGAAAACACTCCAGGGCCGTGGCCCTGAGGCATGCGTATATATTGACATGCATTGAACAACAGCACTTCGGAAAGACACGGGCTTATTGCTTCTCAGAAGTGTGTGTGTGTGTGTGTGTGTGTGTGTGTGTGTGTGTGTGCAGGAATCTGTCACTCTGCCCCCTTAGTCTAAAGACCATCTGTTACCTGTACTTGTCCAGTGCAGAGGATGGGAAGGCAGAATCATACACAGGAACAGCTCACCAGTAAGGCTATTTTTATTTTCAGTTACAATCAGACCTTTTGTGTTAAGGGGAATAGTGTCTCAGTTTCAGCAGATTCTTGGAGAGGCTGGCCATTCTATTCCAGAGAAATTATTCTACCAGGTCTAGATTCAGTTGGGTTCTTTGAAGTTTCAGAATGTGGTGAAGTTTTTTGATCTGCACCAGATACATACGTTAGTGTTAACACTCAGTTACAGCGTGATTAGTTAGTCACTGTAGATTTTCTATATCCTTTGCTCTCTTTTTCTGATTTTTGGCCATTCCACTGCTCATTAACAACTCCATGAGAAATAAAAGAGGAAATAAGATAAAACTCAAATCAAGGATGTCATATTCTCTCTGATTTGCTCTGATTTAGCTAGGGGAAAGTTGACCATATTGGCTGAAAAGGCAGTGAATTTCGATGACCCATCTTGACTGTGAAAGGAGAGATGACATGTAGCTGGTCTTGCAGTGTGAAGAAAGGCCTGCCTTGTCAGAGTTGGATGACCCATGTTCTTCTCCTACTGCCGTTAACTGGATGATCATTTCATCTCCTTGGACTTCAACTTCCTCAATTGTAACTTGGACTGGATGTCTCCATTTTCCTGGAAAACTTCCATCTAGGCACTGGCAGTTAGGGAATTCACTTGCAACTAAGAGTCCTTACACCTACGTAGCCTCCTTGTGACCATTAGTCATCATCTTATGAGGAAGTTAATAGGAAGTAATGTGCAATTTGTTAGTCATAAAACAGAGACAGAAATCTGGCCCTTCTCTCATTAATCCCTTGCTCCTTCACATGATCCACCCTTCCCTATAGACCCCCAGCCAGTTACTATTGCCATGCCTCACTCTCCTGGTTTTCAGGTATTTATTGGAATAAATACAGAAGTGGCTTCCTCTTCCATCCTCAGCGCTGAGTATGGGAACTTTATGGTGAATAACTCCCTGACCCATTCCACAGTTCAAGGCCCACTGTCAAAACTACATCCTTATCATCTCTTTCAGGGTTTGCACACATTAACTCTTATTCTAACATTATTCAAGTATTTATTCTAATATAACACTAACTCTTTTTAAAAAAATATATTTTATTGATTTTTTACAGAGAGAAAGGGAGAGGGATAGAGAGTTAGAAACATTGATGAAAGAGAAACATCGATCAGCTGCCTCCTGCACACCCCCTACTGGGGATGTGCCTGCAACCAAGGTACATGCCCTTGACCGGAATCGAACCTGGGACTCTTCAGTCCACAGGCCGGTGCTCTATCCACTGAGTCAAACCAGTTAGGGCATAACACTAACTCTTAATCCTAACATAACTCAAACATGCTATTTCTACCTCCTTAAATACCCTTTTTTTTTCTTCTTGCAAATAGTCCTGCTATGTGGAGTCTTTAGCCAAAGAATGCAGTTTTCATTATTTTCTGGATATTAGCAGGGCAGCTATCTCAGATATTTTGGGGACTCACTTTGACTTTATCCTAATTTCACTGCTGGTCTAATATATATTTCTTCATTTGGAGCCAGCATTCAAAATAATCTATATGAATGAATTAATAAGATAAAATAAACTGTCCGAGTAAATCCTTAATGTTGTTCATTTTATACTCTTAAATACCAAATGTTTATTTGCTACATAATAGAAACTAGAATGGTTTTATTAAAATGTAAATAATACATAATATAGCTTAATTTCTCACATAAGAAAAGTATTCAGAATAGATAATTGCTGCTATTCCCCATCAATTGTTCACTATCTAATAAAATTTTGCTATGTAATTTTCATTTTTAAATCTTTTAATTATTATAAAATTTAACGGGCCTGTGTTATTGCTAATAATAACTAATAGTAGCTTCCTTCTCCTTCTGAGCTAAACTTTCCTTGTCATGCATCACTGTAGGTCTTTTTTCTTTTGCCACTTTTTCCATTCTGTTTCACTCTTTTTTTTTAAAAAAAAATACCACAGAAGTCCTTTGTTTTCATTCTCTCTTTGGAAAGGTATACTGAAGTTTCAAAGGCTTTCAGACACAAACCACATACCTGTGTCTTGAGAAATAGATGCAATGAAGGAAGTTTGATATCTTTGTAATGATAATTTAATGGCCATACTACTACATGTTAGAAAATTCCTCAAAGTAAAATCCTTGAAACAAGATAACAATGTATGCAGTCATTAAGAATGTCTGATAGGCATGGTATGAATCATATATTAAAATGTGTCCTGACTTAAATTTAAAGCATTAGTTTAAACAATTCTCTGTAGAATAAATACTATCATGACCTAGATTTTGATGATTATCTTTCATTCAGTCTGAAAGGAGACCTTCAAACTCACTGCCTAAGGCACTAGTGAGCTCCAGGTTTTACTCACTCATGAAAGAAAAATAAGAGTCACTCTTGAGAAGTGAGAAATCTTACAGTAAAAACTCAGTGTGAGGTTATCTGTGTTTCATTTCAGCAACCACACCTTTGTAGACCCTTAGTTTATTATTATCAACTTATTTGACTCTTTTACCATAATCCATGATTGCAAACTGGCCTTCATAAGTTAGCATTAATGCAACTGAAGTGTTGTTTAAATGTATCCCATTAGGTAATTTTATTTGGGAAGTAATCATTTCTAATTACTAAATTAAAACTGATATGTAAACAAGTAATAATGGCTTAAAGCCTAGAAGCAAGAGATCACGTAAAACCAGTAAAAGGTGACAGTCGACCAGTAGACCAGTAGAATAGGTTTGCCAGGGCTAGATCTCTGGCTCAAATGGAAACAGGGTCAGTGGTGAGGGGGAAATGGAACAGCCTGCCCCAGGTAGGAGCTGTCCACAAAGAAGGCTGTCTGGGACTTCAGTAAGACTTGTTTTACTGTACCTACACCACTGCCATTCTCCAAATTTCAAGTAAATATTAAGTATATATTACAAATTATGTTATGAATATTATTGAGCATAGTGATAATAGCCTATGGGTTTTGACGCTGACAACGCCAAAATCATTTTCAATGTCAGAAGAACATTTATATATTTATTTAATTTTTTATTACATGTTAACACTTCCCCCTCCGTGGTTTTCATTCCATTCCTGATTTTTAATGCAACCAGTATTCCATTATCTCCTAATAGAGACCACCGATACTACGTTCCAGACCTGTTCATTCATTGGCTCCGTGACATGCTCTCCCTGAATATGTCAATGACATCTCAAATGTAACATGTCAAAATAGCACCATGGATTTGACTTCTCTTTGTTCCACCTGAGAAACCCAACTTTACCTCTCTCAGATTTCTCCATTTCGTAAAGGAATCACCATACTTTCTGCTGTGAATCCAAACGTCTAGGATTAGGTAGACTGCATTCAAATTTTTCTTGACTCTTCTCCTTTTTTAATATATTCCATTTCTACTACTGTGATCAAAGCCACCTCATTATTTCACCTACATTAATGAATGCAACTGCCTTCTGAGAAGTTTCCCTATCCACTCCAGTAGCCCACCCTTCACAAGTAGCCAGGAAACTTTTAAACATGTCAAAAAGATCATGGCACTCTCTTGCTTAAATTCTCCAATGACTTTGTAACATACCTATAATGAAATCCAATTTTCTTACCATGGCCTAAGGTTCTATGTAGTCACCCTTCTACCTCATCTCATATATGTTCCCCTCCCCTTGGATCACTGCCCTCCAACCAAATGTGTTCTAACCTTGGGCCATGTGTTAGTTTTCTATGCTCTGTAACAAATTGCTAAAAACTTAACAACTGAGAACAACACATCTATTACCTCATAATTTCTGTGGATCAGGGCTTAGCTGGATCCTCTGCTTAGCCTCTCACAAGGCTACAATCAAGGCATTGGCTAGGGCTGGGTTCTCATTTGGACTCTCAACTAAGGTAGCACCTGCTTCCTCACTGGTGTGGTTTTAGGAAGCTTTGGGTTCTTTGTGGCTGTAAGATGCGTGGTAGCTTGCTTTTACAAAACCAGCAATACATAAGCCCTGGCCAGGTAGCTCAGTAGAGTGTCGTCCTGATATGCCAAGGTTGCTGGTTCCATTCCTGGTCAGGGCACATACAAGTAGCAACCAATGAATGCATGAATAAGTGGAACATCAAAGCCAACAACACGAGAGAGGAAGACTAGAGTGATTCTAATAGCAAGATCGAGCCTAATAGCACATTAATCATGGAAGTGACAACTTATCATTTTTGCCATATTCTGATATTTAGAACCAAGTCACAGATATCACACACAAAGGGGAGGTTGTGGACATGAAAAGGAGGCAATCACAAGAGGTACCTGAACTGTCTGCCACATGTCAACATACCAATTTTGCTCCACCTCTGGAGCTTTGCCTGTTCTATTCCATCTACCCATGATGCTCTTCCCCTAGACCGCTCTTCTACCAGATCAGTGCCTGACTTCATCATAGCTTTCTTTCTTTTTTTAAAAAATTTAAATTCTTTATTGTTTAAAGTATTACATATGTCTCCTTTTCCCCCCATGACCTCTCCCTGGCCATTTCCAACCCCACAGTACATTCCCTCCCCCTCCCCACCTACTGCCTATGTCCATGGGTTAAGCTTATATGCATGCATACAAGTCCTTTGATGGTTCCCTTATCCCACCCCTTCCCTGCCTTCCCTCTGAGATTGGACAGTCTGTTCAATGCTTCTGTGTCTCTAGATCTATTTTTGTTTATCAGTTTATGTTGTTCATTTTATTCCACAAATGAGTGAGGTCACGTGATATTTCTCTTTCTCCGACTGGCTTATTTCACTTAGCATAATGCCCTTCAGGTCCATCCATGCTGTTGCAAGTGGTGAGAGTTCCTTCTTTTGTACAGCAGTATAGTATTACATTGTGTAGATGTACTACAGTTTATTAATCCACTCATCTGCTGATGGGCACTCTGGCTGTTGCCAAATGTTAGCTATGGTGAATTGTGCTGCTATGAACATAGGGGTGCATACATCCTTTCTGATTAGTGTTTCTGATTTCTTGGGATATATTCCTAGAAGTGGGATTACTAGATCAAATGAGAGTTCCATTTTTAATTTTTTGAGAAAACTCCATACTGTTTTTCACAGTGGCTGTAGCAGTCTGCATTCCCACCAGCAGTGCACGAGGGTCATCATAGTTTTCATTCAGGTTTTACTTCAAATGTCACTTTTACACGGAGGCCTTTTCTAATAGTCCAATCTAAACAAACATCCTCTAACACACACACACACACACACACACACACACACACTACTCTAATTTTATTACCTCATTTTTTTTCTGATTCATAGCCCAGAAAACATCTTATTTATTTACTAGAGGCCTGGTGCATGAATTCGTGCATCAGTGGGTCCCTCAGCCTGGCCTGTGGGATTGGGCTGAAACCGGCTCTCCGACATCCCTTGAGGGGTCCAGGATTGCAAGAGGGCACAGGCCAGGCTGAGTAACCCCACTGGTGCATGATTGGGGCCAGGGAGGGACGTGAGAGGTTGGCCAGCTGGGGAGGGACCACGGGAGGGTTCCAGGGCATGGCTGGCCCATCTTATTCAGTCCTGATTGGCTGGACTCCGATCAGAGCATCTGCCCTCTGGGGGTCAGTGCACATCATAGCAACTGGTCAACCGGTTGACTGTCTGCCCCCTGGTGGAAAGTGCATGTCATAGCGAGCGGTTGAGCGGCCTTAGCATATCATTAGCATATGACGCTTTGATTGGTTGAATGGAAGACTGGACACTTAGCATATTAGGCTTTTATTACATAAGATTTACTATCTGTCTCCCATTTCCTCCACTAGAATATCATGCCCACTAGGCCCATTAGACTGGAGACCTGTATGTCCTGATTAGAACCATATTTTCAGTACTTAGAAGTGATAGGCAATAGCAAAACTAGTATTATCGGCCAAATTTAATGTAATATTCTACTAAACAGCTTATAGTTTATAATTTTACTTGGTATAAAGAATTGAAAGAATTGTAAGATTCCCATTTAAAAAATTTAAAAATAAATTTATCAAACCTTGTTCTAAAAATTAGTCTGCTAATGAGAGTAGCAAAGTGCAAAATGCAGTGCTTGTGAGTCTGAGGTCTGAATTAAAATCTATAATTATTTTCATTTTCTTATTTTAGAAGGATTATGAAGAAAAAATACAACTTATAATTTTATATCTGCAATGATAATTTCATTTCTAAATATATATTACCTATTTACATGAGGTATATTCATATATATATGAATTTTGCAGACTCTAAGCACAATATTCTATCTTAACTTAGATAATTGCTATGTCTTTTCCAGTTGGAAAAGTAGAAAATTTGAACAGCTGTAATGCTCACTGGGATAAAAAGAGATACTGAAATAAGTTGCTCTGTAAAGTTTCATAGAAGGCAGTCTTTTATGGAAACACTAGCTCAGTGTCTAGTTTACAGCTTTGCAGATTTAAAGGCAAATATTTACCAGTTCACCAAGACATAATTAAGAAGTATAAAATGATTTATATTAACCAAAATTTTAAAAAGACTAATTAATATACCTGATTGCCAAAGTATGTTCAAATCTGTATTTGACGAGGCAAAAATCCTGGGTGTTATTTAGGGCATAACTTCCTATTTAACAGTAGAAAGCAAGTCATAGAAAGTCACAGGTGAGCACAGAATGAGAAAGGAGCCAGATGTCCTTAAAATATACGTCTGCCAAACTTTGAAAGCCTGCAGGATTGCCATACTCTAGGGTTGTCCCTGGCTAGGTAGGGACTTAGCCCAGCCTCTCTGGAGACTTAGCAAATTCTTCCTCATCCACTGCCTTCTGATGTTTTTATCAGTCATAACATTGTCTCCTCTAGGTAACTTATATTTCAATGGAATCAATTATTGACACAACTTTCCAAAAATACAACTGGGTCTTTATAACCGTAAGTCCTCAGTCTTAGTGGCAACACTTTACAAGTGATTTCACACAATGCGCTACTTTTATAGATGCAGAGCCCTCTTTGGTACCTGTAGCTTCTTATGGAATCAACTATATGCATTATTCTTTACTTGATTAAATAATCATCTGCTTAAATGCTTTTGGTGGCACTAATCCAGAAGAAAGGAAAAAATATTTTCATTCTGAATTTCATCAATATTTTAGAAGAATAAGTATTGGAAAACATCTTCAATTTTCAACTTTTTTTCCCCTCTGGAACAAAAGATGATAGAGGGAAAAATGGAAACACTGAAATTCACGATTTGAGTGTCAGATTTCTTGAAAATATTTTACTCTTCCTTCCATGTGTTGTTGGAACAGTGAAAACTGACGGATGTGCTCTTCTGGAATTTGTGTGTTTAATGAGTTGCTGGATGAGCTCTATCTACTGAGAACGATTATAATGGTGGTTTATTTGATCTTTAACAGCGCTGCCGTCTCCACCTCATCATTCAATATGAATGTTTAAAAACAGAAGAGGTAATTTAGAGAATTTCCTAGGCTTATTATGTATTAGTTATGTATTAGGGAACCAGTAGACATCTTCAACCAAGTAAGTTTCTGTTTTTACAAAAAAATATGCCTTCTATGATTTTCGTGCAAAATTAAGTGCATAAAGTAAGTTCATTTTATTTGTGGTAAACTCTTATTGAGTTCAAACAGCCTAATCAGAGTTTCTTCTTTCCACAAAACCACCCACCTACCATTTCAAAAGCACTTCTGGGATCAGAAGAGAGGAAGGTATGGGACTGAAAAAATAAAGGAAGACACTGAAATATTCAGGAATTTGAGAGTCATTATCTTTTTGTAATTTAATGAGCTTTCTCTAAGTTTTCCTCCCAATCACCAATGGAAAGTTCATGCCATGCATTTCTACATGACCTATATAAAATGCTGTGCTCTTCCTGTTGGGATTGGCAAAGGGCAGCCTGAGTGAAGAGAGAAGCACACGAGGGTTTCAGAAGGCAGGAAGGTGAATCCAGGCTGGACAGGATGCCGAGACCATGCTGCTTTTTCTAGAGAGAAGAAGTTAGTGAAAGATACACTGATTTAGGGCAAGTGGGAATATACATATAAGCAGCACATTAATGAGGTGAAAGGGACAGGTTGGTTGGGTGGGTGACATTGGAAGTTTCCATAATGAATATAGCTTGCTAATCAAAATAATTGCTATTGTCATTAGGTGGCAGTCAATCAGATGATATTAAGATTGTATTAATAATGTGATCTGAAAGAGTTGCTAGGAGACCTCTCACCTTCAAAGAGACCATTCCCATCTGCAAAACATAAGTAATCAAAGTCAGTAGAGCATCATAATTAGGAGCAAGGTCTGTAGAGTCAGAAAATCTGAATATATACCAGGTTTGTAGCTTATTAGCTGAGTAAACATAAGCACTACAGCAGAACTTAGTACCTTCTGCACAACCATGGGTAGCTTCACAAAGCAGAGGCAGAGCTAACCCTGCTCAGGCTTGAAACAGTTACTCCAACAGTATAGTCAGTGTCTGGCAGATTGGTGCTGACCTTGAATGCATTCAAGGGCAACATGCTCTAGTCCAGGCAGTAGGAGCCAAAAGTTCTCTGAAATTACCCATTCAGAAGAGGTGGAGAATTAATCAGGATCTTAGTTGCAAAGATCAGAAATCAACTCGGGCTAATATATGCAGATACTATTTTATTAAAATCATATTGGATCACTCACAAAATATTCATAGAGCTGGAGACCATATATGAAGGTTTGACACAATACCCCAAACCATGCTTCATAATTGGTCCTATGAATACGCTCATGCCACAGAGAGCTTGTGGGCACAGATGCCCCATCTTGGGCTTCTGCCTCCATCAATGCTGGCTCAGGGCCCAAGGCAGTGCTGCCTTTGAAAACGGGTCATGATGGCTGCCACTGCTCTCAGCCTTGCCATTCTCTGTATGATCATTATGTGTTGGTATGATCACTGCTGGTTTTAGAAACTGGCTGGGGGCCGGTAACAAATGAGGTATGGATTCCTGGGAAGCCTGAGGTCAGTACCAGAGGAGAAAGAGTCAGATCTGAGCTGTGAGTTTGAGTCCAGAGCAGAGAGAATGAAGAACAGATGGGAGTAGGATGGGAGATGGGCTGTGGTACTGGTCTAGGACTTAGGCCTCTAAGAAGACAAGGACTTCAGGCTAGTTCTCTCTGGTATTGGTGGAGATGGGTCACAAAGCCTGAAGGCAAAGAAGCAGTTGTCTCTTTAGCCTGCCTGTCTTTACTTCAGTTAGTTCACTGAGGATATAAGTTAGCTTTATATTCCTACCCTAGCAGAGTACCTGGCTATTGAGATGAATGGATGGATAGATGGATGAGTGGATTTAGACTTTCAAATTTGGTGCGTAGGACTGCTAATCCATATTTCCCCTCTGTTATATCTAATTCAGCTTTTATTTATACCTTTATTTACTAAGTTCTTTCCCTCTGAGACTGTACTGGAAGTTGTAGTAGAATTTTACCAAATGTGATATTTGTCATCTTATTTATGATAGTCTTTGAAAATATCATTATATTCTATATTTTTGTTCATTCTATATTTTTGTTTAGAATCCCCCTTGCATATACACCATTAGATTTTTATCCTTGGAAAATGGGAAAATTCATTTCTGAATTATATTGAAAAAAATAATAATAGGCCTCTTAATATATATGTGTGTGTATAAATATACATATATGTGATATTTGTATACATATAACTAGCTGGATAGAAGTATATATGTATATGTTTGTTTTTATGTACAGACATAATTAAGATTTAAGAGATTTGATAACTACTGAAGCATATTATTTTGTGAAGATTTGTCTCTACTTGTAGAAAACATTGCTATTGTAGGTTTATCCAGCTAATGGAGGCACAAGATAATGAGTAAATTTAACAATGAAGCATATTTTCAAATTCAAATGGCAATCTTAATTATGAGCAGATTTAGCAGTCTGCTAGAATTGCATCATAAGAACCAAAAGTAAGACTATGCTGAAAAAAGGGGGCAAATATTTTTAATACCAACTGACATTTATATGACAAATACTGAAAGTTGTTTTTTTGTACACTTTGGATTGAAAACAATGTGACTTACATACATTAAAGGAAAAAATAACTGAAATTAGATTTAAACCAAGGAAATATGCATTAGATAGCAAACAAAGTAGCTTAGGTTTTCAAGGTAGGTCCTGAAGACTTTCCAGGCTTTTTAGAAGTTGATAACTTTAAGGATTTTTTCCCCCAAAGCCCTCAACTTTCAAATGTGCTCCTTCCTAACATTGGTATGCCTGAGTACCATGTCCACAGTCTACTGCTTCTCCTCCACACCTCTTTCATGGTACAAAATCTTGCCAAAGGGACAATTTGAGAATGCATACTTTGCAATCTATTGCTGGTTCTATTTGACTAAATCCTAAAAGCTAGTTTTGTAGTTTCTTTTAACTGCAAACACTTATGACAATTACAAGAATGTTATGCATATTGGTAAAAATCTATAAAAAAAGACTTTTGACTCTAAATTAAGTATAAAAATTACTTGCAAGCATCAATAAGCAACTGGCTTTTTGTTTTACCTTAGAATATCTAGTGCGATACACACTGTTTATGTAAGATCAATAAATATTGACTAGATTTCTCCATCTAATTTATTCTACAAATGGAAAATATTTAAACCTCAAAAATATTTTATAGTTTCAATGAGTTAAAAACATATCATCATTGGACATAAATAGAATATTTTGGCCTCACATTTTTTAAAATATATTTTTATTGATTTCAGAGAAGAAGAGAGGGGAAGAGAGAGATAGAAACATCAATGATAAGACAGAATCATCGATAGGCTGCCTCCTGCAAGCCTCCCACTAGGGATCGAGCCCTCAACCCAGGGCATGTGCCCTTGACTGGAATCGAACCAGGACCCCTTAGTTCGCAAGCCAATGCTCTAACCACTGAGCAAAATCAGCTAGGGCTGGCTTCAAATTTTTAAGTGAATTTTATCAAATCTCTATGTAGCAATAGAAAATAAATGTAATTATATATGCTCTTTAGTGCAATTTCTTCATTGAATTTTAGAGTTTCAGCTATTACTTTAGAAAATGTATAATGTTCTAAAATGTTCAGTGTGAAACTTGATATTATCTTTAATGCTTACTAATTTGTGTTTTTTAAAACAAATTTTATTATTTTATTTTTTATCACCTAATACTTTCTTAATTATTGTGTAAACTAGTATTCTGTAGTTGTAAGCAATAGAAATCAACTCTGGTTAACTTTAGAAAAATTAATTTATTGGAATGGTATCAGAGGCCTACAGAATCATTGCGAAGCTGTGAACTAGACTTGGGAAGGGCTGATATCAGGCAGGTCCTACACCTGGAAACCAGCAACTGTCACTGTTACCACAGGGCAGGACACAGCTTCAAGAGGAGATCAGAGACCATCATTCAGATCAGCCTCCAAAATCCAAAGATATACATATAAGCATTTTGGTTGAATATGCAAATTTCAACGAATTATCTTTTACATTAGAATATCTATTCATCTAAGCTATCCCCAATCCTTACTGATGTGAAAGACACCTGTATTTCCATAAGATATATTTTTTTCCTTTTGCAAGTATTTATATTATCAAGGCATGGAATTACCTGCTACTTCTTGCTCTCCGTGTTCTATTAGACTACCTGTCAGGGCATGATCCAGCATAATATTCTGCGAGATGGTAAGATAATTAAGGTCCCTGAAAACTAAATTGCAGCAAAGAGCCAGAGTTGACAGATTTCTGAGTTGGAAAATAAAAGTACACTGCTAACCCTCCTAGGTAACAGCAAATTGCTTCTTTTTTCTTGCTATCAATCAGAATATGGGGTGGGGGCAGTAGATGCTACCTAACAGCAAGAAGGCTCTATTAGAAACAGTAGCACAATTTGAGTTACCATCTGGTCAACCTTGTATTCTTTAAGATATACATCTATGTTATGCAGCTAACACAGATAATTAAAAAAGAATAGTCAAGGAGTTATCACTCCTAAAATTTTCAAGTCTGACATTCCCCCAGAAATGCAGTATTGCTTTTGATTTACTATTTTGGTAGGAAAGTACAGGGTTAGCTGGCAGCTGATCTGTGGTAGCTTTTTGTTTATTTATCTCCAGGGATGCCTGGAGCCATGATACTCCCTTTGGCCAAGATAGGAATAAATGTACTCGCTAGTGATATATAATGTGCTATTTAAAGGTTGAAGCTCCCTTAATTTACCTGTACTACCTTGTCTACCTTGTTTATTAAAAATATATAGTTGATAATCTGCATCTGTTTTACCTGATTATATAGCCTGGTGTTGGCTATGTGATCAGTGGTATATAAAAGACCCTTTGGTAAAAAGGAAAGCCTTGTACACTGTTGGTGAGAATGTAAATTTATATAGCCATTATGGAAAATTAAAACTAGAACTACCATATGACTGGCATTCTCACTTGAGGTATATAGCCAAAGTGCCCTTCAATGGATGAATGGATGAGTGGAAAAGAAAAATGGAAGATATATATATATATATAGATAGATATAGATAGATATCTATATATATATAGATAACTATATAACTATATATATAGATAACTATATAACTATATATATAGATATCTATATATATAGATAACTATATATATATAGATATCTATCTATATCTATCTATATCTATATCTATATATATATATATTGCAAGTAGAATTGATTTATGGTTAATAGAATGACTTGTATTGCTGGCTCCCTCACCTACAGTGTGTGACAGGAGGCAATGAATATAAGCCTTGCTTTCTAGCACAGCTATATTTGGGAATAAGCAACAGGCCTCACTCTCTTGACTTGTCCTCTGTATGTGTGAGAGAATGAGCAAAGAAGTGAGCTTCCTTGCACTTACAAGTGAGAGATGAGATGGAATGATGGGCTGAGATTAACAGGCTGACATTAATCAGTGTAAATATAAAATCTTGAGTTTCAGGTAAAAAAGCACACGCACACACACACAAGATTCTATAAAGAGATCTTGGGTTTTTAGCTCACCACAACTCAAAATTAGATTTTCTTTCTGGAGAAAGAAGGGAAAAGATGGTTCTGGCTGCAACTACGGCTGAGGATGAGGGGATGAGGGGAACGAATTGACTTAACTAGCTCGCTAAAGTGGCATCAGGTCATGGGGGTCACGAATGCCAACCTGAGTGTTTTTCCATCAATCGCGTGGACAGCAGAGAAATGTTGGTGAAATATTGAGAATACAGCGCCATGAAGGGAATGTCTCAGGGCGGCAAATGCCAGGCCGTTGGTCTGGACCTAGAACGAATTTCTGAAAGCGGTCTCACTTTTGAAAGCTGCCTTGTTTGAAAAGCCTGCAGGGTCTAAGGGCCTCCCTGCCCGCCCACCCCAGCCCTCTGCAGGCTCCGCCCCCACAAGGCCCCGCCCCCGTGCCGAGGAGTCTGGGAGCTGCCCCAATCCCGAGCCCCAGTGCAGCCTAACCCCGCCCCGCCCGCCCTGCACCGCCCCCTCTGTATCCCTGGAGACGCTCCGGCGTCTGCTCGCCCAGCCCTGGCTTCGCCAAGTCCTGAAAACAAGAAGGGAAGTCGGGGCAGCGCCGGGGGCCTGCACCTGCCATTGGTGGAGGAGTCACTGAAGGGGAATGGAAAACCAGAGTTCCCCAGAGCCAGTCCACCGAGGTTCGTGACGCAGGGACCAGGCAGGGGCAGGGCTTCCACAGCTCCCAGGAGAGGTGGGCAGTGCCTTCCCTGCCCCCCACGGACCTTCCTGGCTGGTCTAGAGCCTCCCCTCAGAGTTCTTCAGCTGGGGCCCTGGCTCCGCAGTGCACCTGAGCCTGTGAGGACAAATTAGTTGGCCTGTTTAGAACCAGGCAGGAGCAGACAGGGACCTGAGGTGTCCTCAGTTTGGGTAAAGGTAACGCAATCTCATAAATCTGAGCGGTCAAGTGGTTATCCCTAATGTCGCATTTGTATTGGAATAGAGGGTGGGGCAAAAATAGCTGTGAGCACCTGAAACATAGAGTTTATTCTTGATTAATTATTGTATTATTTTACATCTGAACAACTGTAAACCGACTTTTGCCCCACCCTGTAACATAACAATATAGGTAGTGGCATTTCATTGATTAGTGATTAATTTATCCCATAGTGTCTATACTTTTTTTTTTAAAGTTCCTCTAACCTCATAGTAAGTATTTGGTATTTGTTGTATGAATAACGTTTCATGATGTGGGGCGGGGAGAGAAATTGTTCTATTAACTAATTTAAATTTTTTTTCCTTCTCTCCTTCGCTATTATTCTTTACTTCCTGATGTTCAGGCTGAAGTCTAGCTTGGAAAGATCTTCAGCAGAAACCTCCATTGTAAGTCGAGTGAATCATGCCTGTCTTCAAACACTTTCACTAATGTATATTTTGATTAACCCTCAGTAAATATTCATTAGTAGGAAATCTATGTATTTAAAAACTTACCTAACTACCTCCCATGGAGTGCTAGAAGTGTCCAAAAATTATGATGTAGGGGATAAAAATTTAGTGACTCTTCAAACTCATGCTAATTTTAAAAATTCCTTTTGGGAGCGTAGTTATTTGTATTTCTTCGGTAGTTTTCTTTAAACTTTCATAGTAAGAGAACTTGTGGTGATCATATGAAAAGTTCTCATTCTTATAAATGGTTTTGAACATAGTAAAATCCTATTTATTTTGTATTCTCTTGATGACAACTAATACATTTGCTTGCTGAGGTTTGTTGGCTTTTACCCTAAAGTGACTGAATTCTGGAGACAGTGGTCAGCCTCAGGCACTGTCACTCCTAAGTAGACTGTCACACAACGCTAGGCCTCCCCTCCTCCCTGTGTATTTCCTGATGAGGATCTCTCCTGGGAGAGTGGGCAACAACAGGGTTACTCTTTGAAGAATTGTACTTGGAGGCCAGAGATTTAAACTCACACTGTGGGACACATTCAGCCTGACCAGCACTCTCAAACCTTTCATCCCGTGTTTCTCCATTCTCATCTGTCCTTGCATGTGGGGGCCAAATTTAGAGACTAAATATGACCGATACAAGAGCCACCCAGCAGATCAAAGAATCCACCAACGATGAATTGGCTTCAGGCAGCCTTTTGATCTTTGTCTCAGCCCCCCGTGGTGCCACATGCAGCGCGGCCCACTTGCTGGCACTGGAGGGGAGGGGGGGCTGCCTCTGGGTCCTCTTCACAGACTGCTTCCCCCTCAGCTCCTGGGGCTAAGCTCGTTCTGGTACCAGCTAGAGCAGTGGTTCTCAACCTTGGCTGCACATTAGAATCACCTGGGAACCTTTTTAAAATCCTGATTTCTGGGCCTCACCCTCCGGAAATGCTGTTTCTTTGTTACTAATGTTGTGGCCCCACCCCATAACAAAGAAACAGAATTTCCAGAGGATGAGGCCCAGAAATCAGGATTTTTAAAAAGATTCCCAGGTGATTCTAATGTGCAGCCAAGGTTGAGAACCATTGAGCTCGAGGAATACCTCTCCTCTCCCTTACCCGAATCTGAACCATTGCCCTTCCTGCCTTTGCTCCCATCTTGTGTGATTTCCTCTGTGGTCTTGAGCTAGGAGAACCCTGATGAAGCGCCATGGTTAAGGATGTGTTCCATTTCTGCTTCAGGCTCGAGTAGTTTAATTCCTCATGATTAGAGATCACCTAGGAGCTGGGGATACTGGCCATACCAGGAAAACGATACAGCTCAATTTATCAAACAGCAAAAGGCTTTCTTCACTCTGCAGGTAAAAAGTAAGCCTGGAAAAACAGGCCCCAAAGCATGCTTGCATTTTTTTCACACTTATTTTCCCTCTGGCTGCGTCTATATGCTAGATTACAACTATTTTCCAATTCAGCATAAATAAGACTGTATTTATAAAAAAAGATAGTGATTACTTAAATGAGAAAATAATTTGTTACAGGATCCCTTTAAATATTTAATGCATTTCAAATATTAAGTGTGCAAAATTTCAGTACACACATTATCTATTATGGAAAACAAAATATGTGGCCATGTATTGTGAAAAACAAAAATCCCCTTTTTCAAAAGGCATAGGCAAGGTAAAGTGTGGGGTTTAGAGTGGGGAGGGAGCCTGTTTAACTGCCACCCTAACTCTGGCCTGAAACTTTGCAGCATAGATTGCTTGAGGGATATTTTCCCCAATATGCAGTTAATACCTTTTTTCTATTTTATCATTCAGCTCTGATCACCCCCCATTCAGAGTTTGTGCCTTGAGGCTTGCCAGCAGGGCTTGCAATACTTACATTAAACTAAATTTAAGAGTAAAGGTGCTCCTGCTGCTAATGTTCTCAGATCAGAGGAGAGCAAAATGAAGGAACTGGAAGCTGAAACTTTAATGGTAGGAAACATTGACTCAAGTTGTTAGGAGGGAAAAAATCACAGCTGATCTGTGTGACAAAGAAGACCTGTTCCTCTCCCTGTATGACGGTGATGGCGAACCTAGGACACGTGTGTCAGAGGTGACACGCGAACTCATTTTTTTGGTTGATTTTTCTTTGTTAAATGGCATTTAAATATATAAAATAAATATCAAAAATATAAGTCTTTCTTTTACTATGGTTGCAAAGATCAAAAAATTTCTATATGTGACACGGCACCAGAGTTAAGTTAGGGTTTTTCAAAATGCTGACACGCCGAGCTCAAAAGGTTCGCCATCATGCTCTATGACATTTGCATCGGATTTCATTAGTTGTTTATATTTCCTAGCAAAATAATCTAACCCCAGTAAACATTAAAAAGGACAATTTTTATATCCCATACTTGTAGCCCAACTTGGGGAGAGGGTGCTGATACATATCTTGATGGGATATATTGGCTGGATCAGAGCTTCTGGGGACTGGTCCCACTGTTTGTAAGTAGCCTTGTCTTCCTAGTATTTAGAGAAATTACAAGTACTGTTTTCTCATTTTAAAGCACAATTATGCATTCATCACCCCTGCACCAATGCCCTTGTCATGCAAAGTGGGGCTCTCAGAAGAGTCTTGATTCATAGAGGATGGAATGCCCAGACTGAAGCAAGAACGGTCTCTGTTTTCTCCTCTCCTTTTCAAAATCCACTAGGGAGAGACAAGTCAGGGTTAAGAAACTGAGATGGTCCAGATTTGCTCTGTAACATTAGAGGGCTCTGCACATGGCGTCTCACAGTTTCTGTGAAATAGGCTCGTGGGAGGTGGGTTTGGGAGCCTTTGGTGTCCCTTCAAAACTGTACGTGGGGTCCAGCCCTGTGTTGGTCACAATTTGTCACCACATGTTCTGCAAAGGTTGCCATTTAATAAGTTCTGGTTATGCAATAACTCAACTAATTAATGCAACACCTAATCAGAGAAATAGATTTTTTTCAAATTACAAAAGAATTAAGCCACTATATTATGAAGTTATAAAGTATAATACAATGTTTCTAATGTTTGCTATAGATCTTCTATATATTGTGTTTTTTGTGGATTGTCTGTTTTCCCCCCACATCCACCCCTATAATGTAAATTCACAAAGTCAGAGATCTTTGTCTCTTTGTTCACTGTTGTATCTTCAACACCTAGAATAGTATCTAGCACCAAGTAGTACCTTAATCCGTTGAATATATTCAAGGTCTAGATTGATGATGATTTACCCTATGTCACAAAGGTAGTAAATCCTGGAGGTAAATAATGTAAAAACCAAAAGCAAGCCTTCCTGTTGCTTGGTGGGGCTCATGGTAGAGGTCAAAACTGATGGACATAGTGGTGGTGGAATCAAGAGGCTCTGGCTTTGGGGTGCCTTTCTACTTAACAGTAAAAGTGTAGGTTCTTTGGCACCTAAAAGCCCTCACAGCATGTGACAATTTCATCATTCTGTGTCCACTGACATTGTTTCCACACTTCTTCCTCTTCGGAGTAAGGTTTAGATAACTTGGTTTGTTTGTTTGGTTTTTAAAAAAATATATTTTATTGATTTTTTTACAGAGAGGAAGGGAGAGGGATAGAGAGTTAGAAACATCGATGAGAGAGAAACATCGATCAGCTGCCTCCTGCACACTCCCTACTGGGGATGTGCCTGCAACCAAGGTACATGCCCTTGACCAGAATTGAACCTGGGACCCTTGAGTCTGCAGGCTGACGCTCTATCCACTGAGCCAAACCGGTCAGGGCTAGATAACTTGGTTTTATAGACTCACTTTTTTTTTTAAACATTTTTTTTAAAATATATTTTATTGATTTTTTACAGAGAGGAAGGGAGAGGGATAGAGAGTTAGAAGCATCGATGAGAGAGAAACATCCATCAGCCGCCTCCTGCACACCCCCTACTGGGGATGTGCCTGCAACCAAGGTACATGCCCTTGACTGGAATCGAACCTGGGACCCTTCAGTCCACAGTCCGACACTCTATCCACTGAGCCAAACCGGCTATGGCCTCACTTTTATTATTATCACTCATCTTCCCCACTGTGACTAATTGCATTTCCCAAAGATGGCCCCTATAATATCGTTCATCTCACATTCTTTCTGTCAATGTGACTTTGATGCTCTCTCATCAACTGGGGGGTCTATATTCACTAGCTTTGAATTCACAACTGGAGGGCCTATTATTACAGCAGAAGTGATGCTATGTAACTCCCAAGGCCAGGCCCTAAAAGGGGAACAGCTTCCACCTGGCTTTTCTTAGGGATACTTGCCTTTGGACCCCTAAGCTGCCAAGTAAGAAGTCTAGGTTCACCATGCTGTGAGGAAGCTCAAGCCATATGGAAAGGCCACTTGTACATATTCTGCCAGAGACCCCAGTTGATGTCCCAGCTAATAGTTAGCATCAACTATCAGATATAGGAGTAAAGACACATACAGATGCTTTCTGCTTCCCCTCATTGAGTTACCCCCAACTTCTAAGTCTTCCCAGCAGAGGTCCCTGCCATTGTGCGGTAGTGAAAAGCCAGTCCATTGTGCCTTATCCTAATTCCTGACCACAAAAAGTGTGAACGATAATAAAATGATTATTGTTTGAATTAATCTTTTTTAAAACCACTGTGTTTCGAAGTGATTTGTTACACTGTTTTCTTTGTGTGTCTCTCATGACAGCTGTCTCCATGTTGAGAATTATTCTTGGCATCTGTCCTTTCTAAGGGAAAGCCTTTATTTGTGAATGATAAAGTTTTTTAGAAAATAGAAAAATATGAGCAATTTTCAATTATTGATCATAGCAGGCAAGCAAAGCATGAACATTTGAAATTCGTAGCTGCCCTAAAAATCTTTACTTTTTAATTGCAATCATTTCTCTTATACCAACACTCCTGATTGACTGAATTTTCAACTCATTAATCAGATTTTCTCCTTCATGGTAGAGAGGCAGACAAGTAATAAATTGGCCACAAGGCATCTAGTAGAGGAAAATAATGAGAGAAGTAACCTGTGGAATTCACTCACTGAGTATCTGCCCCTATAATGAATAACAGAGCTATAGCTCTGTGTACACCCAGGCATTCTCAGCTCAGATGATAGACTGTGGATCTAACAATGTCCTAAAATATTCTTTGAAAGATTTATTCTTTAAAATACCATTTCTGTGTGTGTGTGTGTATGTGTGTGTTTATTTGTAGTCTGGAATGACGACCCTACCCCCACTGCCCATGTCACGCCCCAAGCTTACAGCCTTAGCCAGAGAGAAGCTGCCATGCTCCCCCAGAACAACGCCACGGTACGTGACCCTGGTTTTCATTTCTCTTCCTACAGAATAAACTCCTTCCTGTAAGAATGCTAATAACATGTCTCAGAAAACAAGGTGTTTAAAGGCAAAAGTATATTGTTATATTTAGAGTATTCAAATGTGTGGTGTTAAAAGAATTGATGGACTTCACTTAAATATTAAGAATATATTTATTTAACAAGCTAGTGCTCATTTGATAATTTTATTTCATACTAGAAGCCCGGTGCACAGATTCGTGCACCGGTGGGGTCCCTCAGCCTGGCCTGTACCCTCTGCAATCCAGGATCCCTCAGAGGATGTCGGAGAGCCAGTTTCAGCCTGATCCCTGCAGGCCAGGCCAAGGGCCCCCACTGGTGCACAAATTTATGCACCAGGCCAGTTTTGGCCCAATCCCCGCAGGCCAGGCCAAGGGACCTCGCTGGTGCACGAATCCATGCACCGGGCCTCTAGTATGCATATAAAATCTTCGGCTAATCTCTTTCCGCTCTACCCCTCCCCCCTTCCCTCTGAGATTCATCACTCTGTTCCATGTTTCCATGCCTGTGCATTGAGCGTCTGCCCCCTGGTGGTCAGTGTGCATCATAGCTATCAGTCAAATGGTAGAACGGTCACTTAGGCTTTTAGATAGATAGATAGATAGATAGATAGATAGATAGATAGATAGATTGATTCCCATTATATCATAGTTGCTATAAAGCTTTGAAAATACATTTTTTTTTAAAAATGTGTATGGAGAACAAAATGCAGAAGCTTTAGGAATGAATAGTGTCTGGCTTCCAATCCACAAGGTCCTGAATACTGATTTCTGCTTTGGGGGAAGGAAGACACAGTCTTACCAGTAGGGTAGATTGGCAGGCACGATTTAGCTCCTGAAATGACCGTGGGGCCTGCAAACACACTATCTAACTGCTGCTGCCAGTGAGGGGCTGCAGAACCTCAGAGTTGTAGCCCGGAAACTGCAGGACAGAGAACTTGATGTATTTTGTCATAATTATGAATATTAACTAATATTGCATTTATAATTGTATTGATGTTTAATAATGCACATACTCTTTATCAATATAAATAATTTGCACATCTTGGTCTGATTATTTTTTTTACATACATGCTTTTCAATTCCTGCCAAGCATAATGATCAAAGATAGTATTATGAGACTACTTTGTTCTGAAAAACATCATACCTCATTTTCAGTATTTCTGGGAAAGACCAAAGCCCCTGGACCAAATAAATACATTTAGCTAGACTACATAAAAAACACTTTTATAATAGCAAATCAAATTTTATTTTCATATTTTTCAAAAAATAATTTTTATAAATACATAATTCCAGGATATATATTGTTATGGTGGTATAACTGATATATTATATTATACAAAGATACATATGTATATATGCTAGTATATATATTTTACTTTTGAGCAATGTGAAATATTAACACAGCCTGAAAAATATTCTTCTTATTCTTGTTTTTAATTATTGAAATTACATTTCCTTTACAATATGAGTAAAAATATAGCCAATCTCACATCTCCAAAATAAGATGGATTTTCAAAGAAAACTTTTTCTTGTATTTGTATTGAATAAAAACATTTTTTATCCTAACCATTTAAAGCAAAGTTTTGTATCAACATTCTCCATTACTTCCGAATAAAAATAGATAATTGTTCAGTTCCATACTCCCATGCTTATAAACTATTAATAATATGCTTATATTTAAAGGTTCAAGGGAGTGTAAAGAATAAAACACTATACATGTAATATATTTCTCAGTAAAGTGTTCTTAAAATCACTTTGAACTTTTAATAATTATTTGAGTTTTATCTATGACTTAAAAAAACACTCAAGCAGCATTTCAGAGCAAATTTGTTAATGTTTGGAACAAATAAATGTTACACATTTGTATCCAATAGGTAGTCTTAGTTCAAGATTCTGTGCCAAACAGAATATGGCTTCATGAAAGTTATACTGTGAAACAGCATGAGTAAAATGGAAGATCTCCTAAGTTTTGAGTAAAAAAATTCCATTAATTAAAAAATGCAGATTATTTTAATGTGTTTGGTTTTTATTTGTTTACACACTGGGTTTAATATTCTTCCCTGCCTCTTTCATATGAGAAAATGAAAATTTAGAAATTATCAATCAATAACCTTACTCTACAGCTACTACAGAACATTTATTATATATGGTTTTATGCCCTGAATATTTGTGCTCTCCTGGTGGCATTTTATGTTTGGTAGCTTTTCTACTCAATAAGGCACTGCTTTATTATTTCTTTCCATTTCATTTAGGTCTGAGTTGATCAAAGAAAAAGATGACATAGATCGTTATCTGGAGGTGAAGATCAAAGGATTGTCAAAAGAAGAGGTTGCTGCGTAAGTATAACCTCTTAAAGGCACTTTAATATAAAGTTTGTTTCTTTTGTCTTGATTCCTTATTGAAATTTCAGTTTTCCTGTGCAGTACACCTTTTCATTGGAACTTGACATTTAAAAATTAAAGCTCATATTAAATAGTGATAAGTCATGTCTATTGATCTTACACATATCAAAGTCTTTAATTTTATGGCTCTCAAAATTCTCATATTTACCAAGCTATTATACTGTCACATTTGTAATATTTTAGTTAAATCTGTGCCGTTTATTGCTTATTAACCTCCATTTTAAGGTGTGTTGCCTCCATGTGGGTGAAAAAAAGCTTTAAGAGAAAGATTCATATATCTTTTTTTCCTAGTGATTAAAAAATAATTCTTACTAGTGTGTTTCCTCCCCAACCCAGAACCCACAAAAGATTTAATGAATCATAGTTTATTGGTTAATTTTTAAATAATTCTAAATTGTATGAATTTAGTTTTTAAATAAACAATGTAAACTTTGCCATTTTACCACTAGTTAGAAGCTAATTTATGTTGAGTGTAAAAACAATTTAAAAAATCCATGTAGCAGAGCTGCCTCAAACTGATTGCCAAACTGCAGTGGGAAGGCCAGAGAGAGTTGGGGGGCAGGAGGGAGGGGAGCAAGAGATCAACCGAAGGACTTGTATGCATGCATATAAGCATAACTAATGGACATAAGACACTGGGGGGTAAGGAAGGGTAGGGGTGTGTCAAGGGCGGGGGGGGGGGGAAAAAGGACACTTATGTAATACCCTTTGTAATACTTTAAGCGAAAAATAAAAAAATATTTAAAAAAAAAAAAAAAAAGAAAAAAAAAAAAAAAGAAAAAATAAAAAATCCATGTAGGTTAGTGATAAATAAATAAAAAAATAGCTAAACAGGTTTATATTTCTTACCTATAGACTTGGTGATTCTGTTATCAGATCTTTAGTTGTAAGCATTGAAAAATCAAATCTTACAAATGCATGTGCATCTTGTAGAATTCATTAAATCATCCAATTAAAATATTTTATGAAGAAATACTTTAAAAATTATATTAGTATTGTCCAGGACTAATGAAAAAGTATTCCTAATGATATTTTTGATATAGATTTTTATATGATCTAAAATTCTAAGTTTCTTGATGTATTTCCTTTTATCAGATATTATTTTGCCAATTTGAATATGACAGAAATAGGGAATAGCTCATTCTGTTGGTAGATACTTTATTTTATGGAGTGAAAAATTTTACAGTAGCTGTAAGCACTTCTTCCTTGGAGCTCTACTGACTGCCATATGTAGTATCTGAGACCTTTTGTTAAATGCTCTTCTGGTTGTTAATTTGTTAACTTCCCATGGTAGCCTGTTGGGTAAAATTAAAGGTCAATATTGTCTGATTACGTACTTCTTAAAAGAAAAGTACATATGAGTGACACTTGCATTCTGATTTAAATATAAGAACACCCAAACAGCTGTAAGTGGCTTAAGAATTTGGGCTTTAGTTTGGAATTAAACTTCTTCTTCAATAATTTAACAAGCTGGAAATCCATATATGTAAAATCTGCTAAGCTCTCAGTCGGTATTGAAGAAAACTTTGATCTAAGACAATGCAAAATAGGCTATAGTGATGCGTATTCTCTTAATAATATATTTTTTCACTAAGGAGATTACCAGATTGATTTTAAATTCAACAAGTAGCACTGGGTAAATTTCAGTCCTTAATATTGCATTTTTCTTAAAGCTACCCATCTGTCTCTAAAGTATTCAGACCTTCATTAAACAGCACCCTCTCTCACCTTCCAGCTTTAGTGTATTGCCATTCCTTTGGCCTAGAATGTGTTTTCCCTTTACCATGTCCTGGCTGACTGTTACTCATTCTTAAATGGCTCAACTATATTAGGTAACCTTGCTAGCCTAATACCTGTAATGAAACCTACTCTAAGACCTACAATACCCAGAATGCCTCCCATCATGGCACTTATAGCTTTGTATCGATATGGCTACTTTGTGTCCTCTCCTAGACCAGTGATGGCGAACCTATGACACGCGTGTCAGAGGTGACAACGTGAACTCATTTTTTTGGTTGAGTTTTCTTTGTTAAATGGCATTTAAATATATAAAATAAATATCTAAAATACAAGTCTTTGTTTTACTATGGTTGCAAATATCAAAACATTTCTATATGTGACACGGCACCAGAGTTAAGTTAGGGTTTTTCAAAATGCTGACACGCCGAGCTCAAAAGGTTCGCCATCACTGTCCTAGACGATCAGCTCCAGGAGGGCTGGAGCCATGGATGCTCACGTGTGTCTTTAGTGCTCATACCTGTCTCACAGGTTTTGAGCCAGGTACGAGGATATCAATGAATGGTGAGCATTTGTCCCTTCATCGCCTTGTACATGGGCCCTGTCTAAAATGCCCTCCTCTTTCCCCACTCCTGTGTACCTGCTAAACTTTTTCTCTTCCAGCCTCTGCCTGCTTCTTGCTCTGTGAGGCCTCCTCTGGCTCCTCCTCACCCACATGCTCGAGTTCAGGGCTCCTGCTTGAGCTCTCTTTAGTAACCACTGACAATCATGTTTGCATGGGGTTTTTCCTTCCTGATTAATGTTTAACAAACTATAGAATGTGACCCATTAGTGGGTAGTGGTTATGACCCATCTGTTTGGGGATCATGACCAGCATTTAAAAAAATGAAAGGGAGGAGAGTAAAATAGAGCTTTAGAAAGGCATGCTTTGCACAGAGTAAGGCTAATATTGGGAGGGCGCCCAATGTAATGAAATAGAGTGCGGGTTCTACTACCAGACTCCCCAGACGCCAGCTTCACGCTACTAGCACTGGTTGATTTTGGCTGAGCACTTAACCTTCCAGTGTCTCACTTTCCTCATCTGAAAAAAAATAGGGATAATAATGATAGGGCCTGGCTCATTCATAGTTATGAGGATTGAGTTGTTATTTATTAAGAGATGGGAACATGTTGAGTAGTATTGGTCTTGAACTTTTGCTTCATAGACATGCATAAAGCAAATACATGTGTACATGTACTGAATGGTAATAGAAAAGTCTTTCTTACTGTGAATTGCCAAGGAAAGGACTCTGCTCTAGACTTAGAGTCCTTTGCAAGCAGGGATTGTTTTTCATTCTCCTTTTAAGACTCTTCTGACTTACACAAAATACCACTTTATTGCTTGCTTACTTTCTTTGTAGGAAGGATTGAAGAAATTTAAAGTTAACGTTTTATATTACACAGCTGTCAGATTATAAATAGAAAATAAAAGGCAAATGAAGGAGAAGTAGGTAAATATGCTTCCCACTAGAGTTAATATAGTTCCCCTGAGGAAACATTAAGTTTCACTCTGAACTCCTGGGCAGACTGGGCAAAAAGGGAGAGGTAATGGACTATGCATTTCTCATTACCTGAGGAAAGGAAACATATCAATTCTTCAAGAGAAACAAGCTTTTCCCTGATAATAAATTCCAAAAGGAAGTTATCACATGACATCATATAAGGAAAATGGAGCAACATATTATAACTTTGCATACCTAATAAATAACAAAATGGATATTTTGCTTGTCATAAATATTATATCTCTTAGATAGGTTTTACTTCAAGCAAGATAGCAATGGGTAAGATATATTAAATGAATCCTGTAAGCTGGTCTGTTTTAAGTGATCCTTACAATAACCCTGTGAAGAGCTGACATTGCTGACAGAGACCAAGGCAGAGAGAGGTTCGGTAATTTGACCAGGGGGATCTAATGTTATAAATAAGCTGAAGCAATAAGATAGGAAAAGTGATTCATAGAGAGGAAGGAATGACTAAGCGAGACAGAAAATGGATCAGTCATACATGGGAGATCAGAATTCCAGACTCCTCCAAATTACCATTACCACTGTGGCTCTGGAACCTCCCTTCGGGTCTACCTCATGAGGATGCGGTCATTCTGTAATCCTGACTCAGACATCCATAAGCTCTCGTTTAGCTAGTCTGGAACAACCTCTTATCCTACAACCAGAGCAGCCAGAGAAATATATTACTAGACAGGGAATTGTCTTAAAAATTTAGTTTAGTGGGTTTTTTCCCCACTGGAAGATCAAGATCAAAATGGATAGCGAAGCACATTTCCTTCCTATATTTGAATTTACAACATAGAAGTACAAAAGATGGTAAAGTCTCAACATAATGAGAAAGAAGAGGGAAAAAAATGAGAGCTTCCAGGATTTCCAGATATATATTTTAAGAAAGCAGTTGGAATATTGCCAAGGATAAAAAGTGACATTTCATAATGATTAAAAGAGGTGGTTTATAAAAAAGACATCCTAAATGTTTATGTTCCTAATGACAGACTTCAAAATACATAAAACAAAAAAATGATAGAAAGAAAAGGAGAAACAGTAAGTCCACAATTACAATTAGAGATTCTAACACTGCTCTCTCAATAATTGATAGAAAAATTAGTATTATTGAAGACTTGAATAATACCATGGATCAGCTTAATTGACATTTAGAGAACATTCCACAACATCAGAACACACACTATTTTCAAATGTACATTGAACATTCACCAAAGGAGATTATATTCTGAGCTATAAAATAAAACAAAAATGAAAGGATTTATATCCTACAAATTATTTTCTCTTACAACAATTAAATCAAGTTATAAATAATTGCAGGAAGATCTCTGGAAAACCCCCCACCCCCAAAAAAATTTTTTGGGGAAACTAGACAGTATACTTGTAAATAAACTATGGATCAAAGAAAAAAATCACAAGACAAATTAGAAAATATTTTGAACTGAGTAAAAGAGGAAACATGGTATGGAATACAGCTAAAGTAGTGCTAAAGGGACGTTTATAGCATTAAAATGCTTATATTAGAAAAATAGAAATGTCTAAAAATCAGTGTCCTAAGCTTTCATTTAAAAAAAATAGAAAAAAATTATTTAAACTTAGTTAGCAGAGGAACAGGAGAGCAGAAAACAAAAACATTAGAGAAAAATCAATGAAACTAAAAACTAGTTCTCTTAAAATATCAATAAAATTGATTAGCATCTAGTCAGACTGGTCAAAGAAAAAGGGAGGAGACACAATAAACCCTTTCAGAAATGAAAAGACACATCAGTATAGATTGTCCTAATATATAAAGAGCCAGGGTCCGTCATGACTGAAACATCCAGATGGACGACCAACCACCAGGGTAGGGTGCTGGCCAGCGCGGTGGAAGTCAGTCCTAGATCCCAGTGGCCTGCAGCGGGAGCCGGTCCTGGGTCCCGGTGGCCCATGGCACAGCAGCGGGAGGGAGCTATGGGCCCCGGCCGCCCGCAGCATGGTGGTGGCAGGAGGGAGCTGTGGGAACGGAGCCATGCTGCCATTGAACTGGCCTCTGGGTCCCTCCCCCCACCCACAGGCTCAAGGGAACTGGCATCTTGGTCCCTACCCCTGGCCCTCAGGCTCCAGAAACTGGAGCCATGCTGAGATTGGACTGGCCTTTTGGTCCCTCCCCCCTCCCACAGGCTCTGGGGAACCGGAGCCATGCTGCAATCGAACTGGCCTCTTGGTCCTTACCTCCCCCAGCTCACAGGCCCAGGGAACCAGAGCCATGCTGTGATGGGACTGGACCCTACCCGAGGGGTTCCAGATTGTGAGAGCGTGCAGGCTGGGCTGAGAGAGCCCCCCTGAGTGCACGAATTTTTGTGCACTGGGCCTCTAGTACAAATATAAGAATGCTACTTAGGGAAAAAGCATTATGCTGATAAACAACTTATATGGAATGGCTAAATTTCTTGAAAGACACTGCCAAGTTGGCTTAAGTAGAAATAGATAAAACAGAAGGTTTATCTCCCTTAAAGACATTGAATTAGTCATTTAAAACCTCATAAAGAAAATTCCAGGTCCATATGGCTTCGCTGGTGCATTCTACCTAACTTGTGAGGAGGAAATAAGGCCAATTTGGCTCATATTCTTCAAGAAAATAGAAAAGGAGGAAATACTTCTGAACTCCTCTACCAGACTGGAATTACCCTGATACCAGAATCAGGAAGAGACAGTTCATAAAAGGAAAACTATAGGATAATATCTCTCATGAACAATGATGCAAAAAATCTTAAAGAAAAAAATTCAAAATGAAACTAAATAAATAGAAAAACCTCTGCTTTAAGAAGCCTCAATCTTATGTAAACAAAAAATATTACACAAAGTGTATGTTCTGCCAAAGTAATACATTAAAAGGTTTTTTTCTGGACACAAAGTGCATTATGTACACTATCTGTACTTTGCTTTTTGTATTAATATATTTTGAAGGTCACTACAAAAAAATCTTAAAGAATAGTAACAGTTGGCCTGAGCTCCTGCCAGGGAGGCTGTGCACCATGCAAAGTCCTTTCCATTTGGCCTTGGTGCAAGGAATACCCAGCCTTGCTCTCCTGACCCGCACTCCCCAGAAGGAAGCCCACAAACAGAGGGAGTGCAAGCATGCTTACCTGTGTTAAGAAACCTAGAACTTCACCATGGCTGGGGTGGCTCCATTGGTTGAGCATTGGTTCCGATGAACAGAGAGGACACCAGTTTGATTCCTGGTTTTAGGTTTGATCCCCAGTAGGGAGCCTGCAGGAGGCAGCCAATAGATGTTTCTCACATCCAGTGTCACTCTCTCTCTCTAAAATATCAATAAAAACATATCTTTTTTAAAAAAAGAAACCTAGAACTTCATTATCATAAACAAACAAATATACTCTGATATTTGAGAATATAACACAACACAAAAGAAAGAAAAGGTGAACAAAAGAATACTCAGCCTGAGCTGAAACAAAGTTTCCACAGGGAAAGGAGACCTTTTAAAGATTTCCAGATTGTTTTTTACAGACATTGTAGAAAATCTTGTAAGATGTACCTGATGCTATGAAAGACTTTAAAGAAATGGAGTTTTTTTATTGTACAAAGATTTGTCTTTTTATATAACCAGTTACTTTGTTTTATGGGTCAAATTTTTGGTTTGTGTTTATTCATTATGGATTTACCTTTAATATTTTCTTCCCTGTACTTTATTTGACTTCATGTCATTGGTTATTTTCTTAGGATTTCTTTTCTAGCATCCTGAGTTGAAAGCTAGCTTCTTCACTTGTCCAAGTTGTTCTTGTTTTCTAGCAAATACATTTAAATTATAAATTTCCTTTTGAGTACCATGATGACTTCCTCCCCCAGGACCTGATATTTAATTTTTATTCTCTCACTTCTAAATCTATGAAAATCTCCAAGATGGTTTCCTCTTTAAGCAATGAATAATTTAGAAATATATTTGTAAATTTTCAGGTGAACAATTTTTTCTCATCTTTTTTTTTTAATGAGAGGATTCAGGATTGTGAAGTGAATTTTTGTGCTCAATAAATGAACCCTATATGATATCAGTTAATGAAATTTCTAGTGTGTCCAGTACATGGTCAATTTTTATAAATATTTCTTGTACTTTTGAAAAATATGTATTTTCAATTTATTTGGTAGACAATTCTATCAGAATCTAATAATTAGATTGAGCCTGTTATTTTGGTCAAGCTCAACAGTTGTTATTCAAAACTTTCTTTGAAATATATATTTTTTTCCTCACCCACAGATATACTTTTTATTGATTTTTAGAGAAAGGAAAGGAGAGAAATATAGAGAAACATCTATGTGAACCCTCCACCTTTCAGTGCATGGGACGATGCTCCAACCAACTGAGTCACACTGGCCAGGGCTATATAAAACTTTTCAACCTCTACTTTATTTGTAATCTTCGGGGGTGGGGAGAGGCATTAAAATAAATTTCTCCTTTTTCTGAAATGTTTATAAATCTTGAATCTATGTTATTAGATGTATTGTTTCCTAATTGCTATATTTTTCAGAAAATTAATCTATTTATGAATCACTGATATGTGTATGCCCTTTAATATTTTATGACTTCTTTTTTGCTTTATGTTAATCAAGGTATACAAGCTCTCTTTTTGTTGGCATTTTCACTATTATATGAAAATACAGAAGAAACAAATGACATGTTCTCTGTCTCAAGGAAGTTTTAATCCCTAATATATCTATTTTTACTATTTCCTAAACATTTGAATTCAAAGCTCTTTTATTTTCTCACCTCACAAATACTTCCTTTAGTTCTTACAATATTCTTATTCGTATACATATTTGATTTTATATACCTTATGCTCTCAGTTATAAGTAAGAATTTTCTGAATGTTTGAGTTAGCTACAATAAAATTAATACAACATTCAGGAAAAGAAGATATTATTTGCAAGTATTGTCTAACCAAAGCTTCAAAAATGATTGATTTATTTTTTGGTTTTATTAATTTAGTTTTTACTAAATGGAAAACAAAATGTATGTTCTGGAAGTTTGATCACTGTGTACACATGGCCTGTGAGGAATCCTGGCCCAGCTCTTCCTATGTGCAGTACAGCCCTCCTTTGTTATGGTAATTAAAGAGCAGACAATACGAAAGGTTTCTTCACAAAGCTTACAATTTGGTAATTATCTTTTAAGCATTCAAGTTTGAAAGGGGAAAAACGTATGCTTAAAGTATCTTTGATACGGGGAAAATTAAAATATGTTTCGTGAAAAGATGAGTATTCCACAATAGAAACTTAAAAACTCAAATAAATGAGGTCACCTGCTGCCCTAAAATAACCAGAACTTGACATTTCTCTTCAGTTAAATTTACTGCAGATTTCTTATCCAAGAAATAGAAAAGGACAGAGCTGGAATGAGCCTAAAAATTATTTGGTTTAGTTTTTAATTTATTTTATCCAAAAAAGTCAAAAGAGTGTAGTTAACAGGATACCAATGGGTAGTTTGTAATGATCAGTTTATAAAGATATTTTTTTTCTTATGACAAAAGAAATGTCATAATGAAGAACTGTAACTGCAGTTTTGTTACTTACTCTTACACTATGGTTCATTATGTTGCTGAATAGAGCATGAATAGTATTTTGTTTTCATTTTTAATTTACATGATTTTTCCCTTTGAATTTAAACCAGTATTGTTTTTCTTAAGTACTTCTCATGTTTACAGCCCATGCACGCTATTTTTTGCCATTATTTAAGTATTATAGTATTATAATATTGTAAGGAAATATGTTTGAAAGGAGCAAAATTAAAATGTATGTGATAAAGTTATAGGTGTAAAGAATTGATCAGTTTACTTTTTCCAAAGAAACCTCTTCATACAGTTGTTTAATGTGAAAGGCTTTTCTTGAAAAGGTTAAGAAAGTTCTAATCAACTTTTGTACATTATGTAGAACTTCATTTTCTAAACTCTGCAAAAGAAAGTTTCATATTTAATGGGAAATCATGAATTATTCCATTTATTATCTACTTCCTCCTTTCAAAGACACGATCTGGATAAAAGGCGGGGTGAATAATTTCAAAAAAATACAATACATTTTTAATGGGAAGGTGCAAACTACAGATTCTCATGACTATTAGCAAGTGTAGAGGAAACAGAATTTTACTTGCAAAACTCGTCAAACTCTTGAAAATATAAAATGTATGACATACTTTAGTAAAAAAAGAGCACAGTGAGCTGAAGTTTTCTTTTTAATGCAACTTGTTGTTTTTACTAAGTTTTAACTTTATATTCTCCAGCCTTACATTTTTATTAAAAGTTTGATGTTTCACTCAATTTATATGGAAACTTGGTAGTTCTTTTATTTATAAAGATATGTAGATGAAGAACTGAAAGAAAAATTTAAATATCATTTGAGATGAATTGTTTTAAAAGATTTCAAAAAATTTGGAGAGCAATCACAGAATTATGTTTTAAAAAACAGTGATATATTATATGGAGTTTTATGTTAATTAAAAATTATAAATAGTAATTTAAACAAAAATATGGGAGTGATGAGCTAATGTAATCATGTTTACATGTGTGTGAAGTCCATTGTTCATAGTGATGTAGTATGAAGCTTATATTTTGTTTTTCTCCCTTTTTATGGTTCATTTTCATTGTATTAGGATGCAGAACATAACAGAATTGTTATTCAGATTTTTTAATAATTATAACTCAATCCAAAAACTAAGATTATTTTCAAGCTTTATTTTTTAGCTTATGTTTAATTGGTTAAGTAACAATATAACCAATTTAATACAATTGTTATATAACTGTTTTCCTATAGTGGAAAGTCATAGTGTAAATTTAAAAAACAGCAACACCAACAACAATACTAGTAAATACGGTTGCCTTATTTAGCCAAAGTTGTCTGGACTCAATTGAGGTACTTCTGGCTTGAAAATACTTTCACTGAAAATTCTTTTTAAACAATGACATTCATTTTATACCTTTCCATGTATGATCTGTGTATTAAAACATCTTTTTTAAAAAATATTAACTTCTCCAGGGAGTTTGCAAGTAATAAGAGTATTTATAAAGATTTTATTTGTAATTAACCTCATACAGAGTATTCTTCCAGTGCTTTTTCACTAAATTTCTAAAGAAAAACTTTTTAAAAATGTGGTTAAGTGTAGTAAAGATTTTTCAGTAACGAAAACATGTGGAAGCCGTGGGTAGATATTTTGGTAATACTTTATATTGACTGATGAATAGTTTATTCATTTCTGATTGATTACAATCGCTGTACTTCAAATATTTGATTGAATGGGAATCACTTGAGTAAATCATTTTCAACAGGGTATGTACCTGAAAAAATGCCTTTATGTTATAAGAATTATTTAAAGCTATTAAAAGGATTGTAGTCTGTCTACTAAATAACCATGGCTTTCCTGTGATACCAGGTAACAACCACCAGCAAAATTTCTATTAGATTGATTAACATTTATTATCTCACAAAAAGTACTGCCTTTTTGCTAAATATCAGTTTAACATATTGAATCTGTCTTTGTTTCATTCTACATGAATATCCTGTATATTCTAAAATAAATCACCCATATTGAAGTGAATTCTTATTGTGCTATTGAGAGAATTCTTTGCTGATCAAAGTTTTTAATATTTTATTTTTGTTGAAATACTTATATTAGTAACAGTCCAATTTACAAAATACTATGAGCTAAACTTCCTTAGTTATTATTGTTGTTATTATTTTTATTATTAGATTTTTTAAAAATGAATTAAAGGTTGATTTGGATTAAATAGTGTTTTTCAAATAGCATTTTTCAGTTGGCATATATACTTTTAAAATGTTGAAAGTCTGACTTTGCTTTCTAACTTTGATTATCAAGAGATACAAATATGTATTTTCAAAAAATATAAAGCAAAACGTATATGTAACAATTTCCTCTAAAGACTCAAATTAGTAAACTTCTAATTGCTTAGAAAAATCACAAAACCTCTTGTGGGTGGATTTTATGTATTTATTTTTAAGTTATCAATAAATCCAGCTATCTAAAATAAATCTTAATCTAAACTGAAACCAAAATCCTGCTGTATTACCAGTTATTAATGTTTTGATTGCTGATAACATTTTTATGTTGATTAGTTTTTTCAGTTGATTATTTATTTGGACAGTGATTCTAATAAATTTTCAGGAGCAGTATAAACTAATATATGCATTAGTGGTATTTCGCTTTTATTATTTATTTTGTAATGAAGCTAAAATGTTATATATGTCAATCTTTATTAGGAGGATGTTTAGATTAAATTATAGCAGTATATGAAGTATATTATGATAAGAAAATATGATTAAAATTTTACAAAGAAAATCAAGATTATTATAATGGCTATGATGTTAAAACTCCTATTATATGATTAATCATAGCTCCAATAATATCAGTATGAGTTACTTTGTTTATTAAAAAAATTAAGCTTCAGTGATCATATTATGTTCACTATATGTTCATTTTTCTTTAAGGATGTTCTGCTAAAATGTTTAGGATAAATTAATAACAATGTTCATTTTAATGATTAAATCTAATTGTAATGACTAATTATTGGAAAGGATAGATTCTTTGGTCCCAAGTATAACAAATTCTATTTTTTGAGATATTAACTCCTAAATATTTAAGTAATATAGAAAATAAGCAGTTATCAGGTTATTTATGACTTGTGGATATACTGAGATGCAAAGTGTCTTTGTTTTAGAGAAATCATAATTTTAAAAGGGGTTTTATATATATTTAATTTGGATTAACAAAATGCCTCACTAAGTGTGTGAATGTTTATCTCTAAAATATATTTCTAGTTTTTCCAAACATGAGAATTGAATGGTTTGAAAACTTCATCTGTGAGATGCCATCTGCCCTATTTACATTTTTAAGAGTTGAGTATTTGTTAACTGATCTCATAGACAGTTACATGTTTTGCTGTTACCAGATGGATGAGATAGAATACCATGCATAACTTTACATTTATCTTCTTTGAGTGCCACCTTATTTGCATATCAATTAAAATAATATCTGTATTAAGATGGATAATGAAAGTTATCAAATTTACATGAAGTGACTGCAGTTTGCTGAATTTCCAGTAGATGCCCCCAGAGACCAGTCAACTCATTGGAAATCCTTTAAATTTGAAGAGAGACTTTTTTATATTGAAACTTTTTTTTCTTGCTATATTTTGAAGTACCTGGAAAATAACTAAAGGTCATAAAAAGCTCAACTTTCAAATAGTTATTACACAAAAATATGTATGCGTGATGGTAGTGTGATTCTTAATCAGCATTAATCAACACTATTACTAATCATTGTTAAAAAACAAATGTGTAAAATTAAGAAAAATGCTTTCAGTTTTCATTGTGATATCATTCTATATGCTTTTAAAGTTAAGTCATTTCAAACGTTGCTAATTTTTTTTTCTTTCTGATTTCTCTTAATATGCTGAAAAATGCTGTATCTTTGCTTTAGCTTTTTTGGAGGAAATTGTCGTTTTCATGAAAAACTATAAAACATAACCAAATAATTTATGTGATTGTTATCCATGTGTGTGTGTGTGTGTGTGTGTGTGTGTGTGTAAAATATATTTTCCCCGTTCTAATTATACGTAATATCTACCCACACTGAAAAGTATGGCTAAGAATAGTGACTCACTTTATTCCATGGAAATTATATTAACTGAAGCTATTTAAGTATTAATTTAAGAGTCAATGTAATTATCCCATAGGTGATTCCAATAACATTTATCCCTACAATATGAATGTAAGACTCTTATAACTGACACAAAGATAACCCACTAGTGACTTATAAATATTAATTTAATGGAATAAAAGTATTATCCTGACTTTTGATTAGATATTACATATCTTTTGAGTTTATCTTTGTCAGATTAAATAAAAATTTTATGATCTTTTTTAAAGTATGGTTTTTTATTGAATTGCTTTTGAAATATTTTACTGAATGTGAAGTTTCACCTAGATACAGTATTTCAGTTTATAGTATAAAGAAAATATGTTAAATCTATTAATTCTGTGATAGAATAGCTGATAATGCATTTTGATTTTGAAAGTCTGTAAGTAAGAGAGAATAAAATAAGCTGTCATATCTACTCATTCCATTCATTCATGTGTTCATTTTTGTAGAAGTGTGTGCTTTTCATCCTTTCATGTGTTTGTCTTTTTCGGTGTTTTCCCTGTTAGACTTTACACCGTTGAGTGGTGATCACATTATTCAATTGGCTTTGCATGGATGCCGTTGGTTGTCTGCTCCCTCGTTTTAAGGACAGGGATTCTCTGGGAGAGTCACAGAATGACGCCTGTCATCGCCCCCAATTCAGCAGGGATCCAAACAACAAATTGAAATTACATATTACATTGTAACTGTTCGGTTATGTCAAATTCCTAAAGAATCAATGCAAATAAACAGAAAATTGTGCAGAAGGAGGAGCAGGAGAAATATCAACAATATTTGATATAGTAGGCAGCAATGTGGTAAAGTAAAAAAAAAATGCAAGATTTCCAGTCTGAGAAACCTGGGTGCAAATTCCAACTCTGCCTCTATTAGTTTGTATTGCTTTGGCTGCAGTGATGGTGAACCTTTTGAGCTCGGCGTGTCAGCATTTTGAAAAACCCTAACTTAACTCTGGTGCCGTGTCACATATAGAAATTTTTTGATATTTGCAACCATAGTAAAACAAAGATTTATATTTTTGATATTTATTTTATATATTTAAATGCCATTTAACAAAGAAAAATCAACCAAAAAGATAAGTTCGCATGTCACCTGTGACATGCATGTCATAGGTTCGCCATCACTGGCTTTGGGCAAGTCACAACCTCAGGTTTTTGTTGTTGTTGTTGTTGTTGTTGTTGTTATTGTTTTTGTTTTTACCTGAAAAAATGGAAGTAGTACTTTGTAGAGTTCCTGTGTGAGTTAGAAATAATGTCCACACAGTGTCTGACACACTTAGGTGCTCTATAAATGGTAGCTATTCAAAAATGGTTTCAGGCAGAGTTTAAAAATGATATAATATCTCCATGGCCTTTTAACAGAAAGCTCCCCATTCCCCAGCATCTCCACACTTTCAGCTGCTGTGGAGGTGTTCGAGATTGCTCAGTTTTACTTTCTGCCAGTCTACAGAATTTTTTAATTTTAGAATTTTTTAGGGAAATTTTGATGTAAATTCAGAATATTTACATATAATCTCTATTGAATAATGTCTTTGACTAGTAGTAATATAGTCCATGTTAAATGCATGGCTGCTTAATTCTTTAAATCCATTCTTCCCCAGGGCACCCCTTAGCCTAGGGCAGCCTCAGGTATCTGCAGTGGCAAAGATCTTCCTTAGGCCAGTGATCCATAGATGTCCAGCACACCCGCAACTGTCGCAACTTCTGCTTCCATGGATGGCCTGCTGTCTGTCAGGACAACTCTTCCCAAATTCCACACGATCAAATCTCCCCATAAGTTTTTCCAGAATTCTCAATTTTCAGTACAGTGACTTCAGGTCAAGGAAATTTTTCTTCTCCTGATATTTAGAAAGGACATATTTTAATTTAAACTAATATTTGTTTTAATATGTAAATGAAACCAGAGACTAATCACTTCATGTCCAAGTGAAATAAATAATGAATTTGCATTCCATTTCTATTTATATTTGTATTTTTTAAAAATTCCTTTCCATAAAGTGAGTGAACCTTGGCTGTGGTTGTCTGTTATGAAATATAAAACCTGAGAAGTCCAAATATGATATAATGGTGGAAATTAACATATATTTTTATTTTCAGATACCCAGCCAGTTTGTTGTAATAAATGAAAAATTTTGCAGGTAAAAGAAATTATTTACATTAAGTATCTATAATAATAAAAGCATAATATGCTAATTAAACCAGACGTCCTTCCGGAAGAAGCCAGGGCTGGAGGGAAGCCCGGGTCCCGGGTGCCAGAGGGAAGCCGGTGCCAGCAGGCAGGGGAAGGAAAGCCTACTCTTGCACGAATTTTGTGCATCCGGCCTCTAGTAAAGTATAAATAAGAACCTATTTAGCAAATCACTATAACTGCTCTTTTTTGCTCTCAAATATTAGTAATAAGACTTAAAGAATGACACATATACGTGTGTATACACACACACATATAAAATAGAGATATTAGAATAGTAACATGTATTCTGAAATACTATTCTTTTTGAAATGTCTTTTGCAAAGAGTGGTCTATTTTTAAAATGTACTTGAAATTTTAAAAATTGCTTTTAGTTACATGTTGTGGATATTTTGAGGTTGAAAGATGTCTTGGAAACAAGTTTAGTCCAGTCCCTTCTGAATCAGTTCCGTGTTCTTTGGTCAAAGTCAGCAGAAACGGATTCTGACTAAATAAAGTGGAAATTATTTTATGGGCAGGATATTGGGTAACTTGCTGAATTTAGGGGGGAACTGGCTCCAAAGAAAAGAGCAAGACCTGGCACCCTTGAATCTTGAATGGGTCTAGGTAGCAAGACCTACTTGAGACCCCCGTTGGGATGTTGCTGCCAGGTGGTTTGAGCTCCAACAACCTTCTGCACTTTTGTGTTTCTTACCTCAACTTTCAAACCTGGGAGAAGGGGCAGTGGCTTACTTGGAGTCACTGACCCACCTGTGCCCAGGGAATCTTCGAAATCAGGTCCAACTGAGAGGACACAACGTGGGACCTGCCGTTTCCAAAGTACTTTGCATTCTGGGAGGACCCAGTCCAACCCAGGCAGCCTCGCCTTCCAAGGCAGGGAAATGGACCAGAGGGTGCTTTTCTGCATCTCTGTCCCAGGTGAGATTAGAACCGGGATGGCCTCATCTAGTGTTTATTTTTATTGTTTAAAATGAATAGTCTAATTTTGGTTCATTTAGACTATTCTGCTAAATTTTGTTTCATTTAGACTATTTCTGCTCCAGAATGCACTCCTCACCCACAGGAAAACATGCTGGCAGCTCAGGCATCGACCTACATTTAGCGCCAGTGCTTGTTTGCAGCCTGGTTGGATTTCCAGCCCCTTGTCCTCTCAGCCCTCCTATGCCACCCAAAACTCTCTTTGGGGTTACCCCTTGGGTATCCTTTTAGGCTCCTCAATCTCAAGTTTTCTGAATCCAAATTCATTATCTTTCCCCAAAACTGTTCATCCTTCTGTGTTCCCCTCTTCAGCAAATTAGCAATCACCCCCTCCAAAAACCTGATGTCATCCTAGCTCCTCTTGTTCCATCACCCCCAACATTCACTCATGAATCAAGTAATCAATATTTTTCTCTCCTAACTATGTGTTGAATCTACCTGGTTCTGTTTATCTCCCTCATTTCCCTCAGTTCCATTGTATGACATTCAAATTAAACTGGGCAGCCGGCCCAGCTTTATCTGGCATCCCTGAGCGCCGGGGTTTGTAAGCGTTCACTTCCAGATCTTGATCTAGGACCTGTGATAGACACTGACTTTGCCTATCTGTATCCATTTCTCCCTTCTTCTTTGCCAACATAACTGCAGTTTTGTTTAGGGTAGCAAGGTGCCCTAGAACAGGCAGAACCTTTGTTTTTCTAGTCTCCTTATAGCAAGGATGGCCGTGGGACAGGGTTCTGACCAGTGGAACCAAAGTGGACATCTGTTAGTAGTTGCAGAACTGTTTCTCTTTTCCCCAATAATAGGGATAGACACAGCTGGTGCCATCCCATCCTCTCCTTTTTTGTGGCCTTGAAGGTGGAAATGATCATTGGGAGCTGGAGAAGCCCTCCAGTGACCAGCAGGGGACAAGCATGAAGGAAAGGTTAAAATAACGTTCAAGGCCTGAGCCTTGAACTTGCCAACCACTGCACCAAGGCCAGTAGCAGCCTACCTTTAGGCATCCCGTTCTGTGAGAAATATAAACCTCTCATTTTGAAGGCAATGTGAGGCCAGTTTTCTCTTTCTTGTAGTTGAATGTTTCCCTAACCTGTGGGGTTCTATACAGATGTCCATCTCTGATGCACGCGATCCATCCTTTTCCATCAGCTCTGGAAATATACTGACCTGACTCACTCCATCCCTCCTCAGTGCTTCTTATTCTCAGAGTCGTAGCTGTGTCCTCCTTCTGTCCCCAGTGGGCAGTCCACACAACAGCCTTTAGCACTCATCCCCTTCCTATGGCATTGTGGGGAGGGGAGGAGAGAGGACATGGGCTTTCACAGCATCCCGTTGCTTCTTCTCCACACTCTCTCATGACTAGAAGGCAGGAACTCAAATGTTATTTCCTCCTGCCATGTAGGTATGGCATATATTAATATGCACACTTCACAGATGACAAGAAATGAGGTTGAGGGGGATTTCATAGACCTGGGTGTTCTGATCCGAACTTTGGATGTTTTGACTAATTCTAGTCTATTTCCACTCCACACTGAAATTTTTATTGCAAGTAGTATCACATCAAATCAGTTGTTCTAAATATTTTTCTTCTATTTATTAAAAAGAGGAGTGTACTAACTGGTTTGGCTCAATGGATAGAGCGTCGGCCTGCAGACTGAAGGGTCCCAGGTTCAATTCCAGTCAAGGGCATGTACCTTGGTTGCAGGCACATCCCCAGTAGGGGGTGTGCAGGGGGCAGCTGATCGATGTTTCTCTCTCATCAATGTTTCTAGCTCTCTGTCCCTCTCCCTTTCTCTCTCTGTAAAAAATCAATAAAATATATAATAAATAAATAAGAGGAGTGCAAAATAGTTAATATAAAGCTATATCATTTGGTCTCTAAATTCTTGTTTAGTGGAATAATAGCCACCCTATTTCCTGCATGGCAATTTGCATCTGAAATTATTTATTATTTGTTTGCTTATTTGTTGATTGTTTTCTCCCATGAGAATGCAAACTTGCCCCAGGGCATTGAACCTAATTGGTCTAGAACAGTGCTTGGTGCTTAACAGGAAACTCAATAGCTATTTTTTGAATAAATAAATAGAATATTTACTTGTCACTTTATCTCCTTGCATATGATTTATTATTAAGTTAGTAGTGAAATATTGATCTAACAAATGATAATGTAATTTTAACATAAGTAATTCAAAAATATATTTAGTAATACATTTCAGCAAACATATTCTGCATGAATGAATGAATGAATGAATGAGCCTCCATAACATACAGTGAAACCATTTACTCTAGACTGCATGCTTTGATATTAAAATATTTCACTTTTTTTTGTTTTGCTCAGGTTATTGGTTGTTTTGTTTTGGTAAAAGTCTAGTATATCAAGTATTTTTGGATGTCATCAATTGCCATGATCTGGAATGTTTGGTGCCCCAAATTCATATGTTGAAATCCTAATCCCTAAAAGTGGTAGTAAATAGGGGCTTTGGGAAGTGCTCAGGTCATGGGTAGATCCCTCCTGAATGGGATTAGTACCTGATAAAAGAGGCTCCAGAGCAGCGGTTCTCAACCTGTGGGTCGCGACCCCTTTGGGACTCGAACGACCCTTTCACAGGGGTCGCCTAAGACCATCGGAAAACACATATATAATTACATATTGTTTTTGTGATTAATCACTATGTTTTAATTATGTTCAATTTGTAACAATGAAAATACATCCTGCATATCAGATATTTACATTACGATTCATAACAGTAGCAAAATTACAGTTATGAATTAGCAACAAAAATAATTTTATGGTTGGGGGTCATCACAACATGAGGGACTGTATTAAAGGGTCGTGGCATTAGGAAGGTTGAGAACCACTGCTCCAGAGAGATCCCTAGCCCCTTCCACTATGTGAGGGCACAACACAGCTAGAAGGCACCAGCACAAACCACACTGACGCCTTGATCTCGAACTTCTAGCCTCCAGAACTGTGAGCGATAAATTTCTTTTGTAGATAAGCTATTCAGTAATATTTTGTTACAGCAGCTCAGACAGACTAGGACATCAGTCAACTATCTAGCTTGTTTGTCCATATCAAAGGGAGCTCAGCTTTAGAATTGATATATTTATAATGTAATTTTATTAAAACTACTGAGTTTGGATAGCTCCTGGCATCTTTCATTAAACTGAAGTTCTTCAGTGGTTAGTTTTCAGTGCTTTCACGGAGGAAAAAAAGGCAACATGATTCAACCTTTCATTATTATAGGATAAAAACACTGCACAGACTTCAAGAATGAAAATAACATTTTGGGTGTTCTGATTCTCGCTCCCAGTTACCGGAACACATACAAGAAGAACATCTGTGTGGACATGCTGCGAGATGGGTATCATAAGTCCTTCACTGAGCTCTTCACCCTGATGGAGAAGTGGGAAGCCCTGAGGGAGGCTGCGAGGGTCAGGTCCGTCTTCTGGTTGCAGAAACCCCTGGAGGAGCAGCCTGATAAGCTGGATCACTTCTACTACTACCTGACCAGGGCTGAGGTGGCTGAAAGGAAAAGTAAGTGCAGGGAGGATTACAAATTGTTTCTGGTATACTGATATACCTTGATGCGGAGGTGGGGGAACGAGGAGAGATCAACCAAAGAACTTATATACTTACTAGAGGCCCGGTGCACAAATTTGTGTACTAGTAGGGTTCTTCGGCCTGGCTGGTGATCGGGGCTGATTGAGGCCATCTCACAAATCCCTACCAGGGCGGTCGGGGCCAGCCGGCCGTGGGGAGGGACCGCGGGAGGTTGGCTGTGGGAGATCACTGACCACCGGGGGGTAGCTCCTGCATTCAGCGTCTGCCCTCTAGTGGTCAATATGCATCATAGCAACTGGTCGACCAGTTGTTCATTGCAATGGTCACTTAGGCTTTTATATATGTAGATATGCATAGCCCATAGATATGGGCCATAGGGTGGGGAAGCCCTGAGGAGATGGGTTGGGTCTAAATTGAGGGGAACAAAGGAGGGGGAAATGGGAGACATTGTAATACTGTCAACAATAAAAAATATACTAAAAAATAAATTGTTTCATGTATGAATTTGAGACATTAAGACATCTTAGCACAGTTCAACCTAGTCAAATAAGCATCTTTATGGAATAAGTGCCAGAACCTTGAATCACAGGGCTGCCCCAGACACAGGGGTATTGTGGTACTGTCATTGCAAACCAGAGGAGACAAGGAATAGCACCTAATACCATCTCCACAACTTTCCAGTGTATTAAAATCTTCTGTATCATTAAATATGAAACTTTCCAGAGTTCTTCTTTATCTATGAACTGAATATTGACTTTCACTGAGGCAATACTTTCAAAGAGCATTATAATTTGAAAATTAGTATACTGATTTTCTAGTATTTGTATAATGGAACTTGAGGGTTTCATCAATAAATGCTATAGATTTCAATCAGAATTTTTACTAGTAAACTAGAGGCCCAGTGCACAAAAATCTGTGCACTTGGGGGGTCCCTCAGCCCGGCCTGTGCCCTCTCGCAGTCTGAGACCCCTCGGGGGATGTCCACCTGCTGGCTTAGGCCCGCTTCCCGGGGGAATAACCTGGCAGTCAGACATCCCTCTGGCAGCCCAGGAGCCTTCAGGGGATGTCCACTTGCCAGTGGGGACCAGGCCTAAGCTGCAGTTGGACATCCTTAGCGCTGCTGAGGAGGCGGGAGAGGCTCCCGCCATCACTGCTGTGCTGGCAGCCATCAGCCTGGCTTGTGGCTGAGCAGAGCTCCCCCTGTGGGAAGGCAGCTTCTGCATTGAGCATCTGTCCTCTGGTGGTCAGTGTGTGTCATAGTGACCAGTCATTCCCAGTTGTTCTGCTGTTAGGGTCAATTTGCATATTACCCCCTTCAGGGTGGGGGTCCCTGCTGGGGTGCCTGGCCAGCCTGGGTGAGAGGCTGAGGGCTGTTTGCAGGCGGGCCACAGCCCCCAGCCACCCAAGCTCCCAGTGGAGGCTGGCTGGAAGCAGGTTTCTGGGATTTATTTATCTTCTATAATTGAAACTTTGTTGCCTTTAGCGGAGGCCACAGCTGGCCAGGGCAGGCAGAAAGCTTGGCTTCCTCCATCGCCGGGGCAACCAAGCCTCTTGCTTGCTCCAGCTCCGTGGCTGCCAGCCGCCATCTTGGTTGGGTTAATTTGCATATAGTCGCTCTTATTGGCTGGTCGGAGTGGCTTGGGGCATAGCAAAGGTACGGTCAATTTGCATGTTTCCCTTTTATTAGATTAGATAGTGAGAAGAATTAAAAGCTGCAAATCACAATTATGAATAAAATTGTTAATTTTATGTACTTCATCACATTGTTTCTAACAGATTCTTTTTTTGTGTTTCCTAAGATTTTCCAGAAAGTCACTATGTTTCAAGTAGTGAAGAAAATATTTTAATCTCTACTATAGTACTGATGTTGTTGTCATTTGTATTTCTTAGTTGCATATTAGAAATTAGTCATTTTATATCATCAAAGACTGGAAATCCTAGATTTTGACATACATTTGGTATTCTAAATTATTCTTTCCTTCAACTTCTTGTGTGTAAGTACCATAGGACCTAAAGAGAGAAGCTCATGCCCTACCATGACAATGTCTACATTTTACTTCAGGCCTTTCTATGAAAAAATATTAGCAACATTTTGTTACTTAATGCTACAATGGGGGAAATTGATGGGGCCATGGAAACAGCATCAGAAGATAGCAAGAAGTCTTTCAACATCCATAGTAGAGTCAATACGTATTTATCATCAGGTTGTGACCTGACTTACAAATATGAGTTACACAAAAATCCTACCACCACCACCATAAGTGAACTAGAGAGAGAGAGAGAGAGAGAGAGAGAGAGGGAGGGCAAATAGGAGGTGATTATTTGTATTATGAGAAGAATTTAACTGTAGAATTGACTTTTAAAATAGAATACTTGGGCAAATTTTAAAATGTTATTTACATACAATTTCTCTGTAAATTAACTTTTATAAATAAAAAAATGCTATTTTAAAAAACCTACATACTGATATCAACCACAAATTCTGAAGTGATATTTACACTGAAAATATAATTGATCAAGATTAAATTTGTCCAGTGGTCATTTTTTTCAAGTTGAATCATCATATTCACTAAAGGCTTTAAATAGAGGCTTTCATTTAATTAGAATAAACATGAGTCAAATACATCACTTCAGAAAGTGTCCTTAATATGAGAAACTTATCATAAAGCATTTTGTAATGATAAGCAAACTAAAAATGCTAAATAGTCCATTTTAAGGTAGAAAACATTTTAATTTATAATCTTTTATTAAAGAAAAGTAACTATACATATAAGTAAAAATGTTTCTCCAATTCCAAAAATTAGCAAAGTCCAAATTTTATAATAACCAATATCTTATATACATGGTATAAATAATGAAAATAAATATTTCTTTACTGAGTGGTCTATTATATATCCATGGTAACCAAGGTTGCATTTGTTAAATGGAACAAAATCACCTCTTGCCCAAAATTACTCTTCTATAGGGTTATCTCCATCAAAATGCAGTGGCTTTTGCCTGTTTGAAATAGAGAAAATTAAAATTATTGCAATAAATATTATTGGAAATGCTTCCATTGCAGGACATATAAAACATTTATATGTTCTTTTTAAAATTTTGTATACTTTTTTTTCACATTTAACACATGAATTTTGTTGGGAGAAAATTGTTACTTGAGTTAAGACTATCCCAGGAAATGGGTAAGGAATATGCACATTCACTCTTATTAACTTGGATTAATCCACACACACACACACACACACACACACGCTTCAGGTAATATATAGAAATCTGTTAATAGTACCTCAAGATTCCATTGCATATGGTTATGAGATCTGAGACATTCACTCTGAAGTAGCATATCTCTGAGCATTCGCATTTCTTCTCATTGAAAAGACCATCACTCTAAAGTTACCATGAAGTTCATGTTATCAAAGCTGTGGCACTAACAATACTTATCTTGGGGTCATTTCTGTCTCTTGAGATTTCCAGAACGGGAATCTAGACTTACTTAAATTATTTTACAAAACATTTTCTGTTTTCTAGCAAAGAAGTATTTTAAAGTAAGCCAGTCATTGCTTTTTGGATTATTTTCCATTTGTTAAAGTGTTTCTTTGTCCCTGAAAATGTTTCTTATATTACCCGTTGTTGTGAGTATTCTCTGTACCATCTGTAACATTATGGTTATGGCCCCGTGCCCCCATGGGGCTAGAGAAGAGATGACAATAATGGTAATGGGCAACTGAATCAATAGATAATTCAAACATTATTTACACTTGACTTTATTTTTTAGATAAATCTTTATTGTTGAAAGTATTACATATGTCTCTTTTTTTCTCCATTGCCCTCTCCTACCCCCCTTCCCCCGCCAAGTCTTCACCGCCCACTTTAAATTATTGCCAAGGGTTAACCAGCAATTTTTTTTCTGGTAACATTTACTTAGGATATTTAAAGTATATTTTACTCAAGCAGAGTTCCACAGGATGTTGATAGGTTTTATGTGAAGCAAAACAAAAATAATTTTCTGATGAAATAAGTTTGAGAAACATCATGTGAATTAACATTAATGTCAGGCAGGTTAGTTTATTGCAGGACTTACCAGAGCCTTTAACATGCCAATGTATTTACTGAAGGAGGGAAATTAGCAAGATAATTTCCCAAATTTATTTTATCATGGAATTTCCTTTTTTAGGTAGCTTAATAAATACTGATCTAAATAAAAATGAAAAATAAAGTTGATTTTTATTTTATAAATAAACCTGCAGATAATTCAAGGAGAGTAAAGGCTGCTTATAATGTGAAAAATACAAGCCATATATTTGGATCACACAAAGATTAAAAACTTGAATATATCCCTTTATACTTATTACTCTGAAAAAATTCCATTTATCTTGATAGTTCATATCACCCATTCTAAAAAAAAAACCCACAAAACTTTATTTATGAAATGTTAGAAATGTTTTTCTATTAAGGCCTAATTACTGAAAAATAAGGCCGAATTACTGAAAAATAGAAAAGTTATTTCAGCATTACATATATTTTTAAAAGTTCATTATATAACTTTTAAAAATGGAAGAGAAGAAGTATTTTAATTACAGGCTTTAAAAATGACTCTCTAATCACTAAATACGACAAAGAATATAAAATACTACACCACAGATTTTAGTGCTCTGTTCACAGTAGGTAGAAGACTCAGAATGGGAAGATCACGTGTGGGAGAAGCCAGCTCTGAGATGAACGCATGGTTTTGAAGTAAATACCTCAAGTTAGTCTCCGATTTTCACCTGTGCTGCTGCAGGATGGCTCTCTGGAGGCCAACAGGGAAAACTTTTTAGTTTTACTTTATTTTTAGGTATAAAACCTATTTTGAGGTAAATCTAATTTCCCGTGGAATTATGAAGCAATATATGTAAAGGAATGACTTTGGTTTTAGAAATTTCTTTTGGAACATTGGAGTGACTTATGTACAGTTCTAGTAAGCTTAGTTTCAATTTTTCTAAGCAATTCAACTTTAATCTTACAGGAATGATTGTGGGGAATGTATAAATATTTTTCACAATTGTAATCTTTTCAGGAATATATCAGTGAATAATAATGATTGTGTGTTTTTTAAATCCTTGGAAAGGTAATCCAGAGGCTACCACATATTTATTGCACAAAGGCAAAAAGACATAAGGATTCTGAATTTGTTCATATTCACCAATAGATTGGAGTTTACAGGATTGAGACAATTTATAAACACACAATGTTTTGATTCAAGTTTATGATTGATGACAGTGGGATTTACAAGACTGATTCACAAAGGATTAATACTTTTTTTTTTAGTACAAATAGGTCAGATGCCACTTCAGGGGAAAGGGTAGCTTTAACACACTAACAACTAATAAACTAATACTGTTTGAGTGACAGGGATGACTAGTATTAATGCATTTTCAGCAGAAAAAAGGACTCATAGAAAACAAAAGCATAGAAATTCACTCTTTCTTAGCATTGCTGGTCACTTATGGCTAGAAATATTGCTAGAAAGTGGATGGAGCTTATTGAGTCATTCTTTTTTTTCTTTTCTTTATTGATTAAGGTATTACATATATGTCCTTATCCCTTCACCGCCCCCCACTCCCCCCACTCATGCCCTCAAACCCCTGTTGTCTGTGTCCATTGGTTAGGCTTATATGCATGCATACAGGTCCTTTGGTTGATCTCTCCCCCTTACCCCCACTCTCCCTTACCTTCCCTCTGTGGTTTGACGGTCTGATTGATGCTTCTCTGTCTCTGGATCTGTTTTTGTTCATCAGTTTATGTTGTTCATTATATTCCACAAATGAGTGAGATCATGTGATATTTATCTTTCTCTGACTGGCTTATTTTGCTTAGCATAATGCTCTCCAGTTCTATCTATGCTGTTGTAAATGGTAAGAATTCCTTCTTTTTATAGCAGCATAGTATTTCAGTGTGTAGATGTATCACAGTTTTTAATCCACTCATTCTTGATTTTTTTTCTTATAATCCCCATGATTGTTTTTCTTCTAAGTAAAAAACCTTGCCATTTTCATTTACATTATTTACATTATCTTTTGCCATAGTTAAGAAACCTTGCTTTCTCTGTATTTACTTTTTAATCTTTAGTGAGAAAGGTTTTTATGATAACCACATACTCATTTATTCTGAAAGCACTGAGCACATTGCTACTATATGTTGTTGTCTTTTGTCTTATATATAAAGTCTAGTGATTCAACCAAAGGGTATGTTCATTTCTAACATGTGCTTAGTTTGGGGGAAGATTTTTTGTTGCTTTCCTCATATGCATATTCTTTAATTAATGCAACTACTTTCATAGTTAATATACATTAAGTTTTGCATTTCAAGTTTTAAATGTAGTTAATCATGTTTTAAAGGAAAAATAGAAAATAAATGTCACTGTATCGGTTTGCCATTTGAAGGGATGTGTCATTCTTCTAATGCGGTTTATGATGTTTTTCTCTCTTTGAAGAATATTTTGAAGATGTCTATGATAACTTGTATGCTCTGGCCTGTTACTTCAATAATTCTGAAGACAAGTGGGTAAGGAACCACTTCTACAAACGATGTTTTGAGATTGCTGAACTGATCAAAATTGACGGTGGGAAGAAAGAAGCCGAGGCGCATGGACACATGGGACTTCTCTTTGAGGAAGAGGGTGAGTGGCCATTGGCCTGGATGCCTTGGGTGCCTTGGAGGATCCAGAGTCCAGGCAATCAGAAGACACGTGGGGGTCGACAAAAAGACCTGGGCTTTATAAAAATATAAGTTACTGAGATTCAAAAGCAAAGGTGTGACTTATGGACTCACCTTCAGTGTTGCTTGCGTCTGACCTCTGCCCCGGCGCTAAGCCTCAAGTTCCCAGCAGCATCACAAAGAGAAAGCTCCTCCCAACCCCCATACATCCTTCATTCACAAACATGCTGCACATTTTGAATTGTTTTTCCTTTATTAGCACTTTCTTTGTTCATTTTAAATTAATTTCTCATGTGTGAAAATGGGGATTTTTCCAAGTGCCCCTATACAAAAAACAAAAAATATCTAAAAAACTCAGATATGGCTCCATCATGATTTTTATAGGAATTTCTGAAGGAAATGTTCTTTTTTAAAAATAACTTCATAACTAACAATGTTATCTTAAGACAAGCCAAAGTCTAAAACAACAAAAAATCGTCAGAAACATATGTTGTATGGTGGTTTGTGGTTTAATAAGGACTGCAAGTAGAAATTTAAGTTATAATTATTTATGTAAGGACTAGTGTCCTGGTGCATGGATTTGTGCACATTGAAAGGAAATTAATTAGTCCCTCTGGTGCAGGGATTAATGCAGGTGGTCCCAGGCGGTGGCTGGCGGGGCAAGACTGAGCCAGATGGGCCAGACACCCCCTGGAGCCAACCTCCTATGGTCCCTCCCCAGCCGGCTGCACCTGGGCCAGTGCCGCGGCTCAAAGGGCGTCTGCGGAGTAAGCGGGGTCCCTCCAGCAGGTGGGATCCCTTGGCCTGGCCTGCAGGGATCAGGCCAAAACTGGCTCTCCGACATCCCCCAAGGGGTCCTGGAGTGCAAGAGGAATTGCAAGGAACCGGGCTCCCTCCTCTCTGGTTCCAGGGTGTGTCACCCGAGAACCGAACTGCCGCTGCCAAGTGACCACAGCTTGGCAGCTCCTGTGTTGAGCTTCTGCCCCCTGGTGGTCAGTGCGCATCATAGCTACCGGCTGGTCAGATGGTCAGACGGTTGCTTAGCCTTTTATATATCTATAGATAGTGGTGCACAAAAATTTGTGCACTCGGGGGGGGGGGGGGTCCCTCAGCCAGGCCTGTGCCCTCTCGCAGTCTGGGACCCCTCAGGGGATAACCACCTGCTGGCTTAGGCCCGCTCCCCGGGGGATTGGGCCTAAGCTGGCAATCAGACATCCCTCTGGCAGCCCGGGAGCCTCGGGGGATGTCCACTTGCCAGCAGGGAGCAGGCCTAAGCTGCAGTCGGACATCCTTAGCGCTGCTGAAGGCGGGAGAGGCTCCCACCACCACCGCTGTACTGGCAGCCATCAGCCTGGCTTGTGGCTGAGCAGAGCTCCCCTGTGGGAAGGCATTGACCACCATGGGGCAGCTCCTGCATTGAGCGTCTGCCCCCTGGTGGTCAGTGTGTGTCATAGTGACCAGTCATTCCCAGTCGTTCTGCTGTTAGGGTCAGTTTGCATATTACCCTTTTATTATATAGGATAGAGTCCTGGTGAATGGGTGGGGGCCAGCTGGTTTGCCCTGAAGGGTGTCCCAGATCAGGGTGGGGGTCCCGCTGGGGTGCCTGGCCAGCCTGGGTGAGGGTCTGATGGCTGTTTGCAGGCTGATCAAGCCCCCCTCCCCAGTGGGGACCCTCACCCCATGGAGGTTTGGCCAGCCTGGGTGAGGGGCTGATGGCTGTTTGCAGGCTGGCCACACCCCCTTTAGGGTGGAGGGTCCCCACTGGGGTGCCTGGCCAGTCTGGGTGAGGGGCTGAGGGCCGTTTTCAGGCTGGCCAAGCCCCCCGGTGATGGAAGCTCCCAGCCTCTCCTTTTTTTCTTTTCTTTTTTTTTTTAATTCTGGGATTTATTTACCTTCTGTAATTGAAACTTTGTTGCTTTGAGCAGAGCTCAGAGCCGGCCACGGTAGGGAAGCTTGGCTTCCTGCTCACTCCAGCTCCGTGGCCACGGCTGGCTGAAATCAGGTATCTGGGGTTTATTTACTTTCTATAATTGAAACTTGGTTGCTTTGAGTGGAGCTCAGAGCCCTCCGCAGCAAGCGGGAAGCTTGGCTTCCTCCATCATTGGGACAACCAAGCCTCCTGCTTGTTCCAGCTCCGTGGCTGCCGGCTGCCATCTTGGTTGGGTTAATTTGCATATAGTCGCTCTGATTGGCTGGTGGGTGTGGCTTACGGCATAGCAAAGGTATGGTCAATTTGCATGTTTGTCTTTTATTATTGTAGATAGAGAGTGGGTAGAAAATATATCTGAAGACAAAAATATTTTACCATGTTTTTCAATTTGTAAAAATGGGGTAAGTTCTTGCTTAAGTAAAGTAAGATTCAAGGTGAAATTTTTGCTTAAGCTTTTAAAAATTACTACCAGTATTCCCATTTCACAGGTGAGATAAATACTTTTTTTTAAGCTTTTAAAAAGTATCTTCACTTTGAGGATGAGGAAACTGACACGATGAGGGAAAGCTAGTTAGTGTTGGAACTGATATTAGTCAGCTAGCTTCACAGCCTGTTGCTAGTAGCCCCTGCTCTACACAAACAAATAATTGCTTTACTTTTATGATGAGCTAAGTCTAAAAATTCCTGAAGATTATATGCTAAAATATAATGCTGCACTTTTCTGTCAACTATGGGAACCCCCCAAATGAATAAAATAAAAATTTCTTTTTGGTTTGTTTTTATCATTGAAGCCATCAAATTCTGTCACCTATGATGACAAATCAAATAATCAAACTGTCAGTTACTGGTCCCAAAACAGAAGTCACAAAAGAAATAAGAAATAATATCAGAAAATAAGGGGTGATTAAGTCAGGGCTACATTGATGAAAATTTAAGTGGTCTGGTAAGATTCAGATAGCTACTAATAAGTATATTCTGAATTTTTCTAAAAATTTTATTTCTGATTTTTAATATTTGGTTTGATTTCTCAAAAAAATTTTATTGTGGTAAAAAACTATATAACAAAATTGGCCATCTTAACTGTTTCTAAGTTCAGTGGTGTTAAGTATATTCACATTATCATATAACCAGACTTCAGAACTTTTTCATCTTGCAAAATTGAAAGTCAATACCTAGTAAATAACAACTCCTGGTTTCTTTGTTCTGTGTTTTTTTTTTAAATCTTTCAATGTATTTCTATTGGAGGATTTATTAATTGCTTCATTCATTCATTCATTCATCCATTCATCCATTTACTCATCCAACAAATATTGGAGTGCCTAGTAATCTTGATCAGTAACCAAGGCACCTGGTTGCCCACATCATTTTAGTGGCTGAGAGTGAGGATGCATTTGGGAAATGTGATCAGGGTGGGGCTGCCCTGAGAGCAGGTCGTTGGCTGGCTTACATTTAGATGTCCCACCATATAGCATAATTCCATAGTAAATCGAATACTTTGACTATGTAATTATTTTCAGGTTGTGTTGTTTTGTTTTGCAACTACTTTCTGTCAGATCTGAATTATTTTTCTATGGCTTAATCAGTTCATAGGCCCTGAGAAGCATGCCTTTACTGCCTGATGGATAAAGTGGCTGAGTTGGTGTTGATGAAAATTCTAGAGATTGCCTTTGATTGTGTACTGTACCTAGCAATGGTGAAAATTACTGGTGTAGCTTTTATAATTTTATAATTTTCATGAAGGAGGTAAAGTAGAGCTATCAAAAATATGTGGCTAGAGGGGAATGGGGACTTACCTGGCTGTAGGGTTCCCACTGAAGTGACAATGGTGTAGCTTCCGCATATCTGATCTGATTGGTCTAGACAGGCTAATGGAGGCCCCACAGCAACAGCTAGGTGGCAGCTGTGCTCAGGGGCAGGTGGCAGCATCCTGATTCCAGGGGTGCCCATTCAGGTTAAAGCAGGATACCAGCTGGCAGATGGCAAAAGGCGGATTGTCAGGGCCCAACCGAGCAGGCTGCAGTCCAGGGCATGGCTCCAGCACCCTCAGGGAACCATAGAGCAAATGAACTTGAGCAGAGGCCATAGTCAGAGGGTCTGGGCACCTGAGTACAATCAGGGCCAGTGTTTAGCCCAGTGGTACATACAGGACCAGAGCCTCACCCAGAGCCCCCTGGCCAGAGTCAAGCACAGCAGACAGGTTCTAACCCCCAGTGCTGCTAAAGATGGGCCCTCTTGTACAGTGTGCCTGATCTCCATTGGCTCCAGGGCCGGCAGTTTCATTCTTCAGGGCAGGTATTTTGACTGTAGCTGGGGTGGCAGACATGGACTAGTCATGGACTGACAGACACTTGTGCAAATCAGTGCCTATATATTCGGTCAGAATTGTGACCTATTTGTAAGGACTTTTTCATGCAAACAGGGCAAAGAGGCAGAGAGCATTCATGCCATGTCTGGAGCATTGGGGAAAGCCCTCAGATACTGATCGATAGGAGATATGCCCATTCAGAGGTCTAGTGGGCCAGGTATCAGACCTGGGGGGAGAGAGCGCTTTTTAAAAGACAGGATTCGTGAAGCACTGGCTCCTTCCCAGTATGATCGGGGGCAAGGACAATGAAAACACGATGATATAGCAGAACCTTAACTGCAGTCCTTTCCTGCCAGGGCAGCATTAGTGATCAGATGCAGCCCCAAACCCTTCCCTGACAAGATCAAGGAACTGGGTCCAGGCCTTGCAGCTTTATTGGGAGCTGGTAAACTAGAGCAGTGTTGACCACATCAGTGTTTATAGTTGAGCAAATACCAGAACCTTTTTCTCTGCCTCTTCCAATATTTAGAATCTGGGTCCAAACTTTGCTTTTGACCAAATTAATGGACTTAGTACTAGGGACCAGCTGTTTTCCATAGAGCCCTGCAGAAGGCCAGTCTCTTTTGTAGGGGGCTAGCATGGAGGGACATCAGACTTGGACAAATTAACCCTTAATTTCTGCCTGCTTTTTGTCCTGTCACTCCTCCCCCAATTCCAATGGGAAGCTTCTAATTATCATCTCTCACTCTGGGACCACCCTCTTCTATTCCAACCCATATGGGCTGAGTCTGGACTTGCCTGTGGGAGATCAGGAGAAGGATTAGAAATAGATGTTGGGTGATAGCCCCGGATGCTGATCATGTTCACGGAAGACGGGCAGGGGAAGCCATTGTTGGAACAGCTTAGGGAGTGCACACCACCTATTTCAGAAAGCCATTACCTGTGCTTTAGCCCAGGGATTGATTAAAGGCAAACCAGGATCTACAGCATTGATCCCAAGTTCTCCCCGCGACTGAGGAAAGACAGGGTTATCCTGGTTAGCTTGCTCAGGTCTTCGAATTAATGTTGACCTGGACAGATTCGAAATAGTGTGAGTCAGTGTGGTTTGCCAGGGCCCAGAGGGCACCAGTAGTAGGGTCGTGTTTGGAGACACACTGGAATGCCTCTTGGTTACTAAGTGGCAATCCTGAAGCTGGTCACAACACCACCAGCAGGACTCTTCCTCTCCACTGTTGGCCTTTAATCTACCTCCAGTCCCTGACATGCTACCAGGAGGCCATGGTCTGGGCCTGGCTGGACACCCAGTTTGCTGGGACAATTGCCATGCTAACAAGGTAATTGGTCAGAAGCACTCACAGCAGGCCTGCTGGGGCAGCACTGCTCAAAGATGGCTCCCAGAGACAGGAGCAGCAGCAGGAGTGCTGGTCCCCCACCGCCCTTTCATTGGATGCTGTATGTTTAGGGAAGTATCGTCCAACTCCTGGTGTGATCAGGGGCCAGACAGAATAGCAATATGATGTGGCAGAGCCTTGATACCAGCCATATCCTGCCAGCTCAGCACCCAGGCTTTGAGGTCGCAGAGTCCCTCCCGTGCACGATCTGCAGAGGGGGTGCAGGGTAAGGTATGGAAGCTGAGGTCTGTGCCTAGGGTTGCAGCCATGGGATATAGCATACAAATAGCAAGATTTCCCATGCAGGCATTCACTGTTAGGGGAGCATCAACCTCTCCCCTGTCAGGAGAGAGGGACTGGGGGCTAAGCCTTTGCAATAGGTCAGGATTGAGTTCCTTAAAAGCACTGAGCCTAACTGGTTTCCTTGGAACCTTCTTAGAGTCCATCTCATTTTCTAGGAAACCAGCCTGTAGAGAGCGGCTACAGTGTTTGGACAGGTTCAAGCCTCAGACTAATGAGAGGGCACAGTCCTCTCATTGCCACGTGCAAGTCCCAGCTTGGAGGGCAAAGCCTTCCCAGCACAATTATAGCCAACAGCTATAGTTGTAAGCTTGAACCTATGGTCTGAACATGTGGCCCCATGTGTCCGAGTAAGATGGGCTTGATAGAGTTCAGGTGCATGTAGTTGAGTAGAATCGAAACCCACAAGAATGTTGTAAACATCTTGACCACACCCTTCTTTGCCTCGTGGAATCTGGCTATAAAATAAAGACACGGCTTGTAGTACGTGGTACTGTCACTAGCTCTCCATCAGAGAGGCTCTCCACCCAGACCCAGCTTTTATTCTCTTGTCTGTCTTTTCTCAATCCTTCACCGTCCCCTCTCAGGGTCACTGAACCTGGCTGAGCTGGCGCGGCACATAAGGTGCCCTGGGGCTGAGTATGCCATGGCCGTGCCAGCTCACCACACCAACCTGCAGAGGATCAGTGCTGGATGAGTTAACCCTTACCTCTTACCAGTAAATCTTTAAGTTCTGCATAAAGAGATTATGGGCACAGAAGTCCCAATCTTTAAGAATTAGGACAAAGCTAGGACCATGAGCAAGATTCTGAGCTTCAAAAGGAGCTCCCCACCCCCCCCCCATGACCAGATGTTTCCAAGAACTGATCAAGGTAGAAGAGAACCAGTGAGTTAAAGCAAGAGAGGATCAAACCTCTGTCCTGGAAGAATGCCTGGTAGACCCTGGACTTGAATGAGGTGCTGTTCCTACAACTGCCCCCCCACAACTCTAGGTAGAAGCAGGGTATTCTACCAGCTCCAATGGCCCGTGGACAGAGCCAGGGGGAGACTGTCCATCCTGCTTGCCTTTAAATACCAGGACTAAATAGGCTGCTTCTCATTGAGGAGTGTAGGGAATGAAGGAAAACAAAGCATTCGTCTTGCAACAGCTCTCGCAGCAACTGATTCAACTCCTCTAAGCCCAAGCCCTACATGTGTGAGGGGAATGGCATTTTCCCTGTTCAGCTGTCTGAGCGTTAGGCTGGTTGGAGGCACAGCCAGAAAGACCAGTTCTTATTTCTTCAAATGAAGACCTCCTGCCGTGAAGCCTCTTAGCACTGTCCTCTTACACAGCCTGATCCTTTTGCCCTGTCCCCTCTCTGCCTGGACCTCAGATTTGCCGTGGGCATGGGCTCCCATGTGCCTCACACTGTGACCGTATCTGTGACTCTCATTATCTGTTTGCTCGGTGGAGAAGGACTTTTCCAGCAGCGCGCCGACTCCTGTCATGGGATCACACTCTTTTGCTTTGCTTCTCCAGGTTTGGTACTGACAGCTCTTAGTAACTGCACTGCCAGTCAGGACAAGTGTTATAACACTGCTGGCACTTCCTGGTTACTCATTTGAGAAAGAATTTCCAATCACATTTGTTATGCGTTGAATTGTGGACCCCAAAAAGATGTTGAATTCTTAACCTCCAATATTTGTAGAAGACAGAGATACGATGACCCTAATTAGGTGGACCCTGATAACTGGTGTCCTCATAAGGAGGAGGAGATTAGGCAGAGAGACAGACATATTCAGAGGGAAAGTAATGTGAAGACACGGAGAACATCATCTACAAGCCAAGGAACACCGGAAGCTACCAAGACCCAGGAGGGTGGCACTGAGTGGGTTCTCCCTACAGCCCAGCAGGAAGCAACCCCGCTGACCTCCTGGTTCAGACTTGCAGCCTCCAGAGCTGAGAGAGAATGAACTCTGCTATTGACGCCACCCAGCCTGTGGTACTTTGTAGCGGGAGCCCCAGGAAACTAACACCGTCTTCGATATGGTGTCAGTAATTTTTCCTAACTTAAAAAGAAAAGATGTCATTTCAGGGGCAATAGGGAATTACAATAATGGTGGAGTGATGTGAGGACATGTGACGAATGTCATGTTCCTTCATTTCAAGCTCTGACAGATAAGACATTTGTGATAGTATCAACTGGATACTATCTAAAATAATATGAGGAGATGTTTTCGTATTCTCCTAACATCTCCTATAAACAATCTTTTCCTACTACAGTTTTGGCTTTTTTTTTTTTTACCTTATTCCCTATTCCATTAAAACATGACTTCATTTGGTGGATGTGTTTATTCTTTGGTATTTTAAATGAAATTTATCATCACGGTATTCAGTTCTCAAAAAAAAGGTTAAAATACAATAATATCATCAAAGATGCCACATAAAAATTGATAGAAATTTCTTGGTAATTTGTTATTTGTCATGGAATAATGTTTGCCACTTTATTAGAAAAACAGCCTTAATAACTAAAAGAAATGCAAGGGATATATCAGTTTTTAGTGTGGTATTTTATTTTCTCTTTCATTTTATTAAAAATTAATAGAGATGTAAGCGCTGTTGAGGGGATTTAAAACCCATCAAATACACAACATCTCATCTGAACGGAGGCGCCTCTGGAGAAGCACGCTGAGGATGTGGAAGGGAGACAGGTGCATTCTGCATGTGTGCCCTTTCGTACCACACAACTGGTTACCTTGTGTATGTGTTGCTTTTTAATTAGGGGAAAAGGTAGCTAATTTTTTAAAAATCTATTAAATTAAAAAGCATAGGAAAGGGCAGAAGGTTTTTAGAGTTGGTAAGAAATATAGTGGGGGATGGGAGCAACTGGGGAGAGGTCAAGTGGGGGGGGGGAGGAGACTTATGTAATACTTTAAACAATTCAGAATTCAAATTAGGGAAAAAATGCAAAAAGATATAATAGTGACGATTAAAGAACTATTATAGATCCAGTCCCATTATTAATGAAGTAGAAAAGTGGGGGCAATGTGAATTGTTAATTGGTTTTCAGATAGCAAGGGAAGCTCAAAGCTGCAGGAGTAGTAGAAATATGGGTTACAGCTTAAGTAAAGCAGGCACAGGGCTTAAATTAGTGTTAGCTGATAAACGCTGAATGATTGTCTTGGTTTAGATACTTAACCTAACACGGCATTGAAGCACAAGGCTGCAGATGAAGTCTAGCAGAGGAGAAACTATTAGGTGGGGCAGTAAACTTGGACTCTCTTGACATTGTCATTAGACTAGTTAACTGTGTGGATCTTGCTTTCCTTGTCTCTGATGTGAGGGAGTGTGAGCACGTGCACTTTGCTCTTAGTTCACGTCCAGCTTTGATTTCCACGGCGGCTTAAATGGCTCTTGAAAAATCAGTCTTTTAAAACTCTGTCAACTTCTTTACTTATTAGGGAAAGAAAAATGTCAGTTTATAAAAAGCAGAGATGGAGCCTAAAATTAACTTCTTTGTACCACTCTTCATTATTAAAAAATAATAATAAATCAATTCTAGCTCTTCAGAGAATTATTTTGACGATTAAATGAGATAAGCGAAGTGCCTGGTGTTCTGCTTGGCACATATGGCACGTAGGCCTACATAAAGGCTGCTTTCTGTTTTCACATTTTCTCCCTCGCAGTGTGCCTGCTACTTAAGTAGATGGGGAGAGCTACCATACCACGAAAGTGCAGTATCAGGCCGACAGGCAGCAACTGTAGTGAGCCCCCAGTTAAAACTGGAGAAAGTCTTCAGAGAGGCCAGCAATGGCAGTGAGTGATCTGCACTGGGGACCCCCTCACCTGCTCCAGCTGGGAACCGCTGCTCTTCTTCCTCTTGGTGTCTCCCTCCATCTCCTCTCTCTTCCTTTGAGCTCCGACCTTGCATCTCAGTCCTCCCATCTTCTCCACTGATGATGCCTCTATATGAGAGGGCAGGCCTTACTCTATGAATAACTTCCCTGTTGCCTTTCCAAGTGCTAAGATCACATTTCTGCACACAGTAGGTACATATTGTTTTGGTCTCTGCTTGTCCCTATTCTTCCACTTGGATGCTGGGCTCCTGCAGACACTTTGAAGGGGCAGTAGCTTGGGTGGAGAATAGAAGAAGATAAGAACTATTCTCTGGTGATTCATTTTTCACAGGTTTTCATGATTCCTAAGTTGATGCTCGAGAAGAGCATAATTTGCCAATGAGGAAGCTGAACCGGAGTAATTGAACATTTTGCCATGGCCACATAGCTGGTTAGTAGCAGGTGCAAGACCCAATCCAGAGCTCCATACCCCTGTCAGCTAGCTTTCCCTTCTCTGTGAAATGCTCAACACAAATACACACAGACTATCTTAATATCGCATGGTTCTTCAAACTGATTTACCAGTACCATTTAGATCAGTGGTTCTCAACCTTCCTAATGCTGCAACCCTTTAATACAGTTCCTCATGTTGTGGTGACTCCCAACCATAAAATTATTTTTGTTGCTACTTCATAACTGTAATTTTGCTATTGTTATGAATTGTAATGTAAATATCTGATATGCAGGATGAATTTTCATTGTTACAAATTGAACATAATTAAAGCATAGTGATTAATCACAAAAACAATATGTAATTAATGTGCTTTCCAATGGTCTTAGGCGACCCCTGTGAAAGCGTCGTTTGACCTCCAAAGGGGTCGCGACCCACAGGTTGAGAACCACTGATTTAGATGGACTTAGAGCAAGTCAGCTGTATCTGCGATGTACATAGCGGCAGTCACACATAGGTATATGATGCAACATATGAAGTGCTTTTTCTCATGCATGATGTAAGTGATGTTATTCCCCTTTGCAGATTTGCAGGAAACAGGGATCTGAGAGCTTACATGAGAACTAAAACATATCAGAGCCCAGACTGGACCCCCGTGTCTTTGGATCTTAGTCTGGTGTCCTTTCACTTCCTGGAACCACATCTCTGCACAAAGGTTTGCTCAGCAGAGAGACCTCACAAAGCTGACCTTCTGAATTCACCTATTTTTATTAAAATTATAATAATAAAAGGCTCTGATATAAAATGAACCCTGAGAAAATTATAAATAAAAAAATTGTGTCTCCTTTTTTATATCCTCTGTCGTTTGCCAGCTTGACCAACCATCTGCCTTCATGGTCCTTTCCCCATCCCCCACCCCAAGAGCCCCATGCAGTGTTCACTGAGAATCTCTTTCCATCTGTGGGTACTAGTGACCTGACCCCCTCGTGATGTAATGTTTACTACAGTTTCAGCCTATCCAGGTTGTGCAGATACAGGATGGTTCTCTAAGAAAGCAAGTCCATGAAGTCTAGCACAAAGAGCAGATTGGAAGAGAATGTAACTAACAGACTGAGGGAGTGGGGGCAGGCAGGTTTGGGTGGCTCTATAATCAGGCTTTTGTCATGTGTTGGCATGTGAATTAGGCTGCTCAATAATTGTGGGTAGGATAACCTAGAATGGGGGAACTAGAAGCAGGAGAAGCTCAAGGAGGCGTTGAGACTGGTGAGGGGAGTGGGCTGGTATGTTGGCTAAATAGATAGAAAGGTAGGATGACTCCAGACATTGCAGCAGAAGAAACAGCATTGGTATTCACATAGAGGGTAGGGGATTGGAGAAAGGAAAAATATAACTTTATATGCAGCATATGTGACAAAGAACAAGTAGCTATATTCTGTATAAAGTATATATCAATTGGTAAGAAAAATGTTAAGATGCCTGTAATTTCATGGAAAGAGGATAAAAAGAGACAATTTGTCAAAGAGGAAATACGATATGTAATGAATATATAGGAAAATAACAAACTTCTACAAAAATCAGTTTGAATCATTGTGAAATGCCATTTAACACTTCTTAAAATGCAAAAAAATAAGTAATTAAGGTTCCTTAAAATAATACTTACAGGTATTGCTGGTGATAATTTGAATCATTTAAATGGTTTGGGGAAGAAATACAGCAATGCATAGCAAGTATAAAATTTTCAATACATCTTTATCGATTAACTTCGCTTTTAGAAATGTGGAAAGTAGTTCTAATAAAATAATTTAGGTTAGCTGAAAATTACATTAATTTCTTTACAACTGTTTAAAAATTCTGTATGAATTTAGAAAAGGAGGGGAATGATACTTGACCAAAATTTTCAAGTGCTTTTTAAGATTCCCCCCTCATAGTGTTTTATTTATGTTGATAAAATATTTTTTGCCTGTAAAATATATTACACTTGTGCTAAATATTTTCAAAATTCTTTGTATTTTGAGTCAGTGTTAGGGTGACTGCTCCACAGGATTTGCCTGGGACTGAGCAGGCTCCCAGGACTGGATTCGGCGTTTGAACCAGCAAGTCCCGGGCAAACTGAATAAAATGGTTACCCTAATGTAGGGAACATTAACATTTTATTTTGTATCTCTAAACCTAGCATTTTAATCATGCTCCAAACAATGGTAAGACAATCATGTCTTTGTTTTTTGCTATTAATAGATTTTGACACGCATAACATGATTATTTTTGGTTTTAAATGACTCTTATTTATTTTAATTTTTATTGAATTTATTGAGGTGATATTAATTAATAAAATTATATAGGTTTCAAGGGTACAATTCTATAATACATCATTTGTATATTGTATTGTGTGTTTACCATCCCAAGTCCAGTCTCTTTCTGTCACCAGTTATACCCCTTTACCCTCTTCTACCTCCCCCCACCCCACTTTCCCCTCCAGTAATCACCATACTGGTTGTTGTTTTTTTGTTTGGGGGTTTGTTTGTTTTTGCTTAATCCCTTCACCTTTGACAGCTGTCAGTCTGTTCTGTACCTAGGAATCACTCTTATTTTCTGTTTAAGTTGCTACCATATTTTAAAATTTGTAACCATGAAGCCTCTATTACATACAGAATGCCTCAAGAGAAAACAGCACTGGAACCAACAAAGGGCAACTCATTCAATGTTTACCCTGAAAATGGATTTCCTGGTGGGCACTGTGGATGTTTGGGTTGGGGAACAAAAACGACTCCAACAAAACCTCCCTCCAATGGTTGCTGCTGAATCATGACCAAACTCTCCCTTAGCCCCCGTGTCCTTCCCCGCCTGCTCACACCTCTAGTACAACTGCCCAAGTTCATGGGGAACATTTTTTCCCTCTTAATAGTTAAAAAATAAATGATATTTGTCTATTTCCCCTCACTTTTAAACTGCTTCTAAATTTGCATTTTAAAGGTCCCTTTGGAGGAAACTTTTCCAAAAAGATTCTCTGAAAGAGTGAACACATTAATCCATTCAGGTTTCCTAGTAACAATATGAAATAAAGCCAAAAAGTGTCTAAGGATGAACCCGATTACTCCAACATATCCACCCATAGGAAGGCGCCGGGCTGATGCCTGGTGGAAGCGTCTCCCCTTTCAAGTCTGCATGGTTGCCTGGCTCACCACTCCGGCACTTCTCATTCGGATTAAATTCCAAGAATGGATTCGAAAAGTGGGCACTAGTAACCATTTCCGAAGGTGCACCTGACTAGATCAGTATTAGAAACTGATCACTTTACATTGGAATGAAAGTGAATTTAATGTTAAAAAGTTATTTTTTGCCCTGGCCAGATTGGCTCAGTGATTAGAGTGCGGGCCTTGGGACCAAAGTGTCACAGGTTCAATCCCTGGTCAAGGGCACATACCTAGGTTGCAGTTCCCCAGCCCCAGTAGGGGCAGGTGAGGGAGGCAACCAATTAATGTCTCTCTCACATCGATGTTTCTCTCTCTCTCTCTCTCTCTCTCTCTCTCTCTCTCTCTCTCTCTCTCTCCTCCCCCTCCTACCTCCCACTCTCTAGAAATCAATGGAAAAAATATCCTCGGGAGAGGATTAAAAAATAAAAAAAAGTTATTTTTCATAAGTTAAGTCAATTAGCATTACTTTTTCTATATTAATTAGTTGTCACTTTTCAAGGCATGTCAGTTTATTTCCCATCTACTATATGTACTTGTTCATAAGACCTTACAGTATTTAATCAAGAGATCCTTTTAAAGTATTGATAGCCACAAGAAAATTATTCCATGTTTGATCTGTGTTAAAGAACCAAAGTCCAAGATCTTTGAATGGAACTTAGAATAAAAATGTAATTAGGTTACATCCCTAAAGTCTGATATATCTTTAAACAAGACTGCAAATGAAACTTTATTAGAGCTTCAAATGAATTATTTCATTGCATTTTTTTAAAATTCATTTTCTTCCCCTTCTCTTTCATGTCTGTGTTACTGACAGAGCTGCCTCTATTTTACCTGTCTTTTTCGGGGAGTTTTAATTATTTACTGCTTAACGAGCAGTGTGGAGACACAGCCTCATTCAGAGGTGCCTGCTCTGCTGCGGGTTTTTCTTTTTCAAAGCTTTGCAGGGAGGTCTTGAAAGCTGCACTGAGCCTCCAGTCTCCACACACTGAATAGATGGCTCTGGAGGCCGCGTGGCCTCTGATCCTCTGAGAAGAGGCACTGCCCCAGAAAAGCTCTTTGGAAATACCACTGTCCAAGAGCGAGAGGGGTGAGAGTTGGGCGAAGTGTACCGTTTCCAACTAGCACCTCAGGTGGGTCTCAATTGGAATAAGTGACACTGCTCCATGCTATTTAGGTGTTAAAGCAGACCCTATAGCAGGCCCGTCCAGATTGGCTCCAACTGGCAGACAAATAGATACCATGGCATGAAACGTTACTGAATCTGTGCAAAACCCAGGCACTCTGCACGGTGCCAGCACAATTGTTTTAATGCCCCTTGCAAACACATCCCAAAGTTGGCATTGCCATCCTCATTTCAGAGCCCTTTAAGCAAGGGTGTGAATGGTCCAATTATATCATGATGTTGAGGTTCAAGCCTTGGTCTCTGCATTTATGTCAAACATTGGACACAGTTTCTAAAAAAAGGGTCACCATAAGGAAGTAAAGCCCCATCTCTGGGCATCATTCTGCCACCTGCTTGGTATGTGAATTTAGGCCAGAGAAGCCCTAAGGCTTATCTTCCTCATCTCTAAAATATAGGCACTAACAAATATATGTAGCAGCTACTATTGTGCTCGGCATATGATCAGTGCTCAAGTAACATTATTTTCTCCCTCCAAACTCACCTAGATAGAGTATTGTCAGTTTGTTATCTATAATAATAAAAGCATAATGTGCTAATTAGACCAGACATCCTTCTGGACAACCTTCCGGACAAAGCCAGGGCTGCGAGGGAAACCCGGGTCCCGGGTGCCTGCCAGTGGCCGGAGGGAAGCCCAGGTCTCAGGTGCCAGAGGGAAGCTTGTGCCAGCAGCCAGGGGAAGGAAGGCCTACTCTTGCACAAATCTCATGCATCAAGACTCTAGTCCTATATAATAAAAGGCAAATATGCAAATCAACCCAAATGGTGGAATGACTGGTCGCTATGATGAGCACTGACTACCCGGGGGCAGACACTCAATGCAGGAGCTGCCCCCTGGTGGTCAGTGAGCTCCCGTGGGAGTGCTGCTCTGTCAGTTCATGGCTGGCAAATGCAGCAGCAGTGGTGCAGTGGTGGGATCCTCTCCTGCCTCCACTGCAGGCGGGTGGTAAGGAGCGAGAGGTCCGGGACTGCGAGAGCCCCAGACTGCGAGAGGGATGTCTTACTGCTGGCTTACTAGTAGGCCTAATCCCCCAGGGGTTCGGGCCTAAGCCGGCAGGCAGACATCCCCAAGGGGTCCCAGACTGCAAGAGGGCACAGGCCAGGCTAAGGAACCCCCCTCCCCCAGTGCACAAATGTCGTGCACCAGGCCTGTAGTCTATATATATAAAAGACTAAGCAACCATTCAACTGTTCGACTGCTGGACTGTTCAGCCGGTAACTATGATGCGCACTGGCCACCAGGGGGCAGATGCTCAATGCACAGGCATGGAAACATGAAACAAACTGAAGAATCTCAGAAGGAAAGAGGGAGGACAGAGGGAGGAGAGCCGGAAGAGATTAACCAAAGATCTTATATGCACACTAGAGGCCTGGTGCACGGATTTGTGCACCAGTGGGATCCTTCAGCCTGGCCTGTAGTGATCGGGCCAAATACCTGCACCGGGCCTCTGACATCCCCCAAGGGGTCCCAGATTGTGAGAGGGTGCAGGCCAGGCCAAGGGACCCCACTGATGCATGAATTCATGCACCGGGCCTCTAGTTTATTTTATAATATCCAAATTATCATATGCTTATTTTCAATCAAAACCACTCACCTCCAACTTCCATAAGTTAATCAATACTGATACTTTGGTCTATATGCTTCCATCCCTTTCTCTTTACTCATATAAATACATATCCATAATCAGTATGTGGTTTATCTAAAATCAGGAACACTATGTGATTCAAGTAAGAATTAAATTATTAAGTCTAGAGCAATATAATTCATTAGTTGATCTAATGTCAATACTGACTTTATTTCTCAGATTTTTATGCTTGTCAACAACACCTCTAACTTAGTATTTTAAGGTGAGGTGGAAACCATGAAGTAAAACAATTTATCATTTGAGGAAAAATAGTAAACTCTATGAATTCTACCAGGTTTATAATGGCTAGTATGAATTTCCTATTTATGCATTACACATTTTAAAAAATTGAGTAATCTTCATACTTCTGATTATGAACATGTAAGAGCAAAGATGTCTAATGCTTAATCCTTAGAAACTAGAAAACTTGGATAGGAACCACCAGCCTATGTTTATTAGAACATAGACCAGTGAAGCCTGCCCACCGTTTCCATCACTGGCCACAATGCAGCCATCTAAAATCACAAACAAAAATTAATAACAGTTCCTCCAAAATATTGTAGGGATCTTCTAGATTTTATTTATTTATTTTTTGCATTGGTTTCAGGTGTACAGTACAGTAGTTAGACAATCATCTACCAAGTGTTCCCCTCGATATTTCCAGTGCCCACCTGGCACCATACAAAGTTACCGAAATATTATTGGCTGTATTCCCTAGGCCGTACTTTACATCCCTGGGACCATTTTGTAACGGCTAAATTGTACTTCTTAATCCCTTCTCCTCTTTCACCCAGTCCCCTACCTCCCACCAGTCGGCAAATCTTCTGGATTTTAAAAATCAACTTATTAGCATTGCCAACATCAGTAAGAAGGCCCTTGGTGAGTTCCTCCCACACCTGTGTTCCTGGGGTCCTTTCCGCTGTCTGGCTTAATGACCCGTGCCCTTTAACCGGGGTGTGGTAGCATTCCTATAATGTCCATCTGAAGTCTTTGCTCAAAATGATAAAGGAAGAATTTCATTTTCTAAATAGCATCTTAAATTTCTTCTAAGTATCCCAAAGTAGCAACAAAAGTTATGGGCACATTTTCTTCCTGGTTTATTAGGGAGACTATTGAGCTGCAGGACAGAATCTCTGCTTTCCAGTGTTCCATTTGCAAAGGCGTGCAGTGGGTTATAATATAGAACAGATCTCCTCTGACAAGAGAGAAACCCTTGAAAATGATAGTTTCCACTGGGAAATGGGACCGGCCCTTAACTATTTCTGCATGTATAGTGCCATTATAATGATCAGAATGGAATGTAAAAACCTAAAGATAATATAAAATGTCCGTGTGGTTAAACTGAAATGGAAAGCAGTGTCTTTTGTTTTTACAAAAGGGCAATAACATTTTTCTCTTTCTGCGACTCTTCAATATTGCTTCTAGCAGATTTTATGTCTACATTGTATGGAATAGTAGCTTAACGCCAAAGATGTCCAGTAGCTCCAGATTAAAATGTCATAAAATATACATAAAGCTTTATTGTTCCTTTAGGTTGCTGCTTTAAACTAAAGTGGAATATTTCCCTAAATTCCTCAACAAATGTGCACAATTTAGAACTAAATATGCCTAAGACTTATACGAGTGCTGCTGAAGAAATAGGCCTTATGGGCCTGTCAAATTATTTTCATGCAATTGTTTCTGTGGCATTATTTCTACTGGCAAATGTACAAGTTGATAGAAAAGGAAATAATTAGCTACTTTCAGAACTGCTGATGCATGGAGCTAATGCAGGCCAGTCTGAGCGTCTTAGAGATTGTGACATTTTAAATTACCTGAACGAAAAAAAAAAAAACCAGGAGCCATCTTTGGACATAATTAACATCTTGCCTAATGAATGTCAGGCTAGACAGAGTCACACTTTATTTATGAAATATTATTTTATTCAAACTTGCTCTCCCCCTTATTATATCGCAAACTTTAGATTTGTGTGCTGTTTTCTTAAGTGGAGCAACTTCTTTTTTTTTTCTTTTTTCTTTTCCCTCCCCCTTCAAGTAATCAATGCACTGCTGAATGAGTTCATTTTAATGCACTCAATCATGCCTCTAATGTTCGTAGCTTACGGGCGCAAGCATCAGTAATGCAGGAATGTTATATGGCTTTAGTTTGGGCCATTTCATAAAATATTCATGGAATCAAAAATGTGCATCAAAATAGCGGCTGGGAGAATTACATTTATGTTCCTGCTTTTATGGCAGCTTCACATTTAAACCCATTTGTGTTAATATCTAGTCAATCTTCCTACTTTAAAAAAAACTAAAATGGGAGAGATCATATACATTCTCCTTTGCTTAATATTTGTTCTAGACATCTGCTGTGATACCACAAATATCTATAAACTTTCAGAGACGCTACGCAGGGAAAAGAGGCAAACAACTATTTGGATAATACCCAAATATATAAAATCTTATTTTCTCTACATAGTGTTTGTCTTAGAATCCTACCAAGCAATTTTGCAGTTTACAACATTGTTTGGGTTTGGTTCGTATTTTTATATAAATGGATGGATTTCTTGGTTGTGTGGGCTTTCGGTAAAGTGAAACTCCTTTCTAGTAGTGTCATTTTGAAAGGGCACTTTCCTTTATGTGACAAACAAAATACATTTCCTTTATGTGTCAACTTTTTATTGTTTATGTAAATGTTATATAATTGTTGTAAAAAAACAACCACCCTGAGGCTAAGGCTACTTCTATCCACACCTGGATCCTCTTGTTCTATGCACTTGTTCATGGTGTGTCCCTAAGATGTGCTTTCTGGCGTTACCTCCTATTATTGAGATAAATCGATCATTGATGATATTGATGGGAGGCCATCTCCAATCTATTCAACAAGACATATTGGCTCCATTTCCTTCCCTGAGTCACTGGAAGTATTAGTGGACTCTCTATATTCTTGGCAAGCACTTGGGTGAGCAGTAGTGGGTGTATCTTCCTTATTGTGATGACTCGTGTGATCCTTGTTGCTCACGGTGATGATGAGTATCTGCTGGTAATTCAGGAGACTTTTAACATCTATGACTATTCCCGAGGCCTTCTCTTTTCTGTCCTTATTCCAGTTAACTTTTATTTTTGTGAGACCTTGGTGTAATCATTCTTCTCTCTGACCTCTTCTTCAATAGGAAATAATGTTGGTATTTGATAATTCCAGAAAAGGGCAGTTGTCTAGATCCTTGTCCTTCAATGAGATTGATGGTAGAATCTGAAAATCTGTCCTGGTTCTAATACATTAAAGTTTATTTTTTTTAAGTTTATTTGATGACAAAGTGTAATAGGCTGTATATGAAGACTTGGAAGATGCTATAAAGGGATGCTATGAGCCAAAGTGGAAAAATCTAGTTCATGATCTTCATTTATATTTAGCTTTGTCAAAATGAGCACTCTATTGATGACCATTTAAGGTATTTCTATTAAATTTAAATTTCAAAACAAGATGTATTATGTCTTAATAAATATGTAGTCTCAATATCAGAGTCTTTACTCAGAAAGTAATAAAATCTTTAAAATTCCTATGCACAGTTGGAAATATAAATTGGATGGAAATCATATCATTGTTAATCATGCTTAAAGGGAAATACTTGCATATTTAGATGACTATAGTCCCTTTATAGGATAGATGTATATTTTAACATTTTAAATCAAACATCTCTCATATAACTATTTTATATAATATGCACTTTCAATCTGACCAGCCTTTAGCAGTTTTAGCCACGCCCTTTATGTGCTTATGGTCATTTAGATCAAGTCCCTGCTGGCTTATTTACTGACCTCTTTACCTACGAATGATTTTAGAAATGAATCCCTACATCTGAGAAGGACTGGAAAACTCTACTTCCTCTGTGTAGGCACTTTGGTGTAAAATGCTGATCAGAATCCCCAGTGAGCTCATCTGTGGCAAAGTGATTAAGGAACAGTGAAACCGTGATCAGCTAGGTATGACCACAGGTGACTAAGTCTGGGGCACCTGAGGAATTCCAGGTGCCCCCCACAGATGTCACCACGTGGTTCAGGGAAGTAAGAAATTTAGATGTAGGTCACATCCGAAGCCCATCAGAGGCTAACACCTGTGCTTTTATGTTAGAGGTGACCTTGATTATCTGAGTATAGTCACAGTTATAGAATGGGAAGAGACTAGAAATCACACAATTTAAGCATTACTTTTTTACTTGAGAGATTTATGTCCAGAAAATATAACTTACCCCACCTAAAGTCCTGACTCTTGGTTTGTTGACTAGCATGGGATATGGTGGTATGAAGCTGCACTTGTTTTTGTGATCCCGGGTTTAAATCCTAAACATCCGTTTTTAGCCATTTAAGTCATTTAACCTTTGTGAACCTCAAGCTTTCTCTTTAGTGTAAGAGTAATATTACTTCACCAGTTTTTTGAACGTTAAATCACAATGTATGGGATGGGGAAGCTTTCTATTTTGACTAGCACCTAGCAGGCCTGCAGGGGAGAATAGTTCCCTGTTCTCTTTTACCTGAGCGTCTTGAACCAGGATCCTCCTTGTGGGACACCTCAAGTAGTCTCTTCTGAGAACTGAATCTTGGCCAGTCATCAGGAGCTAAGCACTACTAGCCCCAAAGCCCCAGCAAAAATCGAGCTCAATCGAAAACAACTATTCTCAGTAATTCAGAGGCCGCCTTTCATTGCAACCGGCCAACACCAATGTCCCAAGTACCTCCCTTATCTCATTCCTGATTAGACAGCCTGTGCATGATGCCTAATGGCATCGGTGACCCAGGGAAGTCTGGGATATGTGGGACACAAGGACACAGTCCCCACCTTTTCTTCACTCTTCCCCACATTCACCCCTCTCCCCATTTCCTCCACCTTTCCTTTCCCCACTTTCTGCCTTCCCCTCCCCTCCCCCTTTTTGTCCCCTTGCAAATCAAATATTGAACATGACTATCAACTCTCATATTTTATTTGCTTCATTAGACCTCATTTGCATGTCATTGTAATTAGTTAAGTTAACCAAAGCTTCATCTCCTGGCTCTCCTCCTAAAATTCTTAGCAAATCTGTTATTTTATAACACAACTTTGGACCCTCTTTCCATCTGGTTACTGTATGTGACCCTCGATGTTGTTAAGGCTTTCCTAGTTTCCTTACAGTCCCAATTTTTTCTGGACTTTCTGGTTTACTCACAGTCCCCTGTATCCACCATCTCCTGTTCACATGGCCAAAGAGAAATATGTGTCTATGCTTTGTGAATAGATGGATGCTGGATAGGAAAAAAGAACTCTTGTATACATCTTCCCAGGGAGGCAGAGCTGTACTTTACAGGTAGAAATATAGTTAACAGAGGAAACATAGCACACATATATGTCAATGCTTCATTCGAGTTTCTTAAAGAATGAGGGTCATGGGTATTCAGAGAAAGGTGTTTCTGGTGAGAGGTGCTAAGGAGAGAGATGACAAACTATGCTGCTTTTTGGGAGGTAAAGAAAAATTGTCGGTTAAATGTAAAGATAGATTAGAGCAGTGAACTTCAACCTTGAGTATTTGTATCAAAAATGAAAAAGGATTGGGCATTATTTTTAAAATAGCTCCTATTGTATACTTCTTATTACAAATGGACATAATGTGCTGATAGAAACATTAGGAAATGACAGTTATAAGAGAGAAAAAATAAAAGCAGGAAAAACCCATTCCTCACCTGTATAACACTGATAATGTTTTGTAAATGTTTTCTGATGCTTTTCAATATTAACACCAGGCCATGTAATGAAATATTCTTATATAATATCATACTTATAGTCTTTATAATATCATCTTTGCAGTCTTTTATCATGTGAAAATTTCATAGTAAGTTTATAAACATCTCTGCAGTACACATTCCCGTCTGTCTGTGTCTTTGCTCATATGCCCTCCTCTGCATGACACAGCAGGGTCCAGACAGGCCACGTCTTTACTGAATTTGGGTACAGATTATTTGCTCATTGACCATCTCTCTTTTCGAAAATATTTTTATTGATTTCAGAGAGGAAGGGAGAGGGAGAGATAGAAATATCAATGATGAGAGAGAATCATTGATCGGCTGCCTCCTGCACGTCCCCCACTGAGTTTTAAGCCTGCAACCTGTGCATGTTCCCTGACTGGGAATCAAACCATTACCTCCTGGTTCATAGGTCGATGCTCAACCACTGAGCCACGCAGACTGGCAGACTGGACATTATCCATTTCTTTTGTGTTTCTGTGTGAATGCTATTCTTTTTTATGTGTGCATTCTTTAATGCTTTAATATTGGTAATGTTAGGTAACAAATTTGGTGCAAAAATAGGAGGAAATTATATGTCATAGTCTTGGCAGTGGCTACACTATCCGGTAATATCCAACCTGTAATATCCAGTGAATCCTATTTGAGGAAATACATTGAACCTGATATGATCTAAACAGGGTTAATTTAATCAGCCACAATAACATGGTAATAAGGACTCAACTGTGTCTTTTGCAGGAAAAGGAAATTGTACTTAAAAAACAAATTAGTGCCCTAACTGGTTTGGCTCAGTAGATAAAGCGTCGGCCTGCGGACTGAAAGGTCCCAGGTTCGATTCTGGTCAAGGGCATGTACCTTGGTTGCGGGCACATCCCCAGTGGGGGGTGTGCAGGAGGCAGCTGGTCTATGCTTCTCTCTCATGGATGTTTCTAACTCTCTATCCCTCTCCCTTTCTCTCTGTAAAAAGTCAATAAAATATATTTAATTTAAAAAAACAAATTAGTGGCTATATTTCAATCAACCATTTGGATTTTTAAAAACTATTTTCACTATGTCAACAGTAGCGATGTTTGTTGAGCACATACTCTGCATCAGGTATTGAACTCACATTAATTTCTCACAAAACATCTTGAATAGTTCCACTATAATTGTATTTTACAGAAGAATTAAACTCAGGCACAGGGAGGGTAGGAATTAGCCTGAGGCTCAACAGCAAAAAATGATAAAATAAAGTTGGGATAGAAACTCAGGCTGTTTGGACTCATCCTTAACCACTTCTGTTTGAACTCCTGGATAAAAGTGCTTTTCCAGTTTATTTCAATTAGGGAACTCCAATAAAAGATTATTTACATTACAGGGCGGGGTGAACATTTCCACAAGGCAATTCACAAGTAAAACGCAATCCACAGCAGGGAGCTGCAAGCTGCTCTTCCAGAAATGGGCTTGCTCACATTTCAAGGAATGAAATGACTCAAAGCTAATTTAGAGTTTTGGCTTTGAGAAGATATAGTTGGACGAGATTGGGGAATGTAATCCAGAAAGGCAGTTACGTTACATTTTGATTATTCAAAATTAAACAGAATTATGTACACAAATGCCTGCGTGGAAAGTTCTGTCAACTTTGAGAAGACCCATAATATTTGAATTTGAAAGTTCTAATGGATGCATCCTTTCTCAAGATACCAGCATCCTTCTTGAGAATGAAGAATGCCGCCTGGTGGGAGAGCAGTGCAGGGCAGTGGTGCGGAGCCTGGGCGCCGGAGTCAGACTGCCTGGATCTACGCACCCACCACACGTGCCATCTTGGGCAAAGTTCTTACCCTCACTTTCTCTTCTGTAAAATGGAATCATACGTCTAGTCCACGTGACTGTTCTGAAGATTGAGAAATGCATATAAAGCACATAACTCCGTGCTTTGCGTATGTAATGTTAAATGAATGTTAGCCAGTGTGATGCTGATTAATAATGATTAGTGGACTTTCACACTCTCTCTAAACATCGGTCATCCTAGTCAGTTTCTACTAGCAAAGTGCATCCCTCTAGCAAGTGTCCAACCAGAATCAGTGCTGTATCTGAGGTCCACACCGAGACAGCTCCCTTTCCAGCGTAAGTCTTAGAAACCCTTGAATATATTTCACGCTCTCCCCCACCCCCTTAATAGTAAAACATAAGATGTACGCAAAATTTTTGAAAGTATGTTCTGGCCCGTGGTTTATATTTATGAATGGCTCTTATTCTTCAGGTAAGCTTCTGGAAGCTGCCGAGCATTATGAAGCGTTCCATCAATTGACGCAAGGGCGGAAGTGGAGGGATGAGACAGGCCGCTCTCTCAACTTGTTGTCCTGCGAGAGTCTCCTGAGGACGTACAGATTACTCTCCGACAAAATGCTGGAAAATAAAGATTACACACAGGCCATCAGAATTCTAATAAAAGCTTCTGAAATAGCCAAAGAAGGTAAGTGGGAAAGAACACTCTCGCACGGCTTCCTTTAATGGGCAGACGCTGCTTCTCCCAAGAGAGACATAAACATCGTCAAGTGTTTGGGTGATTATTTCCTATGAAATGCAAAGACAAATGCCATCAATATCCTTTCAAATTTCACTGTAAAACAGAGGAGCCTTAGTGCTGACAACAAGAAATCCATTAGTTTCTTGAAAGCTTTATCTCCAAAATTACAACCTTCCGGGAGGAGTGTTGTAAAACAATGAACCCATAATGAGAAAGTACGGTCATTTGCAAAAGTTAAGTGTGTGTGTGTGTGTGTGTGTGTGTGTGTGTGTTTAAGGTCTTATTATTCTCATAATCTGATAGACCTTTCATTGTTTGTAAATTCCCCATTGTCAGGTAATAGGGAAGATTTGATAAATATTAGGAGTAACAGGAAAATAGAACTCTAATATATTGTAGACTCTTGCCTGTCACAGTGTGGCCTTTGGGCTGGCAGCATCAGCATCACCAGGAAGCTTGTAGGTAAAGCAGCAACTCGGGGCCCCACCTGGGACCTCCTGCATCAGAACCTGCAGGTTAGCAAGTTCCTCAGGTGATTCACATTCACATTACAGCAGTAGAAACACCTTTGCAAAAGGGGATCCCTGATATTCTGTATCATTTGCATACATATAAAGTATTTAAAAATTGTGGAGCATACTAGTATACTCACAAGCTTTTACTTTGTGAAATGCAAGGGTATTTTATTACCATACTAGCAGCCTGGTGCATGAAATTCCTGTACTGGAAGCGGGGGGGGGTCCCTCAGCCCAGCCTGTGCCCTCTCACAGTCGGGGAGCCCCATGATTGATCACCCCGCAGAAGGAGGCCCCGCCCACACACCACAGCCCGCTGGTCGGTGGCCTGGGCCTCCCTCTGCGGGGTGATCATGGGGCGATGGCTGGGCCCCCAACCAATCGCATCGCACCCCGCCTTGGCTGGCCTGGCACCAGTGGGTGTCATAGCGTGGTAGTCTGGATGTTCGTTCTGCTGTTCAGCCATTCGGTCAATTTGCATATTATACTTTTATTATTATGGATAGTAATATATTAATAGAGTAGCCTTTTCATGAAGGAAAAAAGATAAAAAGTATGCTCTTGACCTGAAGTTTATTGGCTTGTGGATATATTTGCTCTATTGGAATAACAGATGGCTTTATTTGGAATAAGCAAGACTGATTTTTCTGGGTGTAATTTTAATTTTCTAAGGAGCAAAAGTAAACATCTTAGCTTATTGTCTCTATTATGTATTTTAATGATATTAGTTGGAATACCCATAGGAAAACATCCCCCACCCCGCTTTTGAAAGATGTATTTCACTGCATGAACTACTTTTGAATGAATGGTGATCTAGTACCTTCCCCAAAGGGGTAAACCGTGATGTAAATAGTTAGCTCTTAGATCAATTGCAGTAGCTGACTTTAGTTACCTGGAAAGTTATGTGGAATTTCAATGAAAATATCAATTAGGAAAAGGTATTTTGCTTTAGGTTCCCCTATGCTAAATTGTAAGGTCGTTCACAAAGAAAGAATGGTTCCCATCAAGAATCTTGAAAATAAAAACAGTATTTTCTTTAAGATAAATGATTATTGATTTAGAGAGCAAAGCCAATATTAATTCAACCCACTCAAACTACACAATATAAATAGTATTTTTCCCTTTGCTAGATGTGTCACTCAACTTTAATAGCGCTGACATTTCCCTCCATTCTTTCATTGCTTTCACTTTATCTTAACTTTTTCTGAACTAGTAAACAGGAAAAAATTTTATGCTTAAATCCCATTTTAAAACTAATATTTGATGTGACCCAGCTGTTTAAATTAGCTGCCTCAAAATCAGTGGTTCTCAACCTTGGCTGCACATTAGAATCACCTGGGAATATTTTTAAAATCCTGGGCCTCATCCTCGGGCCCAGAAATCAGGATCTATCACTGCTCAAAATCTATCAACCAGAGTAGATTTTCTTCCTCTCCTCCTCTTTGCTGGGATGCCCTTTACAAAAAAAATAGATGCAAATGATAGTAATACCTCAGTGCATGCTGTGGTTAGTGGTTTAATGCAGTTACTCTATTTAACACAGCAAGTCACATATAACCAACTTTTAATCATTCCAGGGCCACTTCCCTTCTCAGCCTCTTCCTTTTGCCCCCACCCCTCTCTTCCCTAGTCTCATTCCTATCCCATCACTCATAAACCTATTCTAGAGGAAAAGTTAGTGCCCAGGTGAATTTTAAGAGTTAAAATTCCAGACTGGATCTACTGGTCCCATCAACTCCACTGAACAGAAATCTTATAATTCTCTGCAATTGGTGTAATGGCTAGAGAAGAAAAAAATACAGCCACTGGCACTTGCAGTCCTGTTTTCTTGCAGTCTTCCAAACGAGACACGCTTCATGAGGGATAATGCACTGAGTGCTGAGCGTGAAAGCAGCACAGAGAATTGCTGGCTCCTGCTGACATCCATCATGGTGGGAACGCAGAGTTCAGAAATCTAAGGATACTTACTTTCTAAAGATCAAAAGTGAGGGTGCACCTGTCAGCATTTGCATTACCTAGGAGTTAGTTAGGTGACACTGAAAGCCAATGACTTCCAAAAGTAGAAGGATAGTATTCTTTTCATGTTTAAGCATCTTGAATGGTTTTTGTAAGTATATCTTATGTAAATGTTATATTTAGTATATTAAACGTGAGTAAATTATGTTTATGAGATGGTATGATGTATATATTATTGGACCACATGTTGCATGTTTACACATTCTACTTTTGGAAAAGAGAATTTGATAATTCCTGGGATAAAGCACATTACACAGAAATAAGGAAGGTTTAATTCCTTGTGAAAAGAAGATGAAAAACAAAGAAAAATGACTCTTTCAGTCACTCTCATCCAAGTTTTAACCAATAGCTTTTAAATTGAACCTAATAAAAAATAATTCCTGAATTTGCTAATTATCTGCCCTGTTAGAGACTTAGCTCAATATCAGTTTTGTGTATGCATGTTTGTGTATGCATCATGTAATGTTGATGTTGGTTCTCTTAACTGATTATTTGATGTGTGTAGTAGCAGCCATGCTGGACGACTATAGGTCTTTACATGGTGGAACAGCATAGAAATTATACATGAGTCTCAAAATGATAATACCGGTCTGTGCATGTCGAGGATAACTCCTCGTGATTATATTACTTATGCACTTTAACATCTGTGATTCAGGTAAATTGTGAAGCAACAGACTTTTTTTTTTAACAGAAAACAGATTTCAGGGATTGTTGATAAATGTGTATACTTTGCTATAACTGTCTACTGTCTTAAAAGCAAATATTCTGTTTGTTGTAATGAATAAATTTCTTTAAAGCCACAATAATTTTCTGTATTTTCACTTTAGCAAATGACAAAAAGATGGAAGGGGAAGCTTCCTATTACTTGGGCTTAGCACACTTGGCTGCTGGAGAGCATGACACAGCATTAGAAGTAAGTTGAACTAAATGTTTAAGTGTTCCCACTTTACATTTTTGTTTTATTATATTTTATTTTATTGTATGTTGTTATAAGTCTAACAGATATGGACCTTATAGCAGTGTACATATATATAGACACTAACGCACAATAGCAATATTCTGGAAGCACAAAAATTGTTTTTATTGTTTATAAAAGGTAGTACATAGTCAATTACCATTAAATGCTTTAGGGTACATGAAAGTTAAATATATAGAATCATGTAACTGTCTATATTCTCATATCACCAAGGACAAGAGAAATGGGTTTAATGGCAGCAAAAAGTAAGTAATAAAAAAATTTACTAAAGAACCTGGCAGGTAGCTCAGTTGGTTGGAGCATCATCCAGATACTACAAGGTTGCAGGTTCAATCCCCCGTCAGGACACATACAAGAAGCCACCAACGAATGCATAACTAAGTGGAACAAATTGGCATTTCTCTCTGTATATACAGGCATCATGCCATGCACTGGATCTGTTCCATAATTTTGCAAGATAACACTAGTGGTGTAGTGTAGGGCGTGGCTATAGGGTTAAGCCTCGGACTGACCTGTTGGCAAAGCCACAAACAAGTCCCAGCTTAGAGGGCACAGTCCTCTTAGCATAATTAGGCTTGACCTTATGATGCTCCCTAGATCTTGTCTGGGAAGCTAATGGGCTGTGGGAGATGTAGCAAGTGCTGCCAAAACAAGTGAAACTCACAAGAACATTGTAACTATGGTGACCACTACGTTGTTTACCTCTGGCTATAAAATAAAGGCTCAACTTGCCTCTGGATCTCTCTCTGTGGCCTTAGCCATGCACAGGAAGATCCACCTAGACCCAGCTTACTCTCTCTGTCTGTCATTTCTTCATCCTTTCGCCGCCCTCACTCAGGCTTTTGAACCCTTGACTGAGCTGGCTCAGCTCAGTGTAGGATAGTCTAGTAATGAATATTATTAGGAAACTAATACACAGAATGATTAGAAAAGATAATTCACATAAAGTTTTAAGACCACCTGCCTGGTATATAATAAACCTTTGATAATGATTAGCTTTTAGCACTTTTACCCTGACCAGTTTCTGGGCATTAGTAGAAGTGAAGGTGGTGACGAGTAGATGCAGTAGTTCTGAAAGACTTGGGAATAGACTAAATGTGGGAGGCGAGGGACATAGAGGTGTCCAGATGGACCCTAGGTTCCTGGCTGTGGAGCTGGATAGATGCCGGGCTCATTCACTGAGGCAGAGAATGCTGAAGGGCACTGGCCTTGGGGGAAATGGAGAGTTCAGTTTTGAATGTTGAATTTGAGGACATTTTAAGATATCCAAGGAGAGATCAAATAGACAGAAGTACATGTGGGTCTGGACACAAAAGGAAATCTAGATTGGAGATGCTGTATAAACTTCACACTGATAAATGTGTAACTTTAAGCAAACTAGAGCTGGGAAGTAGAGGAGATTTCCTAGGGTAGGTGAACAGTGATTGATGAAAAAGTCCTAGGGCCAAGCTGGGTGAAGGTGGTACAAAGGGGATTAAGCAAGAGTGTCCATGGAAGTGGGAGGAAAACCAGGAATAGATGATCTGACCAAAGATAAGCCAGGGGAACTCGGCATGTCTAAAAGACTTAAACATGCCAACTCCTCTGCCTCCTATCCCAGGTTTTGGGCTGGAATAAGAGAGCTCCTTGCAGATATTTTCAGTAAGAACTTATCCCCCTCCCTTAGGCAAGTACGTGGGTTAGTTAGGTTAGTTAATGTTTGTCATTGAGTTCCCAGCCAGGGCAGAGGCTTTGGGAAACCGGGCAGGCCGCACTCCAGGCCTCGGGCTCACTGCTGCACTCACCATACAAGTCCAGCCTTTGCAGTTGGGAAGAGTCAGGGGCTGTCTTGGAACCCAGATCTCATGGCAGAATATTGCTGCCTTTTGGGAACACAGCTGACCCAGAACTGAGGCCTTGCAGGAACCAAGCATAAGATTTGGGTCAGACCCACAGGCAGAGCTGCAGAGCCAAAAATGGGTTTTGTTGTTAGGTCTGGACACAGGATGCCAAGAGCAAAGTCGAGAAGGAGCTACCAAGGATTGGGAAGTTGGACTGGGGTCTGGCTGGGTGGAGAATGGACACTGAGCAGTAGTAGATTTGGGGGGTGGAGGTCTCCCAGCTCAGGCTGGTGGCAGAGAGCAGCCGGTCTCTGTGGTTGGACTCATATAAAATAGGTTCCCACAAAACCTGACATCTTGCTTGGATCTCAGGTTGAAGGCCATGTCTTTTCATCCTCTCTAGTATCTTACTTCAGACACTTTCCCCTGCTTCCTTTCAGGGATAACAGGGCATGCCTCAGACTACCATTTGATTTCCCTTTCCCTTTTTGCTTCTGGACCTGGGAGCTCCTCATGTTACATAAACGATCTATTATTATTTATTTGCAAACTACCACGTGTCTTTCCAACCTCAGTCTCTCTTCTTCCGACAGCATTGCTTCTGGTTTACAAGATGTCTGTTAGGAACTCACAACATATTTTACTTCTTTAGTGAATATATTGTGAAAAAAAATCACATCAGTTCATAAATAGGATTGATTACTTGATTGATTGATTGATTAGATATCTGTCCAGTTATCTAATGGTAAAGTAAAAATTCAACATAAAAAATTTTTTTTGAAATCTTCATTTATCCTACGCTCCGCTCCCTCCCTTTGCAGTATTACCAACACCATTGATAGCATTTCTGTCCAGTGTGGCTGTGAAGGGGGCCAGAATGCTAAGAAACCAGCTTTGTGGTGCTGGAGCCAGAGTGATAGCTTGTGGTTAGATCTAGCACTTCCTTCCCTCTTCTTATTCAGTCTAGCTTTAGTGTTCCTCAATGCCATATACTGTTTTTATTTTCTCACCTGTAATTTAAGTTTAGAATTTAGAACATTTTCACATATTCAGTATCTTGCCTCTAGATTCAATCTCCACCTCTCACAGATGTCTCCCTTCCAATAATGTTGTTCATCTGTTTAAAAACTTTTACATGATTTTTCTGAGAAACTGGGCTTAGAGAAACCTGTCACAAGGAAATATTTCTAATTGAAGGTTCTGATGATCATAAACAGATGAGATTTTGAAAATTTTCTAGTTTATCTTAACTTAAAGGCTTTAATTTATTGATATATGATTAATACATGTTATATGAGAATATGTTGGCAAGCATATGAATACAGTCTGGCTGATAAAAGTTCTTTTCTCAGTGACAGAATAGAGCCAACCTAAAAACAAATAGTGGATTTCTTTAGGGCTGAAGTACCTATAGTAATGAGGAAAAGGTCTTTGGTGAAGAGAAAGGACAGTTACTCTAATAAACCTGTGCATGAGGTCATGGAGACCCTGACATTTAAAGAGGAGAATGTTACCTGCATATATCAGGTGCTGAGAAAAGAAATAGTCATCCCCTTTGGCCATCATCAATTTAGACCTATAAATGCTCCATGTAGAGTAAATTCTGAATTTTAAAAGGTAAATCTTATGAAGTTCTAATGTTTTAGAGAGAAAAACTTAGGGGTGGGCAAAAGTAGGTTAATAATAAATAATGCAATAATTAATAAGGGAATAATAATACAAGAATAAACTGTGTTTCACATACTCACAGCTATAAACCTGCTTTTGCCCACCCCTTTATTTTATTAAAAATCACATTTAAGGCCTTGTGCAAAGTTGGACCAGCTTTCACAGTCAAATATTGCAACCATGAAATTATTTTAAGAAAAAGGAAGGTCCTCCCTTAGCACTTTGTTTTTATACATGAATTTTCTTCCTCTCTAATCCTTTATTCCACTTAAAAATTTTGGGAACACCACCTTTAAATTTACTCAAGCTTTAGTATGTTCAGTGAATTACTTGCTTCCTGTTATTTAGCAATAATGCAGCCTACCAAAAAATTATACTATGAAAGCAAAATTCATCGTATTGATATTTCATTTATTTCATCATATGTACTATGATTTAATTTTTCCATATACAAAACAGCAGCTCTCTTTTTGCATACGTTAGCATCTTTATAATAGCTTAGAATGCTTCTAACATTGGTGTTAGTGTACGTACAAGGTTACCCTAAGTCTGTAGCCTCATCAGCAGCAGCATTTTGTGGCAAAATTATCTTATTAACATATCAGAACAAATATAGGATGTCCCAAAAAATGTATACATACACTTTGAATAATTATAAAGGCAGTGTTTATTAACATACATTTCATTTTCAAAATTGAGCTATTGGCCATTAAAGTGTGCGTACATTTTGGGGGACACACCCTTTAGTTAGACTATATAATTCCAATAAGTCATGGATTGTTTATAAAGTATATGGATCATATTTGTAAAATGATATATTCTTGGGGTCTCACTAAGTAAATGTAATTAAATGTTATTTCTTTTTTCAACTCAATAGATGTAAACAAAGATAAAACCATTTTATATGAGGGCATCTCTAACAAAGAATGATTTGTTTGTAATGTTTAGCTAACAGAAAGTGTGGGGGGGAATGATCCTTGTAGCTCAGGGGTCCTCAAACTTTTTAAACAGGGGGCCAGTTCACTGTCCCTCAGACCGTTGGAGGGCCGGACTATAGTTTAAAAAAAAACTATGAACAAATTCCTATGCACACTGCACATATCTTATTTTGAAATAAAAAAACAAAACAGGAACAAATACAATATTTGTATTTGCATGTGGCCCGTGGGCTGTAGTTTGAGGACCCCTGTTGTAGCTATTCCCATTTAGTTCCTTTCTCTATTTAGAATGTTACCTTCTCCCTTAAAAGTCATTCCATTCTTGATATTGGTGGACTCTTTATTCAAATGACTAGAGGCCCGGTGCACAGATTCATGCACAATGAAAGGAAATTAATTAGAAGGTGGCCAGCAGGGCGGGACTGGGCAAGACGGTCTGGACACACCCTGGAGCCAACCTCCCACAGTCCCTCCCCAGCCGGCTGCACCTGGGGCAGCACTGGGTCTCAAAGGGCATCTGTGGAGTGAGCGGGGTCCCTCCAGCAGGTGGGGTCCCTTGGCCTGGCCTGCGGGGATTGGGCCGAAACTGACATCCTCCAAGGGGTCCTGGAGTATGAGAGGGCATTCTGCAAAGTTGCTGTCGCTCAGCTGCTCCTGCATTGAGCGTCTGCCCCCTGCTGGTCAGTGCGTCATATCTACTGGCCAGTCGGCTGGTCACTTGGCTTTTTATATATAAAGATAATCTAGCTGACATGCAGATGCTTTGGTAGATTCCACAGTAATGTTCATAAAACAAGTTTTCCTTCTGGCCCCTTTTATAAGCAGAGACTTTTATCTACCGCTGAAGCCATTATGCAACAGAATAAATTGGTATTTCATATTTAAAGAAAAAAATCCAGCACACTGAAAGAAAAGCGATTTGAATTTCTACTTCCTTGTCTTCAAAGAACAGTAAAAGAGATACATTCTTGACTCAAGGCAACATTAATATTTTTAAATCCTCCCTTCCATTTAATTTTTTTTTCAATTTGTCATTCTCTAGGATATTCTGAAGCCTGTATGTTTCTTCATGCCACTCCCTAAACGCCAAAGTTTCTCGTTTATTCCACTCACATATTAACCACTCCTCTCCCTTCCCTCTCTCCTTCTGCCTTCTCTTCTCTCTCAGGTAAAGAAATTGTGGCTCTTTTCAGCAGGCCGTTTGTATCCTTACATCCCTATTCTCCCCCCAAATTTATAACTCAGTTAAAAAATAGGATTTATGGCCCTAACTGGTTTGGCTCAGTGGATAGAGCGTCGGCCTGTGGACTGCAAGGTCCCAGGATCGATTCCGGTCAAGAGCATGTACCTTGGTTGCCGGCACATCCCCAGTAGGGGGTGTGCCAGAGGCAGCTGATCAATGTTTCTCTCTCATCAATGTTTCTAACTCTCTATCCCTCTCCCTTCCTCTCTGTAAAAAAATCAATAAAATATATTTTTTTAAAAAATAGGATTTATGTCAAAAAAGGAATTTGAGTTATTTATTTATTTAAAGATCAGAGCTATTCACTTCTCACGCAATAGAAGTTGTCTTTACTTGCCAATTAGAAACCAGTACCTAAAATTGACCCTTCTGCTCCTGTTTAATGGCCTCAGTGTCTGAGGGGGGCTCCGATGCTGGCACAGAGGAAACGGTGGACTCCTTCTCCCTGAAGACCGCTGGTTACCATTACCCCAAACATGCAGACAGTCCTGCCTGCGGCCAGCTTGCCTCCTGTGCTGTGCAGTTCATCCCCAGCTTCCGGTGCATGTTAGAGGGCTCACCACTCCACTGGGGACGATTCAGGTGTGAGCTTGGGGTCGCAGCAGTCATTTTCTACTTCACCCCAGATATTCATCTGCCTCATTCTTGTGTCCTGTGACCCACTCAGGCGGTCTCCTCCAGAATCTAAAAGGAACAGCTGTTACAGACCCATTTACCCCAATTGTTGCCACACCAACCTCTTTCCTTTAGCATCATACGCCCTCCACACACCCTTCCACCAGTGCACAACTAGCACTTACTTCCTTTTCATTCCAAACATTTGCTAAGTAGAGAAATGTTCAAAATATCCATTATCTGACAAGCAAAAGAAAGATGATAGGATTAGAAAACACACCCATATAAGAAAAAAATAGTCATATTTCCTAATTTTAAAAAATGGATTTATTTCCAAACTGCATAAAATTACATTACTCAAAATTATAAAGCAATCATCTAAGGCATGGGATAAGCATGAATTCCATATCTGATATTATTTAATACATTTTTGAACAAGTAGACATACTTGGAAAATAACATTTTAGGTAGCTCATAAAAATATATTTTAATAATTTGGTGATTATTAAAATGTAAAATGTTTTACTAATAATTTGCTACTACTGTCTTTGAATTTAAAGTCATGACCTTTCTAAAATATTAAAACAGATAACCTTCCAGTAATAATTAAATATAAATTTCTGGAGCAAAAATTGTTTGTAGGCTAGAATTTTAGTAAATTGAATGTGGTGTATTTTAAAATTTCCTCATTAATTGAGTTTAGCTCTCGTTATACCTTTTTCTTATATTTAATTTTTCTAATTCTTCTCTTTTCAATGTTACAGATTAGAAAAATAGCATGTGTAGTGATTTTTCTTTTGAAATGATGAATACTTAATGGTATTTGTCATATAAATTATGGCACTTGTCACTTAAGTGATAACAAATTACAGAAAAATAAAAAACTTAAGAAAAATGAAAATCTGCCCTTTTAAAATAGTAATATGTAATACAAAAACTTATAAGATATAGATAGACTTTAATGGAAATAAAGAGATATTTTATGTCAGGAAAGAAAGAGTTCATGGCCTAAATTAATATAAACACTGATATTCTAGTAGTAAAATGTATTGATTCTTTGACATGTGAAAGCTGATTTTGATCCCTTTGAGACCTAGAATAGCATTTTAATGAGAACTTCATGATTATTATTATTATTCATTATAAAAAGTGCTGCTGGAGTAGCTCTTTACAAAGCTGCTGACATTTTATTTCCAGTCATTCACATTTTTAGAAATAGTGCAAAAAATTCCTAATACTCATTTTGAGAGAAAATAAAGAAAAGGATAGTTACTTTTATTTGGTTCATCCTAAAAGGATAAACTTCAACACACTGAAAATTAAGTACCTAATCAACTACACGGAATAGTAGTGACATATGGAACATAATGTATGTACACTCCTTAAAGTTCAAGGCCTTGCACATGAAAATGTTCTCCGGAGCAATAAAGCGACCTGCATAGTTCATCAGAAGACTAATTGTGTGACAGACCTAGAGGCAGCAGCTCAGCTGTTAGTGCACGTTGATCTAGAGGCCGCAAAAAAAGAAGAGGCATCGCACCTGCAAGAACCTGGAGATGATTATAGGACTCACATCTTAAACAGCAATAGTATGTGGATCCTACTTTGTCCTTCCAGATTGAGCCAAATTATATTTTCCTCTACACACAATAGGGGTCACTTCAGAAAGAAAAATGTAATCAACATCTTAAAAATATCCAAAATATTCTCAAATATATTTGCTGTGTAGACAATTACTTGATCTTCACTTAACAGCTATATGGATATTATAGCTTATCCTATATAATAAAAGCCTAATATGCTAAGTATTCAGTCATCTGGTCGGCCATTAAACCAATCAAAGCATAATATGCTAATGATATGCTAAGGCCGTTCAATTGCTCGCTATGACGTGCACTGACCACCGGGGGGAAGATGCTCTGACCCATAGGTGAGCTTGCTGCTGGGGTCCAGCCAATCAGGACTGAGTGAGATGGGCTGGACACACCCTGGTGCTTTCCTACGGTCCCTCTCCGGCTGGCCAACCTCCCACATCCCTCCCCACCCTCAACGTGCACCAGTGGGGTCTCTCGGCCTGGCCTGTTCCCTCTCACAATCCAGGACCCCTCAGGAGATGTCAGAGAGCCGGTTTTGGCCTGATCCCACAGGCCAGGCACAGGGGCCCCACTGGTGCACAAATTTGTGCACCGGGCCTCTAGTTCAGTATAATTAGTGTTCAATAAAAATAACATATAATAGACTTTAACATTAATGCTACACTCCTAGTATTCAATTGTGTATTTAGAGCACTATTTTACCCAATAATTTCACAGTTTTCACTTAACATAAAATTTTAGTCAATAACTAATAAACTGAACTTGCTCTATATTAAATCTGCATATGAATGTCCTCTATACACCCTCCTTTTCCCCTAAATGATAATGATGACGGCCAATGATAGAGAAAGAGAAGGAAGGTGACAAAGAAACCAAACAACCCACAAAATGGTGTTCAGCTCCTGAATAATCAAGAGTTGATTATATAAATGTGGGTAACAGTTTTTATTTGTGAGTATTTTAAAGGAGAACATTAATATTCTTTTATATAAAAGCATAATTTAGAGGTATGAAAGGTTAGCAAGGATGTGAGACAACAGGAAGTGCAGTTAGAGGTGGAAGCTGCAGTTAGAGGTAGAGAGTGAAGGGATGGGTGAGATTCAGGATGATTAACCCATGGAGAGCCAGTCCCACACTGCAGAGAAACTCTTTAGCAACACATCAGAGAGGGGAAAGGGAGCAGAGTGGGGAGGGAGGATGAAGGAGACAGATTTATTAAAAACACCTGATAAAAACTTATTGACCAATGATTAACGTGTATCTTGCTCTAAAGAGTGTAACTCAATCCATGTGTTAGAATTTCAAAGTAAATTAATAACAGTATAACTTACTCACAAAATCTTTTTCATTGTAGTCTTAATGTGTTTTTACAGTTCTTACTTAAAATCAATATTCAGATATTTTTTTGCAAAGCTTATAAGGCATTCTTTGAGTTTCTGTAAAAGCGTGGGCCATGAGAGGTGAAGTTTTGGACTATTAGACTAACAACCGTGATGTCTTGGTTTGGGTTTCTCCAGTAGCAGACTTCGAGATGTGGCTTTGAATACAAGTAGTTTATCTGGGAGGGGTTCCACCGGTGAGTTACTACTGTGGGAAAATGGAACTCAGTCCTGCTGGACATTGAGAGCCAGTGTAGAAACCAGCCAGTTACCCCAGTAAAGGGACAAGGGAGCTGGGGTATTTGCCCACCAGTTCCCATCCTTCATCGGTTGAGAGCTGCTTCCAGGGACACTCATTCTCCAGCAGTTCTAGCGAACCATGAGCCCAGCCCTTGGGCAGACAGCGGCCTTTGGCTGCAGAGTTTATGGGAGGGGCTCTGGCAGATGACTACACCTATGCAAATCACTTGACCTCTGTAAGCTTCCTTCCAATACCTGTAAAATGGGGATGATAGAGTTGCTGTGAGGATTAATTGAGATAAAATAGTAATGTGCCCGTCACTTAGAAAGCATTCAATAAATGGTAGCTTTGTCCTATTTTAAGAAGACACAATTTTGCCTATATTTTTGCTAAGGATTTACTCATTTCAGAGCGTATCTGAAGGAAATAATTATTAGTGCATACACACAATTAGCCGTAATATTATTTGCACAATTATTTAATATATACAGAGTTAGCTATAACCTTAATATACAATGTTATAAGCACTGTTTATAATGATGAAAAATCCAAAAACAAAGTAAGTACTTAATAGCAATCTGATTAAACATTGCTGAGTATCCTGTGTTGCAATGCAGTGCAGCCAATAAAAATGACACAATGAGTAAATATTTTATAACAATAAAAGCTTTACCAAAATATTAAGTAAAAAATCAAGGTACAAAACAGTGTACAATATGACTGTACTTACATATGTTTACATACATAAATATATATACATGTCAGACATACATACATATGAAAATACTAGAAACACCAAATTGTCTTTAGTGGTTATCTGTGGAAGTGGTAATAATGGATGACTTTAATTCTCTATTTTGGGGAGAATTAAAATATTCCCAAAATTTTCTACAATTTATATGCAGTAAGTCCTCACTTAACATCGCTGATAAATTCTGGGACTTTAAGCAAAACAATATATAACAAAACCAGTTTTACCATATGCTAATTGAAGTAGACAGAGTTAAGTTTCTATGGCATCTCATCAATGTTATAATGAAATGATGTTGAATGAAACAACATTATTCAGGGACCTGCTGTATATTGATTTTGTGATAAGAAGAAGTAAACTGTTATTTTTTTTTGTTCCATTCAAATGTAAAGATTTTAATTGTTTTAAGTAGGTTTTATACAGACTGTTCATAGGAAAAGTCTTCAGCATAGGATTAATAATAGCAGTTAATCATTTCAGCAGCTCATCTCAATCCAAACTATTCAAGTTTGTAAATGCTTAACAAGTAATAAAGGGCATTTAAAGATGGCCTGATAAAATGAAAAGATAATCATATAAATTATAAAGCAAAAACAATAAACTAGGGCAAAAAATGCAACCCTGCAGTTTTTGGACCCTGGGTAAATCTGGCCAAGTCCACATGAATAAGCATGGTGACAACTATTGATGATGGACTGTGGTTTTAAACTTCAGTTGGGTACACCTTGTGGAAAAACAGGCCTAAGCAATTTCTTTATGCTCTAGTAGATTCCTACCTACTACGCTGCAAGAGTTATGGTCCATGAGGAAATGGACATCCGACACTTCCTCATGCCATCCTCATGGTAGGGACTAGGAGCCAGGGAAGCAACAGGAAAGCTTTGTCTTACTTGGAGATTGAGGTGATGGCACTTGAATTGATCCTCAAGGTAAGTGTAGCTGTGCCCTCAGTGGAGGGAAGCAGCCTGGCGAGCAGACAGTCCATTGCAGTCACTGCGGAGTGTGCATGGTGGGCGAGTGGGGCTACTGGGGGAGAGGCTGGAAAGACAGGGTGGTGGGTTGAGATCTCCAAGGGCCTATGTAGGGAAGGAACTTGTTCTAGAAGACAGCCTGGCAGTTGTGTGCGGGACAAATCTAAAAGAGAGACTGGAAGGGAGAAAACCAATTATCTGGCTCTTCTGAAGTATTTCGGGTGAGGAACGAATTGAGGTGATGGTGGTGTAGCTCACATATTTGAGAGACATTTTACAACTTCACATATTTCTGGCTGGGTAGATAAAAGTATAGACAGGATAGATTTAAAGATGAATCAGAAGTTTTTTGGGGTTTTTTTTTCCGAATAATCCCAAGTATGATGGTACTGTTAAATGAGATAAAGCCCCTGGAGGAGAAAAACGGCATATATTTCATAGCAAACTGGAAGACATCTGTTGTCTTTGTCTTCCCAGAATGTTGCTCCATTCCCACTGTCACCTTTCTGCTGGCTGCGGTCTTCCCTCTAACCTTGGATTTATAGGCCTCCCACCACCACTACTTCTCACCCCAGTCCATCTCTAGGAAAGGTTCCCTAAACAAGCTAAGCCAATCAGGTTGCTTGCCTGATAATTTTGTCTTTTCAAATAAGAGCCAGTCCTCTTGGGTGAGAAGGTTGGCCTGGAGCCTCCAGAGCCATGAAGGACCGTGGGAAAATAAAGCTTACACACAGAAACCGAGATGAGAAATGGAGAGAGCAATTCCTAGTGGCATTGAGTCTCTAGTTTACCCTTTTACCTAAGTTAGATTGGGGTGGTCTTTATCCAGTGAAATCAACTGAGCCCTAACTGATAGAGAATCATCATCAGGAGCAACAATAACAACCAATGTGTCTTTGTGTGCTATGTGCCTAGAACGGTACCAACTTTATTATTTACATGTTTCATCCCATTAATACTCACAAGAACCCTAAGAGGCAGATATTATTAGTATTTTCTATTTACTTTCACTCCCATTTCACAGATGAAGACCGAGACTTAGATTAATAACCTGTCTCTTTTTGCTCCCAATGCAAATTTACTATCTGCCAGAAAGAATTAGTAAATGTAAGGGAATGTGCATAAACAGTACTGTTTGATTTTAAGTTGAAAAATCTGGTAGGGCAGAATGTTTATATTTTTGGGGTAAAATGAAGTAGAGGAAGGGAATTAGGGTCCTTCCCGTAGATTTCAATTCTCTGTTACCAACTTAAACATGATCATGGGTTAATATAGTGGTTAAGAACATGACCTCTGGTTTCTAATCCTGTGACCTTGTGTGCCTCGGTTTACTTAATCTCCCTTGTGCCTTGGTTTCCTTATTGACAGCATGAGGATTATACTAGCACCTAATTTATGGGTAATTTTGAGGATTAAATGGATTAATATGAAGAAAGTATTTGGAACTATATCTGGCATACTCTACTGTCTCAATAAATACTGGTGAATATTATAGAACAGTAAAAGTATAATTTGCTGGGTTAGTGCAAGTATTATGTTATTCCTGCTACCACTACTGTCTTACCAGATCAGAGAAAAATCTCTTAGCATCCTGCTTTGTAAAATGAAGATGCTATTTATTAATATAGCATGTTGATAAAAATTCCAATAGAACAGTAAAGAGATAATGGTTTATTGGTCCTTATTATTGTACTGCAAATGATTTAACTATACATTTCCCCTAAATTTAATTAAACATATTCATTTTCCCTATGAGCTTATATTAGCTTACAGCAGAGTGACTATTTATTATGTTCATTTTATATGTTTATAATATCATAGATATTACAAAAATAAACATTTCCTTTTGAAATATTATGTAAATGAACATTAATATTTGTTACAATGTTGCAAAGCCAAAATTACTTTTTAATTGTTTATTTTAATAGATTACATGGGAATGGAAAAGTACTACCCAGGAAAATCACTATGATCCTCAAATTAATTTTGAAAGTACCAGAAAAGACCACCAAATTGGGAGTCAGACATCCTAGGTTCCAGTTCTGGTTCTGGTTTTGTCACCAAGTTCTTTGGCCTGGATAAGTCATTAAGCTTTGTTCAGCTTCCTCAACGACTTTGTGGCAGGGCACAATTGTTGTAATATTGGTCGACAGTAGGACAGGTGGTACCAAAAGGAGCTAGTACTTGAGCCCATCTATGTGGTGGTATTGTTAGGCACCATCTTGGCACTGAGGTGGGAGGGGCCAGATAAGAGTGCTGCCTCTGAAATCAGGCGACCTGGGTTCATGTCCTTACCACTTGTATGACCTTGGCCTAGCAGCTTCATCTTTATGTGCCTGTTTCCTTACCTTTAAAAAGAGATAAGAATAAATATTAATGCCTACTCATGGGATGTTGGGAAGATTAAACAGGTTGATGGGTAGTCTTAAGAATAATCTGTGACTTATTTATTCAGCACATAGTTTTGGAGCACCTATTACCAAGCCCTGTTCTAGACACTTGGCTTATCAGCAATAGCAAACCAGAGATCTCTGTTGTCCTGAAGGTTCCATCCCATTGGAAAAAGATGATAATGAAAATTAAATGTAATAAACAAGTGAATGAGATAGTATGTTAGATAATAAAAGCACTATAGAAAAAAAGAAGAAAATACAACAGAGGAATGCTTCAGGAGTATCAAAGCAAGTGGTGGGGTGAGGATTTTAAATAGGTGATCGGAAAAGGTCTGGTTGAGAATTTGACATTTGAGAACAGACTGGAAGCAGATGAGAGAGTTAGCCAGGCAGATGTGTGAGGGAAGCACGTTCCAAGCAGAGGCCATAGTCAGGGCCAAAGCCCAATGGCAGCAGTGTCCCCGGGAAGCTTGGGGCCAGCAAGACTGAGGAAGAGCAAAGGGCAGCGGAGCAGGAGGAGCCAGAGTCAAAGAGGGAAGGGGTGGTGGTCCTAACCGGTTCGGCTCAGTGGATAGAGCGTCGGCCTGCAGACTGAAAGGTCCCAGGTTTGATTCCAGTCAAGTGCATGTACCTTGGTTGTGGGCACATCCCCAGTAGGAGGTGTGCAGGAGACAGCTGATCGATGTTTCTCTCTCATCGATGTTTCCAACCCTCTATCCCTCTCCCTTCCTCTCTGTAAAAAAATCAATAAAATATATTTTTTTAAAAAAAGGAGGGAAGAGGTGGGATCCTGGAAGCCTTTCTGGCCATTGTGAAGCCAGGCATTTTCTCCTGAGTGGAAATGGGGTCATTGTAGGCAGATGAATGTCAGAATAAATACTCAGTATTGACTATTATAATTAGGCCACGGACTAAAAAAATAGCAACTGGTAATAGGCAAAGCTGTATCTGGGCAAACGTGAAGTTAACATCTAGACTGGCAGATGTCAATGTGCAGTAGGCGCTCCTGTAGATGTTTAGAGACTGGCTTCCAGGAACTGTGAAGCATTACACTGTGAGTGAAGGTCTAGGTCAGCACAGACATGCTAGTGGTAATCCAGCAGCGGGAGTCACAAACCAATAAGCCCAGTTCAGGTTCTTTCTCCTCCTCCAACTCTAGGACTGTGTGTTCTGGAGCAAGTCACTCAACCTCTCTGCACTTCATTTTTCTCATTTGTACAATGGAAATTTTGTGAAGATTAAATGCACCATAAATGTAAAATACTTGCACATGTAGTATTTGCTAAATACATGGTAGTAACCACCATAGGCAAGTGACAAGCACGAAGCCACAGGCTGGAGATCAGGAGTGGGACTCCTAATGTGAGCATATTGATGGCAGCAAGGTAGGTCTCCAGACTTTCAATAAGTAGGGATCAGATCAGGTATCAAGACAGAGATTCAATCAAGAAGAACAAGACTGGGACACAGCTCATAAGAACAGGGCTAGGCACTATGGAAGACAGTATGGAGTTTCCTCAAAAAGTTAAAAATGGAACTCCCATTTAACCCAGTGATCCCACTTCTAGGAATATATCCCAAGAAAACAGAAACACCAATCAGAAAGGATATATGCACCCCTATGTTCATAGCAGCACAATTCACCATAGCTAAGATCTGGAAACAGCCTAAGTGCCCATCAGCAGATGAATGGATTAGAAAACTGTGGTACATCTACACAATGGAATACTATGCTGATGTAAAAAAGAAGGAATTCTTACCATTTGCAACAGCATGGATGGAACTGGAGAGCATTATGCTAAGTGAAATAAGTCAGTCAATGAAAGAAAAATACCACATGATCTCACTCATTTATGGATAATTAAGACCATTATAAACTAATGAACAAGAATAGATATAGAGGCAGAGCAACATCAAACAGACTGTCAAACTACAGCGGGAAGGCTGGGGAGGTTTCGGGGGGGGGGTGGGTAAGAGATCAACCAAAGGACTTGTATGCATGCATATAAGCATAACCAATGGACACAAGACACTGGGGGTATGGGAGGCTAGGGGAAGGTCAAGGGGAGAAAAAAAAAAGGAGACATATATAATACTCTTTGTAATACTTTAAGCAATAAAACAATTTTTTAAAAAAGAAGAAGAACAGGGCTAGGACACATATTGGGGGCTTGGTCTAAACAGACACGGTAAGAGCCAGGTCACCATAACAAAGGTTGAGATCAGAATATAATCTACACACACTTATGTGATGCCAAGCTTCTACCCTGGCACGTCGGGGACAGACATGGTCCTGGGGACTGGAGTAGGGTGACACTGCTCAATGAAGGGACCCCGGCTGGGAAGATGGCTGAGCTCAGGAAGCAGGGCCACCAGCAAGGGATTCCAGATATGATCTCCACCAGTCCTTTGGGCTCTATAATCTCCATTTCTAAGTATTGGTAGTAATTTGAAAACACCAAAGATAATTTCCTACTTTATGCTATCAAACCTAAAGCTTACTATAAGAACGGTAGCACCAATTTGTTTTGCCTTTTTATTTTCAGCTCATATGTTCTTTCAGAGCTGATCAAAGGCATTGGTTGCAAAGTAGAGAATAAATCACACTTCTAAATAAACCACTAAAGAGTGTTAAATTGATTTAAGTGATTTTAGGAATATTAATATTTAAAACATCTGTGTCCCAAGTCTCTTTATGACTACCTATAGCAATAATAACTACCATTTCATTCTACCATTCTTCATTTTATTATATTACATAGTAAACTGTGGGAAAACATTATTTTTTAGTCCCAGAACAGAAGTATAAGATTTCAGTTGTTTATTTAGGTTCAAATATCTTGAATTTCATTCAGTCAATAAAAGTATACTCGATTAATGCCTTTATTTTATCCTTTGCCTAGGTTGAGGTGGATAAAGTGCAATGTCTGCTTTTTATTATCTAAAAAAACGTTGCCTTTCAGTCACATTTCTTTGCATTAAATTTGAATTTAAGCTGCATGTATTTCAGGATTAGTCCCAGTCTGGAGAAATTTTCTAGCTCCACAATTTTGCATCTTTGGCTTATCTTAAAATTGCATATATGAATCTCCTAGATTTTTATTAACACACGGGGGAAGAAAAGGAAGCCTCAGTGTTCAGTGGAGTACCAACGAATGTCTCTCAGTGGGAGGGTCTGGGCACCGAGGGTTCCACGCGTCCACTTTGGTTTCAGAGGCACCCAGGCTGCCCGGTTGGACAGCCAGCTGTGTGAGTGGTGAAAGCAAGCAGACATCTGGATCCCAGTGCACACGTTCCAAGGCATTTCTGAACTGCTCACACATTCATACTTACCCAAGTCCACAGCCTTTCCCAGGGCTTGCTCCTCAGTTTCCTCTCCTCCTCAGCCTGTCTCCATCTTTTTCCGCACTTCAGCAACCTCCCTTTCCCTTTCCAAGTTGCCTCCATCTGCTCATGTGTCAGCATGGCCCTCCTGCCACACGGCTCACTGAGGAATCCGTCCCGTGCCTGTCACTGCTCAGCGCTCTGTGCCACACTGGCTTGTTTTGTCAATAACCATTTATTTGTTGCTGGAACAGTAGCAGCCATTACATCTGACCTCCCTGTTTCATCAATTATGGATAGATTATTGGATGTGAACATCTGCAAAAGCTTGCTGTTGGACTCACCTCCTGGCTGGGATTAGATAAAGTACTAAACTGTTGTTTATTGTCAGGCCAAAACTCTACTGGGAAGGCAGGGAATTCCAAGAGTGGCAGAGCCCCATCAGAAGTATCAGAAATCGTTTCATATTGCCACCGTTTCCCCGAAGATTCCAGCCACTCATTATTCACACGTATTACTAGCTGGTATAACCTACTTGATAAAAGCTCTTGGCAGGCGTCACATTTCCACTCATTGTCTCATCTGTCAGAATGGAAATGACTCATAACTTGCTTTCTTGTCTCTTTTATCACGGTGAAAGGGTAATAGACAAAGCTTCCACTGCATGCAAGCATTCGGGGAAGATTCAAGAAATGTGTTCGCATAGCCCGATAGGAAATCATTACATCATGGGTCTAAATCAGGGTTTACCGAGTTTACCAGAATAATGGCTTGTGGTGAAAAGGTTATCAAATTGTGCAGAGAGAATATGCTCCAAATGTTTTTCAGGGCTCTCATGGATTTCTGAGAAGGGGAAACAAAATGGAATTTTATGGAAGTCTGCCTTAAACGAGGAAGAAATCTAGTAAAAGGGATTATGAGTAGAAGCTGGCTCTCCTGCGAAGGGAAAGACAAATCTCCTAGTGGTAATTGGTTCATGAAGAAATAGAGAAATATTCACAGTATTAGTGTTTATTAAAACCATCTAGGAAGTCACTCACTGATAGGAACCACTCATTGGTTTGGTCCCATAGAGCCATAAACTATGTTGTTCAGAGGTCAAGTGGAAGAAGGCTGCTACGGTGGCCACTTTGGGGAAGGCTGAGGAACTCGGCTTGTCACCACGCTAGTGACTTTTCACGGTTTACTTCTCTGTCTTAACTCCTTACTTATGAAAGTAGAATCTACATTAGTCTTTCATCATTCTAGATGGAAAGAAAGAGAAAAAGATATTTTGTATTCCCTCCACAGATTGGAAGAATTATTCCTCAAGATACCATGGCTACTTAACATGATTTCAGCCCCTGATCTTCCTGTGCTCACTGGGCATGAGGCCACATGCACTCATAATGGGGAAACACATTCATTAGAGAATTCAACTAGATGAACCAAGCACACATTTACATAGGAATTCTATGTTATTTTGAAATATCATTTAAATCCTCCTTTGGGAATCTGGCTTGTTTTCTGATACTTGAACTCTCCAGAACTGGCTATTAACTGAAAATTTTCATATAGTTTCCATTTGCCATAGTTATAAAGTTATTTTTTAATAAAGGGAGATATAATGTAAAACATTATGTAATGTGATATAAATATATAATAAGGTGTAATATATTATGTAAATATATTAATATCTATAATAATAAAAGTATAATATGCTAATTAGACCGAACGTCCTTCCAGAGGACCTTCCTGACGAAGCCAGAGCTGCAAGGGAAGCCTGGGTCCTGGGTGCCTGCCAGCAGCTGGAGGGAAGCCCAGGTCCTGGGTGCCTGCCAGCGGCTGGAGGGAAGCCCGGGTCCCAGGTGCCGGAGGGAAGCCGGTGCTGGCAGCCGGGGGAAGGAAGGCCAACTCTTGCACGAATTTCGTGCATCAGGCCTCTATTTATATAATAATTTACATAAGAGCTTATTCTTCTTTAAGCCAATTAAATAGTTATATATAATATATTTATTATAATATAGCATATAAAATATCATGAAATCCACATTAATGCTTCTGCAAGTACTTCACTACCAGTACTTTGCAAAGGCTCTACCATATTTATTCAACAATTGTCAACTTTAAGATAAGACTAGGAGTTAAGGGTATAATGGAGAACAAAACAGATATGGTTCCTGTCTTTACAGCACTTATGATCTAATTGGAGAGAGACAAATATTAATAAGTAGATACATTAATGCTGTGGTAAGTGCTACAATAGCACAAAAAAGTGATGTGTGTGTGTGTGTGTGTGTGTGTGTGTGTGTGTGTACACAGTGATGTTGACATTTCTGCCCTGAAAAAAGAGTAACAATACCTAGTTGGTCAAATTAGATTTGGTGGGCATATCATCTGATTCATTTTGCCAGTGCTCTCTTTGGTCTCCATAAATAACAGAGAACTGAAATTACTTTTAATGTCATCATGGGTATAATGGAATTATTGTTCACACTCACTTTTCATCCTCATGTAAACATAGCCAAGTGGAGATTGATCATTTCTCATCTTAAAAATATACACAAACTTCCTCCCTACCCCCCACTCCTTTATATAATCTGTGTCTACTGGCCTGTTGCCATGGAAAGAATCAACCTGTAGTCTCTCACTGATAAACATAGAGGAGGAAAAGGCTTGACGTTATTTACTTGCCACTTTAGCCCTAGAGAACCCTTTTATGTCTCAGTACTTCTCAGTTTTATTCTTTGGGTATAAGAAAGAGATTCTTTCAGATTACGGCGAGTAAGGGAATTGATTGTAAAGATTCCTGTGGCAATGAGAGAGACCCTATCCCAGGAATACCCAGGATCAGCAGGACTCCCAGACCGAAAGATTTGGGGGAACTGGAGGACCCCTAGGAGATAAGGGCTGAATTTTCTCATTATTCCCTCAGCAGCAGCCGTGGTTTGATTCACTCTATTGACACAACTCGGTCACTGTCTTGGTGTTCACTTATCTCTGAGCACCTTCTCACTTTTGCCATCACTAACTTCTCAGTGAGTCTGGATTGCCTAAGAGAACATGATTGGGCTAAATAATCACTATAATCTTCCATTGAACAGAACACTTTATATGAGGCCACCTCACAGATTACTGGACTCACTTTGGTCCAGGTCCCCCTACCAATATATAAAACAAAACCTCCAAAGGATTTCTCTCACAGGAGCTTAAGGGCAGAGAATTTTTCTTCTTAAGGTGCTATAGAATATAACTCACGTTATGATTGGGCTGTACAGGATAAATATTTCCACATTTTCAGATTTATAGTATAAAAATAACAACTGAGAATTAGAATAAAAATTCTTCATTAATATGTCCCTCACTAACATAGCACAAAACTGTATCACCAACTTAGGAAGTGGCAATTTTGAGCAATATATTCCAATTTATTATTTAGGAAACTTTTATTTTTAACTGTAAGTGGGATTTTATCTTGTTATTTTGGAATTTGAGAATCATCTGTACATGGATGGGTAGAGAGTTTTAGGTGAGAGATTATTGGAAAGTTTTTGAGGTATAATACTATCCTTATAACTTTTGAAAATGCAATACAAACTCCTAGCATGTGAGAAATTAACTAGCAACTCTAATTCAGTTTATGAAATTTAGGATAACCTTAAATTTTTATCAAATTCTTTAAAATTTCAGACTGTAAAAGAAAAATTTGCTAATTTTGAAGAGCACTGGTCATTGCATTTATAATAACTGCTATTTAATATGAATCAAAACCATTGTAGATTCAGCTCTCCTTGCTATCACCTATTTCATTGTAGGGACTTTAAAAATAAAAAATGTAGCCCTAACCGGTTTTGCTTAGTGGATAGAGCAAATCCACCTGTGGACTGAAGGGTCCCAGGTTCAATTCTGGTCGGGGGCACATGCCTGGGTTGTGGGCTTGGTCCAACGTGCAGGAGGCAACCAATCAATGATTCCCTCTCATCATTGATGTTTCTATCTCTCTCTTCCTCTCCCTTCCTCTCTGAAATCAATAAAAATATATTTTTAAAAAAATAAAATAAAATGTAGGTCATTAAGATGATACAAGATTGTTCAAATGAGGGGGTCGCATGAAAATAAAATTTCAACTGAATAAAATGAGTCATCATTAAAAAAAATTTTAATATAAATTTACCGGGATTTTAAAGCCAAAGATACATGATTGAAAATAATTAGGGCATATATTGAATTACTGAATATATCAATGGAGAGTCCTAAAATCAAAGTCATATTTTTGGAAGAGAGAATTCTAGATCATTTTGTCCCACCCCATTGTCTTGCAGACTTGGAAATCGAAGCTCAAGGTAACCAAGTTACCTATCCGAGATCATACCCTGAGCTCATGGCAGAAGAGAAGCTAGAACTCATGTCTTCTAACACTCAGTCCTTTCTGTAGCCCATGTGGCCTTCACTTTATTGCTGGGTGATGTAAGCAGTCCAAATGGTAAGCAATGCATTTCAGGGAGAAAGAATACATACTCCAAATGATCAATATAAAAAGTAAGGCTACACTTTCCCTAACTTATAGTTGCAGCAGAATGCAAAATATTTGACTACTTTTGTGTATTATAGTTTATGGAGCTGCATGCTTGATGGCCTTAGTGTTGATTCCATATAACATATTTGTAGGGAAGGATTATGTGTTTATTGCATGACAGGTACTGTGCGCTTGCACAGTGTTTCAGAGACTTTCAGTGATGTGAGACCAGCCCTGGCTACTCCGTTTTTATCATCTTCCACCATTGCCTACTGCTGGCTCCAGGAGACGCTCTGACTGCTGTTGCTGCCCAGTCTGGTCCTCAGCCTGTTACTGCAGTGCTTGTCAGAAATCATTAGCCATCGATCTCTTGACTAATGTTGCAGGTGATTGTCTGAATCAGGTTCAGACACTGTAAATGAGGCAGAAACATCCTTTCTGCTCACCAACTGTGAAATGGCTAACGGGGGTTAGATTGCCAGGAATCAGAATAAATGTATTTCCGATAAGATTTGACAATGATTTCAAGCTCAAGATGGCAACTTGATTTTTATCTCTACGTTTCTTATCACACAAGAATAAAGCTGTATCACTGCCTTTTTCTCCTCAAAGTAATGCATTGTATTGAGCCCAGTGTGGAGCTTTCATTACGAAGAGGCACAATTTGGAGTTTGTGTAGGGGATGTATAACCACATGTGCGTTGTGCCGCCTTTCAATGTGAACAAGAAAGAAATAGGTTAAGAAAATGCACCCCTGGCAATGGACTCATAACTTCTTGTTTACAGACAAATCTGAAGGATGCCCCTTTATGGCTTTTTAGACATATTTTTGTCCAAGTGGGTTTATTTGAGCCCTTCTAGGACTCTTAGACTTGCAGACGAAACTACAAATAAAATGTTCAAATGCAGCTAAACTGTTGGGTCTTTGTTCTCGCTTGTTTCAGAGCATCCCGGATGCCTCTGTAAGTCTGGGGGCTTTGACGCGGCAAAGCAGCCATCTTTCAGGATTGGAAGAACTGTCACAGGGAAGGGGAACCAACTTGTGTTGTCCCACAAAACACAACCTGGCCAGCAGGCAGAGGTTACAGATTTTGCTTCACCTCTGCCAATAGTTTTCTCACAGAACTCCAATAGCTGAGTGGCTAGCCTCACAAGGAGATAGTTTCCAATTATGGTTAATTTTTCAAGTGAAGGCTAGGTCAAGGTTTCTCAATAAAAGCACTATTTGCCTTTGTGACTGGATAAATCTTTGTTGTAGGGGCTATGTGTGAATTGTGAGGTATTGAGTAGCATCCCTGGCTTTCACTCCCTGGATGCCATGAGCACCTCTCCCAGTGAGGACAACCTAAAATGTCTCTCGTCATTGCCAGATATCTCCAGGGGGCAAAATTCTCCCCATTTGAGAACTGACAGGTTAGATATTGGGAAAAGTAAGGATTTGCTTCATTCAACTCCTTAGTGGGGGTACTGTGGGTTTATTTTTTGTTTTGTTTTATTTTAGTTTTTTATTGAATTTTAGAGAGGAAGCAAGAGGGAGAGGGAACGAAACATCAATATGAGAGAGCTAAACATTGATCGGCTGCCTCCTGCAAACCCCGTATTGGGGATCAAGCCAGGAATCGAACTGGCATCATTACGGTGCACAGGATGATGCCTAATTAATTAGACCACACTGCCAGGGCGGTACTGTTGATTTTTTAATGAAATGAAAAATATTTTTATTTTTACCATATGTGCTTTCCATTTGTACCCTTATTTAGCTTGTAAAAGTCTCCTACACATAACTGTGTTTCAAACTTTTGTAGGAATGGTGGGGGGAAGGACAGGTAAAGATGCACACATTTTTATATAAATGTCAGGCTTATTATTCTTTACCTTTCAATTTCTCGTTAGATTTATAAAAAATAACTTATGCAGTTTGGGCAATGATCGCTCTGAGTCAGGGCTGCTTTTGTGCATGTGCCACCTGGACAATCACAGAGGACTCTGTTTGTAAAAGGACCTTAGTGGGTGCTTTTAAACACCTCATCTTATTGGAAATTCATAACATCCTTTCAAGGTAGACTTTATTCATTTCCATTTTATACCTGAGGCATTGAGTCACTCGATACATGTCACTCAGCTCCTTAGTAGGCCTGCCTGACTTGAAAGCCTAGGATATTTGGAGAAAATTGGAGCACCCAGAGGGAGATTTGATTAATTATCCCATAAGGCCCTTCCAAAGCCTGGTCTATCCCCTCAGAGTGAAAGTCCCAACTGATTTCAAATATTGAAATAACTAAGAGCAGAGGGGTGGAGGGTGGTAACTGGAGAAAGGAATATACTGTATATAGGAAAAAATAGCAGAAATATGATGTAAAGGTAAGAGTTCACTAAAAGTTTTACAAAATTACAAAATTCCCACATCAAATGGTCTAGATGCAAGAACTTATTTACAAAGTAGTTTCTATGGATTGGATTAGTTTCCTGCAGAGACAATGGTAGATAGAGTCACCAGGCAGAGCACAAGGCCCATTTAAACTTCACATCATCGATCAGTATTAGTTTGAGTTGTGCATGCTCTAGGCCAGTGGTTGGCAAACCACGGCTTGCGAGACACATGTGGCTCTTTGGTCCCTTGAGTGTGGCTCTTCCACAAAATACCGGCTTTTCCACAAAATACTGACTTCTGTGCATGGGCCAGGAAGTTTCAATCTCACTGTACGTGTGCGCCTGCACGTGGTATTTTGTGGAAGAGCCACACTCAAGGGGCCAAAGAGCCGCATGTGCCTCGCGAGCCGCGGTTTGCCAACCACGGCTCTAGGCTATGCCATGAGAGAAAGAAAAATATTTCCTCTCCTTTCCCTAGACACGGGAACAACTCTAGATAAAATTTTGAAAACTTGAAATCATGGGAAACAAGGCATCCAATTGCTGCATCTTGAATGTGGCACATTTTAACCAAGCACATTGCGCTGCCTCAAGAGTAGAAAGACAAAAAAGTCCTGAAAAAGACTACTTTTATGTGCAGGTAGAATAAATGGATGAAATGGAATGACCTGCCTTACTTTTAGAACAATAATCAAATTCTTTCTTGGTAATCAGAAAGTTAAATTGCTCCTGGAAAGTCTGTCAGTTAATGTCATCAATTAGAACTTTGATTACTTGGTCCATGTTACTAGACAAAACATTCTATGTATGAACTTTTAAACAAATTTTTATATTGGACATTGTGGCTTCTCTGTACCCGGTAAAACCTTTTTCCCCTTATTTTATCACTCATTCCCATCTCCAATCCTTTGCTCAAGCTGCCCCTCTTCACTACTGACCCAGCTCCTATCATTTGTTTAACATGCAGATTGAGTTTTTCTTTCTAGGTGAAGCCTTTCCCAGTTGTATTTTCTTCAATGTTCCTATGACTAGCTGAAATTCTCTTATTTATTTATTTATTTCATTCTAAATCATCTCCTCATCACCTAAATACAGTGTAGACTGTGTGGGGGCAGGGATTTTGCATTATTCTCTGCTGTATCCTTAGCACCAAGATCGAGGCTTGGAACATAGAAGCCACTCAGTATTTAATAAATCAATGTCCTTGGACTAAATTTTTAGTCCTTAATGCAGACTTAAAGCACTATACAATTTCAATATCTGTAAGTCTTATTGCCTTATATAGTAAGATCTTTAA